>NW_020897809.1:5867570-6567588 GCF_003984885.1 Neopelma chrysocephalum
CCAAGGCACACACCAAGCTTTCCCGCCCCGGGCCTCGCAGCTCGGCGCCTCCGTGCTGCTTCCCACGTGCCAGCGACGGCAGTCGGCCTTTAATTCCTTTGACGCTGCTCCCCCCACGCAGCCCCTGCAGCACAGATGTGGTTGTGTGATTCCCCAACTTTCATATTTGCACCAGCATCTCACAAAACACAGCTGCCTCCCCAACGGCTCCAGCCCCTGGGCAGAGCAGCCGCAGCCGCCAGACTTGGCACCTGCCCTGCCATGACCTCGCACGGCTTCCCCCACCCTGCAAACTCAGGGCTGGGTGTAGCTTTGCCTGTTGCACTTTGTGTGGACTGGGGAACCAACCCTCACCCAGCCAAGCTCCTTCTTTGGGTTTCTCCCTCCTGCCCTCAAGCTCAGCTGCTTCCATGAACCAGTGAACAGCTCAGCCTCTTCCAGGGCCAGGTTTCCTCTGGGATTCACCCAGCAGCAAGTCACCCTTGCACACAAGGTCATTGAACCAGCAACTCCTCAGGCAGAAAGGTCAGCGGAGAAGTAAAAGCCATGAGGCCCCATTGATGGAGGGAGTGGTTTTAAGTGCATTGTTACCCTGCAGGGACAGTCTGTCCAGCCAGCTTCTCCAGTCCCAGGATTCTCCAGACCACAGTGATGACGAGCAATTCTTGCAGGAACATGAGTCCCCATCTGTGACACCATCAGCCCTGAGTGTAACAGCAGGGCATCAATTCCCACAGTGCTTGCCTCATGCACTGGTTTTTGTACACTTGTGTGTATTCCCACCTGTAAAAACATTGATCTGTAGATGGCAAATGGAATCCTCCCCTCCCATTTAGAATCTGTAACATCCTGTGGCAAGGAGCTCCACAGCTGTCCTACCTCCTCTGGAGGACTCTCCCTTTGCCTTGGGTCAGTGCTAGTTTATTTGATTGGAAAGGCATTAAACACAGGGTCTCTTAAGGGCTCAGCCTCAGCTCCACCACCCAAGGCTAAAACAGGCAGAGGTAGGTGAAGAGTTCAGACCATTCCCTCTTCCCAAAACTTCATGGTTATTGCTTCCCCTCCCCCAGCTTGGCCTTCTCACATTAGAACTGTATCCAGAGAAAACAAGTGCAGAGCACTGCTTTAAATGGAGATGAGCAGAAGGTCCAAGTCTTTCAAAAGAAGCAGACAGAAGAGTCCCACCAGGACACGGTGCAATCACAGAGTTATTCGAAATTGATGTGGACAGCAAAAGCCCAGTCAAGTGAGAAAAGTGTGATAGGACAAAGCCATAAAATAGGATATGGAGCACAAAGACTGTTAGAAGGCTCTTGAAATAACTGCCCTCATTTCTCTAAACTTTGTTTTCCATCTTCCTCTGGGTACAGGACTCAGCTCAGCATTCATGAGTGCAAGCAGAGGGTCATGCCCAGCCTTGAGAAATTAAAGGCTTAACCAAGGAAGGGCGGGGGAGGGCACACTCCAAGGTAGCCCAGGCCAGCCTTGTTAGTGAGCTAGAAGGGCTGAGCCTGCTCTTCTCACTACCCCCTCCCAGGGGAGGGCAGCAAGAGCTTTTACAGCACTGCCCTCCTTGCCCCCCTCCTACAGAGGCTTTCAGGTACTTGGGACAGGGCTGAAGGGCTGTGCTCATGGAGGAGGGATCTGATCCAGCACCATTCCTGGCCCTGCAAGCAGCTTCCAGAGAAGCAGAGGGGTAACCCCCTCCTAGTTCCCCAGCCAACCACGCAAGCAGGGCCAGCTCACCCCACTCACAAAAACCAATCTGAAAGGTACAAACTTCATAGTAAGGAAGAAGCACAAATATCCTTCAATTAGCAGGCACGGGCGGGCTAGAATGGCAACTAGAGACAGAGGAAAGCAAGCATGTTAGTGAAGGAAAAAAAGAGAGTCAGAAACAGGAGTAAACAAGAAGGTTTGTTCTTGTTAAGTTTATTGGCATCATGTTTGTCTCTTTACATAAGAGCTCAGCCTACGTACTAGAATGTAGACCTCTGGAAAACAGGTAGAAGGGCTCCATTTAAGCAAGCTACAAACGCAAGAACAAATACCAGGAAGAAAGGAAGAGAGGAAAGGGACTAGATTGCCAAGTTTTTCCATACCAAAAATCCAGATTAGCAGTCAGTAAGAAGAAAGGGAAGATTCATAGTCCAGGTCATTCATCAAGAAACAGCTACCACACCCCAGGTAGGAGAGGAGCTCCTTCCACAGCACAAAGAGCCACAGGGACACCTCAGCTCTGGCTCCTCACGCTCGCTCCAGGATGTTAGGAGTTAAGCAGTAGGGGAGGTGAACAAATGAGGTCATTTCATAGCTGTATTTAATTTTAAATCCAATAATCCAGTGTGCATATCAATGCTGTTATGTGAATCTGAGAATTTAGATACAAGGAAGCCAGACAGATTTTTCCAGAAGATGAAGCCTTTTTGGCCTCAAAACAAGAAGGCTTACATAGTTCATCTCTACTGTACAGAATACTGCCTCTATCTGGACTCTGTGTTGCTAGCACACTGCAGGTCACAAGTGTCCTCCTCACTTTCTACACAACCTGTGTTTCAGTACTTGAACATGTAATTCAGGAATTTTACACTAATTTATACATTTTTAATTGGTTGCATATATTAACATGTACTATAAGATTTTTCCTAAAGAAGCATTACATAATACATGGATACTGTAAAAAGATCTGATTAGTTAAAAGTAACAAGCATTAACAGAGATACATACAAAACTCAACCTAGTCGGACTGAGTGCTGAGCTTGCAATGAACTATGGGTAATCAGCCTTTCCAGTTGCAGCCTTCACAGGGGAAAACACGAGACAGTTAAAAATGTATGTAACTTGTTACACAGATTACCTGTAAACAGTTTCTCTCCATTGGACACCCGGAATTAGATTCAGTTCCAAACATACATAAGAGTTTCCATTTTAAACTAAGAGAAAGGTCTGTTACCATGAAGTGTGATGTGGATGGTGTGGGGACGTGAGCTCTGAAGTGCAGGACTCAGACGCTCATGGGAGATGGGTGGATTTTGGCAGCTGGAGATGCAATTTTTTTTTTTAAATTTCATTTTAAACACAGAAGAGGGGCTGTGTGTTTGAAGGCCTAAGTGTGATATTCGTTTGTGAAGGACTGTGCTCAACCCCTCCCTTTCCCCTCAGCAGCTGCAGCTCTCCGCGGAAGCCTTTGCTCGGTCAGTCTTGTCTAGTTTGATGGGTTCGGGGAATTCATTGTAAAGCTCCACTTCGGTTTCCTGGTGGGAAAGAAGGAGGAGTCAGTGCCACAGCTCTGCAGGCAGCTCCGAGCATGCAAGGAGCCGTTCTTGGCAGGGAAAGGCTAAGGATGAGCCCCGGGCTGCCCACGGCAGGCGAGCTCTGCAGGCAGGACCAGCACAGGGCCACCCACCGGCTCTCTCCCTACCTGTTTAAGTGCATTTCGTGCAATCGTCTGGAAAGCTTGTTCCACATTAATGGCCTCCTTGGCACTGGTTTCAAAGTAGGGGATGTTGTTTTTACTGTAGCACCAGGCTTGCGCCCGTTTTGTGGTGACCTGGGTGGACAGAGAGCAGCATCACCACCTTCTGCTGCACAGGAAGGGGTTTTATTTCCAGGACAAGGGCAGAGACCCCTCATATCCAACCTGAGCAGCTCTGACCTCAAAGCCACAGCCCTGATACAGAACAAAGGAGACCAGTGCCCACCACCAGACACACCCAGCCCCAGGGCAAGGAGCACTGTGGCTGAGGGAGATCAGACCACAGGGCACAGCCTGCTCCAGCACCCACAGAGCACTGGCTTTCTCCTATAAGAGCGTCTCAGCACATCTGGGGGAGGAGAAGCAGCTCCTCTCCTTGCATCTCCCCAGGAAGCTGCTGCAATCCTTCCACCAGTGGGCAGGAGCATGCTGTGCCCAGGGGTCTGACCTCTCCAGGCAGGAGAAACCCTTCTCCAGTAGCAGAGGACATCTGAGCCACACTCAGGCACCTCCCACTCCTGCTTCCCAGAGAGCCCTCCCACGTTCCCACAAGGTCTCCCACTTCAGCAATTTCTTAAGAGGAAGTTAGTTAAGTCCCAGTACTCACTTGTCTGTTTTCTAGGTCAATCTTGTTTCCCAGCACAACAAAAGGAAAGTTCTCAGGATCCCTTGGACTGGCCTGAATGAGGAATTCGTCCCTCCAGCTGTCTAGGGTTTTGAATGTGTTGGGGGCCGTGACATCAAACACCAGCACACAGCAGTCCGCTCCCCTGTAGAAGGCAACTCCCAGAGACTGAAACCGCTCTTGGCCTGCTGTATCCCATATCTGGAGCAAAAGAGAGGGCAGATAAGCCAGCTCTGTTCTGACAGTCAGTCTGCAATTAGGGCATTAATTCCAAAACTCCCCACCAGGCACATACTGTCCCCAGCCAGCAGCACCTGAAGGCTTGGGAATTTCTGTAGGCACTAGGCATCAAGAGCCAGAAACACCTTCTAAAGATAGTTGACCCTTTTAGTGTTCAGCCTCAGCCAGGGATATATCCTTGTTCTGGGCAAGCAGGACTTGGGTATTAGGGTGAGCAGGTGACCTGCCTGCAGTGCTTGGGTGCACCTGAGCTCCAACAGGGCTTTTGCTGCCTTGCAGTCAGTCTCACCATGGAGAGATGAAAGCTTCACCTACCAGAGACTGGCAGGTTAACACTACACCCACAGGACTTGGGGCAACACAAACAGTTGACTTGACTTAGGAGTCCTTTCCCAAACTTTCCAGTTCTTGAACACCAGGGAAGTAAATCTTTCTAGCAAGATCTAGTTTACAGTATCAAACCCTGCTTTTTAAACTGGGCCTGGCAAAGCTAATCTTAGCTGAGCCCAATCTAGTCTTTGCCCTCTCTTGTTCAGCCCATGCACAAATAGAGAACCCAGAAGCACCCATGGCTAAGGAAAGTTCAGTGCAAACGAGGTCCACACACAGTACACTGAGTCCTACACCAGTCTGGACTACACCAGAGCAGATGCCTCCACACAAGTGGGGTCTAGGCAGCCAGGCACCCCTTGCAGCAGGGAGCAGGGTCCCTCCTTACCTGCATTGTCACTAGCCTGTCATCCACCATCACCTCTTTTGTCAGGAAGTCTGCGCCTATCGTAGCCTTGTACTGGTTACTGAATTTCTTGTTCACATACTGGTTCATGAGTGATGTCTTTCCCACCCTGTACAGAAACACACACACACACAAAAAAAAGATTTGGTAGGCTATTTCTACAACAATGTTTGAATTAACCACCCTCAACAGAACATCCCATTGCCCTTTGCTTTCCACAGCCTCCTGGCCTTTCAACCAGGGAAAACACACCCACTGCTGCAAGAAGGGTTCACACCAATAGACGCTGGGCCACCATGCTGAGTAAGAGCATTAGCTACCAAAGGATACAAAGGATTACATCTTGAGAAACCTCATTTCCCCGCCACTAATCTGATCCTTGGCAAGGAGCAGACATCACATTATGACCATGAAGGCAATTTTGTGCCTCTGAGAAACCCATCAGAAACAGCATCTTCAACTCTGCAGAAGGAGGTGGAGGAACAATCTCAGATCTCACATACACATCTGCTAGACACCCAGAGGTGGAGAGCCTCCCCAGAGAGCCAGCTTAGAGGCTCACATGCCCTCTCTGTGGCTGAGAAACACTCCCTGAACAACAGCTTGCTGGGCACAGTGGTATAAATAAGCCTTATGTCATAGGAATCAAGTTACAGCCTGCACAGCAAGTAACCTGTGACAGCAGAGCGGGCTCCTTGCTGACAGCACAGAGCAAAGCCTCTCACTCCAAGGGGCAGGCTCCAGCCAGACCAGGGAAGCAAGGCAGATGGCTCAGTACAGACTGTGTCTCTGATAGAGGCAGAATTTTAGGAAGCCACCTAAGATTGCTTACTAGTGATATTTTTTTTTCAGTTAAGTGAAATACTCATTCCAACAGCACATGTTCCTGCAGAAAGGCTATTCAGCTCTGCTACTGGAGTGGTTGGTCCATCACATTTCCCCCATTTAATATTGTGGCAGGACTTCAAGATATTAAACTGTAGGGACACATTCAGGACAGAGGATAGTAAAGGGTTCTTAAACCTGTAAGGTAACACAGCTATCTGAGGCTGTAAAATCTCTCCTCCCTGCACTGCTGGTTTCTTACAGTGCATCCGGGTTGTCACTAGTCAAAAGCACTGCTCTAGCCAGATACAGACTAGCAGCTTAAAGGCTCCTCCACTTACCCAGAGTCTCCAAGGATGATGACTTTCAGTAACACTTTCTTCCTAGAAGTCATCTTTCACACTAGAAAGGAAGAACAATTCCATCAGAAACCATTAGTATGATATTCCTCAAGGAAGAAAGCAGCGAGTTTGGAGTCTGAGAAACCTGACTCCCAGCAAGGAGCCAGTGACAGGCAGGGCCCAGCACTCCTGAAACCAGACTCCAATTCAAGGCTACACTAACCAGGTGTCTGCCCAGTTCACAGGTAGGGTCATGCCAGACCAGTAGGGGCAATTTAATACCAAGAGGTAGATGAGCCAAGCACTTGTCCTTTACAGTACCAAGATCTTTCTGGATCCTATTTCCAGGCCATTTGGTGGATAAACTAGCCCAGGTCATCTCCCTTGCCTTGCAGGAGGCAGTGCAATAAATCATACCAGCTCCTTACACAGGCTAATTCTTACACAGGCCAGGAAGTGAAATGTAAGCAGACGTGTCTAATGCCACACTCAAGCTTTTTTATGCTGTTGTTTCCCAGTAAAAAATAAGAAAAAAGTATGACAGCTTTGTCTAGCAGCTGTGCTTTGTGAAAGTACCGAATCCCAATGACATGCTGTGGTTAAGCAGCTGCAACAGCCACACAGGCCAGTTGAACAGGTGAATTACAAAGCAAACTGCCACCAGACTCAGTGGCTTTGCTGTGGGCACACAAAGCTGACTGCTGCCACCCCACCTTCCACCTTCCACGGAAGGACAAGGTTACAGTGACAAGCGTCAACATTCTGCCTATCACTCTGTGAGATGAGTTGTTTGTTCAGTTGTACCCTGCCACGATTCCAGCCCACTTTACAGGCAAGTGGCTCCAAACAGGCCACTAACAGTCCATCCAATTAGCAAGAGAGCTGAGCTCCAGAGTTCCACACTGACTTGCTCCCAGGTCTCCTTCAGGGCACTGAAGCAGCTACAAGCACATCAGCTGCAGCAGGCCTGAATACACTTCTGGATATGCTTTAGCACAGTGAGAGCAAGTTCCAGGTCTTGCCGTTAGTGGCTGAGCACACCTTTCCTACTCCACACCTCTGGGAAGAGGGTGGGACAAACCACTCTTAAGCGCTCAGGCTTGATCAGATCACAGACCCTGGTTTGGTGGTGACCTGGTCCACAACACAAGGACTCCTTGGCTTTCCCAGAGGAGCCAGAAGATGCTTATAGATGTGCTATCTGACTTCAAAGACCCTTGACAACAGGCTTCAGGTATTGAGCCCTCATGTGGGAACCTGGTTACCCTAAAATTCCCATCCTGCTACATCACATTCACTGCACCACACAACTCCTCCACATAAGTCTTCGGGAGCTATTCCTGACTTTCACAACTAAGGAAGCCTTCACTTCTACAACAGGGAATTTGTGTCTTCTAAGCGACTGGGTCCTATGTGCTTCCTGGGATACACAACAGCCTAATCTGCTGAGGAACTGCACCCACTTCAGCCCACTATTACAGGACATAACATGCTCCAAGCTGTAAAAGCCTCTTACTAGACGCAGCCCAGTTGAAAAAGATCTTAATCATCTCAAGCTTTGAGGGTTAATAGACACAAACTGTTTTAGCTTTTGCTATCCATGAAAGTTGCAGAAGCTGAAGGAGCACTCCTGCAGTCACTGTAGTAGTGTTGCACTTACAACTACACCTTGTTGGACTGCACTCACCTCACAGTCACAGAATCATTTAGGTTGGAAAAGACCTCTAAGATCATTGGCCCCAACCATTAACCCAGCACTGTCAAGCCACCACTAACCCCTGTCCCTCAGTGCCACATCTACAGAGCTTTTAAACACCCCCAGGAACAGTGATTCCACCACTGCCCTGGACAGCCTGTTTCAGTACTTGACAGTGTTTTTGGTGAAGAAATTTTCCCTCATGTCCAATCTAAACCTCCCCTGGAGCAACATGAGGCCATTTCCTCTTGTCCCGTCACTTGTTAACTGGAAAAAGAGACCGACTCCCACCCGGCTACAATCTCTTTTCAAGGAGTTGTAGAGCCATAAGGTCCCTCCTGACCCTCCTTTTCTCTAGACTAGACAACCTCAATTCCCTCAGGTGCTCCTTGTCAAATCTCTGCTCCAGCCCCTTCCCCAGCTCAGTTGCCCTTCTCTGGACAGCCCCCAGCACCTCAATGTGTGTCTTGCAGTGAGTGGCCCAAAACTGACCCCAAGATTCAAGATGTCTAAGACATATAGCAGGCTTTTCCTCACCCTTTGTCACTGTTGCCCTCCACATCTAATAAAGTATGGGGATTCCCCTTAGCTCTCCTTTTGTTGCTAATGTACAGAAACACTTTTTATTGTCTTGTACAGCAGTAGCCAGATTAAGTTCTAGTTGGGTTTGTGCACTTTTGGCTTTCTCCCTGCATAACCTCATGACATCCGTGTAGCCCTTGTGCATCTGGTAATATATCTAGATGGGAAACACTGCTGAGGACATAACAGCCAGGGGCTGTTGTGGGAACAGCAGTGACAGGTCACCCACAGGGCTCATGCTACCCTTAGATGGGTGTTAACAGATGCCAGAGAGTCTGTACAGGATAGTTTCTCTGGGTGTAAACACCTCTCTTTTCCAAGGGACTGCATTGCTCACTGATCCAACTGGCAGCCCAGCAATACAAGCCAAGACAGAATCAGCTGAAAGTTGTCAACAACACCAACATTTAGTCCTCCTTCTGCTCTTGCCAAGATCCACATTCTGTGTCTTGTCTCCCCTACAGCCGAGGGAGAACAGACCACAGAAGCTCCTTCAAGCAGCCTGCACCTCCTGTGTCTGCAAAGCACATAACACAAGTGACATTTGTGCCAGCCAAGCCAGAGACTTCTGCAGCACAATCAGCCCAGGTGGAGCAAGGAGTGAGCAGAGCTTTGAAGCAGCCTAAAGACAGCTGTGTACACTGAACTGTCATGAAAAACATCTGTATAGGTTCAGGTCCAGTGCGAGTCACCTGATTTCCTCAGGACAGAGGAAAACAACTCACCCTGAAGTGCCTGTGCCAGAACCCAGCATGCTTCTGGGCACTGCTTCTATTTTCCTCGGAGTGTTTTCAGTATCACTTGCCACTGGTTGCTGCAGCTCACTGCCTCCTGGGAGTCGAAGCAGCTTTGGACCAGCTAGCATTAGTTCTCTTGCTTAGGGAGGGATTTGCAGAGCCCTAAATTGCAACACTAAATCTCACTGGATGCTTATAACCCAAGTTCAACACAGCCTGAAGTCCCACTAAGAAGGGAGGGAAAACTGCTCTGTCAAGACTCATTACCTTGGAAGCAACTCAGCTGAGCAGCTACCTGCAGACATAGGAAGTCAGTCTGAGTCAGAGCTGACTCTGCCTCCCTGTCATAGCTGATGGGCTGCCCAGCAGTGAAGGGCTGTCACTGCCTCACCAGCACCGGTCAGGTGAGACACAGCTTCCATCCAGGTGATGCAACGGATGTGAGCCAGAGCACAGGAGCTGCCTCAGCTTGGTATTGGGTTTGGGCCATATGACAGTGAGGAATTCCAGCCCCATCAGGGGCCAGCAGTGGACATTGCCCAGTTTCACACCCCTGTTCTACTAGGCTTGACTAATGCTGCCTTGAAACTCAGCCAGCTGATGAGCCAAGCCCTCTTAATCTTCTCACTGAAGGTATAGAAAGACCTAATACAAGAAGAGAACACATCTCCAGGTCCTGGAGAAAGTACCAGTGTTTGAGCTCCTGGAGCCTTCCTATAGAAGGAACCCCCTCTAAGTGTAAGCAGTATCGAGCTGCTCTTTACAGCAGCATCTCTGCTAGTTCCCTCATCCTCACCATGCTCTGTGTGGCTGAGCAGGTCTCCAACAGCAGCTTCAAAGCAGCTGTTTGTTTGTGCTGAACAGAGGTCTGACTGGTCCCAGTGAGGTTCTCAGTGTAGATGGATTGAAGACATCCTCTTTACCTTAACAAGGGTTTCTTATGAAGCAACCTAAAGGGTCAAACTACTCCAAGGACAGGATATGTCTCCTCCAATGTTTGCTTACAGACACAAGTGTTTTTAACAAACTGAGGTACTCTAAGGGCAAGGCACCAGAGCTCTCTGAAAGTCCTGTAATTGAAGCCTTACTACAGTCTTAACACAATGCAAAAGACTTAGATGACTTCAGTTCATACTAAGCCAACAGCAAACACAACATCTTTGTGGCAGAGAATGTTTCCACGCATTACAGTTTAAGTAAGCTCAGAAATACCTCAGTCAATCCTGGTTACAGTTGCTGTGTCAATAGAACAAGGTGCAACCAACCAACCTTGAGCCAGGTTCAGTACTCAGATTTGCTCACATGAAGTCAGAGGCAATTTATGATATTCTCTTGTTAATACAGGCTGTTTCTCACATTACATAGCATTAGTCACTACTGCCTGTGTCCCAGAAATGGAGCCCACATACATGCTCTAAGCTACACAGATCTCATTTCTGATGAACCTTGCTAGTACAAAATCAGCTATGGAAGACCAAGAAGAATACAGCTTTAGCTCACAGAAGAAGCAGGTCTGAATACCTGAAGGAGCAGTTAATTCAGATGAGGAGTTTCTCCAGTCATACCTGCAAGAAACACTAAATTACTGAGGTAATTTACTGAGGTAAGCTGAGATGTTGGCTGAGCAGGGTTTCCCCCATGCTCCTGCAAAGAAGGAGCTTGGCTTGAGTTGAGTTGGGATCCCACTGACTCAGCACTGAGACTATTTTGCACTATATAATGCAGCTTGTCTGTCTTTATGGTATTTGATATAATTATTCCGGAGCAGCACCCTGTCGGAGGCACACATGCCCTTCAGAGGGCAGTGTGTGAGCTCACATGGGACTCTCATCCAGTCCCAGGAGCATTTCTGAACAAACACTTCCTTTTTCAGAGGTACCATGAAGAAAAACCTGTTTGTTAAGATTGATCCAGGACATCAGTTGTGTTTTACACTGTGTGAAGTCTCCTGCAGCGAGATCACCTGCATGACTGCTCAGACCACAGCCTGCCAGCAGCACACCCAGCTAGCTCTGCTCAGGAGCCACCAGACACTTCACATCAGCCAGGAGATCAGTCAGCATCATTCCTCTTCCTGGCCTAACTGGTGCCAAAGGAATGACACAGCTGTCTCCAGTACAGGAGAGGAGTCCTTCCACTTGACTTTTAATGCCGATCCTCTAAGCAAACAAGCCATTAATGATATGCTGACCCTCATGAAATTAAGCTGGTACGGCACACTCTCTTCTGCAGTTCTGTTATAACCTTTGTAAGGCTCACCTGCAGGAGCAGCAAGGGAGAACCTATAACACCTGACCTGCAAGTGTCACTGTCTTACCTCATCCGAAAGGAAGAGTCAAAAAAACTGTCCTATGAAGCTTCACAGTGCTACAGCATCACAGATGCAAGAGCAAATAAAGCCTATGCCAAGTCTAATTAGGTTTCCCTTGTTTCTTCAGAGTACATTGCAACCGTCCTTTTACTTGCTATATTAAGACAGCTGCTTTAACTCAAAGCAGAAATGGATGGTTAAGGATTCCTTAGAGATTTTTACATGTGTCAAGTCACAATGCAGGCATTTAATATTAATCAGGTTGGAACAAGCAAAGAACAGTAGGAGCTTGCATTGACCAGACCTTAGATTAGCTATCCTTTAACAGAAGTAGGCCTTGCAGGAGGAACACTGTAGGTTGCTCATGCACAGTTTTAGAAACCCTCCAGCCTTGGGGGGAATCTTACCTCCATGGAGCTTCCTAAGCAGCAGCATACCCTTATCAGTTCAAGTCACAATCCTAACATATTTAAAGAGATTGGAAAAACTGGGATGTTTGACCAGGAATTCTCTGGTCCTACATCTATCAGGTTGCCATCTGCACCTTCCACTAGAAGCCAGCTGAATGCTGAAGCGAGGCTGTTGGACTGCACCTCTTGCCTTGTGTCCTCTGCCAGGAATATTCAACACCATGCCAAGAAGGTACAAAGCAGTGGGTGAGCAAGGATTGAGCAGAGCTAAACAGTGAGGCACCTACTGCTGCTCCCCTGGCCCAGCAGACAGCACAAGAGTAAGCAGGTGTTCCACAAAAAAGCCTATTTGAAGCTGAAGCACTGCAGGCCAGTTCTGGGTGCTGTGGCTGATAAGCAGAGCATTCACTTCTCCACTGTATCACGGGACCTTCAGCTAAAACACCCACCATGGACAAGGCGATCTGGATAGATCAGGTCTCCATTAGGGCACACGTGACAGTGGGCTCACCACAGTGACCAGACTGAGCAGAAGACAGGCAAACCTGAATACTGGAAGAACCTTCTGCCCTGAAAAGCAGAAAAAGTGCCCTAAAATGCAGCTAAGTGCACTTTTGACACAGAAACAGCACCTCTACTCACTGTTCTCTTGCATGGGGGAGGCTGCAGAGCAGTATGTCTCTGTACTACACCAGAGAGCTATTTTTAATCCCTCCCTCCCCCCGCAAGGGTTCTGCATTTTTTCAAGGAAACCGAAGCTGGAAAAATGATTCAGGACCAGCTCAGTCAGATTGAACCAGTTCCCTCTCAGAAGCAGCAAGTTCCCTAGCATGTTTGGGACCTCAAGGGGTTATGTCTGCTTAGATCTTCAGCCACTGAAATAAGATGGTCACTGAATGCTTATCCTGTTCTTAGAAGATCAAGCACACCAACAGCCTGGCACACATCACTTGCCCTATGGTCATGGCTGTACTCTGCCATGGTTTAGTTAAGGCTTTGAGCAGACACAGGAATTTGCTCCAATTCAGCTACTCTGAAAATGCAAGGCCTCATCCTGAGGAAAGGCAGATGACCAGGATCACAGTTCCTGGTTATAGTGTCCAAGTGGTCCAGACATCCTTTGAACTGAAGCGTCAATCTCCAACTGGAGCAGGAGCCCAAGGTGGGGCTGAACAGCTCTACCAATTACAATTTAACAACATCATCTTGTTTCCTACTAGCTGGTCGCAAAGACATTATGTCAGCTATAAGTAACACAAGTACACAAAGCTACAAGTAACAGCATGAGCAGTTCAACACAAATACTTGAGACCATCAGATTATCAACTTTCAACATCCGACTTGCATTCTCCTGAGAGTGACACAACAGCCCAGGAGCAAGCAAGAAGTCCTGTCTTTTCAGTTGGGCAGAAGCTCAGCATTAGCCAGAGGTCAATCAGCAGGGCCTATTATCTCACATCAACATGGCTTAAGAGGTGCCAAGCTGCCTTCAAGGAAGAAACTAGAAATAAGGCTGCCTTTGAATTTTTTTTTTTTTGACTGCTCCACAGCCTGCATATTTTCCTTACCACACTCAGGTGCTCTACAAGTGGAGCACTTGCCCAGCATCCTCACACCAAGGACTACTATAGAAGCACAGTATTTATAACAGCAGGTTGAATCTTGCATTGACAGGGGCAGCACAAGCAGGACAGTACTCTCTTCTACAGGTCTACAAGTAGCTCAGCTTCCCCAGCTCACTGGAAGAATCCATTGAGGAAAGCCTCACACTTAGTGGGAACACATGCTGGCTAAAAAGGAAATTAAGAACATCTTGTCATTCGGGTTGACAACTTGCAAGAACTGCTCTCTGTAAATGGGTTGTTTTTTAGGGCAATGGGCTCCTACAGTCCATACACTCAGAGGTGCTTCAGAGGTGCCCCCAGGCCTTGCTGATGTACCACAGAGCAGCAGTCAGCTCCAGTGAAGCCCACACCAAAAGCAGCTGGCAAGATATTCCTGTGACAGCTTCACCAAAGGGTACACTCTAGCTGCTGCTGTATCAGTAGCATCTCAAAACTTCCACCTCCTTCCTCCCCACACGTTTATGATGCTGTTCTAACCAACATATTCCGTCCTGCTGGTACCCAGCCAAGAGCTCAAGCACAGCTCATCGTTCCCTGCTCAGAAGGAGCAGCTCAGCTGCCTGCTCCTTACTGCAGCTCCACCAAGAGCAGGTTTCTGTCCAGTTGGTACCTTTCCCAGCCAGCCCTGTGAGGCAGAAATTACCTCTGTTCAGGGGGCTGGGAGCATCAGCTACAAATTAATTTTTGATACCTTGTGTAAAACATTATATTGCAAGCTGTCAGGTGTAGGTATGCTGTCCAGTATATCCCACTCCCATCTGAGAGTCCTAAGACAAAAGCTTCACTTGCTTGAAGAACAGCCTAGAGCTTTAGATGCCTGCTAACACACTAGCTCAGATCAAAATAGAATCTTAAAATATGTTTCAGTATCCCAGAGGAACTGGCTTTTTAGACTACAGCTGTGTGCAGTAAGTTTGCAACTCATTCTGAGGGTGGAGTTACAGCCTCCAGTGCTGGAGAAGCTGCTCTAGAACCAAACAAAGCTCAGGAACCAGCAGCAGCAGTTACCAGCTGTAGCTCAGCCACATGGCTTCAAGTTCTGCTCATTGTCTGCTTCAAAATGAGCATCAAACTGGTGTGACACGGTGCTAAAAGCCAACTGACGTGGTCTGTGAGGCAGCTCCCAGGTGGAGATGACACCAGGCCTACTCACTCTGCTGCTGTTCATGGATAACATGCTCTTAAAACAGCTCAGTGCTAAAGAGAGGGAACGATGGGGCAACATGCATCTTGGGGAAATATGCAGGAAATCCAGCTGGGAAGCAGAAACTTTGGAACAGTTTTGAGCAGAACAGCCTCTTGGTGCAATCAAGGACGCTCCAGAGCCAATGCTGGGTAAGACACTCCTTTCGGTGGCAATAAAGTTTTAGCTTGCCCCAAACATACCCTCAACACCCAGCTGAAGGCTCTGCCATACATCCCTGATGTGGATAAGGACTTGGAGCTCACTGAAAGAGGACATGCCAATGGCCAGCTAGCCAAGGAGTCCAGGTGACACAGGGAAGGCAGAAGCAATGCCACCAGTAGGAGCCATGTCTGCAGTGGAATCACAGGACTTGCACATGAGAAGGGGTCTGCCCTGCCTGAGGTCTCAGCTCAGCTATGGCTCCCTTAGGGCTGAGATTTGGAGAGCACTGCATTCCTGAGAGGCGCTGATGCGTATGATCAGTCAGGCTCAAAGCCCAAGTTCTCAAGCCAAGCTCTTCAGTCCAAGCCTCACTGATTCACAACCCTGTTACACCTTCTGACATTTCTCCAGATCAGAGTTGTTTTATGCCTGCACAATATTTAAATATTAGCTGTGGAACTAAACAAGTTTCTTGCTGCCATAATGAATTGTGACTCTACCCTAGAAAAGTCCAAACTATGTAGGACTAGCCCCAGTCTCTGGTGCCAAAAGCTGATTTCTACTGGTTTAGGTATCACAACAGCCACGTTCTCTTGAGGAGGTATCACGTTGATCTGGCTATGTGGTTTGAAAGGAGGAGCAAAACAAGCATGAAGATGCATTTGCTTACAGTACCATGGCAGATGTTTCTCTGTGTTCAATCAAACCACCAGTGCACTTAGGAGCACTGGGAAAGGTCTGGAGGTAATTTCTTGCTGTCTACAGGAACACTACTTCACCCAGACTCTGCTTAGCCTAAGATCACGGGAGCACATGTAGGATCTTCCAGGTGATAAACACCCTGAGCCAAAGGGAGGGAGGGAGGGAAGGGAGTGCAGAAAATGTCTCCAGGGATGTAGCCAGCTTTGCTGGGCAGTCACTCTAGGTGGAACACTTTGCTCCTCAGGAACCTGAAGATGATCACCATCTCCACAGGTGTAGCAGGTATTGGAAGACTGCAGCTGTGGCAGGACAGGAGTGCAGGAAGATCCTCTTGGAGTCAATGCCACACAGTAAAAAGACCAGGATTCCCAGAGAGAAAGCCAGACCTGCTGAAGCAGCAGTCTTCAGCTTACAGGAAGACAGCTCTGTGAGAAAGCCACATCCACAAGCTTCACTGAAAGATGGATGTTTCCAGTCACGAAGTTTTAGTCCACCAGTTCCTCCAGCACCTAAAGGACCCTTACTCCACAGGATATCTTCCTCCCAGGAATGGGCAGACATACAGAGCCCAGACTGATAGCAAGCATCTCAAGATCTTCAGCTACCCTTCTCTTGGAGGCTCAAAGCCATGTCATTCAAGGATCAATACTGATGTGCCCCTATCTCCCCAGAGGAGGCAGTTCCCCTGTAAATCCTACAGGCTTTCAGGTAGTTCCCAGCAGATTTTCCCCAAGGATCAAGCTGTTACAAGAACAGGCATGCTTGCTTTAACACCCCTCCCCCTTTATCAGAGCAAGCTCAACTTCCCCTATTCTGCCCTGGGGGAGACAATCTCAGGATGTGGGAGGAGAGTAGAGCACATTGCTGGCTGCTGGGAGACACTAGGCAACAAGCCATGTGTCTTGACTAAGGGCCTTGCCTACGCAAAGCACTGCACTACACCAGCACAGCTTCCATGTTGCCTTGCCTTTACCAGAACGGCCTCCTTGGTGGACAGCTTTCCAATCAGCAGGACAAATCCTAAACTGGAGCACAGCTACAGTGCTCATACAGCCCCGTTTATACAGTCCTGTGTGTCAGCCTTTTGGCACAGAGCCACCCAACAGTTTCAGTAACCCCGACATGAATACCAAGGGCCCAGCACGGTTCTCACGTCCCCACTGACAATTCCCCCATTGCTTTCTGTAAACCAAGCACAGTGCCAGGAGCAGCTGGCTTTTAATCTTCATTTCCAGAAGATAAGACTATCCAATTCACAATATCACAAGTCAGCCAGGCCACTCAGAAACAGTTGAGTTGTTAGATCTTTACCCTATCTGACAGTATTTTTCAAGTTCTCAGATTAATTTCTAGTTTTGACTACAGCCTCCTAAGTTTTCACACATTCTTGTCATGCTTTCGGTTTCAGAAACATAAATAGGAGGTGTTAGATAACTTTTGCAGTGGTAAGCAAAGCACAGGTCTTGGACCTTGGCAGTGGTAAACAAGCCCTGGTTATCCACTCCCGGCTGTTAGCTGCCACAGTTCCTAGATGTCTGGAAGGAAACAAGTGACTGGAAGGAGACTTTGACCAAGTCAAACAACGGCCCTCGGGAGGCCTGCCAGACCCTGTAACTTACACCTGACATTCAGATCCAAGAGTGAATATTGTCTCTCTTGCAGCATGAGAAGCTTAATAGAAGAGAAGGGACAAATACTGATGGGAGATCCTACTGCCAGACAAGCAGATGTAGGGAAGTACAAGATCAACACTAATGGCAAAAACCTTACTCCTCCTTCCAGAAGGTCCTGTTCTCAGTAATGAATCTTCTAGAGAGGAAGCTTCCTCTAGGGACAGGTTGTAATCTAAGAACTACACCTTGATCTGCAAGCAGAACTCTTGATCCTACACACACTCAATACCTCTTACTATGCTAATACAGTCTGCAGAGCAGGATGGACAAGTATTTCAGTACCAGTCCCAGGATGAGAGTCTTAACAGGTAGCTTGCCACGACAGCTGAGTCAGTGCCTAACAAGGAATTCCTACTATGGATACTCAGTTTCACACTCATCCTTCATACCCTCATACCCCCTGCACAGATCCTGCATCAATGCTTTATCACTTCAGCTATTCTCTTGATGAAGCTCCACAAAGGGCCAATAAAAACCTCACTTGCATGGCAAGATTAAGACAGCTCTGATGGCAAATGGTATCTTCTTGTTAGACAGAGGGAGAGGTCAGGCCCAGGCATGCCTCAGACCCATCTCACTGCTCATGCCTGAGACACTGGCACCACTGTGCCAGTTTGGACTCCAGATATCATTATCCATGTCTGGGAGCTGAGTGACTCAGCCCACTTGAGGGAGACAAGCACCAAGCAGGTTACTTTCAAGAGGATTCTGCTTCCAGCTGGAAAGAGATCAAGGCCTCAGCACAGACTTGTTAGACAAATTGGTAGCCCCAGCAACCAAGGTCCAGGTACTCCAAGCAGGTTGGCTTGAAAGGCAGCTCCAACTGCTGGCCTTCTTTTGTCCACCACACTTCACTGGTCCAGCCTGTCTGTCAACTGACCTAAGTAACAGTATGAAGTGACACAGAACAGACTCCAAAAAATACAAGGGTTTTTTAATTGACATTAAAAGGATCTACTTGATTTCATTTAGCAATTCCTGCTTGAAACTCCTACAAGTACAGTTACACACAATTAGTCACCTTAAGTTGGCATTTTAAACGGTTGTGGAGAGGCATGAGCAAATCACTCACTACATCAGCACCTTTAAATTATACAAATAGAAATCTGTGCCACAACCTTACACTTCAATCCCATCTCAAAGGCAGGGCACCCCTCCTGAAGTTTCACTGCCCTGTGAAGACAGCCATGGCCTCAATAACAGGTTTCCCAGCAGGAGAAGTCAAGGCTATTTGAGATCAGCTGCAAATCAACACACTCCAGTGGCCTCGATGAGCTTGCTTCCCTCACCAGGGTCACTGACCATGAGATAGCAACAGCAGTGTTGACAAAGCTTCCCCCATGGACGGAGCGCTGGTTGCTGGCACCGGAGAGGAGGAGCAGCCTCGCAGGAACAGCGCTCACAGCAACAATGACATCACCACGGCAGATCTCCACCAAGGAGAAAATGCAGCAGCACGCTGGGCTCGGGAGCTGCATCCCCACGAACAGAGAGCAAAAGCAACAAGCACGCTGGAAGGCAGAGACCAGCCATGTGACAGAGGGGTATCCCTTCACCACCTGCTATTTCTGAGCAGCACATGTGCAGTCACTGACCTTGGGCATTCATTCGCAAGTTTTATTCAAGGTGCATTTAAAGAGAAATAGGATCTTCAATAGAGCCAGTAACTGCAGAATGGAACACGGTATATCGACTATTGTCATTCGATTAATTATCCACACCTAATTCAGCTCTGAGATGCACAGCTAGCGTTTGATTGTTCCTGCAGAGTGTGACCCTTTTATCCTCACAATCTCCTCTCACAACTACTTCTGAAGGCAGACTGTTATACAGCAACTACAAAGGATCGTTTTAGGAAGCTGCAGGGGGAAGCCAACTCAACTCTAACTCATCAGGCAATTAAACTGCAATTATCAAGACAATGCTGTGCAAGTATGAAGCACTTTAGTATCTGAAGGATGCAAGACTGCTGTCAGACAAGCAGCACCCAGGCAGCTTGTGCCCAGCCAAGTTCAGCATCTAGGTGAAGTCTTATCTGGACTACCTTCTGTTGAGGTAACAAGCTTTAAACTACGCTACAGCTCTGCAAGAAATTTGTAGGTCCATCAGGCCCTAGTAACAAGGGCTTAAGAGCAGGTCAGGTCACAGCTGAGAAGTCCAGAAGACATAATGGAACACTGCAGCACACAAGGTGAGGGTTCTGTAGTTGTTTATCAAACACTCAATTTACTTAAGTTACTGAAGAAATTGCTGTATTATAACAACAGGGACAGGCACCAGTAAGTACCTGTGAGCCCACATCAGCCACCAGTTTTAGAGAATGCAAACATCCAAGCACCCTATTTCATAGCTTTTATTCTCAAGCTAGGGTTTGCCAGGCAGTCTCACGATGCAGCATTTAAAAACACACCCTAATCAAGCACAGGCAATTTTGTTTACAGCCAAATGTTAAGTTCTGCATAAACTAGTCTCATTTTCACACAGAAGTCAGACCAAAATCCCATACATGTCAGAGACAGAGCTATTTATAGTTTTGCACAGATGGATTGATTGTAATTGTCATGTTTCCTCAAGGACAAGCTTTGCCAGAGATTTGCTCCAACAGGTAATTCCCACGACCTTCCAACACAAGAGTCTTAAAACAGGAGCTTTAAGAAGGTGCTGCAGAAATTGAATCTGAGAACCCTCTTGCCCTCAAGCACTCATTTTGGATAGTAAACCAAACAAAGCGATATATTCCCAGGTCACTTCAGAGCAGAGCTTGTACATTTTCCACTTTCAGTTAAGGATTCAGTGTCGTAACCTGTCTGTGCTACTCAAAGAGTTTGATTCCCTGGCTTTGGCAGGAGGGTTAGGATGGCTGTAGTGCAGTGTCTGCTACACAGTTATTTAAATTCTTAGCTTGGCACCTTCAAGGTACAACTCTTGGGGTGCCACGTTCTCCATCTCTTCTCCCTGGTGACCAGTGACAGAACCCGAGGGAAGAGCATGAAGCTGTATCGAGAGGGTTTAGGTTGGATACTGGGAAAAGGTTCTTCACCCAGAGGGTGATTGGGCACTGGAACACGCTCCTCAGGAAAATGGTCACAGCACCAAGGCTACCAGAGCTCAAGAAGTGTTTGGACAACACTCTCAGGCACGTGGTGGGATTGCTGGGGTTGTCCTGTACAGGACTAAGAACTGGACTTGATGATCCTTGTGAGACCCTTCTAACTCAGGACATTCTGTGATTCTCTGCTGAACTATCATTAGGGTACTTGAGGACAGGGACCACTGCATGACATCACAGGGACGAAGAAAGTTTAACGTAGCTACTGCTGTGCATCTTATCAGTTATACTTCTCACTGCAGGCTGGGAGAGCAAGAAACTGCTATTGCATTTTAGAAGTTTTCCTTATTGAGGGGTCAGATTAACCCCATCTCACAGCTTTTCTACACCAGAAGTAAAGTATTAACAGCAACACAAAGGAAAAAAAAATAAGGCAGCGATTGAAAATAACAGTATTAGAGCTGCTCTAATTCTGAGGACTCAGGCCAGGCATGGTGGGTCCACTCATTAGTGCATGGAGGGCCAGTCATGTGTTCAGTCAGCTGTTGGGAGTCACAAGGGGGAGGGGGAGAGACAAGTATACTTGTTCTTCCTGAGTAAGTACAGCAAGGGAGCCTTGATTATTTAACAGAGAATATTCAAATGACTCCACCCACTTTAACCTCAAATTCAGCTCCTGAGAGAGCAGAGTATGTTGACTTCAGCAGCCTGGCTCTACTGGAAGCACAGCCAGGATGCAGCTCCCATCACACAATACTGGTACCACCACAGCCTTCAAGTCATAGCCAGCCAAATACCATGGCATAGCTGGTTATGTACCACTCCCCTAAAAAGAGAACTCTCCACTTCCCCCAGCCACAGTTCCCACACGGATATACAAAGTGTTAAGCACAGGCCAGAGCTGGCCAGCCAGTGGCAAGTACTGAAAGCTTTAAGGCTTCCATATTGGCAAATGTCAAACAAAGAAGGGCTTGCTTACAGTTGGGAGGACTTTATTCTATCAAGTGTTCTCAGTTTACATACAAAAACCTCATACACACATATCACAACAGCTCTGTTTATCAGCAAATATTTTTAGTTTTCAGGGAGATAATGCTGAGAATTCCAGCTTCGACTCAAAAGGTTTGGCAACACTAGGCAAGACATACTCATTTGGATGCTGAGGTTACCTCTCTTCGGATTAAGATAGCCTTTTCACTACTAAAATAATCCCTCTATTTACAGGGAAGACAGTACAGTTGTCCTCATCACAACCATTAGGCATTTCCATAATTATTTGTCTATATATACCTGGAGACTAATAACGCAACTACCACTTAATTTACCTTCTTATACACTCACTGCCAAAAGCACTTCCAGTATCCACTCCAATACTTCTCCGGACTGACTCAGGCTTTACACGCACCAACAGCCACTTTCGCAATAACTGCCAGTCCCCTCGGCCGCCTGCTCGGTCACATTAATCGCTCCCAGGGCCGCCGGCTCATCCTAAAAGCGACACCCACCGACCCCCAGAGCAGCATTTCACCGCCCCGGCCCAGCGCCCCCCCAAAGCCTCCCCAGGCTCCGCGAGGAGCTACGGCAGCACCGCACGGCTCAGACAATGCGCTCCCTCCCCGGGAGGCACCGCTCGGGCCTCCGCGAGCCCCTCAGGCAGACGAAGCTCCACAAAGCGCTGGCGAAACGCGCATCCCGGGAGAGGCCCGCGGGGAGGGGCCGCTTCCCGGGGAGACCCCCCTGCATTGTCCCGGGGGCGCGCCAGGCCCAGCCCCGGGGAGCTCGGTGTGGGGGGAGGCAAACGGGCCGGGCCGCGGTGCGGAGCCCGCCGGGAGCACCGAGACAAGCCGAGACCGCGCCGAGGCAGCGCCGCCCGCGCCGCCGCCCCGCCGGGGCCGGGCCGTCAGCGGCGCCCCCCACCCGGGGCGGAGCCGCCCCTGCCCCCCCCCGTCACCGGCGGAGCCATGCAGGGTCCCCCCCCATCCCGCTCGGTCCCCGCGGGCTCACCTGGTGCTGCCGCCGCGACCCGGCCCGATCGCTGCCCCCCGCCCGCCTCGTCCGCTTTAATGGGCCCCACCGCCCCCCGCGCCCGCTTCCGCCTCCCCGCCGGCTTCCGATCACGGGGCCGCGCCGTCACCGCCGCCCGCCACACGTGACCGCGCGGCCCGCCCGCCATCTCGCGCCCTGCGCGGGGCCGGGCCCCGCCGGAGCCCATCGCTGTGCTCACTGCGGAATAAATGTCCGTGGTGCTGTCCAAGGGGGTGGGCGGGAAGGGATCTGCCTCATCCGCGGCCTCCGATCGCACGAGGGCTGCGAACCCCACGCCCCGGGCGGAGGGGAGCAGGAAAGGGCTGGGGAAACCTTCAGGCTTTCCGAAATAAAAGATGGGGACACAGGGGCGCGAATCTGTTCTTTGGTCTTCTCTGGAATGTGTTGAAGAAATAGCAGGCAACTGCCTGCCTCTGCGGTTAAATTAGTATGTGGGGAAAAAGCGTCTTCAGTGAGGGCTACTAGAAATAAAGAGATTATATTTTAGAATATATATATACGTATGTTTAATCTCAGCTGTGGTCTGGAGTGGGGTAGTAGCAACAGCATTTGTCAGGAAACAAGATGAAAGTAAAAAGATGTCAATTGAAGACACATTCGGATTGATTATTCAGATCAATAGTGCAGGCAAGTAAAATGGGACTGTGTAAACTCTCTGGACCTTAGTCCATGGGGTAACAACAGTCCTGGTGGTACAAGGTAAAATCCGTATTTTCTACTCTCTGTTGAAAGTGAGTTTGTTATTCAGCAAATACTTGAATATTCTCATGCATTCATCCAGCTTGTGACTGTTGTGGGTTTAGGTAGCCCATGAACTCAGGAGAGCAACCAAGGAAAAAGAAGCATTTTTAAAGCTAATGAATGAGATAAAAGGACCAAAGCTACTTATTGCAACACTAAAAAGAAAATCACAGAATTGTTAGGGTTGCAAGTGACCTCTGGAGATCATCCAGTCCAACCCCCTTGCTAAGGCAGGGTCACCTGGAGCAGGTGACACAGGAACATGTCCAGGTGGGCTTAGAATGTATCCAGAGAGGGAGTCTCCATGACCTCCCTGGGCAGCTGTTCCGGTGCTCTGCCACCCTCAATGTACAGAAGTCCTTCCTCATGTTGAGGTGAAATTTCTTGTGTTGTAGTTTATGGCCATTGCTCCTCATCCTGTTGCTGGGCACCACCAGAAAGAGTCCAGCACCCTCCTCTTGGCACCCACCTTTGAGATATTTATATGCATTAATGAGATCCCGTCTCAGTCTTCTCTTCTCCAGACTAAACAGGCCCAGCTCCCACAGTCTCTCCTCAGCAGAGAGATGCTCCAGACCCCAGAGAAGGGAACTTGTAACATCTGGTTTGTTAGTGCTTTTAAAGGTGCCCCATTAGATGCAAAATGCTGTAGAAGAACCTGGTACCAGTTAAAACACAGAGTGGACAAAAGAGGAAAAGCTTTGATTAGTGAAATGATGGAGAAAACCCTCCCAAACACACATGGTTTCTTTGGATGGGGAGGAAAGTACCCTCTCAGCTCAGCCCCAGGACTGGGCCCTGGGCACATCAGCAGCTGAGATTGTCCCAGTCCCTTGCGTTTAACAGGAGAACCACATGCTAGGTTGTTAAGAGCAGTCATTAATAGCAAATTACAGGGTGTTCCTCAGCTCTTTTCCTCTTTTCCTTTCTTTTTTACACAGTATGAGAAGCAAACAAAAGCTGTGAGTGAAATTTCCTGCTCTACCGCACAGCAATCCTGGCACCACCTATTACAGACCTTTGTTATGCAGAAGATAATTCACACCAAGTTCCTGTGCCCCTTGCTCTTGACATCACCAACAGCTGTTTTCTGATCTCCTGTGGAAATGCACCATTTTCTTAAGCTGATGAGGCAATATCCTACCTGCCTTGAAGAACACAGGAATCCTGGCACTTGGGAGGATCAATGTCAACAGAGAGGTCTCTGCTATCCAGGCTGGGTGCTCATGTCTTGGCACGGATGAGAGCGACATTCACAGTGGCAGAGTGAAAGTAGAAAAACAGTGGTAACAGTGGCAAATGGAAGTATTGAGCTGTGGCTCTTGTAGGGACAGACACACACACACCCCTCCCCACCTGCATAAACAGGTGGCCTTGCGGACACCAGAGCTTGGTGCCACCCAGCACACTGATTTTCAGTATCCTTTGAAGGAAACTGTGTTTCCTCATCTGAGCACTTATTTGAAAATATCAAAACTCAAATGAAAACCCATAAAAATGGATCAATTTGAATCCCTGTGCCAGTTGTTCCCAATCACTAACACTGCTCTGAAGAGTGCTCTATCTTCATTCTCTATCCTTCCTTCTATCTATTCTTCCATTCTCTATCCTTGAAGGACCTTCACACAGGTGAATGGATCTATAGTGACAGGTCTTTAGACATTTACCAGTGCAGAAACCTCAACCTAGTTCATGGACTCATTCCTCTAAACCAGGAAGTAAGAATGTCTCCTGCTTTGATTTTCTTCCCTTTGTGTCATCTAATCTCTATTTACCAATCTTCCTGATCCAATTAGAGGCAATAAAACATTATATGTCTTACACCACCTATTTGCTTTTGTCCTTGGACCAAAAGGGCCCCTCCTTTTCCCTTCTCAGTCCATGAGATGACGGAGTGAACAGCAGTACAAAAACACCTGCTAGTTGCTGATTTTGGAAGGGCCTGCAGAGAGGCCTAGGGCAGCACATCACATCACTTTAACTGTAGCATCTACAAATCCTTGACATGAGCTGTGAACGTCTGACATTCCCCATGGTGCTTAATGCATTCACCCTCTTCTACAGACACACAGTTACCTCACATCTGGCCATCTCTGACATTAAAAGCTTTGGGAGCTATCATTCCCCTGATACTTGTCCAGCATGTTTCAGCTCTTCAGAGTCCTGCAGTCCCTCCTCCTCGTTGCTGGGCACAACCCTGGGACCCTTCTTTGCCTCTGTGCCCAGAAAGGTGTGGCACCAGCCCACAGTCAGAAAACTGACTGTCCAGAGATCTCTGTGTGTAGCTGTCCTCTCTCAGCTGAATGTGCAATGCTTTCCCTCATCACCTTTGGCCTTCCATACCAGCTTCCTCAAATTATTATAATGATCTAACTTGCTAAAATTATAAAAGGGAACTAAAATGCAGTAAACACGCAAGGTCTTGCTTTGGTACACCAAGCTTTGTCATCCTTTTGATTTATCTTGTCTAAAGCAGCTTCCCCCTGCTTCTGCTGGCATTCTGTTCATTACAAATCTGCTATTGCCATGACCATGTATGCATTTCCACCAGCAAGAATACAGCCATAGTCTTTTGCCTGCTCTGTTCCCTAATCCCTGCCTAGAGTACAAATACTGTTCTGGTAATCTATGAATGCTTTCACCTTTGCAATCCTCAGATGATTTCCAAGCAGCAACACATGAAAGCAAAAAGGTAGCTCTGGACAAGACTTGGCCACCAGATACCAACTATAGGAAGCAACTGCAATCACTTTATCTCATGGCAGATCTCCAGTCTGAGGTGGACGTTGCACATAGTGCAAGGGATTAACAGCATCTGTGCTCACTGATAAAATGCATCTGTTGGAGGATGAACATCTTAAAGACAAAGCACTGATATGGGGTCTAAATGCAGCCATTGAAGCCCGAGCCCCACAGAGAGGGTGGGGGCCAACCTGCAGTGCTGCAAAGCCCGATTGTGCCATGTTCCCTCACACCAGACACAGGAGACATGAACACATAAAAAAAATGGCTTTGGACTCTTTTGACAGCTTCCCCCTGTTCAATAGCAAGAGTCACAAGATCACTGCAGAGTTGTGATCGCTTTGATACAGGGAGGTGGCAATGCCGGCACCTTCCCTTAGCTGCCAGCTCTCTCCCTGAGATGTGAAGGTCCAAACCTCTGCTCTGCCTTTGAGTCAGCCTCCTACAGAGACTGTGGACAACATGCTGAGCACAGGGGACATCCTTAGACAAACGTCTATGCTGGCCCTGGCAAGACAGGCAGGGAGAAACAACTCCATGGTCATGGTGCAAGATGGGCACCACATAGCTTTGCTCTTACCCATTTGGCACCACCATAGTTATCTGGAACCTTGACTGGTGGAAACCAAAGACCCTGGAAAGGTCAAGTGTCACAGGGAAAAGGATGGCCCACAGGTTTTAATGGCCAACACTTTGGGCTTGGGGCAAAGAGTCGCCCACATCCTCTTTATAACCATAATCCCATGAGGCTGTCACAAAAATAGTGACAATCACCTGAGTCCTCTGCAGGTCTCCCAGCTGTCCAGCCTCCCCAGCTACAGAGGTTCCCCAACATCAACACCTTCCCACTTTTACAGACAGTTCTAAATACCAGCTAATTATTTTTTTACAGCCGCATTGGAGGTATGCTGGGTAATTTCATATGATTGTTCTCATACTCAAATGGAGAAGATGATCCAGGGAGTGAAGTAACTTCCCTGAGGCCGGAGTGAGTCAGTTACTTTGTCAGATCTGTGTCCCTCTAAACACGGACATTTCTGAAAGGCTTTTTAAACCATAGGAATGTTATAAAAATAGGTACAGAGAGAGGTGAACAGCCAGCACAGAACTTCATAGGCCTTTGCAGAACTGGCCTTCCTTCAGGGATCAAGGTTTTGTTAAAGCAGTGTGTTACCAAAGCAGCAGGCTCTGCAAACTGTTACTTACCAAGCACTGAAGCCTTCACAGTGAAGGTCTGGTGAGCCTGAGACCTCTCAGCTCATGACACAAATGGCTTTGAAGCCATGGGGACAGGCAGGACAGGCTGATGGCTGGCAGTGCCTGGGACACTGCAGGACCCACAGCTGGTGCCACTGCTCCTCTCTGCATGGGGTGTTGTGCGATGGGGTGGACGAGCCACGTGAGCTCTGCATCCAGGTGTTCTGTGGCAAAGGTGGCCATGCCATGCTGTTGCTGTACCCAGAATGTGTCATGGGACAGGAGCCTGGTGCCATGTGACCACTGTGAGTGGGACACTTTGTGGAACAGGTGACTTGTGTGTCGCTCCTTCCTTACCAGTGAGTCAGTGCCAAAAGGTGCCCCAAAGACAGCACTCCATAGGTAGGAACCAAACTGGCTGCACTGCAGCACACTCTCCAGGACCTGCAAGTCCATCCTGGATTTGAAGGGACAGGGGTTGTCTGCAGAGGCCCAGGGAGCTCCTCTGGGACCCTCCGTGGGAAGGACATGGACATGTCTTACAGTGCAATTCCCTCCTCAAATGCCAGCCACCTCTCTGCAAGCACAGGGTGCTGCATATTAGCTTCAGATCTATTTGCCTCAGCTCTTTCAAGTGACAGATTTTCGCAATCCCCTCTTGTCTGCTCTAAAAGGAGAAGTAAATCCCGTATCAATGGCAACCACAAGAAGCTGGTATAATTTTGAGTGCATGTTTTCAAAGACGGTGACAAAGATACTCAGCCTTGAAGGATAAGGGTGTGTGGGCAGTGAGGTTTGCTTTGCTTTTATCTTGGACAACACTTTTCAATGCCTGGTGCCTCAGCAGCTGCATTTCTGACCCTGGGGAGTTATGACTCACTGTTTGCAAATCCCTGAGCCACCAAATTGAAGGTATGCCTCACAAAGCACGATCCTAAACTGAAATGCTTGTAGGTGGGTGTTACAGTTTCAGTTACTCTGTTCCAGAACTCAGGGCTGGCTCCATATAGGTGCCCAAATTTCTGGCAAATAGAAATCGGTATCTCTTGCTTTGTTTAGATAAGCAGGATCTCTTTGGGCTTCTCTCCTTCAGTGAAGTTCTCAGCCAGTCTGCGAGCAGTCAGGCTACAAAAGAGGCATTATCCCATCTACACCAGCACGATGCCAGCCTAAGGAACATCTGCTCTGCCTGACCTGCACTCCTGCCAAATTGCTTCAGACACCAGGGCCATCCCAACATCAGAGCTGGGGCTGGCCTGCTGGAGGCTAAGGCTGTCTGTTTTAGCTGCTTTCTGGGTAACCTGTGTGAGGTTAAGTGAGGCACTGGCTGCCATCCTTTCTGTTGGAGTGGATCGGTTCTGCCGGCTCAGCAAAAACCAATGCAAACATCTTATCAAGTATTTCTTAGCAGGAAGGCAGGAGAGCTATTTGTGAGAAGCTCGAGACTTTCAGAGAAAGGAACAATAACAAATGATCAAAAGATCCTCACATTTCTTTTTTGCTAGATCACTGGTGTTTTTCTTATCAGGAAAGTGATTGCATTCACTGCTGCAGACCAGCGCTGTTCATAGAGGGTTAATGCGCCTTCTCTTTGGGTCACACATCAAAAGACCTGTGATGGAAAGGAATCACCAACAGCCATCTGGCAGGGCATGATGAGATTGTCTCTGGGGAAGGGGCCACTGCTGACCACCACACACATGCACGCTGAGGTCCATGAAAAGCCAGGCTTGGGTCAGAGGTTTTGATTCAGCCTGGCAGGGGCTCAAGGGCTGCCTTTGCAAGAGAAATGTATATCCCAGCTGGCACTTCACAGAGCATCACCCAGGGAAGCCTCTGCCAGCAGATTACAAAATTTAGTAACCTGGTGAGAAATCTGCATTATCTCACAGCAAGCACTGCCTGAACACAGGGCTCCTGGAGGGAGCAGAAGAGCTGTCAATCTGCAAATGACCCCCTCTTGCTGCTGTCAGTGAGATCCTCAACTTCCCGCTGGCTGTGGCAGATCCTGCAAAACTAAGGCTTTAAAATCCACGTTTAAACTCTACAAGAACAACAGGCTTCTAAGCAGGTACACCAGCAAGTGCTTTCCTTTCCAAAAAGAAGCTGAGAAAGAGGAGTCGCTTCATGCAAAGATGGAAACTCAGTTATTGTACTGTGTGGCCAGTGACAATTCCTCGCCAGGCTTCACTACCACTGAGGACAGGATCATGGCCCAGGGACTGTGCTGTACTCAGGTGGGTCCTGGCACCACAGGACCTTAAAAGGGTCAGAAGGAAAAATGTAATAGCACTTATAGAGAGATGGGCACTAAGTCCCACTGCAGTCCCGTGGCACC
Source organism: Neopelma chrysocephalum (assembly GCF_003984885.1). Taxonomy (NCBI): domain Eukaryota; kingdom Metazoa; phylum Chordata; class Aves; order Passeriformes; family Pipridae; genus Neopelma; species Neopelma chrysocephalum. The sequence goes on from NW_020897809.1 coordinate 5,897,010, forward strand.
TGGGCACTGCACCACTGCACACCCTCTCCCTCACCTCTCGTTCTTCACCCCGAGGACAAAGCACCTCCTGAAGTGACCCCAGGAGAGGCCCTGCACGCCCCAGAGCCTGGCAGGCGGGGGGACGGCGATGACAGCGGGATGACACAGTGAAACCCGCAGATCCTGCAGCGCGAGGTGCCCGTTACCACGCAGGGCCGGGCGGCTGTTGCCCATCACAAGCGGCCTGGGGGTGCCGCCTCACCGGGGGCTTCTGCCAGGATCCTGCGGGAGGGAGCGAGGCCCTGCCCGGCGTTAATTGATTAATTGTTGTCACCAAGGTGCGGCCGCAGCGATCGGGGCGGGGCTCGGACATGCCCCGCCCCCGCTGGCCACGCCCCCGCGGGGCTCCGGGGCGCCCCCTGGCGGCGGCGCGGGGCCATGGCAGGGAGGGGGACAGGGCCGGGGGACGTGGCCGGGGGACAAGGGGGAGGCTTTTTGTCAGCCCTCAGAGCTGCAACCGGCTCCATCGCCCGCTCAGAAGTGGCACCGCTGCCTGCAACTGCCCGCCAGGAGCCCGGCACAGCCAGTCCAGGTCAGGGAGCTCAGCACCAGCCACTCAGGTGCTCCTGCCTTGATTCCAGTGCGGGCTCTTTCATTGCATTTGTCCCGATGTTTTTCTGCTATCGCCACCGACCCTGGGGAAGACGAGCAAATGGAGAGGTGTGGTTCTGTGCCAGGATGCAATTCAGCTGCTGCCCCAAGAGCCAGAATGTCTCTGCTCTGCCTATGGCTGGGACCCCCAGCCGCCTCCTCTGGAGCCTGGAAGGACAGCCAGGAGCTTCTCTGTCCCCCTGGTTCTCCGTGAAGGGCAGCATTTGTCTTTTCAAACCAGGACGTGCAGCCCGTCCTCCTCTCTCCTCCTCTTTGACAGTCCATCGAAGGCATTTTCAAGCTGCAGGGCGATGTGAACAGGCCACTCCAGGGTTGGTTTGAAGGGGGTGTTGCACTCAGGTCCTGTCTGCACCAGGAAATACTTGAGTGGCAGCCCTGATTACACCCTCATTTTTTAATATAGTTAAACCAGCACTCTTCCCTCTATCCAAAACGAGCCCTGATCCTGTGACAAAATCCAGACCCACCCCAGCCCAAAGCGAGTCCCCTCGAGTGGACCACATACCTTGCTCAGGCTCTGTGTTTCAGCTGCACGTGTGTAGCAGATTTTTTCCATTTGCAGCCAGTCACTTCCAGCCTATGGCTATTTCAGTTACATTTCTTGGAAGTTTTAAAAACAAAGTTAAAAGTAATTTTTAAAGTGATGGAGTCTCCTTTTTGCTTGAATTTTTTCTTCCTTATTGCAACAACACTCATCACACAGTGGTCTCACTTCCTTACAAAACTCAGATACTGTGCCATTTTCTTCCAGCAGGTTTTCTCTGTGTGCTTCCCAATGCTTTGTACAATTGCTGTGCACAGAGAGAGTTTTCTTCACTAGTTTTTGAGTCTTGTCACCTAACATGGAGAGGAAAACAGAATTTTTTTTAAAAGTAGTAAGACATTATTTTAAAGAAAGGTGAGCACTGTAAGGGTGAGGGTGTTAACTGCAGATACCTAAAGTAACTTGGAAAAAAAAGCCCATGAGCAGAGTGTGCCCCATCACCACTGTCTGTGAAGGCAGGACACATTTCCAGTGCAGCCGGCCAAAGCACAGGAGCCAAGCCCCAGCCAGCCCCCTCCAGGCCCACCACTCCCATGGAAATCTCAGGCGAACCCCAAACAAGAATAACAGTGTGTTTTGCTTGGCAGAGGCTCAGTGTGAGTTATGCTGACTAGCTAAAAAATGAGGTTGTAAAAATAATGAAACTGGAAGACTGTTTTTTCTCTCTCTCCCCAGCTGCTTTTCGAGTGCCTTAGCAAGGCTAAGCGAACTCTGCTGTGTTCTCTCTGTGCTCTCATGGCTGGCAACTGCAGCACCTCGCTTGGGACTGAATACAGAGAAGTGCCCTCTGCTTCCCACTGGTAGCCAGAAGGCTGTTTGATTTCACGTGAAACACCAATAGAATCTGAAACAGGGAGTTTTCTTCTCAGTCATTAAGACTGAGAGCCACGTGCCTGTGTGTTTTCCAGGATCACTGAGAGATTTGTGTTAAAATCTGCAAGGTGTTGCCAGGATGACTTCTGCTACACATCCACAGGCCTGTTTAATATCTCCTGCCCCTGACTTGGGGTTCTTTGAGAGCAACACAATTACCTCATGGTCCCTGCATATTCCTGATGCAAGCTCCCTGCTGGTGTGAGGATCACACCAGGATAAATCCTGTTCCCTGCTGCTACAGGCTTCAGTGTGCTCCTGTGGCCACAGCCAACCCGCTCCTGCTGGAAAACAACTTCTCCTTCCCTCCCTGAGAACAAATTGCTCTGACGGATGACACAGCTCTGAGTTTGGCATCAGCCCTGTAAAAACAGAGGAGTGTAGGGTTTTTCCTGGGGTGCAGTTCTGTCCGTGGCTGATCCTGCCACAGGCATTTACTAGACCACTCTCGTGCCTCAGCCCTGGCAGACGGCTGGGCTGGCACTGGCTTCACCGTGGCTGTTCCCCTCCCACTGCTCGGTGGCCCTGAGGGTGACACGCTCTCTCCACAGCACACCGGGAACTGGGGAATTACACTGGATGGCAGCAGGGCCTGGTAACCTCTCTCATGCTGCTTCCCGATCCACAGCTCTCTGGGGCAGTACTGCTGGGGGGGACATTCCTCCCAGTGAGCGAATTAAAAAAAAAAAACAACACATAAAGACAGAAAAATAAGCGGCTCTGGGCTTCTGGCTCTTGCTGTTGCTTGGCAGCAGGCCTGGGTGGCCAGATCTGCACACAGACGCTGCAGCCTGGGACAATTAGGAAGCAGAGGGTCCCACAGTGCTTCTTGCCTGCAGAAGCAGCTCGTCCCTGCTCAAACACACCATGCAAGGTGTCCCCAAGCTGTCCCAGCCACCACCACCAGCACACCCAGCCAGGGGCCACAGGCAGCTGTGAATGAACACGAATGCATGAACAGCCTGGCAACGCTCACAAGGCAGCGGCGAGAGGGGCCTGCAGAGCCAAGCTCAGCCTTGAACAAGCCCAAAGGCAGCAGCTTTTCAACCTAAAGATAATTTTAGCCTATGTGGTAGGGCTGAAGTCTTGAAGCAGATGCTGTGCAGGCTCAGCATGACTCAATTATCACAATTAGAAATGGATCCAAACACGGGGTTAGTGTACAACAGCCTGGTTCAGAGCTCGCTGGGGTCTGGGATGGGTCAGATGCTGAAACTTGCATTCGCCAGCAGGCTCAAATCCAGCCTCTGGGATGAACCCATAGGAGAGCAACCTTTGGCCCAGGATGTGACAAATGAAGCCCAATTATCTCCAGACACAAGGGACATGTGCATTTATTTCTTTCCCTCCTTTTGCCAGGAGAAATTGCCCTGAGGGAGAGAGGGAAATAAAAGCTTGAGCTGCATGTGTTATTAAAGAGGCCAACTGGAGTTCATTTATTCCCTGTGACACATGGAAGGAAGGACAGTGACAGCCGTTCCTAGCAGAGGAACTTTCCACAGAAAACCCAAGCTGGACAACTGGAGGGAGTCCCCAGATGTTGCACCACTGGCCAGCCTTAAATTAGAGGTGGCTGCTTCACTCAGCCCCTCACGTTTCACATTTGTTTCCCCCTGAACATGCCTACTCAGTTCTGGGGCCCCAAAGCCTGGCTCTTTGGAGAAGAGGGCCAAGATAAACAGGCTTTTCCTGGAGAGCAGAGGGACCTGGAACACTTCCCTAGCTGAGGAGGTGGACACCCACCCCTGCAGCCATGTCCTGCTGTGCTGCTGGAAGATAGCACTGCTGTCACCCAAAACACAGTGACAAAACTACCTGCTTGTACCAGGCCAGCTGCCAAATTCACAGGGCTGGTGCCTAAATAAATCAAAAGGAAATGGAAGTCATTTGCCAAGAAAATTTCCACGATAGGAACTGGGGGGTGGTGTTGAGGGGAGAAAGGGAAGGCCAGTTAAGAAATTATGCTGTTTTGAACATATCACACCAGGAGACACCCCATTTTATTTAGCCTTTGCCAAGGGGCTATTTGACTCCAGATCCAAGCACATAATTTAGGAAATCCCCTTCCGATACTTGGCAATCTCAGGCCAAATCAGAGAATTTGCTCTGTGACTCATATTAGGATCTCAAAGAAAGGTCGAGTCCTGGATCACATTATGCAAACATGAAAGGTCTGTTGTCCCACAGGGCTCACAGGCAAAAGCTCTGCTCCAGCAATCATGGCAGACTATATCCGTTCCTTGCTTTTATCTGCTTTAGATGTTTGGGAATAAAGTGTCAATCACCTCTTCCCTGGTCATGTGTTAAACCACTAACATTTTCCTTTCTCCAGCTGTTCTTTAAGTCAGTTCAGGGCTGGTTACCATGCCTTTGTTGCCTGCAGCACTTCTACTGTGGCATCATCTAGCTGTCAATTATCAGTGCTTTTTAGCAGAAGATTTGGGCTCAGCTTAAAATCTACTTGTGTTAAACTCCACCATCCAGAGCAGTAGCGACCTGTCTGCCAAGCCACCCAGACAAACTGTCCCAGTTTGAGGCTCAGGGTAATAAAAGCATCAAACCCCATCCCAGTGCTACCCATCCTGATAGCCCCTCTGTGCCATCCCATGCCAGCCTTCCACCAGGATTTACACCTTAGGCCCCTCGAAGATGCTGCTGCCGGAGCCCTGTCAGGAACTGGCTGGTGCTAAAAATGGGGAGACAACTGAGCTGCTTCGGGCCATGGCTGGAGAGGTGGCTGAGGAGCACGTGAAAGCCCTGAGCATCTCAGATTATTTGTTATCGTTGTTTTTCTGCTCCTTTTCAGGCAAAAAGGTGGGAAACCACAGCAGGGCCCAGCAAACCCTTGACTAGCCCCGAGGCCTGCAGGCTCATTAGGGGTACGGGCCCAGCGTACCGCGGGAACCCCTGAGCTCGCCGCCGGAGCCTGGGTGCCGGGAAGCTCCGGGACTGTGAAAACTCGGAACCATCCCCGGGGCTCTGCAGGAGCGCGCCCAGCCCTTCTCCTCAGGCACCGCAGAAGGCGGGGAGGGGGGGCGGGCCTCAAGCGCCGCTGGGCGCCGCCATCGCGAGCCTCCTCCTCCCACTGGGCGCCGCCATCTTGTGCCCTGCCCGTACAGCGCGGGCGCCGCCATCTTGTGCCCTCCCCGCGGTGTGCCGGCCATGGCGGGGCTGCTGTGCCGCCTCCTGCTCCTCTGCCTGGCGGCCGCCGGGGCCGGCGCCGAGCTGCTGCTGGAGGAGGCGCGGCGCTCGCTGGACCTCAGCACGCACCTGGCCAAGGTCTCGGCGGAGCTCAGCCTCGCCAACGCGGCGGGCGGCGCGGCCGCCTCCTCCTTCCTGCTGGCGCTGGAGCCCGGGCTGGAGCCCCGCCTGGCCCACCTGGGCGTGCAGGTGAGCGCGGCGAGCGGGGGCCGAGCGCCGCTCCCGGGGGGCCGCGGTGTGGCCGCGGGCGCTGCCCGGCCCCGCGCCCGCAGGGACACGTCGGCACTGCCGGGCCCCGCAGCGCCGCTCCCGGATCCCACAGCGCCGCTCCCGGATCCCGCACACCGCGGGGGGAAGGCGAGGGTGTTTGTGGCGGGGGGGGGGGGGGGGGGCGGTACGGGGGGGGGGGGGGGGGGGGGGGGGGGCGGAGGCGGCACGGCCGGGGGGGCGATGGGGAGGGCGATCAGAGCCGTCACGGCGGTGTGAGGGTCGCGCCAGCACGGCATGAGCAGGGCGGGCATCTCCGGGGGGCCCAGTGCTTACCCACGAGCAGCAGGGCTCTCCTAATCCCACAAGTACTGTCAGCGTATATATATCTCTGTATACCATATAGAGGTGTATACAGTGGTCTGCAGTATATATACTATATCTGTATACAGAGGTCTGTAGTATAACTACTGGTCAAACCGCATTCCCGTGCCCTGCTCGCTCCCCAGACACAACAGAAACCACAGCAGCATTTGACTAGTATTCTCATTTGCCCAAGTTACGGTGACTGTGCAGGCTTGGGAACCAGGCTGAGGGGAACAAGAATTACCAGAAACCTCTCTTTCTGGTAACCTCTGAACCAGGGTGAGCGGAACATGAGAATTACCAGAAACCTCTAATATCTGATTTTGCTCACTGACCACACTGCAATTTGTATTCATGAAACCGTTGTGAAAATTTTTGTTAAATTTTCTTAATAAATTAGTTATATATTCAGCTTGTACTTTCTGGGGGGCATCACCCCTAAAAACTCTGGGGACTGTATGGAGTTTGCCCTGGACATGTTAAGTCTTTTAAACAGCAGCACACTGATCAATCTGTTTTGGAGCAGGTAAAGGGTGAGGAAGAGGAGGAGAACACCTTGGAAGTGAGAGAGACTAAAGTTAAGGGCAAAAGGTGAGTATCACCTTTAAAGGTCAATACTTAGATTGTGTATGAGGGTTTTATAATTGTCCCTGTGGTGAAGCAGAAATACCACCCCCATTCCACATACCTAGAGATCCTAGAGTCTTTTCTTCCTGAAAAGGTCCATTCTGTACTCAGGCTACATCCTGGGGTGTTACAGAGGCAGGGAGCATGGTTCACACAAGCAGCCAAACCCAATTCCTGCAGCTCAGGAGGCCTCAGTAGAAGTCACTCCCCTCCTGCTGATGCTCTTTCCTTGGGAGATAACACATGAGGTTTTAGAGGTTTTAGATCTCTGCACTGAGCCCAGCACAGTCATGCACAGCTGCTAGTCAGGGGAGCACCCTATGAGGAAGTGAATCTCTCAAATGCAACTCAGCTGCCTTTGTGGGGGCTCAGTTGTGCTTAGTCTCTTGCACTCAGTGCCTTGAGTAATGCCCTGGCCCTTTATTAAGGGACACCAGGTGAGAGAAACATTATAGCTGTGGTCATGCTCCTACCCTTTGCTCCCTTTTGCGCTCTCAGAGGGTTGGCAGTGGTGATTACAGGGAGTTTAAGTGCCCTGTGGCCGTGTGCCCAGAGCACCGCTCAGTCTGCCATGTGGGGAGCATCGCAGTGTGCTGGGTCCCACGGCCCAGCACAGGCTGTTGCCTGCTGCAGGGAGAGAGGATGCTACTGTTGGTATGAGGATCTGCACTGCCAAGCTTGGGATATTGTGCAGATGCCACAAGACTGGGCAGCCAGGTGGTTTCTGAGCTGAGAGGTAAAGGGTGCCTGTAAAGTGGCTCAAAAGCACAGTGCAGCTGGCTTTCAAGGGGGCAGTAGTTATGGAGTTAAGTTGCCAAGGTGGACCATAGTTTCTGACATGCCTGGATGTCTCGTGATCCTGCTCTTGGGCTGCCAGAATTGACACGAAGTCTGATCCTTATGGATTTGGTGAAGTCTGAATCCGTTCTGTAGAGCCTCAGTCCAAAACATTGCTAATTTTCTGGCCATTCCTTAATTTTAGACCCTGTGGGGAAAAAACTGAGAATGAACAGACTTTGTGGGAACAGATGCTGAAGATGTTTGTGAATTGTCTTCTGGACACATACACGTGCTTCCTTTGATTCAGATAATTCCTGTCATCTGGAGAAGAACGAAAAAATAAAAGCATGCTTTATAAATGAAGCATGCTGTATAAATGCAGGATCAGGGAGGGAATGTGTCACCATTCATTCCACTTCCAAAATGGGAGCCAGGTGCATTTGTAAAGCAAAGACTTGTCTCTGTGCCTGGACACAGTTCACCCTGTGCTGCCTCCCCAGTCCAGAGTAATCACATGTGCTGGGACAAGACATCTGTATATCTTGGAGGAGCAAGTAAAATACTGGCCCAAATCACACACGATACACGTGATACATGGGCTCCCTTCCACAGGGCATTGATCCAAATGCTCTCTCAGGGGAGATCTCACATGACTTACCTGTTCTTCTCCCTTCCAGTGGAAAATTCTTTTCTGTGAAGCTGCCATCTCCTTTGGCACCGGGAGCCAAGATCCGTGTCTCTGTTGAAATGGTTTTCACGCATGTCCTGCAGCCCTATCCCACCCACATCACCCAAAGTGAGAAGCAGTTTGTGGTCTTTGAAGGAAATCACTATTTCTACTCTCCCTACTTCACCAAGACCCAAACAACTCGGGTCAAACTGGCCTCTAGGAACGTGGAGAGTTACACCAAGCTGGGAAACCCTTCCCGCACTGAGGACATGATTGAGTATGGCCCCTTCAAGGACATTCCTCCATACAGCCAGGTAAATGTCTGTGCAAAGGGGTTGTGGCTCTGCACAGAGCATCTTCCAGGCATGGGAGACGTGTCTGAGAGGCTGGAGAGAGGGAAGCAGAGGCCTTTGTGTAAGAATTGCCGGTGAAGCCTGAGTTAGACCACATGCAGGCCAGGAACACGTGCTCCAGCAAGGTGCTCCTATACAGATGGGATTGCTGACTGCTGCTTGGTGTCCACAGAACAAACCAAGCTGGTATCTAAGTGGCTCTGGCAGGGGTGTGTCAGCAGTGGGGAACACTGCATCTTTAGCCCCCCTCACCTTTATAACACAGCCAAATGTGCAGGTTGTAACCTGTGAGTACCCCCAGGTACCCAGTGTGAACTGGGCTGGGTGTCTCAGACCTTCCCGTGCAGTCAGAGTCACCTCTGCAGCATCTGCCATGGAGGGTTCTCTGTGGTACACGGAGTGGATAATTGTGAAGGGACCTTGCTTCTTCCTTCAGGTCTAATAGTTTATCTTGTTTTTTCCCTTGTTAGGACACACTGAAGGTGCACTACGAAAATAACAGTCCCTTCCTGACCATCACCAGCATGACACGAGTCATCGAGGTGTCCCACTGGGGCAACATTGCAGTTGAAGAGACGGTTGATTTAAAGCACACAGGAGCAGTGCTGAAAGGGCCTTTCTCCAGATATGACTACCAGAGACAGCCAGACAGTGGGATCTCTTCTGTCAAGTCTTTTAAGGTTGACGTTTTCAACCTGTATTTTTTTTAACTGTGGCTTCCCCCTTTTTACATCCCCAGAGAAAAAAAAAAATAGTTATCCTTTGCCTTTTCTTTGGTAACCATACCCCAGTCATAAGGGAATATTAAAGCTCTGATCTATATTCAGAGAAGGCTCATGCTAGATAGGAATAGCTTTTGGAGGCAGCATTAGGAGGTTATATGTTTTATTGCATCTGTTGGCCACACAGACTGCACATACCAGGGCATGTAGTGTTTCTCCACACTTCCACCGCTCCAATCTCAGGGACCCTCTAAACTCCTTATCCTTGTACTGACAGCCCTGTTTTTGGTTTCCTGCTGTGCAAGGGCCATTCATTCTATCCCCACCCTCTTATTTTCAGCGTTGCCTTCTCTGCCATATCCTCATCACATTGAACAGTATTAATTGGAAACTCAGCCATTCATTCCTTGCTCACAAAGCTCTCAACAAGAGTTAAAGCTGTAGCTCTGCTAGCCAGATGTGAAAAGTATTGTGCTTTCATCAGAGCCAAAACCTTTCTCTCTGCTTGAAGCCTCCAGGATTGATTGTTGTTATTCTCTAAGGTGGTGCAGCCAAACAGAAATCTCATTTTGCTGAGCGTAAAGCCAGCAAGTCCGGTGAGCTAGGGCAGCAGGCTGGAGTGGAAAGGGATTTGCTGTCCTGGTGGGCATGATGAGATCCCTTGCTGTCTGGGATGTTTGAAACTGGGCTGGAGAGAGCACATTCATTTGGAGGCCAAGTGATTTTGCTGCTGGGAGCCACTTCTGTGATTGCTTATAATAGTGCAGTTTTACCACTCAGTGCAACTGAATGGCCATTTTGTCACGTCTCATGAGGGAGCACAGTTTCTCAAGGCTTAACAGCCATTACTGGTTTTACCAATTTCACTGGAAATAACTCCTGTCCAATGCACTGACTTGCTTCTCTCCATACAGACCATTCTCCCAGCTGCTGCTCAGGATGTGTATTACAGAGATGAAATTGGGAACATCTCCACCAGCCACCTCCTTGTCCTGGATGACTCTGTGGAGATGGAGATCCGTCCCCGATTCCCGCTTTTTGGGGGCTGGAAAACCCATTACATAATTGGCTATAACCTGCCAAGCTACGAATACCTCTACAATCTTGGTGAGTGGCAAGGGGCAGGGAATAGGAAACCTCCTCTGTGTTTAAAGGTGGTTTCTGTACAATAAAGAATTGAAAGCTGCGGTATGCTGCACCTTAGCAACAGCAGTTGCTAGCTATTATTTCTAGAATATGCAAATCCAGCTTTTTTGTGCTTCCTTCAGGTTTTTGCAGACATCTGGTTAAAATATACCTGGGTGAGCTAGTGCCCCCTGCTGCACAATTAATCCATCTGAATTCTTATCCCGCCTCTGTTGGGAGCTGAGCTTCAGGGCTGTCCCTTGTGCTCTGAGGATCTGTAACCACCCTCTGATCTGCACTCTTAGGTGATCAGTATGCCCTGAAGATGAGGTTTGTTGACCATGTGTTTGATGAGCAAGTTACAGACTCTCTGACCGTCAAGATCGTCCTGCCAGAAGGTGCCAAGTAAGTGTCATTACTCCTGGCTTGTTACTGCAGACAGTGCTGTGTTGGTGGCAATTCTCCAGCCCGCTCTAATGGCCTGAGGACAGTGAATCAAAACCATGACTGTGCATGTGGAGGAGTCCTTGGAACACAGCTTTGCTTCCTTTTAGAGCATTGCTGAGACTGCCTACTTGAACTTGTGCTAGAGGCCACAGCTGGCCAGACAAGTCCTAGGTTGCATCATCTGAAACAGTGTAGAGTCATATGGGACTGTCTGGTTTTGTCCACAGGAATATCCATGTGGACAGCCCCTACGAAATCAATCGTGCTTCGGACGAGCTGCACTACACATACCTGGACACTTTTGGACGTCCCGTTATTGTGGCACACAAGAACAACCTGGTGGAGCAGCACATCCAGGACATTGTGGTGAGTGTTGTTCCTTCTAAAAATTCAACAGCATGGACAAAACACTTAGATTCCCGAAACAAACACTTGCTGGACTGGACGTCTGGCTCTGCTGCTCCCTGAGGAGTTACGTCCTGTAGTAACATCAGTCACTGCTCAGTGTTTGGAACTTCTCTTGTAGGTCCACTACACCTTCAACAAAATCCTGATGCTGCAGGAGCCTCTGTTGGTGGTTGGAGCCTTTTACATCTTGTTCTTCACTGTGATTGTCTACGTGAGACTGGATTTCTCCATCACTAAGGTCTGTATGATGAAGAGCCCTGTGGGAGCATTAGTAGCTTCCTCAGCTGATGGGTGGAGATCTTTCATACCATTGATTCTCACTGAATGTTCCCACCGGTCAGATGTTTTATTAGATGCTTAAATGGAGCCCTGTTTTTATGGAACCTGAACATTGGTACTCCAGCAGGGTTTGAACTGATGTCCTAAGGCTGATCACTGTTTTGCCTTCTGGATGAAAAGGAATCTCCCTAAGAAGCAGGATGTCTGCAGTTCTCCCTCTGCAGCGTTTTCATTATTTGTTAAACTATTTGTTGGGCTGGGCTGAGTGCTGAACTTGTACCATTCACTTAATTACTGTCAATTGACTTAATTGCAAAGGGAACAGTTTCTGTAATAGTCCTGTGGCAGATTGCAGGCATGGCTTGATGCAGGTCAAAGATATGACTGCTTTGATCTTGCCTCCTGTCCTCTTGCAGGATCCAGCTGCTGAAGCTCGGATGAAGGTTGCCTGCATCACAGAGCAGGTGCTTACTCTGGTGAACAAGAGGCTTGGGCTGTACCGTCACTTTGATGAAGCAGTGAATAAATACAAGCAATCAAGGGACATCTCCACCCTGAACAGTGGCAAAAAGTCTTTGGAGATGGAGCACAAGGCCCTGACAAATGAAATAGCCTCTCTGCAGTCTAAACTGAAGACAGAAGGCTCTGACTTATGCGATAAAGTAAGAAATTCAAATTTATTTTGTAAGCTCTCCTATTCTTGGCTCTGTTGAGTATTTTACTTGAGTTTTAGTTTGGGGGTTAGTTTCTGCAGCCAGTCTGGGTTTTTTTTTAATCTGAAAATGGCTTGATCCCTGCTAGGCGGTGTGAAAAGTGTTACTTTTGCAGTAATCTCAGTTATGCAGGCCTGTAAGTGTTGCTGGTAAACAGCTGCTTGTGCTGTTTCTTAAGTAGGCCTTGAACCAGCTGCATGACTGCACATTAATGCTTTTGTAACAATCTGATGCTTCTCATTGAGCTCATGGCAGTGACACTTAAGCAAAAATGGAAACTATCAACACAGTATCAGTTCTGACTTCACTACTGACACCAGTCAAACCAAAATCTTCTCCCTCATCTCTTATTTTCTTGCACATTTGAATTTGGTGCTGACACAATTTTGGTAACATGATGCTCCTCGGAGTATTTCACTGTACCACGTTAAAAGCCATGGCACAGTGAGTACACGCCCACTATCCTTTCTGTCCTCCACTATATTTCAACACTTACCTGGAACAGCCACTTAACCCCAAGTGAAGGACACTTTAGTCTCTAAGGTGCATTTAATCAGCAGCTACCTCAATTAATCTGTTATTAACTCAAAGAGTAGCTCTGTCATGGCAGACTCACACACCACGAACATTAACTGTAGGGACATCTTCCAGCTGTCAGAGTTGTGATTTAGTTTGAAGCCTTTAAAATCTGACATTAAATACTCTTTTAACAGTCTCCTGCCAATATAGCTCCCGGGTCCTCTGAGCACCTTTTTCTCCATTGCTTAGCTACGCGTTAATGATTCCTCGTAATGTGATGCCAGGGAGAGGTGATGGCTCGGGAGGCAATATTCAGGCATCAGAGATGTTTCCACTTAGCACTAACTTCATCTTTTGCTCCATATTTTACCACCTCTTCTATTCCAGCTTCACTGTAGGGATGGTTTTTTTATCTCCTCTAATACTGCCCTTGTTTCTCACCCTGTCAGGTGAGTGAGATTCAGAAGCTCGATGGCCAGGTGAAGGAGCTCGTCCTGAAGTCATCGGTGGAGGCCGAGCGGCTGGTGGCGGGCAAGCTCAAGAAGGACACGTACATTGAGAACGAGAAGATGCATTCCAACAAGCGCCAGGACCTGGTCACCAAAATCGACAACATCCTCGACGCGCTGTAGCTCTGCTTTAGTGACCACGTGGAGGGGAGAGGTGTGGAGGGAGAGGAGAGTGCATACACTTTGAGCCAAAACTCCTTCCCAGCAGAATTAGGGGAAAAGTTGATGTGGAATGTCTGAGAGTATGTTTTGTTTTTAGATTTTTCTATAAAGCCTGTTTGCTCAGCAACACGTGCTGTGCAAGGGACCATGCCATCATGCTGTTTGGCTGGGTAACAGGGTTTCTTTACCAGAGGTGAGACTCAGCCAGGTTATGAAACAGTCTCCTGCTTTTGGTTTTCCCTGTATAGATGTGCTCTGGGTAAATGCACACAACCAGCCAGTCTGAGCACAGACACGCTCATGGCAAACCTGAATGTCAAATCTCTGGAAAGAATAAAAGATACCTTTGCTCTACTTTGAAATAAAACCACCACTGCCTCGCCTGTACGTGTTGTGCTGGGCTGGGGGGAGGGCAGAGGGGCTGGGTGGCCCTGTCCTTCCCGTGGCCAGGCAGTGCAGTTCCCTGCAGAGCAGAGTTCAGCTCTGAGCACTCCTGCCTCCTGTCAGCTCTGTGCTTCGAGGTCAGAGCTCTGCCACCTCACAAGGCCCTGGCCCAGGCAGGAAAGCCAAGCCCTTGTTTCCTAGGGATGTACATGCACCCACACCCTTACAAGGAAAAAACCACAACAGAACCTCTCCTGCCAGCCTCTCACGGTGTGCCACGTGCTTTCCTGCTGCATGTGACAACAGTCCCTGCATACCTTGTGCTGTCCAAGTAGGCCCTTGTTCACACCTGGATACATTCAGGGGTGCATGCAATTCGCTGCTATGTCATTCTCATAAGACATTTTTTTCCTGTGCCTCTCTGTTTCAGTGCACTGCCAAACATCCCAGAGCTGGCTGCAGTGACAGCAATGTGGATTTTCCCTGCTGCCTTTGCTTGGCTTAGTTGTTTACCAAAATAGATAGAGATCCTCATACAGAAGGAGGGGCTGTGTGTCCCTCTGCCTGCCCTGAGCTGTGGGTAGAGGCAGCTGCCCATGGGTGGGTGTGCAGGGCAGGGTGGTAAGTGGTGTGCAGCTCTCTCCACTGGGCACCTGCAGCCTCCTGTGGGAAGCACACTCGGCAGAAGGGCCGGAGGCTGCCTACAAACAGGGCAAGCACAGGGCTGCCCCACAGAGCAGTGGCTCAGGAGGATGCTACTGCCAAATGCGGCAGTGCTGGGGGGAAGAGGTGTGCCACAGTACCTGCACTGGCACTGTGTTGGGCTTGGGGCAAACATAGCCCCTGTGGCCCAGTGCTGCCTGCAAGCCCTGTGCCTGGATGTGCACAAGCAGCTGGACTCTTTCCAGCCTTTTGCCAGGCCGTTTGCACTGCCTGTCCCTCTGTCCTGGACCCACATGGCCCAGGTCTGTCACAGACCAACTGTGTCTGCCCCTTACTAGCCCCTGTTGGATAAAAGTTGCCTTATCCTCTGCTGGGATGCTTTCCTCCTCATACAGAGGACGCAGTTGGTAGGAGAGCCCTCTGCCCCAGGCCACACAGCTTCCAAAGTGGTTAGTAAGGAGTATTCTGCAGCAGCCCTGAGCCCAGATGCCCATCACATTGTCACCAGGTGCCAGCTCCCTCCCATGCCCAGGAACCTCACCCTGCAGCAGAGTGAGCAAGCCTAAATCCCTGACTCTGCTCCCTGTGCAGGTGCTGCTGGGAGCCCTGAAACCAGAGTCCTGCCTGACCAGGGTGTGGAGGACCAACAGCTAAAAATCAAATAACTAACCCGTTGAGCCAGAACACACACACAGTACTTGAGAGGTACCAGGAGCATCCAAAGCCAGACAGGGGCTGCCTGTTGTACCCAGGCAAAACAGACAGGTCCAGGAGAGGAGAAGAAGGATCAAACTGGTGATCCCAAAGACACCCTTAACTTTCCATTCCCCCTGGCAGAGAAAAGGCAGTGCCACCCTTTCTTCCCCACATCCCACTTCTGTCTTGGCTGCATGGGCAGCTCAGACCCCCGAGAATACTAGTGGAGCTTGTAGTGCCCATTACAAAGCCCTGCGGGGTTGATGGTGTGTCCATGTCTTTTCCTTCCTACCCCAGGGGGATCTGATCGATCACCACACATCTTGGCCCTCAGCTGCTGGGCAGCTTCAGATCCTGCTTGTTAATGGAAACCACATCTGCAAATCTGCAAAGACAGCAGCTATAAATAGGCAGGATGAACGCAGGCAGCCCCAGCTAAAAAGGCCTCTGGTCCCCAAGGAGAGCTGCCCCAATTCCGGCGGCTGGGAATAAAACAGCTGCTGCAGAGTGACACTTTGCTCCTCTCCACACAGCTCCCTTCTGCCACCCTCCCAAGGGACACAGCCTCCCACACTGCACACCCTGAGCCTATTCTGCCCCCAGTGCTGCTCCTTCAGGGCCAGCTCATGCACAGGGAAAGGACAATTTGGGGTGGGTGGCCCAGGGATGTCCCTGCTCTGGGGCTCAGTGCAGGTCCTTGGGCTGGGTGAGAGACCCCTGCAGAGGCAGGCTCTGGCTCTTACAGCCTTTTCAAGTGGATAATGAAATGTCATGGAGACACATGTGCTGTGACATTCCTCAGGGTAATTTTTATCCCCCAAAGTGGTGCCCAACTTCTTTACCTGCTCCCCTGTGCCAGCAACCCCTAGAGCTATAGGGGAGTTGCAGCGAGGAAGCACCTCACACCCCAAAGCACAGAGCCTCCCTGCAAAACTCCTGTGAAGGGGCAGCCTGTAACAGCAGCCCACAGCAGCACCTTTCAAAAATTTCTGAATTCCTGCAAATTTACACCTGAGAATAAATGAGAAAAGAAGGAGGAAAAACCACACCACCTACCAGGAGCTCAGCAGGTCTGCAGGATCAGGGGGAAGAGGCAGAGCAACAACACCTGGTGGCAGCAGATAGATCAATTAGGGCTGTGGCTGTTTGTCTCTGCCAAATTTAAAGGGTGCAGCCTCCAATCTTTGGGGAGGGGGAAATATGATGAGGGTCATTGGGCCAGTCAGCTGTCCATCTCCTGCTGTCTTTCCCCTCAATTCTGAGGGATTGAGGGGATCTGACTTTAAAATCTTGTAAATCTTTGTAAAACCCTGGTGGAGTTTTACAAACTGTAAATGCACCTAAGGAGGTTTCCAAATGATGTCCCTGCTCAGACACCATGATATGCTCAGAAGCTGCCCCTTGCCAGATATGCGTCCCAAGGTGTCTGCTGAGGATAGATTTCCTAGGAAGGAGCTGCTGTAGAGCAGCCTGAATGAGTCCCATCAGCACAGCCATCAATGAGCTGAGTCTCTCATACACTTGGCTCAGGCTGTGCTTGCTTAATTCCTGCAGCCACTGCATCCTCCAGTCAGTGTCACCACTCTGGCTTCTGCCACCAGAGCCAGTCCAGCAGGTCCCTGGCCAGGGCTAGCCTTGCTGGCACCATTCTTGGCTGGCTTCGAGATCTCCCTGAACTCCAGCTGCTGCTTCACGAGGATATCCCTTATTTCTTCCAGGCTTGGCAGCTCATCAAGTGTGAGGAAGCAGAGCCAGCAGGTTCCCAAAGCATCACAGCAACATTGGGCAGGGATGTAGTCACTGCCGCCAAGAATCCAGGCGTGAGGGCTCCTCTTCCTTTCAGCCACCCTCATGGCCAGACTCACCTGAGACCTGTAGGCAGAGGGAATCCCAAGCTGATGGAGAGAACCACCTCTGTCTTCCTGTTGCCTGCAAAAATAGCCAGGCGTTCAATAGAGAGCTGGGAGCTGTTGCTCTTCACAGAAGCTTTTCCAGGCTAGAAAGTTCACTTGTGATCTTGCTCAGAAAAAATAGCCTGGGGAGACTATAAGGAGTTGGGAGGCACTTGAGACCCTCCAGCAGATTAACATCTCACGGGTAATTAAAGCTGAGCCCTGCTGGGAATTCGTGATTAGTTTTATTCCTGTGCACAGTTTGGAACCAAAAGGTTGGAAGGGCTGAAATTTGCCTCCACGGCAGAAGGAACAAAATGAAGTGAGAAGGAAAAAAAAGTGTACACAGAAGAAGGAAAAGGAAACCACACAAATGCAAGATTTGCCAGCGAAAGCGAGCAGCCATGATTTTGGGTACCCAGCTCAGTGCAGCCACCTGCCTTGCACAGGGTGGCACCTGCTCCCCCCTGCCTCCCCACACCTCCCCTCCTCACCAGGGTGCTACCCACACCCAAAACGTCTCTTGTGGGTCCCAGGCAAAGAGAGAAAATTTCTCCCTCTTCGGCTTCTGACTTACAGTCCTCCAAGGGAAACTACAGAACTGAAGGTCAGCCCAGAAGGTCCAACACATCCTCCAGCGGATGCTTGAACTCAGGGGTTGGAAAGAAAATTGGGTTTTATATTAGGTGCATGGTAATTCCCACCCACATCCTCCAGCCCTAGCCAGCCCCTCATCCATCCTCTGTGGGTGGAGACAGCCCAGCACTACTTCTGTGCCATCGACCCTGTCTCCCCTCCCCATGCTGACACCTCCCCTCTGCTCCAGAGGGACCATCCACCTTTTTATTAATTTCTTTTTCATCCAACAAAAGAAAATCACCACGCTTAACTCAGATCAAATTCTGTATGTCTGTGGTGGGTTCTGGGGGTCCCACATCTCTGTACACACCGAGGAAGCACATCCAAAAGCACAACTGCTTTTTCAACGTCTCTTCCAGCTGACCTGACCCTGCCACTGTATCAGGAAGCAGAGATGGAGCACATGCCGAGTGCCATGCAGGCAGCTGTGCTTCAGTGGTTCCTGATGCATTACAGCCTGCATGCTCACCTGTGCACACCCCACACCAGCACAGGGGCTTTTGGCAAGCTTCACCTGTCCCCTTCACCTGTCCATAGACCATCCCTGCAGTGGGACATATCACCCTGGGTACTCCGGCCCCATGGCAGGCCTGGTGGACACTCCTCACGTGCTCTTTCACCATGTCCCTCCCTCCATCCCCAGCAGTGCTGCCCAGATC
This sequence comes from Neopelma chrysocephalum, assembly GCF_003984885.1. Lineage (NCBI taxonomy): Eukaryota > Metazoa > Chordata > Aves > Passeriformes > Pipridae > Neopelma > Neopelma chrysocephalum. The sequence continues at coordinate 5,915,099 of NW_020897809.1, forward strand.
CCAGTCTACCCAGTCTGGTTGCTGCTCAGCACCATCTCGTGGCTGTGGACCAGTGGCCTGGGGAGCACCCAGCTGGTCTGGGGTCACCCTGAGCTGTTGCTGGCTGGGGTGGGTGGTATCTCACCCACTCCCTCACCTGTGCAGGGTGGGCTGCGTCTCAGAGGAGGACCATATCCCACCAGGCAGCAGCAATGTCCCAGTGGGCAGCAGTGCCTGGAGGGGTGGAAGAAAGTCCCTATGGTGCTGGTGGGGCCCATGGGGCCACCATGGCACCTCATGGCCTCCACCGCCACTAGAGGCCGACAGTGCCGGGGAGGTGGCACCGCCAATGCCGGACACCTCCGCCTGCCCTGGCCCCAGCCTGCCACCGGCCACGCCGCTTGGGGGACCCATTGCCACGCCAGCACATGGGCCAACCCTGGCCAAGGATGGAGGCGAGCATCATTCTTTCTTTCTTTTTTTTTTTTTTTCTGGCTTAAATTTATTATTTCTTCTTTCTCCCCCTCTCGCTCCTCCTTGTCCAATTTGTCTTCAAAGCTGACATGAGAGAAAACCCCAAATGACAGCGCCTGCCCGGCACAGTTTTACCACAGTATCCTGAAAAAGGCATCTGGTGAGCTGATAGTGCAGGGGGACTCCGGGCGGGAGCCCCTGCCGGAAGCGGAGCAGTGGCGGCAGTTGAAGGGCCGATGCTTCAGCACGGGCAGCAAACAGGAAACGTCCCCTGGGCATGGGGAGCTCCTCTGGGGCTGCTCCAGGGCCCTGAGGCACAGCCAAGGCAGCCCACCCCACTGGGGCCATGGTGGGCTCGCTGGGACCCCCATCCTCCCCGCCTGGCCCCATCGCCATCTTGTGCAGGGTCCCATGTTCCACTGTTGAGCTGCCTCCTCCTCCCGAGGTCAGCAGCCACGCACACTGAGGCTGGAGGAGCACCGCAGGCTTGGTGCGGGCCTTGCCTGCCACGGCAGACCCAGCTTTGGCGGCTCTGGTGTCAGGGGTGCCTGACACCTCCATTGGTGCCGTCTGTGTGGCTCTGTGTGGTGCCCAGACTGTGTGGTGCACAGCCACTGCTGTGGCAGGGGCTTCAAAGGCAGTGGGGAGCATCCTCCTTCCATGGGGACACGACGGCTGTGCATGGCAGTGGCCCACGTGGCGCACCTGCGAGGTGCAGAGCATCACTTGGCCAGCAGGGATGCAGCTGCTTCAACCTGACAACACAGGCTGGAGAAAGCCAACCTGAGCCAAGAGTGACCCAAGAGTATCCCAGGAGTCTGAGTTTGGCATGGTGTAGGACACTCAAAAGAGAGAAGTCCCCTCCCAACACCTTGGGGAGCATGGGGGTAGAGAGCAGAGAAGTGATGAGCTCAGCGCTAAAGCAGCAGCCACACCACACATCACTTTGAGTCCCTCCTCCCCAAGAGGAGATCTTGGCCCAGGCACGTGGGCTCTGCTGTCTGCCTCCATGTCATTGTGCCCATGACCACCCTGCCCTGCCACATCCATCCACTGAGGAACCTGCTGCTGTCTCCCCATCCTTCCCAGTTCCTGACTGTACAAGGCTACTGGGCAGCTGTACAAGGCTCTGCCCTGGAGCTTGTCATTAGGACAAACTTTTGCTCTCAGCCAGGTACACAAGCAAAAAGACCACGTGCACTTCTTGCCCTCTGATTCTTGAACTGGTCCAAACTGGACTGGTCCAGGGCTTGCTGGGCTTTGACCAAAGACCAGAGATGCTGGCTTACCAAATATCCTCCTACGGTGAAATTTTCAAGCTCATCACAGACAGAGCAGCATCACAGTGTCAATGGTACAGAACAGGGATGGGGAAGGTGATGACGATGCTTGGCACCTCTTTGCTAAACCTGCCGTGCAAAGAGAAAAAGGCACCGGTGAAGGAAATTGCAGTGAAGAGTTCAGGGCCAACCCCTGGGGGTGCTGCCTCTAAAAGGCACGATGTTGTCCTCAGCCAGATCCAGCTGGTCCGGGTTCCAGGCAGCCAAAATCCGCTCTTCCCTGCTGCTCAGTGTACTGTGTTTATGGCAACACACTTTTATTGTAACCTTTGGTACCTGGGGAGATGGTACAAGCTGAAGGAATTCAGAGAGGGGTGAGGAAAAGGATTTGGAGGAGGTGATGGTGAAAGAACATGGTGTCGGTTAGCAGGGGCAAGGTGTGAGGTCAGGAATGGAGGATCAAGTGAGCTGCAGATCTCCAGCAGGTGGGTGGATACAAAAACTTCTTGGCTTTATCTCAGCCAGCAGCCCGAGAGCACCCTGTGAGCAACATCACCTCCCTGGGTGGTGAGAGCAGAGCGTGGGCAGCAGCCACCTCACCTCACAGGATCCAGGAACAGAGAAGGAGGACGTACATTCCACGGGCTTGCACCCTGCCTGCCCTCCCTCCTCACCCCATCCCTGCTGGTTCCTGCACCTGCAGTGCCCCCTGCCTTCCCTGGCACAGCCTATGCAGGGTCCCAGATCAGCTCTGCCCACAAAATTTGGTATGTCCCACGCTGAGACATTCTTGTGGCAGAAAATTAGAGAATAGGCAGAAGCTTTTGCTACCTTTGGGACATCAGGTACTGTGCCACAGGGTGCCTCCTCGTGGGCAGCTTTATGAACAGGCAACTATTCTGCAGGAGGGTAGCACCAAAATTTGTCATCCTTGCTCTTTGCTGTTGACTTGCAAGTGGACTTTGATTTCCATCACGGGTATTCAGCCCCCCTGGACGTCCAACAACAGGTGGTGAGGGGACAAGGCAGCTCAGACACGGGCACTGCACAACCTTGCCTCTCAGCTCCTTGCTCCTGCAGGGTTTACCTTTCACTGCTCACAGAGGAGGGGCTGACATGGAAAATGCCTCTCCCTGACTCTTCACCCAGCCAAGGGGAGGGAAAAATACTTGGTTCCCCTTCTCCTCCTTACGGCAGAAAAGCAGCAGGAGCTGCGGCCGCTCGGGGGATGCTGTAGGTAGAAGCAGCCTCCGTGCCCCAGCCAGACCCCAGGATTCCAGCGTGGCAGTTCCCTGCCAGAGCTCTCAGGCGGCAGGCACTGTCCCGCTCCCAGGGATGCAGTCCTGCCCTCGAGGGTCCCCCGGCTCCCGGCCGCCACCAGGGGTCCCTGCAGGCCCGCGCTTCGCCTGCCGCGGGGACGCGGCGACAGCCGGAGGCACCTCCTGGGGTGGAACCTGGTTCCCCCGCCTCGGCTCACCCTGGGCTGGGGTTTTGAGGGGTTTTGCTGGCTCAGCCGGGTCTGCACAGAACCGAACCCCAGGTTCGGCATGCAGAGAGAAGCAGGGCAGAAATGGGAGGGATGCAAGAGGGATATGGGGCGAAGGTGTGAACAGGGTGGACATGGTCCCACTGGACCCCAGCTCCTGTAGCTGCTTATTTAAGCTCTGGTTTGTGGCTCTTTTTTCTTTGATTTAACACAGTGAGACTTTGTTTGGGATGATGCCACCCACAGGCAGGTTGTAGGGTCTTGGATACTCCCTTGGGAGACACAAACAAAGAGCCCAGGGCACAGCAGGAAAAAAGGAGAGGGGTGAGGCGGTGGAGACTGGGTAGGGACATGGATTGCCTAATCCAGGTGAGAAAGAGCATGTGACCAATTAGACATGAATGTTGTCTGATAGAGCATCAAAACCACCTCTGGGGTCATCAAAGGTGATGGAGCAAAGGAGGCTCCAAAAAGGCTCTTGTACCTGCACAGCTGGAAGATGTGGGGTCCTGGAGAAACCGTGGTGATACCAGGGGACCAGGTGGTGTGGGAGACACTGAACAACCAGGCTTCTCTGGCAATGTGGGCAAGGCCAGAGCAGCTGATTTCAATGATGAGAGGAGCTTTGTTCCTTGAGCAGCCATGGAGAAGGACCTTCTTGCAGCCAAGAGCACTCCCATCATAGCCAAAACTTTGCTGGTGGGAAGGAGCAGCAGCAAACCCAGCCCGGGCAGGGACCCACAAGAGATGTGCAGCAATGTCTCAGGCAGCGAGTGCTGCTGATGTTGGTGTTCAGGCTGATACAGAGGGGCAGGTGCCCCACCTGCAGAGGTGGGAGGATTTGCAGGACAGTGTTGACAAGGGTGATGCCCACACTTTGGGGAAACCCTTCATCCCTTCCTCTCTCCTCAAAGGCTGTAGGGGGGAATGCAGATCTGCAGATGCAGCAATGCTGGGAAAAGCAGCATCTACCCCTTTGCCCCCCCAGAGTGCTCCAGTATCTGTTTGAGTGCTGTCCGCCTTAGTTTCCTCCCCTCTGACAATCTGACATTAATCTCCCCCGTGCTGCTGTCCTGGTCACATTCATTTTTATCACAGTTCCGTTGGTGCCAGGCTGAGCTTTCCGGGTGCTGATGGGGCCCTGTGTGTGGTCCTTATGCCGGTGCTGCCAAGCTCCCACAGTCCTGCTGCCACCAGTCACCCCAGTGGGGCTGCCCCCACCCTCACCAGTCGGAGCTGCTCACCACATCAGGATACAGGCAGTACACCAATTCCGGCCGGGCTTATTTCAGCGCTCTGGTCAACCGCAAGCACGGTGGGTTTCACAAACACGGCATGCCAGCCCCATGCAGCCTAACGGATGCTCCAGCTGCTCCATGAGACCATGTTGACAGCAAGATCCCTCACGGCCAGCCCAAAGTGAGCCCAGCCCGAGTCTGGTGACTCTGCTCCAGGCCAGCCATTCTAAGGCCAGGTGGGTAGGAAGCCTGAGGTGTGTTGAGCCTCTTCAGTTCTCAGTCTGCTTTGCAGTGCCTCAGCTATGGCAGGCCATGAGCAAGGCAGAGGCTCTGTGGTGGCCGTCCGACTTGTCCTGGCAGCTTGGGTTCATTCATGGTACCTGCCTCTGCCAGGGACAGGCTGCTGCAAAGCAGGATGGTGCCAAGCCCATGTGTGACCCATGCTGGCGGAGCTGGGCCAGGCAGGTGATGGCACATGCTCAAGTTCCCCACCACTTAACGAGTTATCAGAGCTAATAATTTATCACAGACAAACAAAAGCTGGTGTTTTGTGCTGCCAGGCACAGCTGTGGTTTCAGCAAGGAGCCCAGGCAATCACTGCAGCTCACTGATGGAACAGCTCCTTACACTGCAATAAATGCCTCTGGCACTGGTTTGCCAATCTCCATAGCTCTGCTCGGGTACATGTTTCTACTCAGTTAAATTTGGTTCCTGGTGATAGAGACTACAGCAAAAATCTTGTAAGAAGGAACGTGCCTGAGCAGCCACAAAAGAGCCTGCACAGAGCAGAAGAGCAGTCTAGGGAAACCCCATGTACAGGCACAGGCTCCCCTCTTCCCAATGCCTGCTTGGGGCATCCACTGGCACTCTGGGGAAGCAAAACCCCACAGGTGATACCCTCCCCACAGCCCTGCTCCTGGAGCTGCATCCAGTCCACCTACTCCCCTTGGAGAGGCCTGGCCCCTCACCTCTGCCCACAGAGAACCCATTTTCAGGCAGGAGGTGCCACCCAACACTGGCTGCCTGCACGGGCTGCCAGTCCCCTTGTGACCCTGCTTTCTGCAACTGCACCAAGCACAGAGCAGTCCCTGCAGTGCTGCTGTGGGTCTCTGGGCAGGGAAGCCCTGGGGAACAGCAACCCAGGAAGGTGTGGGTTTTGTTGCTTTCTAGGTTTTGCTTTCTAATTGCTCCAGATTGCAAATTATAAAAAAAAGAAAAGAAAAGAAAGAAAAAAAAAGCTATGCATGCATTACCTGTTTACCTGCATGTCACCCCTTTTCCCAGGTTCTCCAGGTGCCTCCACACGTCCCATCATCCCAGAGGTATCCAGAGTTCCCAGATGGCAGTGATGACCTTGTGTAGCACAGAGAGATGCTCTGGGAAAAAGCTGCCACAGGGAATGCTCTGTGCCTTGGGGGGTTCCCCCTGCCCCAAGGTACTGCCAGAGTCCCCCAGTCCAACAGTGGATTTAGTTCCTAGAGCCAAATATAATTTATAAAACCAAATATTAGAGAAGCAAACATCTGGCCCAAAATACAGGCACGTTCATACCCCATGAACAGACCCTGGGGGCAAAGGGCTCACCCCCTATCTGCAGTGAGGGATGGGCAGCACAGGCCCCCAGGGACCTGCAGGGGTGATCGGGACTTTCAGCAGCAGAGAGGCACCAAGGTCACCACCCCAGCACCTCTCCTCTCTCCCCCTGGCACAGAGAGCCCTGTGCCCCATTTGCCTGCCCACAGGACTGGTGGTGCTGGGGGGTCCTGGGGCACATGGGAAGGGTGTCCTGGCAGAGACAGAGCCACAAAGCAGCAGCACCTGCTCCAAGTGCCTCCCGCCTGCGTCAGGAGGCACAGGCTGCTGAGAGATGCTCCTCTTGCCTGTCATCAGTGCAGCTTCTTCTCTTCAAGGTCCTATTGTGCCCCTTTGAGCACGTTGGGGAGCTTTGCCAGACTAATCCTGCCTGGCATCCACCCCCTCTGAAACTGGGAAAACAATGCCAGCCCTTAACTTTGTAATCCCAGCAGGCCGGGGAGCACAAACGTTTTGCTTTGAAGGCAGCCCTGCCTCAGCCCATCTGCAGGGCAGGGCTGGGAGCCTATGTCCTCTGTTGTCGTCCTGTGACAGCTCCAGGAGCCATCTCTCACCACTGGCCTGGTGTAAGCGTGTGGGTGAGCCAGCACAGCCTGCTGGAGGGGGCTCTGGGAGCCCATCGCCTCCCCTTTCCTCTACTGCAGCAAATCCAGCTGGAAGGGAAAGGCTTCTGCAAGCAGCCATTGGGATGTGCCTTCCCCAGAGACCCAAGGCTCGGGGAGCCTTACAAAGGGCTCTAGGGCTGCCCGGCCCAAATATTCCTCCATCCCCCTCCTGTAGGAGGTCTAGGGGATGTCACTGGTGCCGGCAGGAGGGGAGCAGGGTCAGCGCTGCCCTTGTCCCCACCCTGCGAGGGACAGGCTGCTGGGGAGCAGCGGGGTGTAACACAAACAGGAAAGCTGTCAGGGACCCAGCCCTTCCCAGCTGGGACAGGAAAGAGATGCTTTGGGTCCCACTCAGGGCCCAAGCTGGGTGTGCTGGCAGCCACAGTGGGGACACCCAAGCACTGTACAGAGCCCACCCCAGGGTGCCCATCCTGCCAGGCTCTTCTCAGGGTCAACCCATCCCTTTATGCCCCCTTCACTGCCTACCTAGGACCAGATGGCTCCCAGATCTCCTAAAGACAAGGGTCTATTGCCATCCCTTGAGTGGGAGCCAGCCAGGCTCGGGGTCCTCTCGAATATCCAGGGGCTGGCACTGCAGAGACCTCATGGTTCCTCTCCAGGGAGGAGGCTGTAGGAAGAGCACAGGAGCAGCTCAATGCCTGCTCAGCATCTCAGCTGTCCCTGGGCTGAGGGACAGGGAGGGGAGTTCAGCAACGGGAAGCCAGGGAAAAGCAGAGGCCAAAGGAGGGAAAGCATCTCTATAAACAAACAAGAAGAACAGAAGAGACATTCCAATTCCCCGGCCCAGAGGCTGGGGGGTCCAGGGTGGCTGCGCTCCGGGCTGGAGGTGAGCCCGGACCTGGGGCCGCCGGAGGGCACCATCCACCCGCTTTTCCCGGCTGTCTGGAGCTCCCGAGGCTCAGCCTCGGCCCGGCTGTCCCCAGAGCAGCCAGGACGACAAGCTGTGCAAAGGCACATGAAAGCTGCTTACATCTACAATCTGCTTTCTAACGCACGGACCCTTCTCCTCCAGCACCCCTGATCCCTTCTCGCCCACCATGCACAAGGGAATGTGTGAGAAGTGGGCACAGGTGTCCCCACCCTGATAACAATGGGCAGGAGGAAGTAGGACCCAAGAGAGATGTTATCCCAGCATCCCAAGAAGAGAAGGCAATTCCACAGCAGGAGGTCCCCCATCTCCTGAGGGCTCCAGCTTCTCCTGAGGAGCAAGACAAGTCTCACAGCCCTGGGCCACATAGGTACTTTGGAGTTAGAAGTGGTGCAGTTTGGTGCACGCTGTAAAGAAAGGGCTGGGAAGCCTGGGCTCATCACCCTGTGGTGATAGGTGCCCATCACAGCCCCATGTCCTGCTGAAGCGTGGTAGGGACAAAACATTGCTGAATGCCCACCTGAATTCTCCACACTGGTTCCCACAGGACCCCAGCCCCACTCACAGTCCTGGGGTGTGGCCTGGATATGACACAGGAAGCCAAGGGCACAGCATGGATTCAAACATAGTCACACATTACTAGTAGATGTAGCAGAAAAGCCACAGTGGTTCCTGATTTGGGACTTCAAAAAACTCTTGGAAAGGTCTGATGAATGGGCTGGGGTCTACTGTATATTTTCAAGATATACAGCCTTGGGGGGAGCCTTTTCTGAGAGCCTCTTCCAGCCTTTGCCCGGGCCCTGGCTCCAACCCTTCCTCACACAGGTCACCTATTTCTTCCACAGTGGTAGAAAACAGCCTGGCCAACACACATTCCAGCACACACCAAATTGCTGCCCAGGCTTTTGCAGAGGCAGAGGACGAGAGGCACCTGCCCGACCTCCACCTGTCCCTCTCCCCAGCCCCTGCCCACGGCAGCTGCCTTCCCCTGTGCATGTCTCCTGTCACCACGCCGCTTGCCTTTACTTGAAGCGCCTCTCCACTGCCTGCCAGCGACGTGCCTCTGTCAGTGGCGTTATTCCCCCTGTCAGCGCCCGGCCGCCCCGCAGGTGTGAAGACAGGACGGCCCTTTGTGTGTGAGCCTCCCCCAGCTGTCCCCACCCCCAGCACTGGGCTCCCTCCAGCCTTGGCAGGTCTCCCCTCAGCTTTTCATCACCTCCCCTCTTGCCCGTCACAAAGGGCAGCCCTGCCCTCTGTGGGAATGGGAGCTGCAGTGGGATGGCGCAGGCAGCACATTGCCTGGATGTTGGTCTCCCTGGGGCTGGGCTCCCCCCTGGAGCGAGGCAAGCCAGGATGGAGCACAGGATACAACCCTGAAAAGTGGCTCACAGGGACTCCTGCACATCTCTACACATCCCGCCTGCAACCATGCAGCCAGGAGAATGGGGATTTTGGGTGTGCACTGCTCCATCACCCTGCACAGGGAGCAGCCATGCCCCTTGGGTACAGCCCTCCATGGTGCTTCTCAGGGCAGGGAGAAACCTGCTTCTCACAAAGCAGTTTGCTCTTCACTGAGCTTCATAGTGCCAAGTTCTTGCCACCATGAAGGAGCAAGTCTAACCTCCTCCTCTCCTCCAGCTCCTTCTCTTTGCAGTTTCTAACTCATTCCATTGAGTAATTTCACCAGGGAAGACGGTGAGGCAGTTGTCATTATACCCAGCGGGCTGTTTGCCTGCAGGCGAGTGGGGTTGGTTTGCAAAACAGAGAGAGAAAACAGGTTATGTCTGAAATATTTGCAGCTCTTCCTGTAACAGCAAAAATTCTGCTCGCAGCCCCTGACCTGGCACACGTCACAGCCCGTGTGTTTGGTTGGTGGCCTTCAGATTTACACCTGGCCAGCAGGAATGGGCAGGGAGACCTTCAGTCCCAGCAAAGGGCTACCAGTGACTGGGCTGCCCTGGATGCCTGCCCCACTCCGGGCCAGAGATTTCTGTGGGCTCGGGATATCCTGCCTCTTCTGCCCTAGGATAGCAGGTGCTGCCAAATCTCGGCAAATCCCTCACTCCTGCCGGTGGGCCCAGCTCTGGCACAAGTGGCCATGCATGTCCCCCAGCTGGGACAGCTCCTCTGTGCTGTGGGCTGGTGACCCTGGATGCTTTGAAAAGCAGTTTTTCCCCTGCCCAACTCCAGATCTGCAGTGCTCTGAGACATCACTAAATCATTAAATAAAGTGATTTAAAAGTGATTTGTTTTGCAGATCATCTGTCCCACATTGAGCAGGACTGAGCCTAAATCCCACATGCAGCAGAGGCAGCTTGCAGGTGAGTTTCCTGCACATGGGGTGGAGGATGGCTGGGGCTGCCTCTGTGTACCAGGGCTCACTGTGCTGCTGATACTCTTCAACAAAGCCTGAGGGCAGCCCCTCCATGCCCATCCACAGCAGCTTTGCCCCAGCTGGATCTGTCAGTACAAAAGGGAAACGTGAAAAATAGATGCCACTCAGTTCTACACCCACACAAAGCACTGGGGACGTGTTCAGCCCTTCCAATTTCTCTGGGGAGTGTTGTCATGGCCTGTTTCATTGCCCCACACTGTGCTGCACTGCACAGCCCTGCTCTGATCTGGGGTCACAGGCACAGCAGCAGCCAGGCAAGGGAAGGCAAAGCTGGCACACACTGGCCAAGAGGCAGCAGGACAAGGGCTGCAGGGTCAGGCTGCGAAAGGATTTCTCCATCATGCCTTCCCCCCTCTCTGAAAACAAACTAGGCAGCTCACTGTGCTCAGTTCCCTACTGCACTCTCCACTTTCCAAAGCCCTTGCCAGACATCCTCCTGTGCCTCCCCTCCTCTGCAGGGCTCATGCTGCAATCGCTGGCCCTTCCTGTCCTCTGTCCTGCAGATCATTAACTAGCTCTGGTCTCTCTCTTTTTATTTTTTTCTTCTTCCCTTTTGAACATATCAGCCTCATGGAATCAAAGAGGCATTTCAGTGACTCAGGCGTTTCCCATTGCCCTATTCCAGCATCCTCTACTCTTAACGCTGAGAGCTTTTCACGTCCTATTTGGAACTGATAGGAAGCCCTTTCATTGTTTCACTACATGGATATTAACACTGATGAAGGAAATGCTCCATCTGATAACAGAACCGTTGAAAAGAGCACCATTTCCAAATGAGCAGACTCGGAGACAGTGCATTCCTGCAGCTCTCACCAGCTCAGCACACTTGCCTCAGGCAGCCCCAGCACACTGGGACCAGCTCCCCACTACTCACATCCCTGCAGGCTGGGATCTCACATCAGGATCTCCAGAAAACACGCTCTTCCCTTGTCACAGCGCATGACATTGTACAGGTTTATTCTTGAGATCAAGTTGGCGTCTTCCAGGCTGTAAGGAAAAGCTACAATTGCTCTGAGATGCTCTGACTTGAGTAGCCCAATGGCCAACAGTGAGGTCAGTCCCTGGCTGGAGGGAGCATATGTCTCTCAAGAAGTGAAGGAAAAAAAGCATCCTGCCTAGGAGGATGTCAACTGGCATTTAAGGTGTTCTCTGAGCTGGTATCAGTTCTACTTATCAACTTTTAATTAAGTAATCCTGAGAGCCCCTCCTGGGGACAAAGTCTCTAACTGGAGCTCAGAAGAGATAGAAAGTCCCTTGGGGGATGGCTACAAGGAGAGCCCAAAGCTCCATCTCATGCCCCAGCACAGACTACAGCCACCAGCAACTCCACGGGACTTCTCAGACCAACAACAGCTCTGTCCTACTGTGGAGTCCCCATAAACAGCCCAGGAAGGTGTGCAACTTCTCTTCAGGCCGCACCGCAAGTCAGGCACCATTGCAGAGAAATGCCTCTTTCTAAAGTGTTTTGATTGTTTCAGGACTTTCTGCCCTCCGAGACCTCTCCAAAGCTGGCTGGGTGCTGCGGTTTTCTGTCACTCTTGAAAGTCATTTCCTTCTGCTGTGACTGCCCTAATCAATTAGTGACCTATAAATAGCCTCCCTGATTGCACGGTGACATCCGGAGCACATCATCACTGTCAGCTTCCTCCTCTACCTGGGGAGCAGGCTTTTTCCAGAGCATGGAGGGTGGGTGGGGAGCACCCCTCTGCCCAGCCCTCTTTAATGCTTCCCACCACCCGGTGACTTTCCGCTCTCTGCCCATCTCCTCCCACTCCTGTGCAATGGGGCCAACTCAGTTTTCAGCAGTTGGATGTTCTGGCAATACCTGAGCCAGCACAGTCCCTAGGCTCTATCTCAGCTCCCTTTGGAGTGGTGGACACTCCTACACAGTCTCCCTGAAAAGCCCATCCCATTTACTCCTGAGGCCATTAGGGTTGGTGCAACTATCCCAGAAGATGCTCCAGCTTCCAGAAATGATGCTCAACACAGTCTCTGCTCAATAGCAAATCTCTCAATTCACTAGATAGGTCAAAAAGAGTCAGGAAGCTTTGGAGGGTCACCCAGCACAGGGAACATGGGTGAGTCTGTAGCCAAGATGCAGCCTGGCAGCACCTACCTGGGATGAGCTTCTTCCCACAATGGTGGCACTCCCAATGCCTCAGGCAGGATGACAATGTGGGGCAACCACTGCATGCTTATTGCTGCAGGATAGCTGTCACCAGCTGTTTTTTCTTCTGCTGACCAAGTAAAAATAATTAAATCATAAAGTCACAGAGTATGCTGAGCTGGAGGGGACCCACAAAGACCATTGAGTCCAACTCCTGGCTCTGTGCAGGACAAACCTAAGAACCCCACCATGTGTCTGAGTACATTGTCTTATGTTAACAAGCAAAACATTCATCAAAAGAAACATGGGATCAGAGGGAATGGGGGGATTGTGGGTGTCTGGCAAGTGCCCCCACTTTTGGCATCGTTTCCCTCTCTCAACTGATGTGCAAACCTAACGGGTCTGTTGGGCATTTGCTTTGCACTTTTTTAGTAGATGAGAGATTGAAGGTTTTTGCTTTTGGGTTACTCCTGCAGCTAAGCTTACTCACAAGCCTAGAAATGTAGGAATTTACATTTTTTTAAATGTGTGTGTATAAGCAGAAATACAAGGTCATCTATCACACGCACAGTTTTTAAAAAAATACTTCCTTCCCTGGGCTCTTGCCTGGACCTTGCAGCAGAGCTGTCCCACAGAAGCCGCTATTCTGAGAAGTCAAGACACTCAGTAGTTAAAAGATTTCTTCTCTGCTTGTATCTCGCCTCCAAAGGGCTGCCTCTGGCACCACTGGAGGAAGTCACCCAGTGTTTTGTTCTCGTAAAGTGCCCCTTTGATCAGCTGCGATTTTAGTGGATCAAACAGCTCTGAGGACGTAACCACAAATCCCAGGACATGCTATGACGGGCAGGGAAGTGGTGTCTCCAGCAGAGTTGGCAAAGCCTTGGCCATCATAGCCGGGAAACAGCCCCCCACCCTGACCCAGCCCAAAACCCCCAGTGGGCATCTCCAAATTGTCACAATGGCTACAGCCGAGATTTGGCTGGAGCAAAACTCCCGGGACACGGGTCAATAGCGAAGCACTCCTGCCCTGCCAGTGTGCTGGACCACAGCACTGGGGCTGTGCTGCTGAACCCTAGGCATGCAGGAGTTTCCTCACCACCCGAGTCAGTGCTGACTGTTCCACGGCTGCTTCCTTCTGCCCAGCTCCTTCCTCATGTTTGGGAACTCACACAACCCTCCTACCTGATGTCTGGGGCAATCCCCATCCCTGAGCAGTGGAGCCCGCAGAGGGATCTGACGCCAACCTGGATGGGGACACTGGAGGAAAGCCAGCCATGAGCCTCAGCACAGTGTCCATGCTTGTCCTCCTGGGCACACAGAGAAGGGCTTGGGTGGAAAATGAGATCCTCAAAGATCAGACCGTACTGTAACATTGCACGTTTGACCTATTTTCACATGTCTAAAAAGCAAGGGGCAGAAGCTAACACACGGTTCCTCAGGAGGGATCCCAGTGGTCCCTACATCTGGTCTCCCAATACAGTACTTGGATATACACCAACCACCATGGACCTTACGTCTTAGAAGTGCATTGGCCTGGGAGCAGCTGCCCCATAATGCAGGTTCTCCAACCATTTAGTACCACAAAAGTGCAGCCCTATGTAGAGTCTCTGCTGACTAACAAAGGGTTGAGTGCATGCCATGTTCTTTCCCTCTGTGGTAGCACTAACAGGCCCCTTTCTCTACCAGGTCAGCTCTTTGCACACACATTTTCTAGGCTTGGAAAGACCAGAAAAACTGTGGGATTGGCACAACCTGAGCTTTCATAATTGATGTGCACAGAAAAGTGTGCATGAGACAGCCAGGGCTCTTGAGCCCCCAAAAAGGGAGCCTGAGTTCTGCTGCTGGACTGGATGAGACCAGCCACCATGGGGGACAGAACACAGTCCCCCTCCAATCAGCCACCATCCCCTCCATGAAAGGGACACCAGCCTTCATGGTTTGCTTGGGCCGCAAGTCCTGTCTCAGCTACTTTTTGCCTGCTCACATGGCTGCCAGCTCATGGCTAGTGAGCTCATCTGGCTGGGTTTGGTGTTTTTCTTAAATCTCAGCTGCTGGAGTTGGGGAAACTTTGGTTTGGTTGTGATTTATATTTTTTACCTAAAAACAAGTGCAATTTTAGCCCTTGGAATTAGAGGGGAAAAAATACCTCGCTGTCTCCAAAAACCAGAAGGCAGGTGAAAACAACACCCAAAATGTTTTTTTTTCAAATTTCTTGATTCTGGTCATTCACAACAATAACATGGAGCAGAGAGAGGTTGAACTCCCACTAGCAGATGCTTGGGTTAGGCAAGGAGACAGGACACTGACCTTGGATAAAACCCTTCACAAGGTAAAGGCAAAGTACGAACAAGGGATGATGCAGGACCAGGCTGGGTGGGAGCCAGAGGATCTCTCCATCAGAGGCCCTGCCATGGAGAAGGATGGCTGCAGATGCTGGGCAGGGAGGTGGCATGTCCTGGGTCGGCCTGCTGCCACAGGCCAGGGACCAGCCCTTTGCATGGACCAGCCTTAAGCATATTTCCACACAGCTGGAGGGAAACCCCAGCTGCAGTCCTGAAAAATAACAAATAATAAAAGCGGCTGTGAGCAGCAGCAGGGCTGGCAGGAAACATTCCCAGTAGCAGCTGCTTCCTGAGTGCGACATTTATTTGATCCCCTGGCACCATCTGGGCCATGCCCTACTCTTTGTTTTCATTAAGAGTTTAGAAAAACAACTCAGCTTTGACTAATTGCTCTTTAAGGTCCCAGGCTCACCCTTTCTCCTCCCCCCACATTTCCTCTCCCTAGCCCTCACCCTCCATCCCTGCCCTCTATCCCCTCCAGCCAGCCCTGGGATCTCCCCTTCCATCCATGCCACATAACTCCCATTGTTCCTGTGTTCCCAGACATACCTGGTGTCCCCAAGTACCAGGCAAGACACATCTTCACGTGCTGCACCCCACCAGCATCCTCCTTTGCCTGCATAGGCAGCACTGGCACAAGCACAGCAACACATGCCACGATGTGCCAGGCGAACCCCAAAATGTCCTGCTGTGGTGATGTGCTGGGTTAGAGTCGCATCCCTTGGCAAGAAAGATGAAGCAGATCACCAACAGATCAGCAGCACCATCCAGGTCCACCGTGCTGTGAGTGGACACCTCCCAAATCCTGTGGCCTGGGAGCATCAGTGCCCTGCCCAGACCTCTCACAGTCCTCTTTCCACCTCCAACGTGAGTGTGTTGTCCTGGGGGAAGCAGCCCTGCGACCCAGCCCGGAGAGGGAGCCTGTTTTGTTGAGCGTGTATTTTCCACCCTGGAATAATCAGAGAGTAAAACATCAGACCTTGATTTGAAATCCTTGCCATTCCAGGAGGGGGGTTGTTATTGCACAGCACTTGCGTGTTCCCCCCTTACCCGGTGTCCTCACCTGATGGCTTTTGCAGGATTCGCAGGGAGGACAAGGAACCGGAGGAATTCCGGCCCCCTAATTACACTTGCTGGGAGGAATTTGCTTTTGCAATATCCCTGCTGAGTTAACCTAACAAGCATGGAGACGAGCCTTTCTCATTTAATTAGCAGCTCCACCGTGAAGTCCCCTTCGCAGCACGCACACACTGGCTGCCCCCTCCTCGAGAGCCCTGCCGGTGTTTGTTCCCTCTCCCCTCACCCTTTGCCCTTTGCAACCCTCTGCGAAAGCTCAAAGCATTTTTATGCCTTCCTACTCCCACTTTCCGGTCCTAAAAAGTGTGCTTGGGTTGAGGCAGCGGCTCTGTTTCCTTGCTCCTTCCTAACAAGTGCTTCCTGCTCCTTGCTGCCTGTGATTATGTGGAGCTCACGAAGCGCTGGGATTTCCTTCCCTGGAAACCCTGCTGGCTCCACTGTGCTCCCTTCTCCTCTCCTTGGAGGGCTGGGTAACTCATTACTCCAGCCCTGCAATCTCAGCTGGGAAAGCAGCCGCGTGGGAAACCGCAGCCGCCAGCCGCGCTCCCGCTTCCTACAGCGGCAGGTTGGCAGAGGGCTGATCCCTCCACAGGGGGTGACTGGCCAAGGGAATGCTGGTGGTGGGGTTTTGGGGGGGGGGTCTTATCAAGGGGGGTTTGCTGCTGGACGGAGGTGGCAGGGACACAGAGACCACGCTCACTCTGGCTTGCTGTGAGACACTTGGAAGCCGCCAAAGCCCGCAGGCTGGGCTGCACTCAGGGGGCTTGGTGAAGGTCATAGGTGGAGCTTGGCTTTCCAACACGGATCAGTCTGCTTCCAGGTGTGCTGTGAAAGGCAGCCAAGGTAGCAGAGATCACTGGTCGACTGCCAGCACAAGGACTGCCAAGGAAAATGCACTGGGGGTTCGCAGGCTGAAGCACTGACCCTCTCCATGGCAGAGCTGTGCTGGAAAAACTCTGCAGTGAAGTGACTTGTCCGATACTGCAGGCTAAGTTAGACCTGTACTGGAATGAGAAAGAACAGAAAAATAATTTTTCTGGGCCTAGAGAATCATGGCACTGGCCTCACAACGATGGTTGGGAATATTTTGTTTTCCCCTGCTGTGAACTGTGGGGCTTTAGTCGCTCCAGTTTGCACTGTTAAGCCATGTTGGCATGCATCAGCTTCAAATAGGTACAGCACAACCCTCTGTCTATCCAAAAAGTTGCCTAAAGGGACTTTTTCCATCACCTGTGCCCATCTGCTTTCCCACTTTGCCTGCTGGGCCAGCCCAGCTTCAAAGCAGGGGCTCCTGCAGCCACGGACAGCACTCAGCACCATCCAGAATGCGTATCAACACAAGACAGAACTCTTACCTGCATGCTGAAAGGACAGGGCAACAGAACAGCAATATTGCAACCAGGGGCAGCAGTGGCTTTGCCTGACTACAGGATGCCAGGTGAAATGAACCAGGACACGGTCTCTGGATGGGCTTCCTGGAGCAAGTGTAAACTCAGACATGAGCATCTTGACAAAGATTGAACTCACCTGGTCAGCTGTCAGAGGACAACAAAGCTGGTACTCCCTTGGAGACATGCTGTTGTGCCAGCAGAGAGCCTAGGCTTGTTTAATTGGCACATGGATTAATGGAACTGTCTGTGGACATAAGCAAGGCGGAATCACAGAGATCTATAGGGAAAGCAAAGAGAATCACAATAATTATTGATCAGTTGAGGTCTTTCTGGCTAAAACACAAGCACCTTAACATAGAAAATAACCCAAAGCACAGGTGTGGAAGAGGTTTTGGGAGGAACCCAAAGCCTCATCCCCCTGCCTGGATGCATGCAGCAGGATAGGCAGGAGGAAATGGGGAAAGCTGCAGGGATTACGGTAACAAGCCCTTCTCTAGGCCACAGCCTTGCTGTGGGCCACATGTGAGTGAAGGAGAGAAAACGCCATCCCTTAGGGATGGGTCTGCTGCCAACTGTCCTAACACACAGTGGCTCAGTTTCTCCAGGGCCAAACCTCAGGAGGTGCAGAGCAGAAGTGCACACAGAAACAGGATCTCTTTGGGCAGCATGGGTGCACAGCATGGAGGAGACATGCTGTGATGTGTCTGAGGCGGGAGAGGAGCAACAGGGCACTGCCATGAGGGCACTGAACTCCATCTGGGACTCACTGCCATGGGACACTGCTCATTTCCATACTGAAGTCATCTAAAACATGCACGTGCTGTCTGCTGTGGCACTTAGCTGCCATCTCACCTCGGCACAACCATCTCCCTGTTGGGGCTCAATCATCACTAGAGGTACCACAGCTTGGACCTGTGCCTGGAGCATCCCCGGGGGAGCTGCTGGGCTGCATCCCCACTGAGGGCTGAAGCCACTGAGCACCCCTTTGATCCCATCCCCGAGAGCAGGGTCCCTGCAGCCCCGGGACTGCATCCAGCCCGCTGACAGACGCTGCTTGGGGTGGAGGCACGCCCGGCACGCCGCAGGAAGCGTGAGTCGGGTTTCCAGCGCGCAGGAATGCCGGGCGGCGCGGCAGCCAGCTTCCTGCTGCATGTTTCCTGCCCCCGTCCCTGCCCCCCGCCACGGCCACAGCCTTACTGGAAACCCTGAGTGCTGCACAGTGTTCCCAGCCCAGTGACCGGCTCTGCCCAGGTGGCCAAGGGCCGGTGCAATCCATGGCCTTGCTCTCCCCCTTCCTCTGTGCTTTGTGCTGTTGCTGGAGCAAAGTGCTTGTGTTCTTTCCATAGTGATATGGAAGAGAATGGGACAGTAGAAGCAGAGGGGAGGAATGGCACAAACCCTGGCTGTGGCAGATGACATCGGCACTGAAGGCATGGGGAGTGCCAGCCAACCAATCCCGCTTGGTGCCTGGGCTCGCGGGGCAGTCACTCTCCATGAAGAACATCTAACAGGATCTCTCCCAGTTCATACCAGCATCAGCCAAGCAGAAGGTTCATGCCTGCAGGGTCTGGGCTCACAGAGCTGTGCTGAATGCCTGGTAGGAGCAGGCTCTTCATTCCCCTTGCCTTCCAACCTACTCTCCCCTCCCACCACCAAAGACCCACACCCAGGCTCACCTCCAGGGCTGTCTCCTCCCTACCCATTGTGGATGCATCCCAGCCTGCACCAGCAGTTTCTTGCTCTTCAGCATCTACCTCCTCTTGCGCAGGTTCCTCTCCCATCCCCAGTCACTGTCCCTGGGGGATGCTGTAACTTTCTTGGGATCTACCTTAGTCCTAAAGCTGTTCAGAAACACCACAGGTCAAACATCACTGCTTCCAACCCATCTCTCCTCACTCCACCTGATCCCACCTTGATGCTGTTTCTGCAGCGTATCCATCTCCCTGTCAGGTCTCTGCACAGCTCAAATCTCAGCTGTAGTATCAGTTCTTTCACTACAGGGCAGCCCTGAGCCTTCTTACCCTCTTCTCCTTTCAAACCATTCCAAGGATGGGTAAACTCATCCCACCTGCCTCTGGGCACCCCGAGCCCTTCCTTGACAATATGAGCAGTAGTCAACTCCATGCTTGCACCCACTGTGGGCATCAGCCAAGAGCTAAAGGCCTTCCCCAAACCAGACAGGCACCCAGCTCTGCCATAAGACACCAGGGATGCTGGTCCCCAGCCAAACATCAAATCAGTGTCACCTAAAATGCACCTCAGCCAGCTGGGCAGGAGTGTCTCACTCTGTACTAGGCAACCACCTAATCTCCCCAGAGACAGTCCTCCAAAGCTGTTCCTGTTAAGGTGCTGATAAAAATCTGACCAAGATGTTTTCAACAGTAAGCTGGGAGTGATTACAAAGCAACCGTCCCCTACCCTCCAGCTGGGAAAGCTCAGTCTGGAGTTTTCTTTAGAAACATGTGGAATTTTTTTTTTCTAAATTTTAATCTCTGGTGCCAGCATGACTTGTTGCTGGGGGAGTCCCAAACCTGGCTCCCTGGGGCTGAGAGGAGGGAAAGGGAGGGATAGGCCTGAGGAGAGGCAGAGTTCTATTCTCCCCCCACTAGCTGAGCACCATGGTGGCACTCAGGCAGCAGCGGGACAAGAACAGGAACTGAACCTGGGCTCATCTCCAGCAAAGCCAGGCAACATCTTCGCCTTTGGGAAGGTGGCAGAGCTCTGCCCTTGCTAACCTGCAGCGAGCAGGGTGGGGAAAGAGAGGATGGCAAACCAAAATGAAGCAGGAGCTCCTGCCATGAGTTTTCACCTCCTGCTCTGTTTGGGTGCATGCACAGCACAGGTCCGCTTGCACTCACATCTCAGGTGATGAGCAAACCCAATGCAGAGATGTGTACAGGGCATCTCAGCAGTACCTGCAGCAGCTCTGCCATACAGAGGCCAGAGACTACATCTGTCATGGCCCATCTTTCTCTGCCAGGCCCTCACATCAATGGTGTCTGCCATCACCCCTGTGCAAAACACGGCTCTAAAGTTTACCTGCTCCTTCTTGCTGTTGGCAGGACAAGAGTGCGGTCGTGGGCTGGCTCCCCAGAGGGGTGAGGAGAACCATCCTTGGAGGTTTGCAGGACTTGGCTGAGCAAAGCCAGAGCTGAGCTGATCTAGCCCCAGCAACAGTCCTGCTCTCTCAGTCTGGAGCCCTGCAGGACCTGCTTCCAGCCAACATCTTCAAGACCAATCCCCCTCTCCTGTAGCCATGCCAGCTGGAGCAAAGCCTGCCCTGGAGCTGCAGGCAAAACTACTTATGTGATGGATCCCAGACTCACACTGGTGAAACTCTCCAGGCTTGACAAGGACTTACACTGCAATTAAATGAGTTAAACCACCCCAGGTAGCCTCATCCCCCTTGGCTGGGGAGGTATAACACAAACCCACCTGTACACATATTAGCCCTGCCATCAAGGCAGGCAGCACCCAGCAGCAGCCATATGTCTGTGCTGGACACCACATGCTCTCCAGCCCTCTCCTAGGGCTGTCATGAGCCCATACAGCCCCACCATCCCAATAACCATCACCTGGCACCACTTCTGCAGCTCATGGGATTTATGTATGCAGGTATCCATTAATTAAAAAAACACCACCAACAACAAAAAAATCCTATCACAGATAAAGCCTTTGGCATGAGGGTAGAGGAGATGGCAGTTTTGGCTGGAGGACTTAAGTACCTTCCCTTTATACTGCTGCCAACCCACAGCACAAATATGCCAGTGCATGAAAACCATTCTGTGAAATTCAACAGGCTCATTAGTCAAAAGCATTAAGGGTGAAAATTGACCAAAACACCCTGGAAAGTAAATCGTGTCAAAAAAAAAAAAAAATCCTGGACAAACATGAGAGTGACAGCAAGATCCCAAGGAGAACAGAACTAGCTCAGCACCAGGACACAAAGTCCTCCCCAAACAGCTCTGTCACTGCCACTGGGAGTCTGGCTCAGCCCTGGGGCTGAACTCAGTGTCCACCACATCAGTGGTTGGGCTAAATAAAGGATTTAATTAGCACTCCAACTAGCAGAGAAAATATCACTAGCTGATCTTGGGGCGCAATAGGTACTTTTAAAAACAACCTTTTTTAATCCCTGGAGCCATAGGGAAATTACAAACCAGTCATTTGATGATCAGAGGAAAATTAAAAGTCCAACTTCAGTGACAACAAAAATAACCCAAAGTCACGAAGTGCAATAAACAGCATGGGGACCAGAAGGCTCTTTAAACAGGGCTTTTTAATCTCCTCTCCCCTCTGCTCATAATATTGCCTTTATTATTTTCTGATGCAGAGCCTGATTCTCACAAGTGCAGTGGATGCTGACAGCAGGGTAATGGAGCAGCAGCAATTTCTCCTGGGCAGACCTCAGTGATTTAATATGCCTGAAGAGGGAGAGAAGGGCTGGAGGCAGCCTGGGAGGAGAGGGTGAGCTGGGCCAGGAGGTGCCGAGCAACAAGGTGCAGTAAAGCTGTGGTGATCAAGGGCCGGCCATGCTGAGCAGGGTTCATCAGCCAAGGCCCCTTGAGAGGGCATCTAGCAAGAGTCCCAGAGAACAGAGATGCAGATGGGAGAGGGATGCCCTATCACCAGCCTAGCCATTGCCTCCAGGAGCCTCTCTGCACACGGCAGGGAGAGTCCTGCTCCCCACTTGGGGTTGCCCATTCAAAGGATTCCCTTTTAGTTGAAAAAAGTCAGACAGCTGCATGGGAACAGCACGGATACCCTTGTTCCTGCCAACACCTGTGATCCTCTTCCCTCACCTGGCTTCAAGTACCACAGCATCTCTGACCTGCACAACATCCTTCTCCTGCAAGGAATATACCAGGGGTCTCTGGCTGCCACAGCTCCTTCTAACACATGCTTGCTGGTGTCAGGTGTGATACAGGCTGTCCCATGCTAGGACAGTGTGGTTGAGCACATTGCACTGACTGCCACAGGAGACAGCTGGGCCACAGAGCCTGCGGGAAGGGCTCTGCTGTGTAAAGAAAAAGGAAACCTGAGATCTGAATAGCAGCTTTCCTGCTCCCATCCCACATCTGGCCCCTCAGGACTACTATAACCATCACCTCTGCCATGTTTCCCTGCTGAGCTTTCCATGGCTGTTCACAATCACCCAGATTTTGACCACTGGTGTGTAACCAGCAGCACTGACAGACACAGATGGGGAGTATCTAATGGTAGGACATTAGTGGCAACGCAACAGGTCTGGTCTGAAAAACAAAGGGTGCCGGAAGAGAGGTCATATCCCATCCAGCCCACACAAGAGAACCCACACAAGGGAAAGCTCTCCTGGTGCCTACATCCCCTACACTGCCTGTGCCCTTCTGCCTGACAGCAGGACACGTGACCGCGGCTGGAGTGATGGATGGGGCTGGAGTCCCTCTTTAATAGTATCTCACAGTGGTTTCCGTAAGTTGATGGAGATTGCACAACACTACCAACTGCCGTGCCGGATATATTTTGCAACCAAGGCTCCTATGCCACATCTGTAGGATGATATGCCAGGGCCTTCTGAGGAGGTCTGGGGAAGTTTGAGCACAGGAAAAAAAGAAAGAAAGAAAAATAAAAGGAAAAGAAAAAAGTCAACAAACCTCTTTCCATAGCAACTATTTTGGTGAGGCACCCTGGGGTGAGAGGAGCTGGCACCAGCCAGCTTTGGAGGCACAGCAGCCCAGTGGGTTTGCTCACAGTTCTGCCCACCCCCAGCTGTGAGAAGGTCCCTTTCCCATGGGTGGGTGGCAGGGCACCATGAAACCCTGGGACAGGAATTGCAGACAAAGTCTGTGCTCACCAGGAATAGCTGCAAGACAGGGCTTGAGGGGACACCAGCCTCCGTGGGGAAGAAGTGCTGCTGAAGCACAGGCGAGGCATTGGGTGGCTGCTGAGGGCGGCTGTGGGCTGTCCCAGCTGGTAGCCCTGGGAAGTGCCATCCTTGTCATCCAGGTTCAGCAGCTCAAACCTGACAGTGAAAGCTCCCATTACTTGAGCTCATGCTGTGTCCCATCTCCTTGGCCTCTTTCCAGAAGGGGAGAAAGGACTTCATGGTACATGGACTGGATTGGAAGATGTTGGAGAAGGTGTTCAGAGAGGCACTACCCTACTGGCACCTCACAAGTCCTGGACATCCATGGCAGCAGCCTCAGCAGAGACCCAAAGTAACATTGACTCTCAACGCCAACCTGCACATTGGCATCGCACTTCACAACCCTCAACAATCTTCAAATTCACAGCACAATCCCAAATGTGAGCTAGCACTCCCCACAGCAGTATCCCCACAAAATTACCTTCTCTGGAAAAAACTGGGGCCCATGAAAAGAGCCAACCTGTTGACTCCATCAGGTTAAGGAAGCCAAGCAAAGAGGACTCCAGGATCACTGTGTTCCGGGACTCAGACATGCAACCATCATCTCCTGATTTAGGAGGAAAGAGATGATCTCTGACACAGAGAACCTAAAGGACTCTACAGACTGAAACAGGCCACAGAGAAACAAGCACCTTGCAGGGGCAGGACATCAAAGGCATGGGATGAATTCCCTATACCACAGCTTCTCCTCAGCAAGGAGACATGGGTACAGAAGAGCTAAGGCTTCAAGGATGCTCAGGGCTTAAGTGGTTGAAAATTAAAGTGCTGGGACATTTTTTTAGTCTGCACTTGACAGTGGGGATGAGATAACATCAGAAAGCTGAGCAGGGAGCATCTCTTGCAAAAGATTGATTATGCCAGCAAGGAACAAAGCCAAAAACATCATGTCAGCCTCCATCCTCTTGGAGCTGAGCTCTGTCACATTTGGGACCCCCTATATGCTCACCAATATGTCTCCAGTCACAGGTTCCCCATCACTGATGAGCCAGACTGAGTGCTGTTCAAATCACTCCCTTGCCCTGTGCTGGATCTCCCTGCTCCCACTCCAAGACTAGCCCAACCAGAGAAAAAGCAGCTCTGTTGTCCTCGGATCTAATGCGTTGGGTACCCTTCATGTACCAGCCAAGACTCTCTTGTTCTTCACAGGTGTTAAGGAAACCTTATAAAAAATCCAGTAAGACACAACTAAGTGGTAGATCTGCTAAGAACTCCCCAAGTCTTTTACAGCTCATCCATTTTCCACAGCTCTGCCAACACCTCAATCCTACCTGGCTCAGACGTTGGAATGACCATGGCCTTAGTGTAATTAAAAAATAGAGATTTTAAGCAGGTGTCTCACCATCCCCATGGGATTCAGAAGGCCTCATTAAATTACCTCTTGCCCCACAGTAAACACACCTGAGGAGCCAAGTTCCCTTGATGCCTCAGTCCAGCCTAGTTTCATCCTGTTCAGAGGTGCAGATAACCCAAACCTCACCCACTGGCTATGCAAGATGCACTGCCCAGACCCTTCACCCAGGGCCAGCCCTTCCCAGCACCACCACACTAACACTCCCCATCACACTCTCCTTACAATGCCACCAGCAGTGCCCAGTGTTATTTGTCATTGCTGCTGCCTGGTGCCCTCTGAGCTGGTTAAACAGCCAAGATACTCCCTGAGGGGCCTGGGCTCAAAGCAGTACGACTGTGTATATCTAGAGCACAAGAAGCATGCAGATCCAGCTGGGAATGAGAGCCACAGACAGAAGCTGTGACACATGGAGTGAGGACATTGGAGGAATAACATGGAAAACACTCCCTTCAAATTTCCACACACATCCTCAGTCCTGGGAGAGAAAAAAAAAAGGAAAGAAAAAAAGTGGAAGGGAAAAAAGTATCCTTTTCAAAGTGAGGATGTGGTAAGGTCCAAACAGTCTCCCCTGACACACGAATCAGGATGCAGAGATGCTGTTTCTTCCAGGAGGAAAGAAGGGATTTTGCTGTCTCCTTCACTTAATGAGGAATTAATCTTAGATCTCTGCAGATCGGGGCAGCTTAGCTCTATATGCCTGATCTCTGCCCTGTGCCTTAGTTTCCCCACCAGTAAATCAGGTTGATGCTCATCTGTGGCACAGTCAGGCATGAGGCTTAACTTGTAGCTGCAAAGCCCTTTGAGGCCTTCACATATTCCACCATCCATCATCGTCTAGAACACGAACACAGAGTTTTTGCAGTGCAAAGAGCAGGTCCCAGCCAGGGAGAGACTCTGCCCTTTGAGGCTCAGACCCTCTCCCCTCTCCTCCTCCAGAAACAGTCTCCTTTTCCTCACCTCCTTCCTGCACAGGTCAGAAACAGAGCCAAGCTAATAATTCAGATAACAGAATTAAACTGATCCTGATTAGAAAAAACCTTTACCCCAAAGAGAGCAAACTCTGGCTCGGTGCTGCCTGTAATCCAATAGTCTCCCATGGCTGTGCAGCAAACCCGAAACCTGCCTCCAGGCAAAGGCACTTTGTCTTGGAACAAGGGAAGTTAAATGTGTCTTAATGGGAATTTTGACACGTTTTGCTTTGATTTCACTAATGTTACAAAAGTAACTGTTAGAAAATATTTCAGCCCCCCCATGAGGAGTCAGGTCCTCCTGTGTATGGGCGCTCTGCCCAGCTGGGCCTTTCAGAAAGGGATTGCGGCTGTGGGGAGAAGGGGTCTTGGTGCCAAATCTCTTCACACTTCCCTGGATACAACTCTTACATCATGGGTCCATCAGGGAGGCAGGAACCCTTCAGCCCTGCCCAGTTTGCAATGACACCTGTGAGGCAGCCAGCATCACAGATGGGGCCTCTTCTTTTCTGCCCATACAGCCAGGAAATGAGGAGATAATCCAGGCTGAGGGTCCTGGGGCTGCCAGGTTGGTGGGTCTGGCACAGTTTTGGCGGGCACTGAGGATACAGGGCTGTTTGGTGGGCAACCCATGGGGCCCACAGAAACACCATCACAACATGCAGAAAAAAGGGATGCATGGGAATTGCTATGAGGGGAAATGCTAAGCCAGCACCCACCTGCAAGACCTTTCAGGAGACAAAGACAGGTTGTCCACAACATGCCCCAGGGCAAATGAGGATCCTTCTCTGCTTATTTTCCACTTCACTTGTGTGTTCAGGTGTGGTAGGGCAGTCATTCCTTGCAGGAGCAACACTGGCTCTGCATGGACGTGGCATTGACCAAGCAGCAGATGCTGAGCCCCATTGCTTCTTTGTCCACAGGCATCACAGAAGGATCACTGCTGTGGGCAGTCCTGAGAGGGTAGGAGTGGTGTTCCCCCTTACCCCCATGGTAGCTCCTCCTGAGGTTTCCCCCCTCACTGTTTCCAGCCCCAGGCTGTTGTCTCATCTGCCCCAGGCAGAGCAGGGTTGGGTTCAGTGCAGGCAGGATGATGACACAACCATGTTAGTAACTCGCTGATGTCTCAGCTATTTCTTTCCATTTGGCACCAAATCAGCAGTTGGTGCTTCCCTAGTCCTCAGTGACTTGGGGCTGGGGAGACCTCCTATGTGTTAAATGAACCCCACAGACATTTTGGGAGCATTTAACTCTGAAGCACCTGGGGAAATACACCAACAGGGGACTAGATGCCTCCCACAGTGAGGCATTAAGGTGTAAGTAAAACCCTGGGACAGGGTTGAGGACATGTTCTCCCCAATATCTGGGAACTCCTCCACTCCACATTCATGAGCAGAAGCATCCCCGATGGATGCAGTTTGGTCTTGACTGATCCCAATGAAATGCATCACTTATCTCCGAATTCCAGGCGTTTTGTGGGCAAGAAGCAGGATTTCCTTGGCTTTCTGGCTCCAGCTCAGCCTGATGGTCACTCTGTGGGCTTGCAGCACATCTGTGACTGAGCTTTGGTGTGGATCACTGTGGTACCTGCATCAAGGCTGCTGACCAGGCTGAACTAGGATAGAAGGGGAGAAAAAAGTTGGTGCAGTCAGGACAGCAGTAATTTTAGCAAGGCTGAATGCAACAAACAACCCCAACTGGAATAAATCAGACAAGCAGCCAGGGCTATGGGGCTGCAGGAGCAATCTGTGCACCTCCTCAGAGATAGAGTTTACTTGCAGTAGCTTTTCCCATCCCTGCTCCAGTGGCCCCATCTCCACCTGGTCTGACGCAGCCCACATTTGTAAGCAATTTTTTGTTGTTTTAATGCAATGCTGCAATTCTAACCCAGAGCCTCAGATTGTCAAACAGTTTTTCTTTTCTTTTCTTTCCTTCAGAAAAAAAATACAGCTGAACTAATTTGATGAAAGGGGAAAATAAAATGTAAGCCAGACTAAACACATGCAGTTCCTACCTACAGCCAGGGCCTGGCTTCTCCCAGGCCAAAGTCAACACATGTCAATTTTTAACATGACAGGGCTTTAAAAGGGAGGTTTGAGCCTTGGATGAGAGGTGGCTGGAAAACATTAATAACAAGGTCTGTCAATTAAAGGCAGGCATGACAAGCCACCAAGACAAGGGCTGGGGGGTTTCCCTTCCTCCCCTTCTCTTCCCTCTTAGTTTTGTGGAAAAAAGTGATTTATGAAGAAAACTCTCCATTCTTCAAAAAAAAAAAAAAAATGCAGCCACTCTACCAAATCAAGGACAGGCTTTGTTTAGGACCTTTGAGAACAGTCCAGCAGACAAGGGTTGAAATCAATAGGTTAAGGAAAGTGCTGCCCTGAGGGATGCTCCGAGTGGCCCCAATCCCAGTGCCATTGCTCCCAGTTCACCTGTGCATGCTGGGGAAGAGCAGCAGCCCAGCTGCCTCCTCCTGATCATCACCATCCAGAAGGATTTGCAGTTACTGTGCTGAGGTGACTCGGAGGTGGATACGCCTGTTGCACTGGAAAAGGCTATTTTGGCTTCTGGAAAAAAAAAGAAAAAAAGAGAAACACCACCCTGCTTTTATCAGCCCCATAGGAAGTGTTTCTATGGCTTCCATGGGCTGGGCAGGTTTCTGTCACGAGCCACCCACTGGGCTCCAAAACAGCTGGGAAAAACAAGGGAAAGAGGCAGAGCAGTGGCCATCCCACCAGCCTTTGGAAATGAAGGCAAAAGTGAGTGAGAAGGGGGATAAGGAGGAGCAAGTGTTGCATTGGGGGTTGTGGAGAGAAAAAGGGCTTTTCTCCCAAACTCCAGGAAACATCCACACGCTGTGCCGGGAGGAGAATCCCATGCTGCAGAGAATCAGTGTTGGAGCAGGTAAAGATTTCAAGAGGGAAACAGCAGAGATTCATTTCACCTTCAACACCTAAATAAATACTGCACCAACAGTCACACGCTCTGCACAGTATATACTGTGCTGGTGTGCATTACACATCCACACAACACAGGAACCAGCTGGTGGACCAGCTCCAATATCCCCTGCTGCCATATCCTGTCCACAACAGTGGCTCAACCAGATGCTCCAGCATGTCTTAAAAGCTTGCAGCAGTCAAAGGCAACATGCTTTGCCTCCTAGCATTGACTGTCTTAGTCTCTGAAGGGGAAGGACTTTCCTGGAGACCCTCCAGGTGCGGACATTGCACCCACCCACTGACCTGACAGCTGCTAGTGCAGGGCTGGAGCAACACACCTTGAGGGGCTGCTCAGATGTGCAAGGACTTTGAGGACCAGGGGTGCAGGATGCAGCTCTCTCCCTTCATGTGCCGCTTGCCAGAGCGTGGCAGGTGAGCTAGGCTCCCACCCTGCTCTCAGGTTGTGTTCCACTTTTTCTGGCCCAGCAAACAAAACCTCCTTCCAACACGCATGGGGTTCACTTTGCAAGAACAGGCAGAGACACCCCAGGCTGATTTATTCGAGCAAGCCCTAGGCTGGGCCCCTGAGGCGGTGAAAGGCTCCTGGGCTTTATTAAAAGCCATCTCCCCTCTCTGTGGGATGGAAAACAAAGTCATTAGGTGCTCTTCTGCCCAGGGACTTGTCACTGTTAAGGACAGTCAGAAAAGACCAAGACCAACATGCCAAGTGAAAGCAATGGGGAAGGTGAAACTGGTGCCTTCAATGCAATACAGACTAAATGCACTGAGTATGGAAAAACCCCCCAGGACAGCCCATCCCGGAGCTCCTGCACTAGACACAGCCACATCAGTCTTCTCCACTTGGGGCACACTGGCCTCACTGCCCAGCTTTAGCCACCACCACAGCAGCACAGGCAACTAGCCCAGGCATGACCCACCCACACTTGGCACCACAGAGCTGGCTGGTGATGATGTTCCACAAGCCAAGCCTGGCTCTCCTGTTCTAAGGAAACAGCCACTTTCATCACCAAAAAGCATTTTTGAAGGCAGAGCTCAGAAAGCCTTCAGCTGTCCCTGCTCTGTGCCTGTTCTTGAAAGTGCTTCAATGGCCCATTCCACTACTATGGCCCTGGTGAGACAGCTGTTGACAAAACCACCAGCATCTCCACAGGCAGTGGCTGGAAAACACCAGTCTGAATAAGGGGAGCACCCTGGCTAAAGTCAATAGCAGCTGCCTGTGCTCCTCATCCTGATTATTTAAATCATTATCTCTGGTGGCTGCTACCAAGCCCCCTCTACCACCCACACTGGGTGAGTGCCGGCTGTCAGCTCTCTCCCAGCCCTGTGCTTCCCAGGGCAAAGCCAGAGCACTGTGCACCATGCACTGGGACACAGGCAGGTGGCACCTGGGATGATTTATGCCTTTGCAGCAGATGTACTGTTCGGGTTTTGGAGATAGGCTGTCAGCCACCCCTCAGCTCACAGGAGACTGAAGCGGGGAGCCGATCCCTCTGTGGCCAGCAGGGACTATCTGTACATCTCAATCCCAGTGGCTGCTTGTCACTGTGCTGTCACCATGCCCACGCTGTCCTCAAGCACACAGGTCAACCCCCAGTCCCATTTCACAAGCACTGTTCTCATCATTCTCCAAATACCCAGCACAGCCGACCACACTGTCCTCTCTCCTCTCCTTCCCCTCCAGGCAGGCAGAGCAGCCCCTGCTCCTCACAGTATCACATAGCCTAATCACACAGAACAGGGGAAAAAAATTGAAGGAAATCCCTTTTAAATCAAGTTCACACCTTGCATCAAGAAAGGTTAGTCTTTCCACTCCCCAGATAAAAGATACAGATGTTAAACTGATGCCACATTTGATCTCAGTCAAAAAGCCAATAGGGTTTAAAACATTCATTCATCTCAAGCTGTAAGCAAAGCTTATTCTCACTAATCTCAATAATTATCCCACTTCTCCTGCATCATGAGGAGCAGCTATGCGATGGCAAGGTTTCCTTCCTCTACGGGACCCTGCTCAGAGCAGGGCTCAGAGATTTGCAAGAAATTCCATCTTTAAAGAGGGGTTACTGGGGATGCTGAGCTGGATTCAACAGGATTGCTTCAGACTCAAAGCAAGATCTGCACCCAAACTCTTCCCACTTGAGACCAGCATCTTTGATCTGAGAGCATCGGGGCTGTTGGTGTCACTATAAGACCAGAAACGTACAAAGTCGTGAGGGATCAGTAGGACTTAAATCCTTCTCAAACTCCACAAGATCTTTTCAGGTGCAGCAATGTGGACAAGGATAAATTAAGCATCTCCAGTGTAGTATCAAGTGAACAATTAGCAGAGAAAAGCTGCCCATGAGGGCCTGACAGAGCACAGCAAGGAGATTTTCTTCCCAGAGACGTCTGCTAGAAACAGCCTGAAACATTTCCATTTCTGTTGCCTTTTAATAGCAAGGTCAGCTCCTTTCTTCCTACCCTGACATCCTCCATCAGGGCCTCTTTCTGGGAACTCACAGCAATGTACCAGATGTCACTGAGAGACAGAAAAACAACCAGGGGCCAAACTGGGGCATTTCACTATGGCCCTGAATCTCAATCCACACAGCATTGGGCTCACGGGGGAGGGGAGCAGAGAGCATCCCCTCAGTGGCACCGTCAGCTCCCCAAGCCCTTGGGACTGGAAGGAGCCCCTTCTTCCCACACGTGAGCAGCCACCCTGCTCCTGCAAAAAGCCACATGACAGCAGCCCCACGTGTCTCCAGGCTTCCCTCAGCAGTAACTGGCCACTGGAAATAATCTAAATATTGGCAGCCCAAAGGGGACTTGGTTTCTTTTTTCCCCCATTTTTGCTCCATGCTGGGTTTGAACAGCACCCAGCACAGCTCTGAGGAGTTCCCAGCAGCCCCAGTGGGCACCAGCACTCAAACATTCCCACTTGCTGGAGAACAGGAATGCTCACAGTGAACTCTGTCACAGCCCCACCCATAACATCCACACTGCCAGCACTGGGGCAACTCAGCCCTTGACTACCTCAACAGCAGCAATCACAAGAAAGCAAACATCACAAGAAAGACCAACACCCCTACCCCAAGAAGAGGGTGCTAACACCCTGGGCAGGGGAACACCCCATTTTAGCTGAAGGACATAGTTACTCCCAGATTTCTAAAGGCTTTCTCAGGGCTGCAAACTTCAGAAGGGCACCCACCATGTCAACTGCTGACCAGGATGGCAAGGATGAAGCAGGGGAGAAAAGAAACCATAAGACTTAAAAAAGAAACCCACCTGTGTTTGGTGATGCTCTGAACTCATCCTTCAAACATCCAGCTCAGGGCAAAAAAATCCAAATCCCAGGATCCAAGCTTTAAAAATACATAGCTTTGTATTAGTCCTAAAAATGCAGCTGTCTGCCCTCCACCAAAAGGAGCAGAAGCCAGCAGAGACCAAAGGAAGAGGAGAGTGTTGGTGTGGGCTTTTATAGGTGCACAGGTGCCCCAGGTGAGCAGGTCACCAGCTGGGAAGCTGCTCTGGCACTCCCCTCCCAGGTGTGCTGCTGAGAGCAGGGGCTACTGCTTGTTTTTAGGAGGTGGGCATGACACTGGCCCCTACTGTGCAACACCTACCTGCAAACAACTTATTGAAAACATCCTTGGGTACATTCCAACCTCTGACAACATCTGTGTGCCCTGTGCCACCCACCTCACCCAGGCTGTCAGAGGCTGAGGCAGCAGGGGGATGGAGGGTCAGGCTGGGATTTGCCTTTGCCCACTCTGGCTCCTGTTCTCCACTCCCACTCAACCTCTCTGTAGCAGGTGCAGGTCATCTCCAGGGACAGACAGGAATGCTAACCCCCTCTTTTGGCCCACCCTGAGCTGCTCCAATGTCATGGCTGGAGCCACCGGGACACCCCTGTGGGGCCCCCTGCAGATGGAGGGATGGGAAGGGAAAAAGTATTCTTCAGTCCTTCTTCCCATTTGCACATATTTCCAGAGTATCTATTTTTCCACATTAAAAGAGGCTGGAATAAATGTCACATTGAAACAGGTATCTGTGAACAAAGCCACAAGTGTGAATGGCTGCATGCACAAATTCTCTCCCCTAATTTTCCAGGTTTTCGAGTGACCTTGGAAAAAGAGCGAGCCGTAGTTCTTCATGTCATGGGCGATAACATGTTTGTCACCATTCAAACTGTCCGAAGGCTGCCCAGGTTTTATTTTATTGCATTTCGAGGTGTCACCAAGACCCAGTTGAATTACGTTGCCAACTCCTTCATAAAAAAAAGAAAAGTGACTTTGCTTTCCCTCTCCACACCACGCTGGAGACTGGGGCTCACGGGAGCAACTTGGATGTGCACAACACATCTTTTTTTGCAGGCACGCAGTAGCTGAAACTTGCAGGTGAAAGGGCACCTGCACTACTAAGTAAAAATGTTTAATCACCGCGGGAAGAAGCAGATACAGACTCTTGAGGTGGTTGCAAGCCCGCAGTGAGATTATATTAATTTTTAGGGTGCGGCAGAGTCGAGCGGTGCCGTCCCGGGACGCACCCATGGGGTACCCCGGTGGGGACCGCACGGAGCCCTCGGGCGAGCCCGGCTCCTGCCCCGGCCCCCGCGGGTCCGCAGCGGGGGGATGCTGAGGGGGGGCGGCCCCAAACACCCCCGGCTGACCCAGCTCCTTCGTGTGTCACCCGCCGCTGCCAGAAGGTGCCGCCGTCCGCCTGCGAATCGCTCCCAGCCCAATTAGGCGGCCGGTATCGCCTGCAATCACGGCTGCTGATAGAGATAAATGGGGAAGGCACTATCTGCCCAACAATAGTGAGGGGTTTTTTTAAAGGGAAAAAAAAAAAAAGGAAGGGAAAAAAAAACAATTGAACTTTTCATCAGCTGCTAATCATGATTTTTTTATTGCTTTGCTTAGCATTTTCTGGGGAATAAAACCTCAGAGGAGCCCAGTCTTTTGTGGAAAATGAAAGGGCATATAAAAAAATGAATGTACATGGATTCTAAATATTTCAGGTTGTATGACTTTGTGTTTGACCTTAGCAGAAGATGAACTAATCCTGCAATATAATAGACTTTCATAGAGATATGGAAAATGGCTGCTTTTTTATCTCAGTTGCCATGGGAACCATCAGAGAGAAGGCCTAGCTGAGATGCAATAGAAGGTTATTAAATGTGTGCTTGTGTATATTGGAAAAATACAGCTTTTTGTCATCTTGTGTCACTCATAGGTCTTTAATACGTAATGTTTAGGTTATTAATAAACTAACACAGGTCCATTTTTTACAGGGAACAACTGTGAATACAGCCATAAAAAATTAGTACAAGTTGAACATTTGCAAAACTCTCAAGCATGGGTTGGGGCTGGCTGGGGTTGCTGCTTGCCCGCAACTTCCCATGCAAGTTTCTCTCTCTCTCCAGGCAGAGAAAAGATGAGCTTTGCTGGCCAGGCAGAGGGGACCAGGACACTGTGGGTGTCCTGTCCCCAGCCGAGAATCTCACTGGCCCCTGGGCTGGTGGTCCAGGGCAGTGCCAGTGACACGGGGAATGAGCTGCGGTGGCATAGAATAAAATGATGCCTTGTTTGGTACCTGGGCACAGGCTCAGGTGCTGCCAGAGAAAGAAGGGGTAGGTGAGAACCTAGGGGACATCTGTTCCTGGCTTTGGGTTGGGGATCTTCTATTCTGGAGCTGGGGGCTGCATGGCCAGACTGGGAGGCATTTACTATTAGATAGATGAATTTTGAGAGGGAAAAAAACAGAAAAAGGAAGAAAAGGAGAGAGAATAAGAAAAAAGAAAGAAAGAGAGAAGAGAAGAGAAGAGAAGAGAAGAGAAGAGAAGAGAAGAGAAGAGAAGAGAAGAGAAGAGAAGAAAAAGAGAGGAAAAGACAAAGAGAGAAAGAAAGGAAGGGAGTAAACCTGATACTGCCCTGAGCTGGAAGGGATGGACTTCATGCTAACTCTAGCAGCAAAGACTTCCTTTCTGTGAAGTTTATTTTTCTCCCCCAGGATCACCAATTGCTCCCCAAATTTAGGCTGCCCCATGTGCCCTGTTCTGGCCATGGCTGGGGTGTGGAGGGATCACCCAGCACCTACTGTGAGGGCTGGAACCCTAGGGGCTGGCTGGGCTCTGTGGCCAGGGTTAGGGGAGAATAAGCTGGGGGGACCACTGGCAGGTTTTACGAGATTGATCCAGCTGGGCCCTGAGATTGCTGAGGGCTGGGGCAGGACTAGGACACAGCTGAGCCTGGAAGTGGCAGAGATGCTGCCAGACAGCCGGGGCTCCTGGAGCAGTGACCGCTCGTGAGTGCGGGTGAATGCAACTGTGGGTGCAGGAGTGGGAGTGTAAAGCAGGTGCCTGGTGTACCCAGGATGATGCTCACAACTGTTCACCTTTCCCTGCAAACCCACCAGTTCCCCAGCAGAGCAACCCCAAATGCCCAAGTGCACTGCATGGCAGCACCTTGCACGGTGGGCTGCTCCGTGCAAGGTGCTGCACGGGGATGCAGCAGGATCGGGGATGGGCAGGGGACACTCTTGTCACTCCGAGGAATCCACAGCAAAGACCCGCATGTGCTGAGAGCCTCGGGGGTGTCCCAGGCCCGGCCGGGGGCACCCTGCGTGCACAGCAGCCCCGCATCCATGCATACTGAGTAAAGCAAGGAATACATAGATTTTGCCTATCTGCCGATCAAACGCGGAGATCTGCTCTGGTAAATGATGCATTAGATGCGGTGGCTGTATTTGTTGTGTGAGTTTTGAAAGGGTTCCGATAATCTGGAAGCGAGAGATAAGGAACACCATTTATTCAGCAGCACTTTGGAACCAATTTTCAACCCTGTTCAACCCCATTCTCCAGCAGCCTCCAGGAGCCCAGGAGATAAGGATTGGGCTATTCATTATCTTCACAAGGAACAAAGATTAGCTAGCAGAGATGAAAAATTACCCCTGGATAGTAATAATAAGGAAGCGAACCTGGAGAGCTGCTGAGCCTATATTCTCCTTGCTGCCGGTGCTGCTTCTTCTCTTTTTAAATTCTCTCCCTCTTTTTTTGTTGAATCAATATTGAAAAGGTTGGTTCTTTTTTTTTTTTTTTTTTTTTTTTGGGGGGGGGGGTGGTGGGAGGAAGGAAAAAAGCCTTCAACTGTCTATCATATTTTTCAATATGCAGAATATGGTTGTTACCGTGGAAGAGAGCAGAACACGCTCCCTCCTTCCTCCCAGACTTTCAGATGACATCTTTAGTACGAAAGCTAAACAGCAAAGGAAAACATCCTTCTCTTCCAGCGAGCGTGAGGGGAAAATCGTGACACCTTGTCCCTCCGACCAAAAATGCCTCTGGTGGCACGTGGAGGGGTGGCCCTGGATGTCCCGGGACAGGCCAGCCGGCGAGCAGGCACGGTGCGGTGAGCCTCGTGTGACAGCCCTGCGCCTCCGCCGGTCTCAGCCCCCCGAAACCCCCGCTGGGACACCCTCGTCTGTCCCTGCTTGGGGAAAAATCTGCAGCCTTCAAACCCCACTTTTCCTGTAGTTTTTCCACCTGAGTGACAGTTTCTCGTTTTGGAGTCGTTTCGTGCAGGGCGATCCCAGGGCGCGTCTGACGACAGCGTCTCCCTCTTCCTGGGCACAAGGGAAAAAAGAGGGGATATATATATATGTATATATTTTAATACCTCATTCTTTTGTATTTTCCCCTGCATAAATCTGGTGATGTATCTGCTCTCAGAGGATGAAGGGTAATACAGGAGGAGTAATTAAAACACTTACTTTGGAAATGGGCTGCGTGGGGCTGATAAGAATTATCTGCCGCATATCAAGGACCCTTTTTCCCCCGAACCATATCACAAAGACAGACAGAAAATGCCAGCAGAATAGGATTCCCCCCCTCCTTTCCCCTGCTCACATTTTTACCTCCATTATGATGATAATTCCCCTCCCGTGAAACTTTTCTCTTTCCCTTCCCGAACCATATTTCGTTCCCCCACCTCCCGCAGGGGCCCCGCCGGACGGTCCGGCCTTTGTCTCTCCATCAAGATGGTTTTCCCGCAGCCTTGGGCGGGGGTCCTGCCTGTTTCCCCCCTCCGGAGAATCCCGGCGCGCCCCCCGAGGAGCCTCAACGCGGCCCCCGCGGCGCGACCCCTGTTCCCGTCACCCCATCCAGCCACCGGGCGCTTGGAGAGGGAAGCCCCCAGCCCCGCACACACACGCACCGGGAGGAAAATACCCAGCAGGTGAGGACTGCCAAGCTAGGGCTGGGGCGCGCAAACGTTTCCAAAAATATTCGTTCTGGCTGAATTTCTTAGTGGTCTACGAAATACGTATTTTACCGTCTCTTTCCTAGCTATAACAACGACCCGTCGTGTAATATCTGCTTGCGCCTCTTTCAGCTTCTCCGCTGCCTCACTTACGTGCAGGTGCATAGCCCGAAAGGCTGAGTTTGGAAGGGAGAGGGGTGAGAAAAAACACGAGGTTGTACAAAAGCCAGGCTGGTCAAGGGGAAAAAAATTCCGAGGCCCCTAAAGCATTCCCTTCATTAGAGAGTGGAAACAAAATTCATATGAATAGGAATAATTTATACGAATAATTGATCCTAGGAAGCGGCTCCCCCCACCCTGCGTTCCTTGGGATCCGAGGAAGAAGCGAGCGGCTCAGGAGAGGCTGGGGCTGCGGCGCCCGCCGCGCCGGAGCCCGGTTTCCCAGCGCCTGGGATGTGAGTGTGTGTTGTTGGTATAATATCAATTCATTTAAAATATGAAAGTCAAGTCGCGTAGACTGTGACAGCAACCGTAACAAAAGGTGCAAGCAACAGACAATGTGATGTGCTTGTACAGATATTGTAATGATGCAAATGAAGTGGAGGGGACGAGCTGCCTTATTATGTACATAAATACACAGTGGCTCGCTGTGCCATCCGTGAATGTAGGAGAGTGAGGGAGAGAAGGGGAGGGAAAGAAGGGAGAGAGGAAAGGAGAGGGAGGGAGGCGGGAGGAAGAGAAGGGGGGAAGGAGGGAAGGGAGGAAAAAAAAAAAAGGGCTCAGCTCGAAACTGCTGCCAGTTTTTCAACAGCGCGCACGGCGGCAGCCCCTCCGCCGGGCTGCGCGCACCCTCCGCCCGCGGCACAGCCGCGCTCCCGGCGCGGGCAGACGGGGAGGCTCCCGTGGCCGGACCCTTCCCCAGCCCGCGGAACGGCCCCGCCAGGAGCACAGCCGGCGCTTTCCAGGCACCGGGCGGAACACTGCAAGGAAAACGAGGACGGGCGAAAGGCAAGGTAAGGGGCCTCGGCGGCGCGGCTCTGCACGGCCCGGGGTCGGCCCTGCAGGCATCGAGGTGCGGGTCCCGCTGCCGGAGAGATTTTCCCCAGGGGCAAACCTGGCAGGGTTTGTAAAGAACGAAAAAATGTCCCCAGCACGGCCATACCTCCCGGGCTGCTGCCTCCCGCCCGGCCGGGCTGAGGCCGGTGCAGCGCCCGGGGGCACCGCGGGGCTCCCCCGGCTCTGCCCGGCGGCGGAGCGCGCCCGGGCCGCTCCCGCACCGCACTCCGCGGGGAGCGGGGCTGCCGGGCCGTGGTTGGGTCTGAGATTGGTTGTTTTGTTTTGGTTTTGCTTTTCTTTTTTTCTTTCCCATTGTCATCGGGATGATTATTTAAATCTCCATCTTGGAAAGTTGCATTTCACCCAGGGCGGCCAGGCAGAGATTTCCCGGAGACAGGGTGTGCGGAGTCCTGCGCCCCCTCCCCGCAGCCACATCCTATCTCCTGTCTGCTTTTGTTGGCAGATTTGGGCATTAAAAAAAAAAAAAAAGATGCGAGGGTTTGTTCTGCCCCGAAAGCCGGCAGGGCCCGGCCCCTCTCTCCCTGCACCTGCCTGCCGGGGAGTCTTCCCGTCCCAGTCCCGTGCGGCAGCTTTACGGGGCTTTGCATGATTTAAAATTACCCAGGCACATCGGGGACACGGCCGCTCCTCTCCGCCGGCTCTTTCACCCCCCCTCGCCTTTTTTTTTTTCTGTTGTTGTATGTGCAAAGTTCCCCTCTTTATCCTCCTTTTGCTTTGGGGTGCTGAGGCTGGAAGGCAAAAAAAAAAAAAAAATTAAAAAAAAAAATAGAAGCGACCAAGAGTGGAGCCTGCCTGGATTTGAGATGATTTCAATAAGAAAAGCGATTTCACTAAGGGGGTGCGAGTTTCGGCCGCGGGGATTGTTCTTCCCCAGAGCACGAAGCATCTTTATTAAACGCAATTATTTATTTTTTTCCTCCGAAGTCTAAGCCCCGGCCTGGCTCAGCCCCGCGGCTCGCAGGGACAGGCGGCCACAGACACTGCCGGTGTCGGGCACTAGTCAAGCCCCGCTCCCCGTGCCGGGCCAGTCCCTCCCCAGCAAAGTTTTGTCTGAGGAGGAACAAATCAAACCTGCGGGATCGGCCTCTGTCCTCCCTCTTGCAACAGTTGCTCCCGAAATAACCTTGAAAGAAAAAAATACATATAAAAAAATTAAAGCGAGATCCTACGAACGAAATCTTTCCTAGCAGCGCCTGAAAAAAATAATTATACCTTTTTCTGGACAAAGCGGTGCGTGTGCAACCCTCCCTACCCCCCGCACTTCGGGAACTTGCACAAAAGGCGGTTTTGTGGGCAGACTGGGGTCGACTTGAGGCTTTTCCTCCCCTTTATTTGCAGCCGAACGAGCTGCGGGGGTGGTGTGCACCAGGCAAATTGCGGACAAAGCGCAGGTGAAGGCGTGTGCGGGAGTGTGCCAGGGGCGAGGCTGGGACCGAGAGTTCCCACCGTGGGGAACATACCCCGCAGAAATCGTCTGCGGGATGAGGGATAGCGTATTTACAGAAACAAACAAAAAATAAGTTTTCCGCGATTTATTCCCCGAGCCGTATCTCTCGCTTTTTTTTTTCTCTTTGTTTTTCCTCAATGCAATTTAAAGAAGGGTCGTGCGGTTACGAGGTAACTGTGTCACTTTATAACCCTATTAGGAGCCATTAATACGTGGTAGTAACGCAGGACAGGGGGGCCGGGGGAGAAGAAAAGCAAAGCGGAGACAAGAGCAGAGGAAGGAAAACACCGAAAAAAAGAAAAGAAAAAAACTCAGAAAGCAAGAACTTCCCCTCCCAAAAAAATCCCATCCAAGGAAATAAACCCGGGGCGGGGCGGGGGGCTGCTCGGCGGGGCCGGGTGCCCGGGGCTCCTACCTGCGGGCGGCAGCCGCTGGCAGAGCCGGCTGGTTCCCAACCTGCGGCGGGGCGGGGGGCCAGGGCGATACGCCCACAGCGGGCCCACCCAGCCCCCTCCCCGCCGGCGGGCAGCCGCCTTCCCCGGCCCGCCCCGGCCTCGCACATCGCCCGCAGGCACCGGGAGCGCCGCGGCCCGGTGCGGGACTGAGCGCTGAGCGCTCTTTTTCTTTCTTTTCACGGAGTTTTCCTGCCCTCCCTGCTTGCGGCGGAGGGTTGCACCTCACGAAGTGAGGAGTGGGGAATGCTGCACGGGAGGTCTCGACCCCCAGGTCTCCGTTCACGGGGCAGCGGGGGTGGGGAGCGTGTCTTTCGGGGGGTCGCCGAGGGCACCCCAGGAAGGGGTGTCTGGAGGAATGTGCCCTCGGGTTTGCGAGTCCCACCCCCGCTTCCTCAGGTACAATTTTTCCCAGGTCCAAGCACCCAGGAAGGGGGGGGGGGGGAAGGAAAAAAAGAGGAGGAAACCCCTCTTCAGGAGTGTAAATAAATGGTCCGTGTGCGGCGCCGGGGTATTTGTTTTCTGCCTTCGCCTCTGCCCAGGAATAGATGTCACCTCCATCACATGGCGCTACTAACTGTTGCTAAAACATGTTGTCGTCTCCCCCCTCCCTTAACGATATGACATCACTTGTCAATCAAATCAAAATAACCAGTTGTGCTTCCAGGTCTGGGAAAGCTCCCTTATTAAAAGAGAAAAATAAAATGCAACGGCAATAACAAAACAAAGTTAATAAAACGGAGCCCGTAGTGTCCGGGGGGAAAAGTGGGGAAAGAAGGTAAACGGGGGTTAGCGGGAGCGGGGCCCGGCCGGACCCTCTCCCGGGAGGCTTGGCAGAAAATTGAGGGAAGAGCTGCTTAACCAGCCGTGTGAGCGGCGGGCTGCGGAGCGGAGCTAAGCCGCTCGCCTCCAGCAGCCAGTGCGGTTCGCTGCTGCTCCCGGTGGGTGAATTAATTCAATTAAAAACCTCAGCCGTGCCGCCGGGGCGTTCAGCGGCCGAGACCGGAGCCGGCAGCCGGTTCGCCAAATCCAGGCAGCGGGGATGGGACAGGTCGGGAATAATAATAAAATATATAAAATAAAATTATAAAATAAAACAAAATACTGCGAGCCGGCTGGCTAGGAAACCTCCCAGCTCAGCCAGGTGTCTCGGCAGAAATCCTTCATTCCTGCTGGAGGGGTTATTTATTTTGCGAAGGGGTTTAATAGGATGGGGGTGCAGAAGGCGAGAGGTGGGTGCGAGGAGAGGCGCCGGCCGCAGCCAGCACCCGGCAGCGGGGAGGTGGCAGCCGGACCCCCGGCCCGGGGGTGGCGTGGGCGCCGGGGGATCCTGTCCCGAGGCGGCGCGGCCGGAGCCGCCGCCGCCGCCCGCTCGCCCCTTTTGTTTTGCTTCGCCTGCCGGCCCCCGGGTAACCCGAGACGGGGGCTTCAGGGAGCCCTGGCCGGGCAGCGCCGGGGTCTGCCTCGCCATAAATCAAGCCGCCTGATTAATCTTTACAATTTGTCTTTTAAAACAAACACGAACGAATTATCAGCTCGTTAACTGCGATTTTATCACCTGTCTAAAACAAACAGCCCACCCCACTCCCCCCCCCCCCAAAAAAAACCCCAAAACAAAACCAAAAATCGCGGCCCCGTGCTGATGGCAGGAGGGCAGTAATTAAAATATCCATATTAATAAGGGTGTAGGGAGGCACTGGGTTTTGCTGCCGGCCGGGAGCGGGAGCCGGAGCCGGCGGGGCCCGGCTGATCCCTGCCCCGCTGCATCGGGCGGGACCCCCCGGGCACGGCCCGCCCCGGCCCCGGTAGCCTCCGGCTGTGGGTAGAACGAGGCGCCGAGGGGACCTACCTGCAACCGCATGAGTTTATTTTATACTCACCTTTCTTTCAAAACGTAAAAAAATCCGTTTTGGGGCGATATTTTATGTGATTTTGGTGCTTGTAGAAAAAAAAATCGCTTCGGAGGGAGGAAGCCGGATTTTCAGAAACCTCGATTGATTTTTCTCTCTGTCTTTTAACTTTCCTTTTTTTAAAATAATTTTTTTAAAAAATTTATTTATGCTTTGTTTCCCTTTCCTCCCGGGCAATACCGGCCCAACGCTCCTGGGCACGCTCCATAGCGCGGGGGGCACTTGCCCTCCCGAACCCCGGCCCCTCTCCCACCAAGCCCGGCCCAGCGCCTGTTCCCGGCCTGCCCGGGCCAACCAGCCCGTCCCGGGAGAAGCCGGCTCCACCGCCCCTTCCGCGCCCGGCAGCCGCCGGAGGAGCTGCCGCCCGGCCCCACCACTTGCGACCACCCCCCCGGCGGCAGGACGGGGCGAGGGGCGCCGCGGCCCCGGCGCCAGCGCGCAGCCCCGAGGTCAGGGTGCCGGGACGAGCGGGACAACCCGGGCTTTGGGTGCAGGAGGCTTCAGAGGAAAGGATGAGGGGAGGGGGGAGCATAATCTACTCTCCCTGCCCCAGCCTTCGGTTCCCCCAATCCGGCCCCCGCTCCCCCGCCCCGCCGGGCTGCGCTGTGGGTCCCCCCGGGGGGCTGCGTTGAGAGATCCCTGGGGGGAGGTTCTGTGGGGACAACGGGTGGTGGTGAAAGAATAGTTAGAGAGGGAGCCCCATGTCGCTCCGGCCAGACGTGTTCCGCAGCGAGGAAAGGGAGTTTTATTATTATTACCGTCATCATTATTATTATTATTGTTATTATTTAAAAAAAAAAGTTCATTTCCTGGCGAATTTGGCAGTGACGGGTGACGTCAGAGCCCCGGCGTCGTAGTGACTGGGGCGGTCGGGCCGGGGGAGGCCGGCTCCGGCTCCCAGCCCCCAGCGCTGCCCGCCGCGGGGGCGGCCCCGGGGGCAGCAGCAGCATCCCCGGGGCCGCCCCGCTCCCCCCGCCCGCAATATCCCCGTGGGGCCCGGCGCAGCCCCGACCGGCTCCCGCGCCCCCTGCCCCGGCCGCGCCGTCGGGCTGGAGCCGCGGCCGCTGCCCGGAGAGTGGAGGGGCTGCTCCCCGCCGCCCCTGCCCCGTTCCCCAGGCAGGGGCAGTGTCCTCGTCCCGCGCCCAGCTCGGAAGGTTGAGGGAATGCCACCAGCGTTTCCCTTTTCCCCCTAAAGCAGCGGCTGAGGAGCGCCTGGGAAACGGTACCTGCAGCAGCGCCCGGCCGCGCTCCGGGGAGTTAATTGTGACTTTCCTATTATTAATATTTTCCGCCCCAAAAGCGGACGGGTTTACCCACACCTTTAGGAGTGGCGGAGTCCGACCCGCACCCCGGCTGCTGCCGCTGAGCTGCACCGCAAACTCCACAGAAAACGCCTGTTGATTTAGGATGCGCCTCTGCTCCCCGGCCCAGAGCACACAAGTCATTGCAAATATTAAAACTGTGATGTTTATTTCGTTATTTATGTTTTTTTTTAATAAAACATGGGAGAATGGAAAAACAAGCGTGTTTGCGGCCGCCGCAGCCCCGCTGGGAAGGCTGTAGCCGGTCCCAGCGCCCTTCTGCCCCGGCCCGGCTTGGCTCCCCGGGCCCACAGTGGCCAGGAAACCCCAGCCTAGGTCCGGACCGAGAGCTGCGGGCCGGGGAGCAGATAGGGTCCGTCCCTGCCCCGCAGCCGGCCCGGTGCGACCCCGCCGGCCAGGCCCTGCTTATCCCGCCGGTCCCCGGGGCTGTCGCGGAGCCTCGCAATTATTTGTTTTTAATTATTTTTTTCTCCGATCCGGACAGTTATTTTAAACTAACGTGATGGGAACGACCACGGTGGGGTTTGTCTCGCTCCCGGCTGCGTCCTGCTCTGCCTGGTTTAAAGGATTTTAGCGTATTTATCTCCCCGGTGCCGATTTCCAGCCTCGGGCATCCCGGCGGCGGCGCCGGGAGCCGCGGCTCGGCGGCACCCGGCGAAGCCGACCCCATCGCCGAGCTCTTCCCGCACTCCGTCCTCCCTCGCCCCCCTCCGCATCCCCGCACACCCCGGCGGGACCCCCTTATTTTGCCGTCCCCGCCCCGCAGGGGCGTGCAGCGCCCGGGCGGGGAAAGCCCCCAACGGCGCTGCCGGGCGAGCATGCTGCGAGCGGGGGAAGGGGGGCGAAGGAGGGGGTCTGCCGCGTCCTCCCCACCCTCTCCCCCCTCCGGGCCGGCTCCGTTTGGGGCCGGGGGTGCGGTTGGGGGCGGTGTGGGACGGCGGGATTGGCTGGCCCGGCCGCCGGCCCTGCGCGCCCCGGCCCGTCTGCGGCGCCGCGGCCAGCTGGCGCCAGCGCTCATATAGGATGCGCGGGGATGGGACCGAGCCGGCCAGAGCAGCGGCTTTGCCATCTGAGTAACACCCTCCATCCAGCCTCCTCTCCTCCTCCCGCGCTCGCTCTGCCTTTGCCCCCTCCTCTCCTTCTTCGCTTTTTTTATTTCCCCTCCGTTCTCCCCCTCTTCCCGGCACTCGCATCCTCCACGCCGGCATCCATCGCCACCCAGCCTCCCGCGCCGGGTAAGTGTGGGACAAGGGAGGAGGGCGGGGGGGTCGCCGCGCCGCTGCCAGGGCGCACTCGCTGCCTTCTCTAAACACCCTTGTCCCCGGTCTTCTTCTCTCTCCCTTCCACATTTCTCCTCCTCCTTTTCCTTTTGTGTCAGTCGAAGTTCTTGCTAGAACTACGCTGTATTAGTTCTGCCGTTTTTCCTTTTTACTCCTCTTTTGAAGCCAGCTGGAAAAACTC
This sequence comes from Neopelma chrysocephalum, assembly GCF_003984885.1. NCBI lineage: Eukaryota > Metazoa > Chordata > Aves > Passeriformes > Pipridae > Neopelma > Neopelma chrysocephalum. Next base: position 5,959,042 of record NW_020897809.1, read on the forward strand.
CTGTTGACGTTTGTAGCGAGAGCGGGGAGTGGGGGGGAAGAAAGCTTTTTCCTTTTTTTCTTTCTTTTTGTTTTTGTTCTGTTTTGGTTTGGGTTTTCTTTTTTTTTTTAATGTTGTTTTTGGTAAAGAGTTTGGAATGGGATCTCTGTTTATTTTGTGGGGCAATGAGCAGGGAGGGCGCAAGGCAAGGACTTTTGGGGAGAGGATATTTTTGGAAGGGGGGAGGGGCTCTGCTTCCCCCTCCCCATCCTTGCACCGCTGGGAAAAGAACCCTGCCGGGAGCCGGTCCGGCAGGCAGCGCACCCCGGGCTGCCGAGCCGCTAACCCTCCCGTCTCTCCCTACAGGTGCTGCCCCGGCGCTTCCCCGGACCTGCCTACGCTACCCGCCTGTTGACAGAGGGACACGCTGACTTCGGGGGTCCTCCCCTCATCCCCTCAGAGGGTGCGCTCCAGTCACCCGGCGGTTCTTTTTCTAAGAAAAGCTACCCCATCTCCTAAAACCAACCACCAGAGCCAAAAGCCACCCCACGAGCAGCACCACCACCCCCACCGAGCGCCACTCGCTCCTGGCCCGGGGGTGGGCGGGAGGGGAGGCCCGAGGCCATGGAGGTGGCCACGGACCAGCCTCGCTGGATGGCCCACCACGCCGTGCTCAACGGGCAGCACCCCGAGAGCCACCACCCCGGACTGGCTCACAACTACATGGAACCAGCGCAGCTCCTACCTCCGGATGAAGTCGACGTCTTCTTCAACCACCTGGACTCACAGGGCAACCCTTACTACGCCAATTCCGCCCATGCCCGGGCCAGGGTCTCCTACAGCCAGGCACACGGTAAATCAGCACCCCCGGCCCCTTCCCCGCCGTCTCCTCCTGGGCTCCGGGCCCCACCGTACTGGCAGCGGGCGTCCTGTGCAGGGGCAAGAAGTTTCACTCAGGGCCGCTTCGGTGTGTCGGATCCAGGGAAAAGGAGATCTAAAACAGGATAGAAAAGGAGGCATGGGTGGATTTTAACCCTAGGGATAACCAAGGACTGGAGGAGGGGAGGGAAAGAAAGGGGGGGTGAGAGAGGAAGGGGAAATAGTGTGCGCACAGGCAAAAACTTCTCAGACACGGCTACTTCCCGGATGCAAAATACAAACCGATTCAAACCGGCGATGGATTTTATTTGGGGGTGTTTTTAGGAGCCGAAGAGAGTGCGTTATGAGAGCTCAGAAGATAAAGCAGAAAGGGGTTTGCTGCCTATTCCCAGGGGTGGGGTGGGTGGGAGGAAGGGGAGTTCTTGGGTCCCCCTCCTGCTCCCATTGCTCCTTCTCGCCAGGCTGGCTGATATCTCCCTCGGCTGGGACAGGGTGAAGGGGCTGCTGCGTCAGCCTGGCTGCTCTTCCCCGGGTTGGAAAGTCTCTCCCGTGGCCGGCTGTCCTTCGGCTGCCCGGAGACTGAGGAGCTGCCCAGCCACGGGGAGCTGGGGAACTTCTGGGAGCCGCTCCGGGCTGAGCCGCCCCACGCTGATCCTAATCGCTCTTGTGTTTCTACAGCCCGCCTGACCGGGAGTCAAATGTGCCGGCCTCATCTTATCCACAGCCCGGGGATCCCTTGGCTGGACAGCAGCAAGGCGGCACTGTCTGCCCATCACCACAACCCCTGGACCGTCAGCCCCTTCACCAAGACACCCCTGCACCCCTCGGCAGCCGGAGCGCCTGGGGCCATCTCAGTGTACCCGGGCAGCAGCACCTCCAGCACCGCCTCCGTGTCTTCGCTCACCCCGGCCTCACACTCCGGCTCCCACCTCTTCGGCTTCCCCCCGACCCCACCCAAGGAAGTGTCCCCGGACCCCAACTCCACCAGTGCCGCCTCCCCTTCTTCCTCTGCCGGGGCTCGGCAGGAGGACAAAGACAGCATCAAGTACCAAGTGTCGCTGTCGGAGGGGATGAAGATGGAGAGCGCCAGCCCGCTCAGAAGCAGCCTCACCAGCATGGGGGCCCAGCCCTCCACCCACCACCCCATCCCCACCTACCCTTCCTACGTGCCGGCAGCCCACGACTACAGCAGCAGCCTCTTCCACCCGGGCAGCTTCCTGGGGGGCCCCGCGTCCAGCTTCACCCCCAAGCCGCGGAGCAAGGCCAGGTCCTGTTCGGGTAAGTGTCGCAGCCCGTGGCCTCCCCGCTGCGCACCGGCCGCGTCCCGGGTGCGGGTGGTGGGTGTCTGCGCTGGCTCTTGGGGTGAGGGTGCGGGCTGCTGCGAGGCTGGGTGCTTGTGTCGGCCCTTCGGGACGGAGGGGAGGGTGACTGCTTGGTCCCGGTCTTCTGGGTTTTTAAACTAGGAGAGGGAGCTTGGACCAGGCTCCTGCGGGTGCCAGTGCACCCGGGCACCGGCCCCAGAGCGCTCGAAGGGGCCGCGGGGCACGGGGCCGGGGCAGTCTGAGCCAGCAGAGCTTTGTAGAAAGAGGGATTGAGATGGAAAAAAAAGTTTTCCTCGAAGACAGGCAGGCCTCAGCTTCCCGAGGGGCTCAGGCCCGACACTGCTCCCCCAAATCAGGCAAACCCCTGTAGATGACATGTGGGGACTTCCCTGTGATAGGTATTTCTCCCTCCATAATTTCCATATCTCTTCATTAACGGCACTCAAGGCCCCAGCACAGGATGAAAGCGAAACTTCCCTGGCGGGTCCCCTTCAGATCGCGAGGGCCTTCTTCCCTGCACATTTTACAAGAGTAAAAGTTCAAATATAGTTTACATACCAGTGCAAAAGACTAAGGTGTCCAGTCATTGCTAACTTACTCCAGCCTAACTTTAATTAGAAAATACTCTTTTTTCCCCCTGCCCCTGAACCAGACATATCTTTGCTTACAAACGACTGCCTGCAAACCTTTCCCGTGTTCACAACCACTCCTTGCATTTCGTCCTAAAAGTGCAGTCCTAAATCAGCACGTTAGGCGATGGACCAAGTTTTGATCTCACTTTGAAATCACAGTAGTTATACAACTGGACAGATAAATTAAGACAATTTGTGTAATTCTTCTGACCTTCCTTGTTTGACATCCTCACCAATGGAAGGAGATTAATTAAAATATATTGAGACTGAATTTAAACAACACTTAAAAATACATGGCTCTATAGGTGTTAGTGCATGTATTCCATTGCACATATTTGCTTGTGAGTACACTACATGTTTTTATTTAAGTAAACAATAATTTAGAAATGTGATCTCTTAAGAGTTTTGCAACAAAAATACCAGCTATTTTACAAGCTCATCAGCTCTGTTTCAAATGGCTCCTTTGAGAGGAAAAATACACTCTTTCTTTGCCACTCTTTCAAGGCAGTTGCTGCTGTGTGTATCTATTTTTTGGTAGTGCAGAGAGTAGAAAATAAAGGCAACTGGCAGCCTGAACCTTCTGAGTTTAGAAACTAATTCAAGATCTAGGTCTCTGAAGATAGATGGATCTTGAGTAGCTTTTTTATTTTTGTCCTGTAGCCGCCAATGATTTTTAGATGGGGGAAGCAAGGAGCTTTTTTTGTTTTGTTTTACAGTTGCCTTTTTTTTTTCTTCTGTAAGGGAGCTCCCAGTGCAAGGAACTGGGGAAAGTTCGTGACCACTCAGTGTTTTTGTAGGAAAACTAAGACTCACGACACAACGACTCCTGCAGCTTCCTGCCCTAGGAGGGACAAAAGCTACAAATGCAGCGCCGCAGAGCTCCCCTCATTTTTCACTCTAGACTGTGTTGTTTAAAAGCTACCCACTCCCTAGATTAAAGGAGACACAAGCCCTGCTGAACTCAACATGGCCTGCTTCAGTTATTAGCAAAAAGAATTTCCTATCCAGTTAAATACTGTAGGATTTGCATAAACTATATTAAGAGAGATTTCTATATTAAGCAGACCTGCCCTCGAACCATCCAAGGCAAATGAACTTTTAACAGAGAGCTTTCACAGGCAGAAACGGATACCTAGAAGTTGTATGTTGGGTTTTATTTAAAACAGCCTTCTACAATGCTGTGTTTAGCAAACTGTGCTACTAAAACTAATAACGAGGCAGTAATAAGGTAAACTGCTCCCTACCAAATTCAAACTGGATTGTTGAAAAGTCACAGAAAAAGAAAAGCACTCAAAGCCTGTTTTTTTACAGTAATTTCCAGAGTGCTTGTTGAAACTGAACTTTCCCAAAGATCAGCATTAACAGCGTTTTTCTGCTTTTAGAACAAAAATAATAACTGAGCCTCTGGCATTCTGTATCCATTCCCAGTCTGCTCGGCTCTACTTTCTCATCCTGTAGCATTTGCAACAAAAAAGAAAGCACAGAATGGGAGGTCTTTTTGCTTAGATTTAATCCCAGAAAACCTCTTCCTTTGACTCTCACTTTAACATGTTGAGGGTTTGCAGGTGTGTGTGTGTTTGTGTACACGTGTACGTGTGTATTTGTGGCAGGAGAACACAGGATCTAACCACCGGAGTGCAATAGATACGGGAGGGGAGCGGTGCCCAGTGCAGACTAAGGGAGTTCTTGTTACTGAAACGATAACTTCCATCTGACACAATAAGAGTGTCACTCTTTCTCACCTTGCAGAGAGTGCTGCCCATTTCTGATCATGACATAAAATACTCACTGGAGTCTGGGAGTTCTCGAAACACCGAGCTCCTTGCTGCATGTGCTGTAGATGTCACTGCTGTCTGAATGTGCTTGAATTAACACACTGTTTTGACTTCTGAAAAACGCCTAAAGGACAATGCAAAAAGCTTTTGTGAATTTGTTTTTAAAGAAAGAAATCCGGTTTCTTCGTGTTTCCATTTAGAAGGCAGAGAGTGTGTGAACTGCGGAGCAACTGCTACCCCTCTCTGGAGAAGAGACGGCACTGGGCATTACCTGTGTAACGCCTGCGGGCTCTACCACAAAATGAACGGTCAAAACCGACCTCTCATTAAACCTAAGCGGAGGCTGGTAGGTGTCTCTATTTCTCCTGGGTTTGGGGATAAATAAGGCAGAGGGACCACACACAGGCACAAGTCAAACGAGTCTCATCTCTGCTCAGCCCCTGCGTGGAGCCGAGCTGTACTGTACACGGGGGTCAGTCACGGCGAGGTCACTGCCGTGCCTCGGGGCAGATCTCCCCCCTCCACCCCCATCCCGGCTCAGACCACCGCGCCGCCGAGCGCCTCTGTCCCGAGCCTCCCCGCCGCTCACAATGCACGCGGGATATCGTGTATCCGTCTCCCCGTTTATCCTCGGATGACAGCTTTTAATTTAATTCCTCATTTATTTGGCCTCTTGGGACATTTTGGGCACATACCGGGAGCGAAAGGGTTATGAGCGTGAATGTCCTCCACCGTGTACTAAAAAAAAAAGTTCCAGCTCCAAAAAAGCAAAACAAATCAGATGAGTCAAAGCTACTGCTCCTTACTTAATAATTATTTGTATAAAAGCCATGAAGTAATTTTCACTCTTATATTCCCTGGCAATACTAATATTGGTTCCCTCCCCAGACAATCCCCTACTGTTAAAAAAAAAATTCCTATTATTTTTCCATGGAGTCACCTATACTTTGTATTTTCATTTGAGTGATTTAAAAAAAAAAAAGTCCTTTCTAAGCTCCTGGTAGTAGTTTCCTATCCGGATATCTGTACGTTAAAGATAAGGAAACTTTGTGTATCTGTTTCCTGACTCTAAAAGCTTTTGAGAGTTTCTATAGGCAAGCCTTGCCAGTCATGCTTGCTGTTTTGAAATTTCTAATACGCTCTGCTCCACAAATAATGCGTAAAATGCTAAGAATAATAAATATATTTTTTGGAGCTTTGTGATTTATGGTGCCTAAGTCTCTTAGCTATTCATGGGCACGTTTCAATGAGGTTTGGAGAGCAGAAAATTGGCATTACTGCTCCAACACTGGGATAGGATACAGAAGATTTCTGTCGTGAGTCAGAATTTCAACTATGCAAGCTTCTTAATGACTTGCCTTCTAAAGTGACTGACATATAGAAAAATGTTAAGACAACAGTGTAACATTATCGTCTCTCAGGCTCAAGTGCTTTCCAGACTGAATGGGACAGGCCATAGAGTTAAGCAGCATAGTTGAGTATCAGTAAGCCATCTCAAATATGCAAACATAGGTCTCCACCTTCCAGCGTGTTGGGAGATTGTTATACTTAGCTCACTGTGCAGGGTTTGGGGGGCACTAAAGAGGTTTTCTTTTAGTGTAGTTGTTTTAATGTTTTGTTTTGTTTTAATTGATTTACAGCTTTGTTTATTGCCCCTTTTTCCACTGTAGTTTGCTTGTTTGCGGGGGAGAGGAGATGGCCATCTTTGGGAATTTGTTCATCTGCCATGCAATAGCAAAGTGATCGTATTAATAATGTCAGCGTTTGGATGTCTGGCATTAATTGTGTTTGGGTTGCATGAGTGCATTTGCAGTAGGGGGTACCCCTTCTTTCTGCCTTTGGCCTGTTCTCACGGGTGAGTAAGGGACTGAAATATATGAGTCTCTGAGGGCCTGAGTCTTGCCTAAAGCTCCTAAACCGTCCATCAGCTTTGGGAAAGTTGCAGAGGGCCATGGTGTAAATCAGGAGCAAGTGAGAACAGAACCCTGGGCTCCTCTTTGGTGAGAGGGTCGGGCTGTGCTTCCAGCGGCGCCAGCTCCCCACCGGGCCGGCAGGCAGGGAAGTGCTCAGAGTTCTCTGGGAAACCCACCGCCCCAGGACTCGGCTCTGTGCTCATGGAGATGCTCTGTGCTATGGTGAGCTTTGCTGCTGCTTCACCCCACGGCTCTCTGTGGCTAATTGCAGAAATATCCAGGGAGCAAGGCCCCCAGGGAATAACCATGATTGATACACTCGTGGAAGTAAACTCTTAATTTAAGAAAATACTGAGTCCTCAGCATTAATTCAGTAGCACAAAATGGACTGTATTCTGACCACTTAAAGAGGCAGGGCTGAAGCTTTCTAATACAAAATTATTTCCCAAAATACGGGGTGCAGTTAGTCCGTCCATAACACTTAATACATCACCATCCATGCACAAAGAATGCATTATTGTGGGGTCTGCTAGACAAGGGCCCATCCAGGAATCACTGGCTGCCTGCTGTTCTACTTTTCCTGTTCTTGTTTTGGGACGTTTGGTGAAAGTTTGGGCATTTTTCTTTCCCCTCACCTTGGTTTTGGCAGAACAATAGTTTTAGGAAAGGGTGCTGGATTTTCGGTGGTTTTATTTTCTTTTAAGACAGTTGTTTGAGGGCTTGTCAGTCAAGGAACTGAGCAGGGACAGAGGCTGCAGACGGGTCAGTGGAATCATTGCTGCAAGGCATGAAATTTGGTTTGCTAAATATTTAAAGAAAGTTGGAGCCGGTTTTGTTTTCTCCCTTTCACTTGTAAATGCAAACTGAATTTTCAGTGATGGCTCTGATAAATACTGCACCCAGCTAAGTAATGTGGTCGGTTTTCTTTTGTGTCCACCTTTCAAGGGCCAGAGTAGGGGTAAAAATCACATTCTTTAAGATCATTCCCCGTTTTCAAACCCAGTCATAACACTGGCACAAACCAAATCGGTCATTAAAGAAAAAGAGAAAAGTCAAATGCGTTTTCATGATACATTCTAGAATCCTGCAAGGGGAAAATCCGAAAAAATCACATTATTTTTCCTCCCTCTAAAATTTTTGTTAGAGTTAGAGATTCATTGTTTCTCTCCTTACTTCCTCTGCACACACAGTGCCACTGGGCTTGAAACTGCAGCACGCATAGGAGAATATTTAAATTTAAACAAAAACCTAACGGCTATAAAATGTAAAACTGACAGCAGCTTTCCTCCAGCCCCGATGCTCTGTCAAACCTTAGTAACTACTTCTTCCCAACCTAAATATTGAGTCCAATTTGACCTTTCTCATGATCTCCCTCCTCCTGGCGATACATTTTAATTTTCTTTTTCTTTTGGTTAGTCAGCGGCCAGGAGAGCAGGGACTTGTTGTGCCAACTGTCAGACAACCACCACGACCTTATGGCGACGTAATGCAAACGGGGACCCAGTTTGTAATGCCTGCGGACTCTACTATAAATTGCACAATGTGAGTATTTACTCATCTCATGTGTCGCTGCTTGCCTGGCCGGGATTGATGTCTTAACTGCATGGTGTACACTAGGCTTTTATTGGTTTCAGGGGTTTGGTTGTTGTTTTATTCCTTCCCCGTCTCTAAGGTTCCCTTGGGAAGTGACAGCCGTTCTTTGTCAGCATAGTGATGCTAAGTTCAGTGACATTACAATGTATTAGCTTGGCTTCTAACGCTTGGGCAAACCAGGCAAAATAGAGCTACCACACTTGGTTTTAACTATGTTTTGTGTGCCGTTTCCCTCCAGAAAGAGAGGCCATTTGGAATGGGCTCTGTGCAAAAATTAATCCTGATGGGCTATCTACATTCTGACTTTGTAAAAATAATTATATCTAAGGCTTTGTTGTATTTATTTATTTATTTTTTTAAGAAATTATTCCTAAGCAGGAGTTGCTTGACATGTTGGAACGTTATTTAAACTGTAAGTAACAGAGGTTACTGGTACAAGATTGTTCCTGTCTTAGGACTGAATTTGGGTCAGCATATGCCTCCTAGTTTGATCTTCTATTAGGAAATGTATGAGGACTGAGGGTTAGCCTACGGGAAAGAGAGTCATCAGCTGCCAAATTCAGCTCAATTTGTTTTTCATGTCTAGGGGTTTTTTGTGTGTGTGGTTTTATTAAACAAATCAATATAAACAAGTTCTGCAGAGAGAAACACCATTTTTTTTGGCCAGAAAAAGGTCTCCATCCAGGAAAAACACATGGGGGCTGTCCAAATATTTTCATTTTTGCACAATAAGGTCATTTTGTCTGCATGAGCCTGATTTTCTCATTTCTTGCAGGTGAACAGGCCTCTGACCATGAAAAAGGAAGGAATTCAGACCAGGAATAGGAAAATGTCCAACAAATCAAAGAAAAGCAAGAAAGGCTCTGAGTGTTTTGAAGAACTGTCCAAGTGCATGCAGGAGAAGTCATCTCCCTTCAGCGCTGCTGCCCTTGCCAGTCACATGGCACCCATGGGGCATTTGCCCCCTTTCAGCCACTCTGGACACATCCTACCAACACCTACCCCCATCCACCCATCCTCCAGCATCTCATTCGGACATCCACACCCATCCAGCATGGTTACAGCCATGGGATAAAACCTGATGACCAAGAGACCCACCCAGAGATTGAGAACATGGGGCTTTGCCTAAGATGACACCAAGTAAGAAAACATTCTGCCAAGAGGAGAATGTAGGGATGGAAAAAGGGCATCTTTGCTCCCATGTGGTTTTAACTCTTAATGCTGGACTAAAACCTTGCAAATGATGGGTCTTCTGCAGAAATGTGTAGTGGTGCCTGTAATGCACTTTGCCTCCTCAGGTATAAGAAAAAAGAACTCACCTGTTCGATACTTATTTGTCCAGCAGGAAGCAAAAGGTGGCAGAAGCTGAAGGAAAAAGCTTGGAACTGGCTTTCCTTTCTCTCTCTTTGTTATTACTGTGAATATTGTAAAGAGATGTAAGCAGCCTCCCAGGATGGAATTGGCTCACTGGAAGCCAGACATGCTGGATTTCTATCGTGGACTCTGTTTGGGATGGGGAAAAAAAGAAGAAAAAGAAAATGAAAAAAAAAATAAAAGGACATCTTTATAAAACCGTAATTTTTAAAATCAGACACAAAGTCATATTTATTTTGTTTTCCACAAAAAGCCTCAACCCCTCTGATTGCATGTTTTTGTGCTGTTGTTTGCAATGGCTACCCTGTAAGAAAATCTGCCTTTAAAACAAGGAGGAGAGGGGAAACATACTCAACAGCCCTCTTGGATTAGCTCCATCTATCTTCCATACCAAAATTACTAGTAAGGGGGAAAAGATTTCAAGGGGGAGGAACAAAGGAAAAACATATCTGTAATATGGGATTTTAATGTGCCCAAGATGGTGATTATTTTGACACAATTTCTTCATTCTTTTCCCTAACATGAAAGATTGCTTTAAAAAAACAGCCCCTCTTCCAACTACCCTGTTGCTCCTCAAAACAGACACCTAGATCAGACAAACTGTCGGGGGGAAAAAACTCTTGGGAAGGCAATCCTGCACTAGCAAGGGGTGAGATACAGGCGTTTACCAAACCGCGTTGCAGCTAACTTCTAGCGCGGCCGAAACCATCACAGGGCATAAAAAACATCCAACTCACAGACTTTAGAGGTTGAAGCATTTTTGTTCCGTTGTGTTGGCAGCTGTCGCTTAAAAATGCAGATTAGCTGCTTGGGTAAACTTCGGGCAGTGTGGCCACCAGGTCCACACGCAGCCGGCCAGCGCGTGTGCTGTCTCAGGCATCCAGGCCCCGGTGGACTTCACAGGCAGGAAGGGCAGAAATGGGGTTGAGATCACTGTAGAGGGGGAAAAAGAGAGACAATCAGTTTGAGCTTCACACATCCGTCAAATCCCAGACACAGCGACAGCTGATGAGATGAGGGAAAGCATCATCGTTCTGTAAGGGGAACGTCTGTTTTCCGTAGTGGATTTTATATGAAAAAAAAAAGGAAAAAAAAGAAATTTAAATCTCCCGTTATTAAACCATATTGTACGTAAATGACCGAAAACAAAGCTATTGCCAATGTGAAGTGTATTCTATTGATTGTTATGATCTGATGCCTCTCGTGAACACAAGCTCCAGTATAACATACAGTGTACATATTTAGCTATACTTCTGATGAAAATGCCCCAATGAACGGAGGGGTTTGATAATGTAAACCACGTAAGCTTAACTCTGTGACAAGCTTTTTATTTTATTTTTTTAAATTTTAACTATTTTGTTGTTGGGTTTTTCTTTTTTTTTTTGGATCAAGCCAAATTGTATCTTTACTGCAAAAGTCCTGCTTTAAAGAAAAAAAAACAGAATGAAACAAAAATGGATGTATGTTAATTTTTTTCTAAACATGTAATTCTAGTATTTTATAATTAAGAACCAAGCAGCCATGAAAATCCTGCTTTCCTCCTCTTTTTTTTGGTCTGCGTAGGCATATAGGTGCACTTTGTAAAGAAGTGGAAATAAATGGGAAACTAAATTGGTTGGGAGAAATCATAAGAATTTTTAATCTACTGAGGTAAAGAATTAGGTCCTTTTTACTTTTTACCTTTTACAATGGTACAGTTGTACATTATTTGTACCCAACTCAATTCTGTAGGATTTGAGCGGAGGGGAAGGGATGTGGGTGGAAGACAGGGATTACTGATACAGTTGACAAAGTGCAATATATTGTCAGTCACTGCAGCATAGACAACGGCAGTTGAGATTTAAATTATTTTGTACTTGTATCAGCATAAAAAAAAATTCTTCAGTATTTTCTGGTTTTATTTTTAATTTTTATTTTGCTTATTTTTGGATTAGTGAACTAAGTTATTGTTAATTATGTACAACATGTTTATATATTGTCTGTAAAAAGTGTATGCTTTCCTCATATTCCTTCAAGGTGAATATTGCTAAGAATAATAAAATACCTTTTTTGTGAGACTACCTGTGCCCAGCTTCATGTCATAAAAGCTGCTTGTAACAGGGAGAGAGGGAAAATTATCGTTGTCATTGTTGCCAGTAGAATTACTAGCTTAAACTTTATGCAGAGCAGTCTATGATATTTCGAAAACCTACCAGGGTAGGGAAAAAAAAAAGTATTTGATGAATGATTCAGTATTAGAAGCACAGGTACAAAAGCTCATTCTCTGGTGTTGTTTTGGGGTGACGAGGTCACGCATTTAAGTGTGCTAAAGTTTCTAAACCAGTTTAAAATCTGAGGCAGCAGCCGCATCGCTGATGAGGAACTGTGGTTTCTCTGAGATTTTTTTTTTAAGTGTTTGGAGAAAATACTTTTGAATTTAAAACACATTTTAAAAGCACCATAAACGCAGAAAAGCAGCCAGCTGCTTAATGGGTTTCAAGGCAGGACCTGTATGAGACTAGGCAAAGTTCTCTGAAGGAACAGTCAACCTGGAAACCCGTTTCCCTCCTTTTGTCATCATCAGTGGCGTGAAGGGAGCACAGGGGACGGCCAGCACTGTCCTGGGAATGAGGCGTGCAGCTGTGGGTGCAGGGGGGTGTGCACATGGGCTGGCACATGAGGATGGAGAGGAGTGCTCACCGGACAGATCTCCCATTGCCAAAACTTTGCAGCTGCTTTCATCACACGGTCGAGCCTGACCAGGAAACTTCTTGGGGCCCTCCAAAGTGAAGTGAAGCTTTGCAAAGCCCCCCTGCCATGTGTAAGGGTGGGCACTGCTCCTGCTGAAACAATATTTTTCAAGAAAACTGCTGATGAACTTCGGGTTTCCTCCTTTGACCCCCTGGGAGATGTGCCTCACTTCTGTGGAAACCAACCTGGGGATAACTCTTTACTCATTAAGGAAAAAATAACCCGAGTTCCCTTTTCAGCTGCGTGCAAATTAGGTTCTGTGGGTAAATTCCAGCCCTTTCTATCAGCGCTTCTCTTTCCCCGTTGCAGCCTCCTGCCCAGCCCTGGTTGCAAGCCCTGCTCACGAGCCACATGGAGCCACAGCAGCTCTAGATGTGCTGAAGGAAGAACACGCAACTGGGACGAGGCCTTCCCGCATCATTTCAGACGAGTTAATCATCTCTCTAACTTGTTTAGCAAGGCTTAGTGCAAACACCCATTAAAAAAAAAAAAAGGCAGTTTATAGCATACCATGCAAGCTTCATTTAAAAAGAAACATGTTCTTTTTCAGACAGGTTTAAAATGGTGTTATAACTAAACTCAGCCACTCTCCCTCCATCTTCGAATAGCTGAGATGGGAGAACTAACAACATCTCTTTAAAATAATTTAAAATAATTGAGCTATTTTCTTTGGTTGCACATTACACACTCGTTCAGGTTATGACGAGGGCTTACCTCGGGGTTGCCTCTCTGCAGGCATTTTGCTGGGTCGGTCCAATCTGCTCACAGAATCGGGGACATAATCCATTGGGTTGTCTGTCAGGAGGGGTGGTGCCTCCCCCAATGCCCGGAGGAGCGTGTCTCTCTGAGCAGGGGCTTCAGCAGTTCCTGCAACACAGATAATAAATAATCCTATATTTGTCAGGTGGCACTAATCTGTGAAAGATCAAACCATCTCTCTGCAATGTGTGTATCGTGTTTGTCTCCAGACATTTTGCATAGCGGAAGAAAAACAAACAGCAGGGAATGGAAATGGAGCAAGTGTGTAAAGTTCAACGTAAAGTGTAAGCACAGAGCAGATATCGAGGCAACAAATTGGGATTTATAGTCCTTTCACTACCACCAAACACTGGGGGACAGGCTTTTTGTGAGGGGGGAACCCTGACATTACTTGCCTTTGGTTCCCGTTGTTGGGATTATTGTTTTAAGCCGCGCTTAATTGTCATGTCTCCACGGCCACATCAAAAGCCAAGAAGATTAGGTTACAGGGAGTGTTTGATGTCAAAATACAAAATAAATAAAAGGAAAGCTGAAAAGGTGCTGTATTTTCCATGATGTCTAGTGAGGCTTTTGCCTCAAAAATCCCTTTTTTATTATTATTATTTTGCAAAGGTTGCACTTTATTTGACAAGATTTCATTTACTTACTTTCAAACAACTTCACTACTTTCCTGCAACAGCTCGAAAGGGTTAATATCCCCTCTTTGATGGCAAACATGGTATAATTAACGCAAACTTCTTAAGTATCCTGGTGACCTGTAGATGGCCACATGAGAATTTTGTTATTTACTGACTTGCCAAACGTTTATTGCTTACAGCAGGACAAGTGGGAAGCAGGCATTAATTTTGATGCTGTTATCTGTGATTGCGTGTAAAGTTCATAGCAGAGAATGCCTATATGTCAACTGCAATTAAACATTTTCCTATTTTCTTACAATTAATTTCACGTTGGTGGAAGGGGTTGGACCGGCAGATTTGCAAACTGAAATCCTGCCCATCCGCAGAGCAGGCGTGACACAGCCAGACACAGGACAACTTCCCCTTACCTGCAGGCTGCAAAAGAAAACAGTCTGGCGCCACGGAGCATTTGATCCTTGGCTTCTCCGCAGAGACAGTCAAATCAGTACCAACTGTGGCAGGGCATAGAGGGAGATTTTGTGGTGTGACATCTCCCTTTGGAAATTAGCCTGAAAAACAACCAAAAATGAAGCCAAAAGTGGCTATCAGGTGAGTATGTTCATTTTTCACCAACCTGGACTGGATTAGAATGCATGACCTAGAAGTAAAATGCTTTGTTTAGCCCAACTCCCTGGGCCATCTGGTCCTTGCAAGTAAACATTTCTAAGTGAGATTAAGTGACTGTTCTTTAAGCATGGTGATATGAGTGAAAACCAGGCTGCTCTGGATCTAACAGATCAAACCTCAGCATCAGGGCAGCCAAGTGGTGCCAATTCAGAGACACCATTTGCTTGAACAGCTTTGGGTGCAATTCCCCACGGTGCCAGCTTTGCAGTCAATCCCGATTCAGTCAGATGCATCCCTGTCAGATCCAGAGCTCGTCCTAAATCCAGGGCTCAAATTGCACCAAGGTGCTGCTGGGAGGTCGAGGGCCCTCTCAGAGGAAACTTATGGGAGAGATTGCAGAACTACTCAGCATTTGCAGTAAGAACTAAGTTGCATTTCTGAGTACCGAAAACTCGGCTGAACAAAGTGCAACTGCAGGGTGAGAGATACAGCAGAGAAAACATCCAGCAGGTTGAATGACAAGGCAGAACTAAACCCTCCTTCAGAGAAAGGCTTCAGCATGCCACAGGGACGGAACTGCTACTGTTTGGTCTATAAAAACTGAATCAGGGAAGTATAATGTTAACCCAGCCTATACAGCAATGCCAAGCAGAGAACAGCTACCTGCCTGTATCCTGCTCCCATGCACCTCCCTCTGTGGTTCTGCACTCTGGGCTGCAGGGGGTTATTTGGAGGAAAGTTGACTCTGCCTCAGGAGGGTCAAGAGTCTGTGTAATCATTTGGAGTTGGGCCTATCAATGCCAGAGTGTGAACATGGACCCTTGTTTCTCCTAAACATTTCAGTGCTTCACCAGAGTCTTCCCCAGTGCTTTTCTTTTGCTCTGGCTCTTGATTCAGCTTCTGCCTGCTCTCTGTCAGGCAGAGAGTACATAGCAAATTTCTTTACCTGGGACATTTTTTAATCTATTTTGGTTGTGATTTTTTAATCTCCGGTTCTTTAATTCACTCCCACCTGTCCACATTGGCATTCTGGTAGCAGGTTATACTGCTAGAGTGATTTCAAGGCATTCCTGGAAAATCTCTACTGGAATTTGCTGTAAAATTCAGATTAATTTACTGTCTTCTGCTGTATTTCAGCCCATTCATTATTTTATTTTTCTTTTCTTTTTTGTTGATCCTTGTAAAATTTGGAAGTAGAAACACCCATTTTGAGAGTTAATCTGTTAGAATAGAACTAGATGAACAAAAAGGAACAGACCAAAATCATTCACATAACCTTTGAGCCCACGGGCACTCTGGACTGCACACTATTTTTTTCTTCCCAAGCATAACTCCCTCCACCACAGGGAAGTTCTTCATGAAAAAGCACATCTCTGGAGACAGACCACCGCCTGATAGGTGCCAGGACTCACCCCAATCCCTCGCACACTCACTTTCTGATAAAAAGCAAAGTTATAGCACTCTGTGCCTCAGTTTACCCTTGCAAAACCGGCATAAAAAAGACATGACCTGCCCTATCAGCTATGTGCAAGTGTTGACTTGCTCCAGCCCAGCAAACTCTTGGGCAAGTTCTAACAAATGTCAGTGTGTGGTGTGTACTGATAGGCACAGGGAAAGGGCACAACAGTCTCTGGCTTGGAGGCTCCTCCCTGCCTTTGCTGTGGAGCTGTTGCACTGCCATTTGCCTCTCTGTACAGCTGTCTGTGGCAAAAATGACACAGTGGAGAGATTAGTCATTGGAGTGCATCACCCGGCTGATTCCAACCGCTGTCCGTGCACGCACAGGGAGAGCCCCATGCACCGCCTGCAGCCCCAGCCCATTGTGAAGCAGCCCTTTCGCCATCTCCCATGCTGTCGGCCCCTGACCTTCCTTTCACATGCTCTAATGGTCACTAGAAAACTGCGAGAGAACACGGTCGCAGTATTAAATAGCCCTAATTTGTCTCCAGGCCTTTCCCCTCCTCCCCCTCACCTCAGTCTCCCGCGACTTAACGTTTAAACCAGCTGAAGTTTACAACAAATCAAAGCTCCCCATAGGCCCAGATTGTCTAAATACGGAAAACAGGAAGTGAGTAACCTTCAACGGGAAATTGTTCATCCGATGGAGGCCAAGACCCAAGGCCTGGCTCTTTCCAGTCCTGCCCCAGCCCAGCAGACACAGTGTGTACTGAACGGACACCCGGCGTTCCGCAGGAGGGAGTGGTTTGGGGAAACTTTTGCTTCTCTTGCCGTCATGTTGCGGCTGCTTCAAGAAAGGAGGTGGTGTTTGTGTCTCTAGAAGGGCAGTTTGGGAGGGCTATTTTTAATAAGATTGGGGATGGGATGGAGAAGGAGACAAAGGTTGGAAGGGAAAACAGAAGATGAGTGAATCCAAACTAAAACTGTCTCTTGCTTCCTATGAAAGTGAATATGTCAAGAGAGCACTGCATTGGGCTGCTTCCAGAAGGGCGGGAAGAAATTTTGTGTGACAGCCCACTTCGTGATGAAAAGGAGAACACTTCATTTCCTAGGCAGTGAGAATAATAATTTATTTTTGTTGAGTAACTTGCCTGCTTCCCCCAGCCAGGAAAGATCCCAAATTATTTTACCGGCTGTTTATCTAAGGCTTATATTATTCACTCCTGAATTGCAACCATTAGTGGGGTGGAACACAGCAGCTGTTTAATGACTCAAAACAATGCCCCTTTTTTACGGAAGGTCATATTAAGATCCTCTCTAACTGAAGGTGAACTTCTTGCTACGTGACGCATCCACTGGAATAAAGCTTTGCTCACAATTACACTTCTGCCAGAATCACAAAACTGCCAAAGAGACTAGGATGCACAAACATATCCAAGCATGCCTGAGTCCTTCCACTCCATCTCTGGACAGGGCTAATGAAGCATGTATCACAAAGGGGCCCCTGGGTCATAGGCAACTCTTCTGACCCCCTTGGACCTTGTACCTGTGCTCATATACCAGTTTTACTCTGGGCAGCTCAGAGGATAAGCATCAGCAACCAAGTCTGTGGTCTCTGATTTGAGAAATGGGCAGAGAAAAAGAAGGCACAGTTTGGTTTGGAGTTTGGCACCACTGTCGAGGAAATGTGGGTTGTTTGGTCGTGTCCTGGTTTCTTGCCCCAGGACTGGGAGTGCTACAGACAAAGGGCACTCCTGGGCACATGTGCACACATGGGACAGTCTCCAGAAGACATTCATACAGAAAGCACAGCTGGAATCAGACCTGCCTGACTGGGATGCTGCACCTCTGTAAAGACTTGGGCAAGAGAGAAACCTACAGCAATGGTAACTGTTGTGTCTTTTGAGGAAGACAAGTTAGAGAAGAAGCTTCTAGTTAGATGTCTTTGCTGCAGCATTTAAAATATTGCATTGAAATTACCCTTTAAAAGTGTTTTTTAAAACACTGGTTTTAGGCATAAATATTTTTCCTCTTACTCCTTACAGTCTTTTTCTGCAATGATTTCCCCAGATTTCTCGAGGTTTATATAGGTGAGTAAAACTGGACTCATGGCATTGGCTTCAGAGAGATTTTCTCTCCTGCATAAAGATGAAGTTTAGTTGGTTGTTTTGCGGGCAAACCAGCTGGCTGGGAGAAAGATGCTCTTAATCAAACGGTCTCACTGCCTCTCTGGGGAGAACTCTGTCTTTTTTCCCATCACAACAGGTTTCTTCTTTGTTCTCTGGTGGGCAGGTGTTGTCCCTGTGGGATGTGAAAAAGGGCAGGCTCTGATCCCATTAAAGATAGCCCCATTGGTAATAGATCAGAGGGGCATCCCTAGGTTGTGGGAGAGTATGCCTGTCTTGCTTCACTGGCTGGTGAATAATAGAGCTGGCTCTCAATGATACTTGCAGGGTTTTTAACAAGAGTCCTGTTCTCCAGAGGGACAATGAAAGGGAAAGGAACCCAGAGAGTGATGGCTGTGTCTGGTATTGCCAGAAATCACAGCTGGTCCTACAAGTGATGGGAACGGGGACAGTGCTTCTACCCAGGAAAGATGCAAAGAAATGCTCCCCTGCTGCATTGTCTTCTTGCTTTACTCTCTTTCTCCACCAACTCTACAGCAGGCTGACTTAGAGGGATGTGGAAGTTAATTTTCTTTCAGTGGAAGGAAAGACATGGATAATCCCAGAGATGGAAACACTACTGTAACCCCTGGTCTCAGCCTTGGAAAGTCCTTTGATCTTCCATCTTGAGGGTTACAGCAGCTCTAATCTTACTTCCTGGGAAGAAAGTCTGGGTGTGTGGGTTAAAGGAGCTCCAGCCACATCCCTGGCATGGATGAGGTGGTCAGGGAACCAGGGCTGTGGCTTGCCCAGTGGAGCCTGTCTGCCTGCAGTCCAGACGTAGCATGAAGTAGATTTTCTTCTGCTGACCTTGTGCTCAGAAGAACTGAGATAGCAGCAGTGCATTTCCTTCTTCTGTGCTTTCTAAAGTCGTCTAGGAGGCGAGTCCACTCTGCGCAGGAGCTACAGACACCTGAGATCTAAAGTAGGCTCTACACATGCTTAACTCAGAGCCTTAAGTGTCTCTGCCTGCTTATTGAAGGCAGCATTTTTTCTACGTCACATAGAGTTGTGGCAATCCATTAATCTGTGTTAGTGCAGGCCTTGGACATGGTCACGTCCCAAAAATGGAAACTTGAAGCTGGATACATGCAGCAGGCAAAATATGCAGCTCTGACTGCAAACTATACCATAGGCACATTCTCACAGAATGCACCAGCACTGTGGGCCCAGAGGTTTGTCCAAATGAAGCAACAGCTCTTACAGACACTGTGTCCAGGCACGGGCTCTGTGAATTTCCTTTTTTTTTGGCAAGATCCCTTTGGCCACTGTCGTTCCAACTCCACCAAAGCTGTCCATGAGGGACACACACCTGCTCAGTAAAGGTCTTGCATCCTCAAAAGAGTTAACCCTGAGCTCCTGACTCAATGCCCAGGAATGCAGCCACCTTGAGTAGTCTCACTGGGGCCAGCCTTGCACACTGCCTTCATGGGAGTCTGCACAACTCAGAACTGAAGGGTGGCTGCACTCGGTGGTGTCAGGACTGACAAGAACAGAGATGGTACTGTCATTTTAGACAGCTGGCTACATTTTAACACACTCTTTTTACTTTCTTTTCCTATGTCCTTCCTTAGTGCCACTTGGAAATTAAACTCCTTTTGCCCTATGTACCCTGCACCAGTTGGACATCTTTTCATCTACACCCTCTTCCTTGCTGCTCTCTTTCTGATGTTTCACTCTTCCATTTACATCCTGGCTGAATTTACCTCTGTGGCTCTTAAACCAGCCAGAGTCCTTTACATCCGATGCATTAGGTCTTGGGAAGACTGGTCATTCTCCTTGTGAAGTCGCCACTTTGGGCCACTCCACTTGACCCAGCCCTGCCAGAAATCACCACCCCTTCTCAGTATTCCTGCAGGCTGCTTTCACTTTTAGCTCTGATGCTGAACAAACCCAGCTCTCTCTTCGTGTACATGTACATGTACATATGTATTTATACACATACCCCCCACCACAGAAAGAGACCAATTTTGCAAGGTTTAATATGCTCTGAGTTCTGCTGTGGACTCTTCCTCTTTTGTTGCAGCTGTGGTTTTAGGGCAGGCTTTGTGGGTTTGAGAGAGTCCTTGGATGCCTTGGGAAACATTCTGCAGAAGCTCACTTTCTCTCCGTGCATTTTGCACTCCAGCCACCAGGTCCTGAAATCTCAGTGCACAGATTTCCCCTATTTAGACGAGCACAAAATCTACTTAACTTTCAGGCACTGAAATCAGTCAATCAGACTTTCAGGTCTGATTGAGTTTCTGATTGATACCACTCGTTTATGCCTGCAGTGTCAGGCAAAGAGACAGAAGAGGCAGCTGGACCCCCTCCTACATCAGCAGAGGCTCTAACTGAGTCACAGCACTGCATCAGGATGCTCTACATGGGCTAAGAAACACCACCTCACAGCCGCGGCAGCCCTGGGGTGGCTGGTGTGAGCTGCTTTGCCACAGCTCTAGAGAGAATAAGAGCTCACCCATTATCCTTAACGTCCCTGCCCGTGACACCAGAGAAGCATAGAAAGTAAGGGAGCGCCTGCAAGTGCCAAATAACTGAAACAGAAACACTGTCTGCCTCTCCTGTGCTTGTCCTAGTTACTCATGAGGGAAAGTAACCCTGCCTTAGAAAAGCTGAGGATTAGCCTGACACACCTGGGTACCACCTGCTGCTTTAGTGTCTCCAGCTCAGAGTTTTGTGACAAGCTGGGTGCTTGACAGCAATACTCCTTTGAAATGGCAGGTATAGTGCTGACTGTTTGGAAAAGCCTTGCACCAGCACAGGGTAATTGTCAGTATGCATGAAGACAAGCTTCCTGGGGTTGGCTGGGGGCAAGAAGGGGACAACCCAGGTGGAAAAAGTGCTTAAACCACAGCACAAGGCATGCCTGTGCTCCTAACCAGCTACACAGCAACTTGGCCCGATAGAGTTAGAGCAGCCTTGAGGTGGCTCTGACAGGCAAAGCACACAAATGCTGTGATAAAAAACAACCCTCAAAGCAACAGAATGTCTCCCAAGGTTTAAAAGCACAGTTGTTCAGCCTTGCCTATTTGTATGGGAAGCTGGAGCTGCAGCTCCTGAACGTGGAGCTGGCAGGCAGCATAGGAAAGGAGAGGGAGGCGAGATATGTGGCTGAGGAATTTGCAGCCTTTGAGTTCCCTCTCTCTCCCACCTCCTCCTCTTGCAGGAAATGAAAGAAGCCTCTTTTGTGGAAGAAGGATGGTAGGTGTGCATGTGTGAGTGTGTGCTGGGGAGCAGCCTGGCCTCACAGTCCCCCTCCCAGCCTGGCACTGCGCTCGCCGTGTGCGCGGCGATGCCGGAGCGCTCGGGCCGGCTCAGGGCTGTTTCTCAGAAGTCTCCTCATGCGTGTCTGAAAAGGTGGATCAGGCAACGGAAGTGACAAAACCACCAACATGCCCAGGCCTCAAAGGACTGCCTTTTCACTTTTTTTTTCTTTTTTTTTTTTTTGGTAAAGCAACCCCCCCAACCTCTTCCTCCCTCCCTCCCCTGCTCTGCCCTGCTGAATGGCAGTGCTGGAGCATCAGAGCCTGAAACTGCAGGAGAGTAAAGGACAAAAACGTGGCCATTGCAAGGGCCATTGCAAAGAGTGATGTCAGGGACCAAGGCTGGCAAGACTGGCCGTGGGCATGGCTGTCTGCAGCTGCTGCTGCCCTCACCTGGGACTGAGGATGGAGCGGAGTGGGCAGCCAGCCCTCTCCACCAAGGGGGTCTCTTTTAGCCTCTGTTTCCACAATAACAGGGACAAAAAGAATGGGCTGTTCATCCCTGTTCCCACTCACTGAATTACAAGGTCTACCTACGTGGCCTGGCAGCTTCTCCTTGGGGTGTCCTCGGGAGGGAGGGGAAAAGCATGGCTGGACATCTCGTTTCTGTTTATATCTCTTTGTTAGCAGTAAAATTTTCCTCTCACCATGCTTGCTCCTGAGGTAGGTATTAGCAGCAGGCTGAGGAGCAAGAGGGTGGCCCAAGCCCCCTCCTTCTGCACCCTCCAATGGCAGCCAGGACAGGCTGCCCCGGCACAGTGATAGTGAACACATCTGACCATCCCTCGTGGGCTTTTACCACTCTGATCCACAGACACACAGTGTCAGCCCGGCCCCCAGCACCTTCCCCTCAGGTAAACATAACGAATCCCCAAATTTGTTCCTCTGAGTGTGGAGGAACACCCCATTTCCCAGACAAGCCCCGGTAGCAGGAGAGCAGCCCCCTCTGAGATATTGCTGTTGACACAAGACCTAAAATGCATGAGAAGAAAATAAAGCCCACTCAAAGTCATCATGGTAAAGGCAAACTCATCTGAGAGGAAGGGTGGAAAAGCTGGGGAATGAGACGAGTAAAGGGAATGGCTGTCTGGAGAAGAAGAATGCTGTTGGGAAGAGACACCAGGATGCTATAAAGACCCAAACTCTAAAGACAATTTTGGAACCAGGAGCCAAAATTTCCACTTTCCAGGAGAGCACTGAGTCCACATTCAGCCCTTCTAGTTTTCCAGGTCAAAAATAAACCCTGAATAAAAAACATTTTCTGAAAAAGGCATAATTTTTACTTCACATGTTTTCTGTAGAACAAAAGGTATTGCGTGAAAGAAAGGAACTGCCTGAGAAGATGGGACTCTCCCAGGTGGAAAGCACAAATTCAACATTGAAAAAAAACTTGCATAGTGCCAAAGGAAAAAGGTGAAGGCGTTGAATTAAGAAATTGAGCAAGTAACATGCCATGTGAATTGGTCCCGAGATCTACCTGTGTGTAAGGCAGATGGGGTCCTTACACATGCAATAAGTAAGGTGGGAGAGGGAAAGAAGAGTAAATAAAGAAGAATGCAAGAAATAAGCTTGCTCAGAGATCTAAGGATTAAAAAGAAAACCTTTAGTAGAAATGGAAAACAGGGAGGCAACCAAACAAGAATATTCAGTCAGTTAAGGCTTGCAGGGAAAAGATAAGGGCAGCAAAAATGCAGAATGAGTTAATTATAGCCAAAGGGATTAAGGAGAATAAGAGGCCTTTAACAAATATATCAGGGGAAACAGAAACACTAGGTAGAAGGTGGGTCTGTTAATAATAGGTCAGAGTAGGGAAGGAAAATAATGAAACAAGGGGACAAATCATGCCAACAGCAGTGTGGGCATCTTCCTGTTACCAGCCAGTCTGAGACCTCCAAAACACCAGGACAGGTCAACTGACGGCGACCACTTTCAACCCACAGACTCTCCATCCACAAGGACAGATCTGAGCTGCCATCACAATAGGGCTGGGTATGGAAATGAATCTCCCCATGCAGTGCCTGACACTTCACACAATAAATCAATATATTTTCAGTGATTTAATTGCCTCAGTCTGGCTTTTTGTTTTGTAAGAGGCTGGAGAAAGCACATGTACAGCAAGGTTAGGTCACACATGTGGTACAATGGCCTTGGAAGAAGACCTGGATAAAACACACCAGTGAGTGACAGACTAACTGACCAACTAAATATGGGCTTCTCATCAACTCTTGTCCCTTGGCTTGGCTATTCCCCTCTGTCTGCCTCTCTTACCCCCCTGAAGGCAACAAGAATAAAACCCAGTAAATCCCTTGGGGTTGGAAACAAGGATTGGCAATTAATAGGACTTTGCAAAACTTGCATCTCACTGTTACAGGCCAGATTCTCACCTCCTAAGAAATTTTCCACAAGAATTTAAAATATTTTAAATATGCACACATTCCTGACATCAGAATTTGGCTTTCTCCTTCTTCAGAAATAAAGTTTGGCTCCAAATCCCAGGTTTCCCTCTCAGTTCCTATAAAAACAAAAGGGTCAGTTAGGAAAACTACAGACTAAGTCTGTTTTCTCAGAGTCAAAAAAGAACAATCAGGACACAGAAACTGTTTCACCCAGCTCTTTCACAGGAGGAAACCCATCCCTCTCCTGTCTGCCTGTGGGCACGTTTTGCATACTGGAGCCTTTCCTTGAACAAGACCCCTCAGGCACCCTCCAGCCCCCATCTGCCAGGGAGTCACACAGCGAAACAAAGGGCCAGCTCCTTTGTCTGGGGAGACAAGGTGCCAACCTGCCTGTCTCTGTTTACCAAAGTGAGGGATGTTAGCAGGGTGAGAATGGGGGCTGGGACCATTGCAGAGGTGGGGACCATTTGTCCTCTATTCCCGGCTCTCAGGCGCTTTCCCCACCCTGCTGTCTCCCTCTGATTTTCATGTCTTCCCAGCTTGGCTTTTTGAAATACTTTAAATAGTTATTTAGGAGGTTGCTGTTGATAGATAGATAGATAGATAAATAGATAGATAGATAGTAGATTCTATTTCTGAAAGGAAAGCCAGGGAACAGCTTCATAGCCCAAACTCCTGAGCTAATTCCCTACAACTCCGTTCACAGTGATACAGGGTTCTTATTTCTTACACAGTTCTGATTCCATG
Source organism: Neopelma chrysocephalum (assembly GCF_003984885.1). NCBI lineage: Eukaryota > Metazoa > Chordata > Aves > Passeriformes > Pipridae > Neopelma > Neopelma chrysocephalum. Next base: position 5,983,211 of record NW_020897809.1, read on the forward strand.
GATAACCCATGGATGCACACAAACAACCCTTACCTTGTCCTTTATTCAGTGCTTGCCTTTTCCTGCATCCCTGTCACGTCCCCTGCCAAGAGTGGATAGTGAGGAGATACTTGGGGACAAGTCCTAGTACACACGGCAGTTGTACCAGTAACTGAGCTATGCCAACAGACACTGCTTTAGGGATGACAGCTAAACATCATGGACAGTTTTCACTAGCCTGATTTTCTAACGAAATGCCTCCCTCATGGAACTGAATGAGAATAGTTTTGATGAGGCAGGAAGCTGGATGAAGGCCCTGCACTCACAGAGGCTGTCACCTGGAGTGCATCGCTGTGTGTACCTGCTGCACATCCATGACAGCAGCATGCTTCCCCCAGCCACACATTTGCACATTTAACTGTGTCAGAAATGGACAAACCCAGCCAGCAAAATCCATGGGACACCAACACTTAAGACTTTCCTTCCATACTTATCCAACTTACCTCAAAGACCACACAAGAAACAAAAATCAGTCAGCCTTCCTCCCTTTTTACCTGTGTTGTACCATACAGGGTGAAGTCCATGCTCCCTATCTCCCTGCTGTCTCTTTGCACTTTCAACTCAAATATGTAAAACTGCACAAGGAAGGAGAGGTTAAAATAACAGCACTCCATAATAAATGATATACTGTCCTTTACAGGTTTTCCTTTTACACCATTCGTTCTCTTACCAGCATGATCTCTGTTGGGTGTTATGTTAGAGGGAGTCTCCAGGAAGACACTGAGCAGGATATCAGATTTTATAATAAACAAAAATATAGGTTGTTGCTTTGTACTGCACCCTCAATCTAAGGAATAGCACACACATGATGCTTCTATAGGCATGTTTGCATATGTTCCCCCATCTCTTTCTATATTTGCTCAGCAGTATACACTGCTGGGACAACAGTATACACCGCTGACTGGAGAACAGGAGTCTTCACCCTTCTTCTGTCCACTCTGGCACTCAAGGACTCAGACAGGAGCAACAGGATTGCAAAAGCATTGCTATTTCCCTGGCTCAGTCCCTCCTGGACTGGGGACGGAGTTTGCTGCCTCTCTGGACTCACACAGCCTGTTTCTCCCCTGCATGAAAACTTTGCTGCCACAGACCTAACCTGCATTTTATTTTTCTTCTCCTCCTGAGCACTCCTCCTTTGGCTCCCAGCTGCCCAAGAGATGGTTTGTAAAATCGGGCCAGGGGAGGTGGTGGTGTGGGGAGGGAAAAGGAGGTAGAGCCCAAGCACCAAAAGCAGCAGCCACAGCGGAAGGCAGCGCTTTGCATGATCTCATGAATCAGCCACGACATTATCTACAGTGAAATGCCTGGGAAGGGGTTTCCCATGTCCTACCCTGACCTGGAAGGTTGAATCCATAGGGGCCTGAAGGGCATTTTGATTGCCAAAGACAAAGGCTAAATCAGAAGGAAATGATATTTTATTTAACCTCTGCATGGCGGTGGGGGCCTGAGGGGAGGGTAGAGGCAGGGGGATGGTGACAGAGGCATGGGGATAATGAGGGGGATTCAGAGCAGATAACTCAGTAACATATGGGCTCTCACTAAAGCAGTGAGTCCCACCGAAAAGCCAATTTCCCTTGACGTGCTGTCAGCCACTGCTGGGGGAGGGCAGAGCCCTGCACAGGCAGCCCAGCCTGCTCTGCCAGGGCTGTGCTCTGCCACACTACCGTGCTGCTCAGTGCCAATATGGAACTTCCTTTCGGGAAAGGGCTGTGATAATTGTCTCTCTCTTTACACAGCTCTTTCCAGACAACATGCCCAGCGTTGGAGCCCTTATACAGGGAAAGCTCCCAAGACACCCTGACTTGGCTTGGAAGCCAGTTGGGGCTCTGAGTACCCAGCATTATGGAGGGTCAGGCTGAAGGACTCCAGACCTGTTGGTGCAGGGACCAGCTCTCCTTGTAGGTGCCCCATTACCGAAGTGTGGTTTGTGACCATTAAAAAAATCAACATCACAAGGGTTTTGGAGTGGTGGGGTGGGGTGAGCTTACCTCCTTGTTTACATGGCATTGTAGCTACAAAGGCTTTAGATGCTTTCCTGACATGACATTCCTGTAGGAAGTTGCTGCAGATGTCCTGAGAACTTTGGTGATCTGGTGGGTGGGTGGGGAAGGGCTATCTAGTAGGGAGGGACTGGGAGGGAAGGCAGGGAATGCAACAGTGCCTCCAGGGGAAGGTGGGGCCCATACCACCCTGGGTGGTGGGCTTTATGCAAGAATGCCCTGGAGGAGAGGTGGGGACCATAGCTTTGCAGAACAACTGTGGTGCCAGCGCATCTAACATCTCTAATACTTCTGTGAAGCCCAGCCCTTCCAGGATTGTTCTCAAGTTTTTAGCCAGCCCTAAAACACAAATAGGGTGGGGATCAGAGAACCAGAGGTGTGAGAAATGGCAAAGACCTTCACTCCTCATCACTTCTGTGGTATTTCATCAGACCATGCAGGCCTACAATGGCACTTTATCACTTCTTTTGGGAAGTAGTTTTCGGTACCTCTGATGCACCCAGGAATAGGTTGTGTTTTGCCAAATTTCTGTTTCACTGTAAGTAGAAAATAGTCATGGATGTCAATATGAGTTTTTACAAGTGAAAAGAACTTAAAAATGACACCCCCTCCTGTCTTCCCACAGTACCAAAATATCACACGTCAAAGATCCTCCTGCTGAGAGCTGAATTCCCCTTTCACGCTAAGTTCAAGGACTGAGGCTTGTTCCAAGCGTTTCTATTTCAGACTCTTGGTCTTTGACCAAATCATTGCATTTCAGGCTTGTGCTGAAGACCTGAGGACCATATTTGTTTGTACTCCCTTTGCACTTAGGGGCCCAGGCACAGCCCCTGTACTAGGAGATGTGTAAAGGCAACAGAAAAGTCTCAGCCTGTCCTGAGCAGGTTCTGCCAGATATGTGTTTCCTTGAGGTCCTGGATACTTTTGGGGCAGGTCAGGCACACACCAGTACTCCAGCTCTGCTATGTAGGGTACCTGCAGCACAAATTGATCTGTGGGGAGCATGACCCAAAGTGTCAAAACAGGGCCTTTAACATTTTCCACTGCCACCAAACCTGTTTGACTGAATTGCAGGTTAAAAAGGCATTGTGTCTATAATTGTTGGGCTTTAGAGAGCATGTCTTTTCCTTTAATGAAATACCTTGCTCATTCCATTCGAAAAGGAACCAAAGACTTCTCAGGTTTATGATAAAGTTGTAAAAATTTTATTTACCCCATATTTCCTGCTGGGTTATTTATGAGGCATTTTGTCAGCTCTCATAAAACTGCCTAGTAAAATATATTTTCTTACAAAAAAAATAAAATCATTTGTGCGGAACATCTTGAGAGCAGCGAGGACAGAGTTAATGGGATACACACACGTTCCGACCCTGGGAGAAAACAAAACAGAACGAAAGCCAGGCATTGTTGTGCTGCATTAGTTAATAATAGCTTTAGAGCTAAAATCCTGCTCCCACTAATGTTACTGGAAGTTGGTCCTTAATATAAAATAATCAGAGAACCAGCTGCCATGAATTACAGAGCTTCAAAATGAACCTGAAATCCATCAAAACACCCAGAAAACACACTTCTCCTGTTGAGATTTCACAAGAAACACCAGCTCAAGAAGTTTTTCTTTGAAGTATGCTGACTTAGGTTTATGTAAGTTGGGGATAGTTGCAAATAGTCACTCAGACTGGAACCCAAGGTTGGTTGATTTTTAATACAGTAACTTTTACCTAGTTAAGGGCCAAGACGCACGACATGAAGCTCCTTGACGTAAACCTGGAGGAAATCCCATCTTGGTAGTTGCTGTCGAATAAACAGCCTGGGCACAGGAAAAGCATGACCCACCCACTCCAGGCACAGCTGGAGTGCATTTGCCTCTCTTGGAGCACAGCTTTTCAGTTTTATGTCACATGCTTGCATCTGCTCAGTTCTCCGTGGTCTAAACTTTTGCTTTTTATTCCAGCAGTGCTCATGTTCCCTAATCCCAGTGGGAATCTCTAAGCACTAGGTTTGTTGGGCAGCATTACCCCTAACACCCTTCACTTCAACCCTTGCAGCTTCACTCCAGCCACACTCACCACTCGCAGGTAAGCAGGACACAGGTAAAAAGTCCTTTCCATGTGACTGGCTTGGCCTGGTTCACTCAGGAGCTCAGCAAAGGTATTATAGCTTGGAGGCATCAGGAATATGAAGAAAACAAAAAAACAATGAAACAATGAATAAGAGATTTTAAAAACCCCCACAACAAAAGAACACCACCACTACCCAAAAAAACCAAACCAAAAAACCCAGGGAAGGTTGTTTTTAAAACAACAAGAGCTGGATGCTAGGAGGCGATCAGGGGGCTTTTGTTTTGTGCCTATACAGCACTTAGCACAACACAACTCCAAATTACAGCTGAGCTCTTGCTCCTTTTGCCCTGCAAACCTGAAGAAGCAGCAGCCAAGTATGGGAAACAGGCAAAGAGCCAGGTTTGCAAAGGTATTTAAGTGTGTAAAGACACAGGGGGATATTTATTTACGGATGCTGGTAGAGGTCCTATTTCCTACGGGAGCCAAGGGGCATTAGGCTCACAGTTCCAGTGCTTTATCAGTGCCACCAGGTGTTATCTGTTTCTTTAGGTACAGGTAGAGCTGGGTTTACCACTCCTCCCAATAAGACTTGTTTTTTAAAAGCCAGTCTTATCATGGGGTTACTCCCCCTATGTGTCTGCAAAGTGCCTTTTGCAGTGCAAGGTCCTGCCTCAGTCACACAACCCGTGACAGCATTTAGCAACCGCAGGTCAGTGCTGCTTTGGGCATATGCATATCTTGGGCTATGCTTTCCTTTTGCACAGGTGTGTTTCTCTAGAGAAAAAGGAGTGTCTCGAGATGTCTGGGTGACCCAGGGGCCTGGAGCTGGCCAGAAATCCCTTCTCAGACTTTGTCAGGGAGCAGAGGGGGGAACAGCCTGCCAAGCAAAGCAGGGGTGGCTCCCCGGAAAACACAAAGCATCGAGTGGGATATACCAGACCTGAACTTTAACAAGCAGTTTAGGAACTGGCTGAGATTTTAACAGTTTAACCAAACTGGGCCAAAGTTCCTCCAGCTCAGCCCTGCCAGAAGTGTCTGATAGAACAGAAAATGTGCCCTCCAACTGCTACATTCTCCTTAGACTGAACTAAATCCATTACACTAACTCAGCAAGCAAATTCAAGGTGGACTCACCTGGAACATTTGTCGGCTGTCTAGAAATAAATGCAGCGGAACTCCAGTGGAGGGAGTTCAGAGAAGAGAGGAGAAATGTGTCTAAAGGCTCTCTGGATTTGACTCGGAGTGTTGAGTAGGTGGAGATGGAGAAGGAAAGTCATTTCTACTCCAGATATCAAACAAGCTCTGAGAAAATTCCTTCTACAGCTTAATTCATTTAAAAAGAAAACACCTTTGCCTCCCAGCTTTCAAGAGGTTTTGGCATCCTTTACAACCAGCATAGTCAGTTGTTCCAGAATCAACAGTTTTGGTCAGTGACTGACAAGGAAGGGCTGCTTTGCCTCAGTGCACCAGGGAGAAACCAGCAGACATGTGGCAGACACCTTATTTGCACTGGTGGGACTAATGCTTTTGACTCAGCTTGCGAAAGGTGAGCTGGCAGGATGTTAGCATACTGCACGCTTTGACAAACCTCTGGTGATGAGAGAGCTGCTGGAGACCAGAGCAATCCGGCCCCAGGAGGAATGTTTCTCCCCATTCCACCAGACTGTTTCTATTAATGGGGAAAATTCCAAAATTAAAACTGCAAAAAGCACCCTGTGCTGCAGGCAGGGGACAGAACATATGGTGCTCAAGCTTGAAAGCTGGCATGGGTGTTGTCTTTAGGAAGGGAAACATAAAAGGACACAGACAGCGAAGATGTGCAATGGCCCATGCTGAGGTCTCTGCAAAGCTGCCATTGGTGGGAGTCCTTGTCAAATTATTCCAATCATATGAGCAGATATGAGCCTCATAGCTACCTCTCTTTCTTTTTCTTCTTCTTTGTGTTATTTCTCTTCCCCACTGCCAACTGGCATCAGTGACCAACTTACCTGCATCAAACACAAACATGTGGGTTGTCTGAAGCCAAGCAGGGTCCTCGTCAGGGGAACACTCTGGGCTATTTAATAAAGTTAAGAGACCAGAGAAGCATCCAAGCTTTCCCACCGTAGTAGGAGAAGATGAAATTCTTTAATTGTTTGTGTTTGAGTGAAACTCATATAAAAAGAGGATTTGGGATTCTGGGGAAGCTTTAGAGTGGAGTCTGACCTTAAGCCATGCTTCTGAACAGCATCGCACGCTCTCACACTGTGCTCCCTGCACCCACTCTGGGAACTCAGCCCTCACTCTTAGCCCTCCTACTTAGACACATCGAGGGATTCAGGGAGGCAACAGTTATTTTATCCTATAGTTAGTACAAGATCTTTTGGGGCCTGTAGTCCAGGCAACTTAAAAGAAGCTGTGTCTCTCATGGGTAGACAAATGCAGCTGCTCTGCATCCCATTACAGCTCAATTATCCAGTTATGCAGAAGTCACAAAGTGGTTTGGATCCCAGGTTGGGTTCTCTCCTTAACCCCAATTTGAGCACATCTGCAACATTTAACCTATTATTCTCTCATTGTACTCCACATAGTCCTTATCACAGTCCTCAGACTTTTCCGAAGAGCAGTAAAAGGAATAAACAAATCAAGTTTAGCATGTGGATTTGGCTTTGAATGACAGAAATCTCATAGGACAAGTGATTTCTTCATTCAGGATTGAAGTTCTGTGAGCCTGGTGAGTTGGCTAGGACCCAAACAAGATCCTACCTGCTTGAGATTCAACTCAAATTTGGAACTAGTATTGGTAACATGAGATCTAAGAACAAAAGCAGAGCAGCCAGCAGCCCAGATGCTTACTGGAAATGACAGTAGAAGGATCTGAATCTTAATTTCCTAAACCACAGACAAACTCATTAATGCTGTAGTCAGCCTGTGTGGCATCTGTCAATCTTGATAAAAACAAACTATTTTTCGGTGTTGCTGTTCTTTGTTTGGTTGGTTGTTTTTGTTTTGTTTTAGTTCAGAGGTACAGGGGACGACTGGGAGCTGTTTTGATTTTTTAAACCTTGAATGTCCTTAAAGGGTGGGAACTCTGCCTTCCACCTTTCTTCACCTCACATTCACAAGTCACTTGTAGAGATGATGAAAAGCCTTTCCCTTACAGGTTCCATGAATTTTGGTGTCACTCTAAATATTGTAGCTTTGGGTGGAGGATGTCATCAAAGCTGTGGCATAAGCACAGGCTTGAGGGTGAAACACAGAATGATTCATTTGGCTTGAAAGATACCAAGATGCTTGGCCTCAAATGCCATCAGGCACAGTGGAAATCTCACTGTCAAGGAGAGCAAGTAACCAAACTGACAATAGAGGGGAAAAAAACCCAGTCGTGGCAGGACTGACTGCTTACCTCTTTTCCTAAAATTACCCCATTTTAACCTACTATATCTCTACGAGGAATAACTAAAGAGACTGGGGCATTTCAGTCTGGGAAGTAAAGAAATAATGACGATCATAGAGGGCTATAAACTGCTGTGTGGCACTGGCACAGGAACAACCGTTTAACAGCTTTTATGGCAAAGGTAGGGAGCAACTGGGGAAGCTGGGAGGAGGCAGACTCAGAGCAAACAGAAGGCAGTGTCTGGGCAGTGTATGCTGCAGCCTGGCCCCACCGAGTCTCTGTTTTGAAAAATAATCCTGACGAGGGCTACCAGCCCTGACGAAGCCCGGTTGAACAAGCACCAAATCTCTGCATGCTCAGCTGAAGGGCAGGTCTGGTTAATGACAGGGAGCCTTTGTGAAAGGTTGCCTCAACTGTAGGGAAGGCAGATGCTTTCAGTCAACCCTAAAAAAAATAATTGTAGCTTTTTTGTTTCCTGGAAGTGACATACAAGTGGATTAGGAGCCTTCCACCTTCTGGTAATCCTGGATGGCAGGAATGTTTAGCAGTCAAAGCACGGCACAGGTTGGTTCAAATTCTCATGCTGCACTTCTGGTTTTACCACCAGTTTATCGTATGGCATTAAAAAACACATTTAAGGTCTTGGCATATGTGCGATGGGTGTCAAACCAGCAACAGCCAGGGTCCTGTAGTCTAAAATTTGGCTCAACTTATCAACTTCCAGGTGAGAATGATGGCCTTTGCCTGCTGGTGTCTCAGGAGGATGGGACTTCACCTAACACTGCAGAGGTTTAGGGGTGCCCAAGTGTTAATTGTGCATATTTGAGTCAGAGTGAGGAGATTAAACCCAGCTTCTCAGGGTAAGTTTGCAGAAGGCAGAACCATCTGCAAATGGAGAAATGCAAACAAGGAGGGGAAAAGTTCAATTTTGCATCCTGAAAGAAAATGCAAATCTTAGGATTTTTTTTTTTTAACTGGAGTTTCAGTGCCAGTTTTCTCTGATTCTACACCTTCTGGCACAAGGAATGAAACCAGGCTAATCTCAGTAACTGGCCAAGGAATGCTCAGGCTTTCTAAAGTCCCAGCCCACTTGGTTAGCTCTATTTCTGAGACAGAGAAACAGAAATCTTTCTACTTTTAACATCAATAACACCAGTTATTCTCCCAAAGAATTATTATCAACAATTCCTTTGCTATATTTACAAAGAAGCGGGGCTATTCTTAGAGAAAACACTAAAAAAGCCATTTTATTTAGCTTTCTTGGCAGTTATACAAAAATGTAAGGAATGTAGTCAGTTAAAAACATCAAATCCCCAGCACGAGCCTATAAGAGCTTTCTAATGCATATTTACAGTATAGAAAGCAACCACTTTCCTGTTTTGTAGAACAAACAGGGAACCTTCTCTTTTCCTCCTAGCTGTTCCTGAAGACCAAACATTAAGTTAGACACAGAATGTTGCTTTTAATGGTGTGGGTTGTAAACTTTTAATGCCTAGAAAATGGGACTTTATACTACAGCCTTCTTTTCCTAAAAAGGAAATCAGAGGCAAATTTTACTGCTGGTTTTAGGAAAGTTCTGAATTGGCAGCCCAGGGTATCTAAATACTCCTTTAGCCACAGCTTGGTTTGCCACAGGGAACAGCAGTGCTGACTTCTTCCATGCTGCTCCTCGCTGAGGCAAGGACCTGCACCCCAGACAGGAGGAGGCTGCTCAAGTCCCACAGTACTGAGAGTGGGACTGGGGAAAAACACTGTATTCCCATAGCTCAGTGTGGGGACACTAGGAATTGGGAACACAATTGGGACTACACCACTGTTCCCATACATGCAACAGCATCTTAGTATTTTGCTCTGAATACCCTCAGGAAGAATCTCGCAGGGGCATTACTTACTGCTTAGGAAGGAAACTCTGTAGTGCATCAGGGTCACAGCTTTCCTAATGATGCTGAAAACTAACAAACAAACAAAAGACATGGGTTATTGCTTCAGATTTTGAGGGGAGGAGGAGTTAATGAGTTTGTCTCTTAACTGGTGAAAATGGACAAATGCCACCAGTGTTACTTGTTTTGCATGAAGCTCCAAAGATTTCCAAATAGATGGGTCAGTACCTCCTTTAAAGAATAGTCTTTTTCATTGGGAAACAAAGCAACTCAGTCTTTTGGGATTTTGTAAATTCACTGGTATAGAGAACATACTGCAAGGAACAGTCCTCTACAGGTAGGGACAGAGGTATTCAGCTTCTCCCTCTTTTTTTTTTTCAGCTATAACTATAAAAAAACTCCCTCTGTTTATCTCTTAAGTTTGTCAGTGTTGGAGACCTCATCTCCCAAGCCAGCTTGAAATTGAAAGGTTCCAGATCCCATATTGAAATTAGCTCAGGTGTCCCATGTTAGAGAGAGGCTGGAATCATATTCCTCTATCCTGTCCTCTGAACCATGTTGCCACTTGTTGCTATTCTGCTGCTAGAAAGCTTGTTGTTTAAGATGTGTTTTAAGTGGATCCCTCCTGAACCTTCCTCAGGGAGGTGATAAAACTGCCTTTAAAGTTCTCTACAAGTTTTTGCTTCCATAACTGATATTCATTGAGTTTCTCCAGATTATTCTTTTTTCTTTTCCTGTCCTTGTACAAGATAATGGCTGAAAAGGTCAAAATCCTTCCTTGACCTACATTGAGTCACTGCTCCAAAACTGGACATGTGTTTGGCTTCCTTTGTCCAAATGGTGCTGGCCACAGCCCTCAGAGTCCTGTCATCCTCCTCCCAGCCAAGGGGGCAGCCTCCCTCTCACCAGGCCGTTCATATGTGTCACAGGCTTGACACTGTGGCAGGAAACAAGTATGCAATTTTGCGGAGCAATATACCAGGATCTGACAAATTAGCCCATCACAACACCCTGCCACTCTGTTGGCATGTGCTAAAACCAGCAGGAGAGCAGCTTGGCTCTCACTATTGTGCCATGGCACAAGGCAATACCAGGTGGGAACAAATCCTAAAATGGCCCATAATCCTGCTGCAGTGAAGGAACGGGATCTAGGGAAGTTATTGCTTCTTGGGGCAGACAATGCAACCCCAACCAGGATGTCTATGGGCTTTTGTGATTTGTACCATAACCATATGCTTCTTTTTCTACTTCAGAGAGATCAGAACTGAGCAAACCCTCACCCAGAAAAAAACAATCAAGAAAACGACTGCACTTGAAGCCATCAAGAGGAAAGGAGAGACTCGTTCAGCCTTTGGCTCCCATTCCCTGTCATGTAATAGTTTCATCATTGTAGGAAGTGTCAATAAGATACCAACAGAGTAAACAATTGTCAGACAGATTTTCACAGAGCCAGTTGACTGGACCATGGCTGCTTTGTACACAATGCCAATGCAGTGTCATTTCTAATGGGGGAATTTATACAGTGTAATTATGTCAGAATTTGCTCCAGGCTACACACTGTTGCATTATAAACCTGGCCATTGCCTGTGATTAGTCAGAGCTTTAAATAACACTGAAAGTAATTATATCAAGCAAGAGGAAGAAAAGTAGTGCATTCCAGTGCTTGCAACATACCAGCCCCTGAAGGGGGTTGGCTAATGATGAGATGATGTCCCCTTTATTGCTGGAAGTTTTGATACCTTAGGTCACATCCTGATCACCTGACCCACAAACGATTTGAGGACTTTCTTAGTTTGGCCCTTGTAATTATGGAGGAGAGGGGACTTTATACAAGTGAGGATAAGATTCCTGGATGATTGGCTGTAGATGGATGCGATTGAAATGCAAAGGGAGACTGCCTAACACAGCAGCACATGGCCAAAGGGGCTTTGCATCAGAGGTCTCCCTGCATGCTTGTAGGCATAGGTGGATGTCAGGCATGCTGTCACTAGTGACCTGAGGGTTAAGGGCTGGTCTGTTTGCAGCAAAAGAACACTCCTGATGGTGTCACTGGCTCCAGTGGAGCAAAGAGCAAGGCCTGCATGAACATGGTATCACATTGCCAGGGCTCTGCAAAAGTAAGGGCTCCATCCAGGAGGGACAGAAGAAGGATCTAAAAGAGAAAGCAATCACTAGATTAAGGGTGAGCAGATCACAGGATTATGTGATACTCCTATTTTGCACTTCACATTGGAAGAGCCCTGATCATCTGGCATCCTTAGATCCCCATTTCCAAGAGAGAGAAAACAGATCCTTTGCTTTCCAATTCATGCTGAGTTTCAGTTCTGTGAGAGGGACAAATCTGGCTGATACCTCCCTTGCTCTGGCTTTGGTCCCACAGGGCTGTTACAAAATCTGGTTGGTAGCAGCTCTCCTGAGGGCTGTTAACAATGGTTGGGAATTGCCATCACACAGCATCTTTTAGTCTTGCTCAGTCCTGCCTTCATCCCTTGCTCTGTGTCACAGAGGGTGGTTCCACTTCACTTTACTTTCTCTTTCCAGTAAGTGCTCAGTTGGACCTGAAGCAGTGCATACAGGTTACACCTCTCCAGAGCTCAGGGATCTGAGGCATCTGAGATGTTGCAGCCAAAGCAGAGTGAATCACGATCAGAAATGGTGCTGTTGCTGGTCCCTTACAGTATCTGGTCTAGAAGAGGCTAAGACACTCAAGACACTTTTAGAAACTGGGAGGATAATCCATGAGAAATCCCCACTACTTCTGCTTCTACCTGTACTGAAGAGCTACAGCGTCAACTACTTGTGGTATCCCGGCATTTTTCCTTTTGTCTGGGATGGGAATTAAACCAGGTACTAGACTGACGACACAAATAACAGAATTGTGGAGGATTAGCCAAATCTTTTAGAATCTCAGCAAAAAGTTGCCTTTCATTTTATGGGCAGGCATTCAGAATAGTTTTCATTTGTTCTGGACTGATTCATCCTGCCCCTTCCTTTGACCTGACAGAATGGTGACTGAAGCTCTAGGTTGTGCATCCTGTTCCAGCTGCTGCCGAGTTCCATGCAGAGGTGTCTGTCCACAGCTGCTTTTCATGGCTCCCATCCAGAGGTTGCCACCTTCTCTGATCCACCAGCACAACTATTTGTGTTATCAACTATTTGTTTCATCACTTCCCCAGCTTTATCAAAATAGTCCTGCTTACGGAAGAATGGGCTTTAAAATATAAATGCCACATAGGTCTTCACTGGGATGGGACTAAGGGGAGAACTGCTGTTAAACAGTATGTTCAGGTCAGTGCCTTGAGCAAGAACCAAGACAAACACATATACAAGATATATAATGTACCAGCATTAAAAAACAAGGCTGGAGGCAGCAGCTCTGTAGTATCCCTAGCCAACCTCTCTGCTGAGCACACTATCCTACTTGGTCTCCCTCTTTTCCACTCCCTTTGTCACTTGACCCTGTAAAGAACTGCCTCAATACATTGAGCTGGCATAAAACTAACTGAACCAAAAATTACTTTAATTTTCTGCTCAGCATCCTGAACAGGCTCAGAGCAGCATCCAGTGAGCCCTGGAGCCAGTGAGAGGGGGAGGGCTGCTGTGCAGCCACAGCCCAGATACATTACTGTAACAAGGTGTGTTTCTCTAGGTCTGAGTCACAAAATCTGCATTTCCAAGCTGCTGTGAAAATAAAAGATGCTGTGGGCAACAAAGCGGGAACTGAACAGGGGTAAATTTGAGTTTCAAATGAGAGAAAGGGAGTGGGGTGAAGAATAAAGGGCAGTGAGAGGAAAGATGCATTTTCTGAACAAAGCACCACTGTTTTATACGACAGGATTTCTCCTGAGTTTCTTAAGTCTGATAATTTTATATCTACTTCTGGATGGTAATTCCTAGTAATTTTAGCTCATGTCATCAACTGTTTTAATGGAGCCAATCTGGTAAAATTACTGCTGTATTTATCAAATGTGCAGTCACATATGTGCATACGTTGTGTATATCAACTGTGAAAAAGGAAGTAAAACCCAATACCCCCATCAAATTTTCCATCTGAGGTGCTTTACCTCGATGTAAGTAGTTCAAAAGTATAAAACCCCCAGGTGATAAGTAAACTGATATGTAGTTGTTGGCTTGATATGATTTACCTCCAGTACCATCCTAGTCTGGAATACCTGGATGTTCACCTGGACTTGGTTTTCATTTTTAACTGGAAGGAGGTTTTGAAAGCAGGGATGCTTTTTGATAAAGGCTCCCTGCTGTTTGTTCTTAAGTTTGTAGTCTGAGTGGAAATACCGTTCAGCACTGCACTGTGTCCTGGGATTAGAGAGCCTGTTCTGGCTGGAGCAATCTGTGTCTGTGCTGCTCTTGCTCTGACCACAGGAGTGCTGAACTAGCAGACCTGGTCTGTAGCAGTTGTGCATTTGGCTGGTTCCTTACCAAAGCAGAGCATTGAGAGGTGGTATTGGCTTAATATTGCCAGTGTCCTGGGTATTCAGCCTGTCTCACCTAACAAACAGGGTAAACCAAGCAAGGCTTCACTCTGAGCTGCTTACCTGCTCCACTGTGTAGAATTTCTGGGCATGGCAGATGGGGGATGCTCCAGTTCCAAACTGTGCTGGTAAGTTGTGGCTTTGAGGGTCTTTGGGCTGGTCCAGTCCCTGTTCTGAGATGTATCAGGAGATATTTCAGAGATCTTCCAGCTTTTCTGCTTGAAGGAGAAAGAGAAGTAACTTTTCTTACTTCTTTAGACTTATTAACAGTCACAGAAGTCATTGTGCTACAGCAGCCTGGGGCAAGGCAAAAGCCCACTGCACAGGACCTGGTACTTACAAGAGCAAAAAATGTCTGTGGGCTCAGATGCCCCGGTGTACAGCCCTGTATTCCTCTTCAAAATGCCTGAGCAAGGTGTTGGTGACCATGGCTCCCTGATCAGAGAGGGAGGTTTTGTTCTAGTGCATGATGCAAAGGCCTGTGAAGACTCCCCCCAACCCTGGAGTGCCACTGGGCTGTCACAGAGCCCCTGAGTCCTTCTGGTTTCTCCAGCAGTCTATGACCCTGGCACAGCTTTGCTGGGGAACAGGAAAGACCAAGGAGCCTCTGGATGTGGCAAATTATTTTGGTTGTTTTGACATGGAGTTGGATGAAACAGATCCTGGTAAAATGAGGGATGTGTGGGCTATCAGAGGCATCAGTCAGCGCCAGGTGGGGACTTAAGGACTTTAAACCTTGGAAGTAATAAGACTCCTATCATGGACTGCACCAGAGTTGTAAAGCCCCAGAGAAGATGGATTCAGCCAGACATGGAAAAGACACAACTTCCCTTTTTTTGTTTGCCCTTCTTTAGCCATCTCTGTCCCCTCTCCAGCACCAAATTTCTTGTGTTGCAGAGATGTCAGTAATATTCATGGGACAAGCACTTTTGGGGTGGGAATCTCACATGTGCTGACCTATGGCCTCACAACCACCTGCACCACAACCATCAGACTCAGGAAGGCTGCAGGAACTGCATGGAGCCTGGGTGAGGAGAAAGAGCAAGAAAAAAGAAATGGGGAAAAATAATTGTTTCATTCTCCTAAACTAATATGGCTTAAAAAGTTCACTGAAGTGGCTTTGCCCCATCTTTTATCCTTTCCTGAAATAAAACCTGTGGTTTTGAGTGCTAAAAAATGAAATTGATGAAGCGATGAATGAGAAGGGGTGAAGTGAGGTGACCGGGCAGGACAAGCAGAAGGGAGGCATCAAGAGGAGGAGGAGAGGAAGAGAAAGGCATATCAGAGAAAAAGGAAGAAAGATTGGTGGAGGGAGAAGAAGGCTGTGGTGTGTCAAAGAAACCCTTGCAGCAACAGCATCCTGGGAGCTGCAGCCAGCCAGCATGGCTTGCTCCCGGCCTCCAGCCTGGTCCAACTGCAACATCTGTTACCCTTGAGCTCAGCTTGGTTAGTGGCATGTTTGTTTAATTGTGGGCCTGGTTTGTTATTTTGCTTCCCATTAGGAAGCTGAAGAAAGGAGGAGGAGGGTGTTTTCATTCTGGGGAGCACTTTGCCAGGACAATGAGGTTTTTTTCCATGGCACTGTGTAGTCAGAACTAGCTGTACTGCATCTCCTGACAAGGCAGACGCCTCCAAAGCCCATTGTTCAACCTGATGCATTAAGGGCTCACACTTGTAATTTTGGCGGTGATCCCCCTCTCCCATTGTGCGAGCAGAATGGGCTGAAAAGGGAGAGTCTGTCCTCTTTATCTGGCAGCAAGAAAAGGAGGCAGCAGCAGTGGCAGTGGCTCCTCTGCTCGCCAAGGTTCTAGCACTCCTGTGGCAGTGGTAGGGAAGGCGGGACTTGGTGGCTTTGAAAGCTTCCCTGGTCACTCCTAGGAAAGTCACTTAACTTTCAGTCTCTGCTGTAACTCCTTGGCCCCCCTCCAATTTTCCCAAATCCATCACTGACTATTTTGGAAAAATGACTTCTTCCTGCCTGAGCATTCAAGCTTTTTTGTTTTAATAAAACAGAATTGTTGAAAGGGGAATTTTCTAGTGCTGAACAGCAGCCATGAAGACCAGTACCCTCTGCTGCTCCACGCACTGCCATCAGAGAACAGCAGGACCAAGCTCCCATGCCACCGTCCCCTACCAGCAAGGCATTTTTCCCCTGGATCTGACCATTGTGGTGCAAAGAGCTTCCATGATGTGGACATCTCCTTCCTATGCCAGGAATCATATCCAAGACCCCTGAAAGGCTTTGGGCTTGTCAGAGGAGCTGGCACACGCACGTATGTCGTGTTGTGCTTGTGTTGCTCAAAGGCAGGACAGATGACCAGGTTTCTGACTCAGCACTGAGCAGAGACCTATATGAAAGTCTGACATCAGAAAGCATGTCCTAGCAGTCACTGGGACAAAAGAATAGTGATGGGACAATACAGCTTTGTACAGTACAGTTCTCCCGCTCCTTCATCATTGCTCAAAACTAGAGATCCCAACTCAAACCACTGGAGCAACAAACTGAACTCACAAGGAACACTTCAGACATTGCTTAAAAAGCAAAGCAAAAAACATATTTTCTTAAAATTATGGATGCATTAAAAAAAAAATGAACTGAGCACCAGAAGCTTAAATATAAACTCTAATTAGTAAACAGGCAATACAAACAGAGCTCTGACTTTGCAAACATTTACATATGCAAGAACCTTGGGCACTCTGAGTTCCAGGGGAAGGATCATGTGTCTAAACATACTTAGGAGGAGCAGTGTCTGCCAGGGCACTAAAAGCACTGGGGTGTTAGAGCTGTACAGCAGTGATCCACTGCTGAACCCCAGTAAGAGCCCACATCTGACCAGAACCTCATTAGCAAAAATAAAGTATCTTGCATCCTAAGCAACATGGGAAGAAATATCAGAAAAACCCCCCAAAAATGTACACTAAAGTCAGGACAGAGATGCAGATTTTGAAGACTACAAAATACAGGCGAGCTTCAGTGCTGCAGACTCGAGAGTGTTCAGCCCTGCTTTGGCAGGGCTGTGGTCTCTGTGCCCAGTCTGTCCTCCAAAGGAGGACCCAGCCATGCCTGGGTGCATCATGTGGATCGCACACCTCACCTCCAGGCCTGTTGGCTCCATGTTACCTTCAGAAGAGGACTTTCCTTGGCTGCAGTTGCAGGACTGCAGTTGATCCCTGGGCTAAAACCTGCCCTCCAGTCACACCTGGAGTCTTTCTGTGCCAGCTGCAGAGTTCAGAGCTTGGTGTTTCAGGAGAGCCGCCTCAGCTGGTGGAGGTTTGTGCAGAGGAGTGCTGCCCCTTTCGTGTGGTTCTGGAGCATACTCTGACCTGGGGGAAGGGGCAACACTTCGATGGACTTCTTCCCCCAGCACCCAAAAGCCAGTTACGTGTTGGTAAATTATGGTAGGAGTTTTACACAACTAGGAGTCTTGCTGCCAAGTATTATGAGTCACAGACTATCACAGAAGGGACCCACAAGGATCACCAAGTCCAACTCTTAAGTGAATGGCCCCTATGGGCAATCAAACCCACAACCTCATCACTAATAGCACCATGCTCTAACCAACTGAACTAATCTCAGCTCAGCGTCACTTTACTGAGCTAATTCCTTCCCCCTAATCAGATGTCTAACTCCAATTAGATGCCTTGACCATTAGCAACTACAGCTTCCAGCACCTCAGATCACAAATTATTCAGGGGCAGTGGAGGACTTGTCAGGTTTGCCTGTTTCTAAAGGCCCATCTCTGCTGGCTTCAGCTACGTTTAACAGCCATGCTGGTAGGATGGGACTCCCTTCCTTCCAAACATGTGCCTTTTACGTTGCAATCACTGTCCTGCCATGCCTGTCTCAATGAATGACCTGGAGGGAGAGGAGGCATGATCATACCTGCTACCTTTGCAGAGCAGCACGTCCTCCTCAACTGCAGTTGACCTCCACAAGCACCAGCCAGGTGAAAACAGCAGTGTCTTTTCCTTGCTGGAGCCACACACGGACCTGATAAAAAACCCACCTCTGCAGGGCAGAAATCCAGCCTTGGATTCAGCCTTGCCAGCCATGGCTCACTTGATTTTCTGTATGGCGTGAGATAAAATTTGCTAACCTATTCCAAGGTGGCTGAGTCTGTGGGTGCTGCCTGTGTAAATGCTGTAAGCCACGGAAGGTAAATTTATTTGGGATCTGGTACTAAAATGACTCGATGGGACACACTGCAGTTCCCAGCTTCTCGGTCACCAGCTTAAATCTTCAGGAGGACCTTAGGCATAACAACCTGTGGTCAGAGGCTCGACAGCATAGTAACTAAACTTGATTTTAAGGTCTGCATGGAGAGAATATTAAAGCGAGGTCTCCATGCTGCAGGGCTGACTGAGCCGGGAGACTCGGTTACAGAACAACGTCCATTAGCGCAGGAGGCAGCACAGATGCTATCTGGCTGTGGTATTATCCCTGGCTGTTCTAACTTCGCTCTGGACAGTTAAGATCTTGATGACATTATGAGTGGGGCTAGGGGCAAACTGTGGCCACAGCCAGATTAGTGGTGCAGGCAGGGCCTGGCTGGGGAAGCACTGTCTGCCAACACAGTCGCTCGCTACTGTTGCTGCTGCTTTTCCGGGCTGTCCTATCCCTGCTCCGCAGTGCAGTGCCCCGCAGCTGTACCTGAGCAATCACTTGCAAACCATCACGCTGAAATAAGGTAAATTTAAATAAAACCACTAAGGAAAGCACACACGGCCCAGTTACGTGCCCAGCCGCAGCAAGCAAGAGGCCGAGAGACATTCACTGCTTTGCCGGGCCAAAGGTGCGATGGCAGGATAACCTCTCCCATGGGTTCAACCCCACACCTCCCAGCAAAGCTTTTACCACCCTCAGCCCAGGGGCGGGTGATGTTTGCTTAAGCTCAGGCTGGTTTCACGTTTTCACAGTGATATGATAATTGCGTTTAGATAGCCCTGTCTCTCTCTGCTGGGCTTTCACAGGGCTCTCCTGGCCCCCAGCAGGGCTAATTTAAAAGCGGCTCCGCTCTCAATGATATGCCACAGTGTTTTCAAAAAGAAACAACCAGCAGTGGCTTTCTGGAAAAATAACAAAGGGACCCAATTACAGGCAAATGTGTTGAAGGGTCCCAGGGCCGTCTGTGGGCAAATTAGGGCCAATTTAAGGTCAAAATGATTTAAGGTATAAGGACAAGAGAGAGATGGGAAACAATTGGTCAGATTCCTGCACAGAGTGTCTGCTGCTGGATTTGAATATGTTTTAGCGCCCCAAAGGTGGATAAACTACAGAATTGGGGTTATGCCTGATTTTAAAGTGGGTAGTTTATACCTTTTCTTTCATCCATGCTTGAGAATGTGTTTGATGTGCTCATGTTCAGCAGTGCACCTTTGAAGAGCCCTGCGAGGACCTGGCACATAGCTGCCTGCACAGCCCCTATGCAATCTCAAACCCTTGGGCAGCCGTGAGCAGACAAGTTTTGTTGTCACCCAGAGGCTGTGCAGAGGATGTGCTCTGGCTATCCCTGCTGAGGGGCAGAGGGGACTTGAGTCATGGCTGGGCTTGGAGCAGCTCGTCTCTCAGGTTTACTCAGCTCAGCCCAAACTTAAAACATTTTCTTTGGAGAGTCAGATGGCTACCCAGGGGAAGAGGTGACCTGCCAAGCTGTGTGACATCTTTTTCCTGTCCCTCCACCTCACCATGAAGTTCGGACCTCTGCCTGTAGTCCCACTGGCTCCATGACCTGCAGGGATATCCACAGGCAAGCTGGCCATGGCTGTTTTGGGCACATGGACTGCTGAGCCTTTACACTCACCTTCCTGCAAAGGCAGCTTGAAACACAGGCATGGAAGCAACTCTGAGAGTTAATGCTCCACCACATAATTTTTTAAAAAATTTTTTTTCAGCATTAGTAGACAAGACCCTTTGGGATGATGGTTTGGAAATGTTTGAACAGTCGTACTCAACCGAGGTGCACAGCCCTTCTGCGTGAAATTGTCTTCCCTCCTGCTACCCAGGCATCATAGCAAAGGGAAAAGCAACTTTCCCCTAACCCAGTGACAGAGCCTCCCTCACTAGGATCTCTGTTTCCATGCCCTCATAGATGAGATCATCTTCACCCACTCAAAAAGCCGAAATCTTATCCAGAAATGGTCCAGAACATGAATCTCTAAATGGGCTAGGGATCTGACACCAAGTTTCCTTCCAGAATCAGTCCCTCTGCCTGCAGCCACCACAAATACCCCAGAAATGCTGCAACACATCCAACATGATAAATACTTTCACCAGATCTATTTAAAACTGGAGAACATGCTCAGCCTGCTGTTTTCTGTTGAATTTCAGATGAACCCTACGGAGGAGATGGTTTTCTCATTGTGATTTTTATCCAGAAACAGAGAAGCCTGGGTAAGGTTTGAATTCCTGATTGCTTACCCACATCTCCCCTGGCTCACCATGAAGATCCACACGGACACTCAAAAGAGTTAAATGGAAAAGCGAGGGGCACTCTGTCTGCTGCAGCGGGGAGGGATGGCAGGGGTGGACCCTGGGCACAGAGAAGTGGGTACTGTATGGTACAAACCCACACAGAGGGGGATCCGGGTCTCATTTCAGGTTCATTTGCCCATCACTGTTTCACTTTAGTAACAGATAGAAATGTAAAGACCTAAAGCTCTAATTTTTTTATTATTATTTTTTAATTTCCTTCCCTCCCACCCAAGGAACAGAGGGGCCATTTAAAAAAAGTACCCTGCATTTATATTTCCCACATTCCTTGGTGAAAAAGTGCTGAAATCCAGAGAAAGACTTAGGGCAAGGTAGTCCTGATGTAAATTTTGAGTAGCCCATGATATTGGTTGGCTTTTTATAAGTCAGCAATAAAACCATTCAGGGAGAAATGGCACCACAAATGGTTTTACTCCTGTGACATCTTCATCATACCCTACCTGAACTGTTTGGAAACAGCTGATTATTGGTGACACATTTCCATGCAGACTTGCTTAAAAACCCCACAAACAAACCTAAAAAAAAGGGAAAAAGGCAGTTTAAACCCATCTTAAAAATGGCTCAAAAATATCCAACTCCGTCCCATCTCCTCCTGCCTTCTTCCTACCATCTCCAGCTGGAAAAAGAGACCATAAAGCAGTTTTGTGCAGTCACATGTAAATCCCCTGTCTCTGTTAAGGCAAGAGATTAGCCTGTTAACAAAGTTACCTTGTCACCTACCCTGCTTAATCCTTGCATTTCAAAGTGTAATTTCATTGAGCGCCTTGGAGCTGAAATCTGGTGTGTGCTATTTATTTATTTCGGTCCCTACTTTTTTTTTTTTTAATTTTAATTCACCTGGAGCTCAAAGGATTTTTTTTTTTTGCCTTGCTGTAACCTGGGATTTTTGAAAAGGCAACCCTTCTGCCGCTTTTATTAATTTTAATACATTCATTTAACCCGTCAGGGACTGAGGTAGTGCAAAGACCTCTCTCCTCCCCCTCTCCCCACACCTTTCCGAGACGACAGTCAGACAGTCTCCACACAGTGCCGTACCGCTGGTGGTGCAGCGGAGTATCCTAGACATAAATCTGTCAATACAAAGAGAACAACACACACATAAAAAATGTGGCTAAAACCAAGAAATGTAGCATAATTACAGGTTCATTACTGCAAACAAAAGCATCCCCCGATCCCACCCCTTTGGCAGGGACGGGAGCAATTCAAACAGGCTCATTATGTAGTTACCTAGCCAGGGTCAGAGTCTCCTGAATAGCTGCAGTGGCTCTGCTTATTATCTGGCCCCGGACGCTGGGAATGCGCCCGTTCAAGCTGTGGAGTTGCAGGAGTACTGGGAGCAGCAAGGCTCCAGGTCTGCTCCTATTAGGTCTTCCTACCTATTGTTAATCTCCATCTTCAGAAGAAGATCTCCCTTTGTAATCGCTTTAAAGAGCAAAACGTACCAGGCTGACAGCCTTGGAGTCTGAAGTCTTGTGCTTATCTGCCCAGTGGGTACAGCATGAAGAGGGGAGACTGGGTGCAGCAACAGGCATGAGAAGGGGGACAATGGTTTCATCTCCATTGCCTGCTCCATTTCCTCTCCAATACTGCATGCCACAAGGCTGGATGCTGGCTGGGCAAGGCACACAGTTCCCACAGTCCATCCAGCAAATACCTCTCTGCTTGGAAACAGCTCGTACTGAACATGGGCTGGAAAAATCTCAATTTTCCAAATCATCCTCAATTTCCCAGAAGTTTGAGGGAATTCACAACACACTAAATCAGCATGCTGCCTTGGGCCAGCAGTCAAAACTTGTGCCCAAAACTCCTATTCCAGCCCTTCGCAAGCCTGTGCTCCGTTCCACCACTCCTTCCCCACACCCAGACGCAGGCAGATGCACAAGCAGCCCAGGGATGCAGACGGTGCTTTCTGGACATTTCCAACCTGGGCTCCCTTTCTCACCGGGCCGGGAAGTGGTGTGAAGTCCCCTTTGACACCACGTGCCCCTTCCAGAGCCACAGCTTCCCTCTCCGGTGGCCTAAGAATTGAGGAACTCCAAACGGCACCGCCGAATATTCAGGGAACCTGACAGCCCCCTTCCCCTCTGCCTGCAGCAGCGGTGAGCGCCGCTAGCGCACCCACGCTGAGCCTGCCTCCATCTATAACCCAAATGTCAAAACATTTCCTCTTACAGCCCCATTCGTCTCGTGGAAGCTCCAATCCCAGGTCCTAGTCACGCTGCTTTTGGGGTCTGCCTCGCTGAGCTATTACTGCCACTGCCCCACTGTGCGCAGATAAGAATAGGCTGCTTCTTCTGACTCATTTAGCTAAAACAATGGAGCCACTAGAGGCCAAATTAATCCCTGGTGACTTCAGCAGAGCTACACCAGTCTAAATTTGGTCCCAAGCGTACAATTAGCACAGAGGAAAGCACGGTGTCAGGACAGTCTCTTGGCTCTCCCTCCAGTCTCCCTTCACCAGGCTCACCCTCTCTGCAGACCAGCTGGGTGCTCCCTCTCAACCACCTTGGTGCTCGTGTCTTGCCATTTCTGGGCTCTGAGGAGGGCACCCTGCAAGGGGAAAAGGCAACTCATCTCCAGCAGTTTTTCCCTGGGAAGGGCAGATCCTGTTTCCCTCAGCAGACAGGAAGAAAGAGCTGGTCCTCCTTACCTTGGGCTTGCAAGGAAATGAAATCCATTCCCTGTGGATACATGCCTGCAAGCATCCCTCCAGCACTGGGCATCCTCCTGATGCCTTCAACTGGCAGAAAATCTCTCTCAGGTCTTATGTCCAGTCTGTGGCATACAACAGGTCATTAAACTCAGGCCCTGACCAGCCTTTCATCATCATCATCATCACCATCATCACTATCATCACTATCACCAGTTCTGTGGCAACAAGGTTCCCTCTAGTAATAACTAAGTCACTGAACTACCCTTTTCCAGCATATTTGTATTTCAAATGCTGAGAAAATATTTTGGAAATCATACAGAAATTTTCTTTGGTGACTCATCTGACCAGGCACTATGAGAAGCAGAGGCATTGCCCATCTGCTCCTGCCACCACACAGAAACGCCATGCGCAAAAAACAAAAGGGGCAGAAAGAAATTAATTTAAAAAAAAAAAGAAAAAAAAAGGAAGAAAACCTCCAAAAAATGGAGCTAACCAGAACTTTTCAAACTCCCAAAACACTTCCTCAAAAAAATGGTTTGTGTGTCATGCATGAGCAGAGCTTGGATCATAGAGCTACTTCCACATCCTGCTCTGCAGCAAGGTGTGGGGAATGCCGTGCCAGGAAGGCACGGGGTAGGCTCGGGACTTTGCTCGAACTATAAGAAAACTCCTGCTAACCTCAGAAAGTGTGTGTGTGTGTGTGTGAGAAAAAAAAAATCAAGCAATGAAAAAACCATCTATTAATTTGAGAAAAAAAGAAAAGGGGAACAAAGGGTGGAGTGTGGAACTGGAGAAGGTCTGTGCTTGATGCCTCCCTCTCCGTGTCCCCCTGCCCCCTCTGGCTCCACAACCCAGAGCCTTTTCAAACATTCAGACTTCTCATTCCTTTGACAATTCTTCAAAGGCTCCAGGATTCGAGGGAACTTCCTGTTTCATCGCAAAACCTCGCTTTCTTTTCCTTTTCCAGACTATTAAACCCCGCGCTAACCAAGTGGTGTTTGCCGCGTGTCCCACGACCCTGCCTGCTGTGTGACATTAAAGTTACACCACTCAAGGTGTTTTGGTCCTTACACCCCCCTTCTGACCCCCGAGTTTACTGCAGAACAAAGTCTTGTTAAGCTCGACACTGGAAAACATATTTCCTTCCTCACATGCCCATAGACGTTGTTTTAGCGTTGTATGGGTTTCGTGTATTATTTTGTTATTGTAGGGTTGCTGGTGACAACTGATCTGCACACACTGCTTTGTCATTGTAGGGTTGCTTTAAAATCCTAGACTCCTGGTCTTAGTTTTATTTATTTTAGGAAAAGGTAGTTTTTAAGGGTTGAAAAATAAACATGTTTGAAGGCATATCAAGACAGCGAGATGTGGCGTGGAGAGGAAATCCTGTCAAATCTGGGGCCTTGCCTGCCTGAGCTGTGCCCCTCGAGCATGGCCATGTCCTCTCCTCTGCTCTCCCGTGGCTGCCAAGACCCGCAGCCTCCCAGCAGCAGTGACCGACTTCTGACAGTCGGCATTTATGCAGCGCATATTAATGTCGTTGTGAAAACAGCGCCAGCATTAACAACTCTCAAAGGCTTGAGTTACTGTAAAAATCTGCACCAGACATGGAGTTTAAAAGTTCAGATAAAGGAAGAGGTGGAACAAGAAGAAAAGAGCAAGGGGGTGGAGAGGAGTAAAGTGCTGACTTGAATGATGGCGCAGTGCTGATGGCTCTCAGTGTGACCGGCAGGCATCCCCAGTGCTGCCAGGGAGCACCTGCAAGGGCTGCTGGAATGGCTTCTGGAACCCTCTACTCTGTTTGCTGGTCGGTGACCAGGTAAGAGAAAAGATTTTGGAAATCACAAAAATTCATCCCAGCACCCATCTCACCTACAGCATCCCCAAAACCTCCTAAATTTGCTCACTTAGACCAGTGTCAGAGTCCAGTCCCTCACACAACTCAAGGGCAGAGCACAGCAGTGATGGTGCATGGGCCCAGACCCTCACCTTGCCTTGGAAGCATGTCTGGGTCTTGTTTTCCTCATCCACTAAGGAAAGGGGGAAACATGAGTTTGAGCAACACTGCGACAGTGCACCCTTTCCAGCAGAGCATCCACAGCTCTGTTGTGAAATGGGAGACCAAGAAGACAATGAAATTAAGGGGAAAGACTCCTGTCAAGCTAAATAATTAAGTCCCAGAGTACATAATTGATGGGCTCTTGATGTGGACCCTAAATCATTTACAAGGCTGGTGAGTAACCCGACATGTGCAGCTCTGGCATTGCAACAGCAAGGGACAAGCATCCCCTGCAGCAGGGCTAACTGAGCAGGTCACACTGCCTGGGAACAGCTCCACAGAGGCTTGGCTGAGTCAGGGTGCTCCACCCACCTGCTCCCACCCTTCCCTAGCTGCTGTAAGAGGGTTGCTCACCATCGAGCCATCCCAGTTGCCTGGCATTGTGCTTTGGTAGACAAGAGTAGCTCCACCAACCCAGGAAACAGATTGGACATGGCAGGGCAGGGCGGTACAAAAGGGAGGTGCTGCTGTTTCTCTGCCAAGATTTTTCAACCAGCTTCAGTTGAGCACAACCTCAGCTGAATCCTAAACATCAACACAAGCTACCCAGCTCCATTGTAACACACACAATTTTTTTGTCACCATCAGAGAGTCAAACAGGGGCTTGCCAGTAGCACATGCACAGGCTCTGCTGGATACAGGTGTCCCTGGCCAGCACTGCTTGGGAGCAGCTCTTTCAAACTGCTCCTCTCCCTGAAGCTATGCTGATCCATGCCCCTAACCCAGAGAGATGGAGCAATCAATACACAAATGAACCGCTGGACTAAACAGGGTCAGTGGGGACAGGGCTGTGCCGTGGACACAATCCCTGGGGGTTCTCTGCCTGAGCTGAGGCAGAGGATGCAGACACTGCAGCTGACTGCACTATCCCATAAGAAAGACATCAATCTCAAAGGCTTTTTCCACTGTCAGTTATCTGCAATGCTCTTTCCTGCCCCATCAGTTGCAGAAATCAAATGGCACCATGCATTCCTATTCTGGTATTTTTTTCTTTTCTTTCTTAATTCCTTTGATCTTTTTACACTCCATCATCAAGAAAAGCTCTCTCTGCCCTTCTCATGCCTTCCTGTGACCCTGACACCTGCCTTGCAGGAGCACCAAACATGCCCCAAATCTCCTGGGCATCACCAGCTGCCCGGCCTGGTGACAAGAACATGGAGCAGGAGCACAACCCAAGGCTGTCTGCTGTCATGCGGACTGACCTGGAGAGCAGCATGCTGGCTCCACACTGAAAAATACCACTGTCCCTCCTAGTTGCCCCCTGCTCCCGGTGTTTTGACAGTCGGCTTGATGGGCTGAGTGTGTTAGCAGAGTAATGAAGAGCCCCCGCCAGCTCCCCTCCACCCTGTGCCCACCCCAGGCATGCGCCGTCTGCCTGACACTGCCTACAAACTCTATTAGCTTTGTAATTAAAAACAGCTGTAATCTGATCAGGTGGAGATCACGGTTACAAAATGAAGGAAGCCATTAGCAGGAAATGTTGTGGTTCAGGCAGACATCAAATCAGTTTAAAGAGATTGGATTTCATTGTTTTTATACAGTTACTCCATTACTATAATGCACTGGGTCCATTTAAGCGGCTGGCTCGAAGGAGTGCTCATAAGGCAGTAGTGACATCTATGTGAAATGAACGGCATAAACGGCAAACTCTGAGGAGATAGCAGTGAATTTACACCCCTCGCTCTGTGGTGAATATTAATGCACCAGGAGCTGCTGGAGTGGGGTTTATTGGGGGCTGGTTTTCTCTCCTCTTCCTCCAGTCCCCATTGGTGTTGCTGGTGTGTCTGTGGGACTGAGAGAGCCTTCCCAGAGGGGATCGGATCCAAGGACCATTCCTCTTTCCCCCCAGCCACAAACCAAACCACAGGTCCAGTTTCTCAGTAGTGAGGTGGAGTGAGAACTGAAACCACAGCAGCCACATCGCTTCGCTTCCTCCCGGCCTCTTCGCCCCTGTGTAAACACCAGCCAGTCAGGACAAAAGCTGGAGAGTAAAATATTTAGGTTCTCACAAGGGATGTTGCCTTTTTCCTCTATTTCCTGCCACAAAGAAAGGGGGAAGCAACCTGCATTTGAGAGCATTAGACTGGCTCAAGCCCAGTGAGGTGCGTGAGGTGGCCCAGAAGCATTGCCATCAGGAGGGGCTCTCTGCAAAAGCTGCTGGCTCCTGTTTTTAGTTCAATCCTGCCCTGAAGCCCATAGTCAAGATACAGCTTAGATACCTGTAGAAAATCCTACACTGAGAGGCACATGATGGCCTCTGACTTGCTGCAAGGTGGTGGCTAGAGGAGTGAGGAGGATAGAGCGTGGGGGTTTTTATGGTATTTTGGGGTTTGCACAGCACCAGTGGGGGCAAGGCTGGTGAGTCAAGCTGGACCAGCTTGCTGTGAAAAAGCACAGCCAGAAGCAATGTGAGGGAAGGGCCATGTTCCCCTGATTTCAGCCCATCCTCAGTGTCTGTGAGCTCCCTGTGCTCCGAGCATAGGCACCAACTCGTGTCTCCAATTCCTCTATCGACAAAAGCCACCTGTGGTACCACATTTACCTGTTCCATGCCTTATAGCTTCCTTCCAGCAGGAAAATAGGGAGGGAGACTTCATGATGCAGCTGGTAAAGGGTCTAAGATGAGAAGGGTGTTAAGGAGATGCAAACACAATGAGAGCTAGCTGCCAGGAAGGGAACTGTGACCATGCCATGGTCCTGCCTGAGCAGTATAAGGACTCTTCAGGCAATACAGAATACAAACACCTCCCTCCCCTTGCCAATCTCCTAATCAGGGAAAGAGATAAAAAGTGCCCTGCAGACAAACGCTTAGGCTGCCTCCTACCCACCACACTGATCTGAGCACAGGGAGCCCCCACTCCAGTCAAAACTCTCTTGGTTATCGCTAAATCCCTCTTGGCTAGAAAATGGCTCTGTCATCTTCATACTAATCCAGTTCCCATGCAAACAGGCAACCTCTTTCCTTCCCTGCCACTGCTTATTCCCTTCGTCTCCTGTCCTCCCCCTCTCCCTTTTCACCCCAAACTGTATCAAATGCATCAAAGCCCGAGTAAATTATGTTCCCTTTGACCCATTGGCAGCAAGTTCAGCCACAGTACATTAACAGAGCAGAGGCTGAAGTTTCATGGTCAGCGACAGCAGAAGTGGAGGAGGAATTGCAGGCCTTGTCACTGCATTGCTTTTGCCTTTAGAAGCAATGTTTTCAGCCAAGTTCAGTGGTACTCAATGCTAAGGTTTGGGGCTCAGCCTGTATGGGAGAGTGGGGGCAGCTGCGAAGCTGGGAGTTGATTTCGGAGCAGCCCCCACAGCTGCCTGTCCCAGCTGGGTGGTCTGACCCAGTGCTGTGATGGCATCACCTCCTGCTAAACATCCTGGAGACAACAGGCTGGACAGGGGTTTTAGGGGCCTGTGGGAAGGGCAGGAGATGCGAAACAGTCGGGCTGACTGAATTTCTGCAAACCCCTGTGTGGGTGCAGGTTTACTCTCTGGGGTTCACAGCCCATGCTGGGCTGATCATGACCTCCTGAAACACTCCCTGCCCTGGTGGTTTCCCAGGGCATGGTCTGGGCTTCGGAGTTTGTAACACTGCATATGCAATCTGGGCAGCTTCATGTGGTTTGGGGTTTGCTTGCAAATGATGCCCATATCTTTGCTGATGATTGCTGCTTAGGCTGTGGCTTGCTGCAGGGAGGAGATGTGAGGCTGGCATGGCCCAGCAGGTGATGGAGATCTTTTGGGGGAACACTGTGGGCTCAAGCTGGATAAGATCACTAGCGTCTCCAGTTTCCTGCCAGTTGTTCCTGATGTGTCTGAAGTTGTGATGCACCCTGTTGCCTGTAGAGAAACAGAGGTGTGCAGGGACTGGCCATCATCTCACAGTGCTGAGGCAGTTCATGCTCTTGTGTCTTGGCTGCAGGGCTGTTTCTGCCGCGACTCTGGGCGTCATGCAGAGTTTGGAGCACCCTCCTCTGAAATTGCTGTGACGGCCATGCCAATCCCCAAAGAGGCGGCATCAAATCTGGAGCCTGTGAAGACATTGCCAGCAAAATAAATATTCAGGAATATTTTTAGCCTGCTCTTGTTCAGAGAGAATTTCTTTGTGTCCTTCTGAGGAGCTCGCCGGATCTTTCATCGGTTTGTTTTTCTCATTAGCCGGCATAAGCTTTGTTCTTATTTAATAAAGATTAGGATCTGCTGCCTCCAGCCCTCTCTTTTTGCTCCTCCATCAGGCCCGTGGGGGCTCAGGCTGCAGTGACATGTTTGATGTTGGGCTGCGGATGTTGAGATGTGGGACAGAAGCTGTCCAGGGTCTCACATTTGCTTCCCCAAAAAGCCCCGTTTCACATCGCTTCACCCTGGCACTGCCACCCTCTGCAGAGAGCTGCCCTGCAGCAGGAGATGGGAAGGGGATGGGACAGAGTGATTGGGAACCACTGCCTGGATCATCCAGAGGTTTCCAGGCTCAGCTGGCTTGAAACATTGCAAAGGTCTTGGTCTGAGCCGTCAACAGATAGAGTGGAGGAAAAACAGGGAACAGCTGATAGAGCCTGTGCATGCATCTAATAAAACAGGAGACATGCCATAAATGGGGGAATGGCTTATTCCAGCTTCAGAGGTCAGAGAGATGTAACAGATCTCCCACTCTTTGTATATGACTGAGTTCTCCTAGTTATGAGAAAAGTAAAACAGCTACTTTTCTTTCTTGCGCTGAGCCATTCCTCAGAAAGGAATGAGCTTAAAACAACAACAGGTATGAACCTGAATGAATTTTATAAACTCCCAGAAGGCGGCAGTGGGGTCTTCTGAGCTTTGAAATTCTCTGCTGACAGCCCTTACTGCTTTGTGCTGCTCTGGTAGGACTATCAGGGCATCCAACTGGGATGGAGGCTGCCATGTGCCAGCAGAACACTTCAGGGGCCGGATTGATGCCACATCCCTGGGAAAGGGACAGCAAGGGGCTGAGTTCTGCCTGTGATGAAGGCAGGACCTGTGTCACAACTCAAGCTCCTCCTTATTCTCTCCACTGCCAACTGCATGGACCAGCTGGGCCATTGCTCTGCAACTCAATGTAGCCATCCCTGGAGCTAGAGTATATTTACCTTGTAAGAAATACTGTGGTTGTTTACTTGTGGTAACATATATAATTAAGTTTATACAGATCTAGTGCTATTAATGTTGCTATATGTTAACGCACTTCTTTCTTAGAGATTTTCATTTTAAAAAAACACCTTTAAACACTCACACTTGGTACGAAGGCTCCCATTCCAGCAGGAGAGCCTGTTTTGCATATGCGTAACTTTGAAGGGGATGAATAACTTCATGGCCAATAACATTTATAGCTTTGCCTTGCACAGGGAGATAAGGGCAGAGGAACGCAGGGCTCCGGGGCAGGAGCTGTTTGCTGAGAGGGGCTGGGAAGGAATCCAGTCCCCACCCTGCCGGAGACTTACCTGCGCCCAGGTGCGCAACGGCCGTGGCGCCGATCCCCGCCAGCCCAGCACCAGCCGCTGTGTAAGGCTGGATACCAAACCTCCTAGCTCATTCTGGCATAGCTGGAAGGGGAGGAGGAAGGGGGGACAGGGGAGGAACAGCAGGGAAGGCAAATTTTAGAAATACTTTTTGAACAGTCACAGTTGTAAATGAACTTACCCTCACCATGTTTGTGTCACTTGTGTTTGCTGCCTGGGGCTGTGTGAGAGCACAAGTTTTCCTGGCATGACTGCTCTTGGAAAATCAGCTTCCAATCCATATATGATAGTATTCATCAAAACCACAGTTCTAATTTACATGCACTGATTTCCATGCCAGAAACCATGCTGCCGTCCAAGCCAGGGATAAAAATGCCACCCTGTGACTTCCCTGCCCAATCACGACCAACCAACACACTTCAAAACTCAAATATTTTCCAGGGATTGTTTGCAACCCACAGTTTAGAAATAGAAAATCTTCCCCAAATTTATGTGGTGGCTCAGCATCATGACTGCACTGCACTCGAGGAGGTTTCCTGATAGGTATTTCCCAAGACACCACAAAGAAAAAACAAACAAAGCCTTGAGAATGAAATCTTTCAGATCCACAATTTCTTAAATATTCTTCATTCAAATTTTCTCTCTTGTTTTCTCAAGAGCCTTACACCATGCTATAGAGATGTACTGACAGGTCACCAATGCACAGGGAAGAACCTTGCCCTTTTAAACCCCTTCTGCCCTGGCCAAAACCAGGGAGAGGTTCTCCTTCCTCTCCCCGTCCTGAGCACAGCCCAGTAACCTGCTTCCTCTGCTCCAGCCACTGCTCTGCTCTGTGCAATGAAGCAAAGGTTGGTGCGGTGGAGACAGAGCCCTTAATAAAGATAAAATCTATTTCTAATGTCTATAAAAACCAAACCCAAATTCCCAGTTACTTCAACGTGAGTTGTGGAGATGGAGTAATGGAGAATGGAGTTATTTATTAATAGAAGGGCATTTCAGTAGAGATGGGAGGATGTGATATGGACCAAATGGAGGCATTTACAGAAATAATGCTCTGGAGGTTTTACCCAGCCTGCCCAGGTGTCTCAACACCATGTCCTAAGAACAGTTGTCTCCCATTCCTTGAAAAGAGTGTTTGGGGGAGCTGCATGCTCACGGAGCCCTGCCATCACTCAACCTGTTTCCCTCAGACCTGGTTCTCTTTTCCATCTGGAGGTGGAACCAGAAGAACAAGCATGGAGGGCAGTCCTGTTCTTGCTGCATTTTTTGGGAAGCAGTGTGATCCTGACACATCGCCCCAGCTTAGACTCTAGCTCCCCCACACCCAACCCGGGGCAGAGGGACCCACAGCCCCTCCAGCACTCTCCCTGCCTTTACCTGCCTGGGCATGGAGCTCCAGGGGTAGGAGCCTTAAAAATTGCATGAGACCCCACTCAGATTCCTACTGCTGCCTCCTGCAAAATTTGTCTCCCTAAATTTCTAGCTGAACCCTTTTTAACACACACCTCTGCCCTCGCTTGGCAAGCAAACAGTGCCGAAATTCCCACCAGCCTCTCCCTTGCAGCCCCTTCTGGAGTGGCTCATTAGCCATGCAAATAAAAAATGCTCTGAGAGCCCGATGGCCAATTCCCCCCCTGCACTGGCAAGGAATGACAATTCACGGGGGTCTTCAGGGAGCTGGGACGGAGGGAGGGAGGAACGCGGCACAGCGTGGCTGCATGTGGCAATCAAGCTTTCCCACCGCCACCCGTCCCCTGGGAGCATCCCCGCTCCTGTTGTGGAGAACGAGCAGCGTCTCTCCCTCCACCTTGTTAATCCCCTTTCACTGTGCTTCCCCGCTCTACTCTCCACCCTGACGCTCCAGGAGCCCTGGGAAAGCAGCGCCCAGTCCTCGCTGCCCCTTCTCCTTTCTGCCTCACTGTGAAGCGGCGCGGGGAGGGGACGGGGGAGAAGGGGAAATGTGCGTTTTCTTAATTGATTTTGGTGAAAAAGGCAAGCAGCCGCCGCACTGTCAAATTAATTAGTTCCAGAGCTATTTGCAGTTATGAGCCACCTAAGATTAGTGGTCATTGCGTTTTGGTGCTAGGGAGCTGCGGGGGAAGAAGGTTTTTATAAGCCTTTTTTGCTCTTCTAGCCTTCCTTAAAAACAGAGAAGAAAATAAAAGAGAAAAGACCCCTGGCCCCCAGGGCCAGCTCCTGTCCTGCCTCAGCACAGAGGATGGGAGTGAAGTGGCCAGTTTGGTCCCTCTGGCATTCTCTGTCCCACATTGAACAAAGCGGGCACTTTGCTGCAGTTCTGGCCAGGCTCTCCCCTCCTTGCAAGGGCTGGCCGTGTCCTCCGTGTCACACCGCTGTCATCCCCGCCTAAACGAGGTGGCAACACCAGCTCCCACGTCCCCGTCAAAGTGTGAGGGTGGACGGGCAGACACAGCGGGTATCACCCCCGGCGATGTTTGGCCCCTTTTGTCCCCTCTTGCCCTCCCTCCTCAGAGAGCAGAGTGGGCAGAAGGCTGGAGGAGAGGCTCCAAAACCCCGGGGTGCGGCTCACGGGGCTCAGATCCCCGATTAGATGGGAACGCCTGCTGCAACCTGATAACACGGCAGCATCTGACAGGGAGGCTCCGGCAGCGCTCCCTGAGTCGAACAGCGCCCATTGTTTCAGGAGATATTACCCCGCACACATGCTTACATCTGGATATCGATAAGCGTGCCTGTTTATGCATAAACACAGTACAACATGCAGCCACATACCTCTGCATTCCTCCTTCCCTCCCTCCTTTCCCCCCCTCCCCTTATTCCTTTATCTCCTTCTCATCTGCTCTTGCCTGTTAAACGTTATCTCTGCTCCGCATTCAGAACCGAGTCCCGGGAAAGGGCAGTTCTGGTGGGTCGCATAAATGGGGTGCTGAGGAATGGCAAACATTTCAGGTGAATTTCCAAAGTTTTCAAAGGTCTGGGTGGAGGGAAGCAAGGGAAAACAGTCTTGTCAGACCAAAACACTGCCAGATAGACTCCAGCCAGGGCAGGAAAATGCAGAGTGGTTTGGCCAATGCAGTGTGTTTCTAAGTCTGCTCAGGCAGGACCACTGCCTCTGGGCATGCACCCTTAGCTTCATCTGCCCAACCATGATCCCAGGCAGTAAACCTGCACACACAGCCCTACATTCACACGTGCTCTTGTGGCATCAATGCCACATCTACTGCAAGTCAGATCAAAAAGCAAAACAGCAGAAATGTGGATTTTACAGCGATTAAAAATTATTTTAAAAATATAACCTCCCTTTTTCCTGCTGCTCATTTGATAAAAAAAGGTCTGAGAAATGAGCAAACACCAGGTGTACACAACACCACCCTCAGCACCTGCAGCTGCCCCCAGGGGCTGGGGCCACACAGCCATCCCTGAGAGAAAACACCACTGAAACTGTCAGCTCCAGGCCTGGACCTTGGGAAATGGGAAACCTCCAGTAATACCATCTTGGAGGCCCAAACCACTTTCTTCAGACAAACATGGAAGGAACTTGAGGACTGGTTTCACTGAGAGTCTGGTGTGCATTATTGCAAGCACTGCCATTGGCCCCTGTGCTGGACCCTAAAAATGAACCCTGGTGCCCAAAAGAAGACTTGGCACTGGCCCACGCATGCCATTGCAGTCTGGGGCTTACCCTGAGGCATCCAAAAGCACATCCTGCCCCAAGCACTGACCCCTGGGCACTTGCACAAGGATGGGGATCCATGAGGTCTGCACCAACCGACTGCTGAGCCCACCCCCTCCACACTTACTGCATACTGGGGCCTTGGTCCACTTGACTGGGGAGAAAGTCATCCCATGGCATCTTCTGGTGTCCTCCCAGGATTTGTCTCCAGCTCTCCTTGCTCAGACAGTGTCATAAGCTTTGCTCCCAGCAGGTTGGCACTGGGTGCTGCATCCACACGTTGGCTTCAGTTAGGGCTCCCAGACCAAAAGCTGTGTCCTTGGCGTGGGCTGGACCAATCCTAGGAGCAGGCTGGTTTCCAGCTCTCCATCTTCCTAGGAAAAGAGGAAAAAACATGAAATGACAAAGGTGCTTACAACACCTAGGCAATTTTTTTAAGGAACTTTGTCCTGGACCAACTCAGTGGCAGCCATGACCCAGCTATAGGAAACTAATCACAACTCACACCAGAATCAGCTCGACACATTAACTGCTCCTCCAAAAAGCTCTTCTCAGCCCTCTGCTTACAGGGGTCACCCAACTCCAAGGTGGGGGACACAAGTGGCATAAGCTAGTCCAGCACTAGCACTGGTTTCTGGGCTGAAGCAGCGGCAGGGAGTCCATGCCTGTACGTAAGCAGCAAACTCACAGTGTGCACAGGCAGGATGGCATCTCCAGCCAGATGCTTTGGGAGCCAGGCAGGACGGAAGGGTTCTCTGGAGAGCAGGGGTTTGAGCAACAGGAGCAAGGACATCTCGTGAGCCCAAGGCAGTGTGGCTGCACTGCATGTAAGCTCTCTGGAATGGGGCTGTATACTGAATTTATGAGCTCTTAAGTCATCACATTTACAATTTATATTCTCCAGTCTTCTAATCTCAGCAATAAACTCGGACTAAACCTTTGCTGAGGCAGTGTGGAAATTTCACTGTTCCTGGCAGCCTCATATATAAGGTGCCCATAGCCAGGAGAAGAACAGGCTTCCTGACAGTTTTAGCAGGGGCTCTTCTCCCTTCTTTACTCCCAGTAAAGTAATCCATAATTGATCAGTCCCCCACATGCTACATGGGTTGTTCAGGCCCCTCTTCTTGGGTGTAGGTATAACACACTAGCAAATACTGGAGGACAAACACTTACATGGCCCATTACCGTCCCTCCTACCTTCTAGAGACAGAGACTGCTTCTTTTAATCAAGGGGCTTCAGATCTATGTGCACATCACCAGGACCCTCACCTAAGTTATGTACCACTTAGGACTCCCCCCTTCCACTGCAAACCAGCACCACTGGTGCATATTTATCCACCCACAGTTGCTTTACTTCAGAGGTCCACATCAGCAAAATTATCTCCAGAAGGTTTCCTGCTGGAGTGCTGGCTCTCAACAGGGACTAGTGTCCAAAGAGAATACCTTCTTCACAAACAGGCCCAAAACTGAGATGAAACTAGCACTGGTAAAGCTACTAATGGAATCAGGCCCTCCCCCTTTGGACGAACCCCACACTTTCAGAAGAGGGTGGCATCATTTCTGCAGAATGCTTGAGTGGCCTCAAATAACACACTGAACTGTCAGGCACAAGCCCAAGTGATGGCGTGAGCCAGCACTGAAATAATGAGAAGCTGATCTACAGCTTTTCCCCTCTGGTTTATTAAATGAATGCTCCACATACCACTTCCCACTGACTGGAGACAGAGAGAAAATCCCAGAACAGTAACTCATCATCCTTTCTTCCCCTGAGAAGATTCAAGGCTGTGGCTATGTATGGATGTTGTGAAGTGATAAAGTTGCTGCGGCTTCACGAGTTGCCACACATCAGCTGAACTGTGCCATCTGACCATGCTCCCGGCTCCCTGCAACTGGGTGGTAAAACATGTTCGCTCACGATGGGGCTGGAGCAGGTACACCATCAGCAGGCTCCAGATAAGCACACTCTGCTGATAAGCAGTGCCTCATTAAGCCCCAGGACTCAACGGCTTGCAATGCAATCCTTGGCCCAGAAGTCCCTCCTCTTTTCAAGACGTAGCCCTCAGTCATGGAACTAGCAACGGGAAACCGCTCTGGGAAAGCGGTCAATATTGAATTAATTCCTGGGTGTAGCATGGAGAGGATGGAGGGCCAGGGACCATGACAAAGATGGTGGAAGGACCAGCCAACCGTGTTGCTGAGTACAACTTCAGCATAGCCATGTCTGGATGAGGATACTGCAGATGACATGTGGAGATGACCTGTCAATGAAACCAAAGTGCTCTGAATTCTGCAGGGGTCAGAGTCCATGGACACAAGTTACAGCAGCATTTGGACTTTCCAAGACTGGAGCAAGGTCTTGCCCCAGGTGTGGGGAATGATCTAACACTAAAAACATGTCAGGCCGACTATTGACTCTGCTAAGTAAGACCAGGCCTCCTCTTTGACTTCATACCTCAAAAAAGAGGTTTTGTGAGGTTCCTGTGCTTCCCCACCATCACTCAGAAGAGCTGGTTGTCTTCTTGCCTGAACCTTGGTTTAGTCTCAAATCCCAATCTGAGTATCAGAAAAGCGGGATAAAGACTGAGCTCCCTGGATCTTCTTTCAGCTCTGTGTCCCAGCATCTGGGCATCCCTCCCAGCCAGCACTCCACAGAGCCACCCCATCTCCCACCCCACAGCCAGCCTTTGTGCTGAGCTCAACACATGGGATCAACGCACAGAACATGCTGACCCTCTGTCCTGCC
Organism: Neopelma chrysocephalum; assembly: GCF_003984885.1. Classification (NCBI taxonomy): domain Eukaryota; kingdom Metazoa; phylum Chordata; class Aves; order Passeriformes; family Pipridae; genus Neopelma; species Neopelma chrysocephalum. The sequence continues at coordinate 6,020,121 of NW_020897809.1, forward strand.
CATAGAGTGGGGAATCCATGTCGTTTAAACCTTTTCTGCTCAACACTCACAGCTGCAAAAACAGCAGGCAAACTCCTGACCTCCCAAAACTAAGCACCAGGCACCTATCCCTCTCTCCTCTGCTCCACCCAGACACTCTTGGGATGGCAGCTACACACATTCATGACAGGTTCTCCTTACCTAGCCATTGCTTTTGTATTTTGAGAGGTGAGGAGACATTTTTCAGGGCAAGTTTGCTATTTATTTTTCAATCTTGTTCTGAAGTCAAGCAGGTCCCTCTCTCACGCCCCAGCAGGAGGTCGGCCCAATGTGCCCATCCCTGACCGTGCTCCTCGGGAACACGGCTCTGAGGGTGAGTACAGCATCCCCTCCCAACAGGGCTGCCCCACAGGGGGGCATCTGATGACAGTTTGACTGGTGGAGCAAAGCACGACTCATGTTTGTTTGGATAGTCGAAGAACTTGGAACAAATGTCTCTGACTTGTTTGGCTTAGATAAAAGGACCCCGGCCTTGTCACAGAATCAACGGGGCTGGTGAGAAACCACTCATGTAGAACCCCTCTGCCCTCAGACCCTTTTAAAACAGAAGAAAACATAATAATAACAACAATAACAACAACAATAATAATTGTTTAGGTTGGAAAAGACCTTTAAAATCATTGAGTACAACCGTTAACGCAATGCTGCCAAGACCACCACTAACCCATGTTTCTCAGTACCGCAACTACATGGCTTTTAAATACCTTGAGGGACAGTGACTCAGCCACTGCCGTAGGCGTCAGCCTGTTCCAGTTATTTACAGTCCTTTCCATGAAGAAATTTTTCCTAATATCTAATGTAATAAATAAAAATTAAAAAATAATAATAGAAAAATATTTTCACAACTCAGAGGCACTCAATCCTTTCTGGACTAGGGCTCATTGGGGTGCCAAGAGTAAGGTCATGGTTTGAGGCTGCAGAGTTGGGATCATCTGTGGTCTGGGTTACCAAAAGCTTGGGACATTTTGCTGCTTGGTGTCTTGTGTTTTGCTCCCCATCCTGACCTGACTGACAATCCCTGCCCTTGCAGACCTAAGGCTTGGCTGGGAGGGAAGAGCAGGCTGGACGTGGCAGTGCCTGGAGCAGGGAACCGGGGGGACAGGGACTACTGCATCCACATCCATCTGGCATACTGAAGCAGCAAATGAAGGAAAAGGAAGGAGGGGGTGGGTAGAAAAGAAAATCCCAAAGATCCTCAGATAATAAGCACCATTAAGGTTAGTCTGTCTCATGATTGTTTCTTATTAAAAAGAGACTGTACTTTATCTGTGCAGGATATGCTGTTTGGATGAGGGAATTAGCAGAGTGACTGCCTCCATATCATCTAATTAGCAAAAATGTTGATAAGCAGATACAATCACATATGATTAGGATCCTTTTAAAAAGCCACTCCATTAATTAAATAGACAGAAAGGCCGCCTCCAGCCCTCGCGTGCCACTGATTAGAATACAAATATTTACACTAATCTCACCTCCATCAGCCATGGGACACTTTTGAGTATTTTTAGTGACATCAGATTACTATTGATTTTCATCCCCAATGTCAGACCATTTTGTTAGTATCTGAAAGTGCTGCCTTCAGTTTCGGATGCTTTAAATCATGTTAAGGGTTTATCTTAATGACGCTGCTGATAACCACTGTTCAGGTCACTCGTACTTTCTCTTCAAAGAACACAGTCTGGGCTGGTTTTTATTGTTTGTACTTGAGATTTAAGATACGAAAAACATTTCTCATTTCAAAGCCTTGGTTTCTAGGGATGGGACTGCCAGGATAATTTGGGTCTAGTTACTTGGTGTGTGCATGTCTCATTTCCCTTTCTCCCTGCCTCTCCTTTCTTTCTTTCCTTGCAAACCCTTTTTGCTCACAGCAGTGGCCTGTCTTGAATGGCTGCTAATCTCTGACGCCTGCTGCAGGCAGCAGACAGACAGGCAGTGAGCATCCTCCATTCAGGGATGACAGGAGAAAAACACTCCCTACTTTTCAGATGGGTAGGATGCACTAAATCCAAGACAGATAACCCAGTGCGCCAGCCAGTCTGAGATGGGCTCTCATCATCAAAAGCAAATAGGGGAGGAGATGCTTTGCAAAGACACAGCATAAAGTGGAGTCACCTCCTTCCTTCATTGCACAGTCCCACTCCCTGCAGTAGATAACTGGCCTGGGACCCTCTCCAAGAGACTTTGCTGATGTCCCATTTTCCCTTCTGGGTAACAGAGAGTAGGAACAGCAATTCCTCTGGAAATTTCTGCCAAGCATCTGCACATGGACCATGCTGTCAGTGGCTAAGAGCTGTTGGCACCTTTTGGGGACTTGTGGGTGGTAAGCTTGAATCCCCCTCAAGTCCAATGGACAATCTTAAAAAACCACTAGCCCAAATAAACAAGTCCCTTTGGTGAAGATTTCAAGCACAGCACCACAGTGTGAGTGAGCCATGAAGCCTTAGCTCTCCCCTCAGTGTAGAAGACCACTTTGGGATGCCTTGGGATTGCAAAGAACTCTCTGAGTTGAAATAGGCAGCAGCAGCTTGCTGCTGGGCCCAAATTACTTTTGCCTTTGCTACAGAAAAATAATTCATGCAGCACAACCACCCTGTAACTAAGAAAATTTCTTCTGTGCCAAAAGAGACAAAAGCTAACATCTCCCCAGTGAGGCGAGCCCACAGGACCACAAACTCCTTTGCTACTTTGTGCTTCCTTCAGCTCCAGCCTCCAGATTTCCCTACAGCAACTTTTACTGCCCAAATATGACAAATACCTCCCTACTACTGGCCCATAACTGACCAGTGAGAACACCAGCAATATAAAGACCTTCCCCAACACATCAGCTCAGTCACCTTCCTCTCTCTGTCACATTGTTTTCTCCAGGCTGACATGGTGCCCCTTTCCTTCATGGCCCCCACACATACGATGTATGTTAGGACAGCAGCCAGCTCATACGCTGCACATATGCTCTTTAGTCTGGCCAGCTCTTGACTCCTTCCCAAAGTGTGGGATAATGGAAAAGAGGGCAGTGATCTGCAACACATGCTGCTATTAGTAGGTGTTTATGACACTGTGTTACAGACAGATGAGTTCTCATTACTGGCACTTCTTTGGAGACCTTCTTCATGCAATGATTCCCTGTGAGGATATTGTATTTCCCACAGGAACGGCAAATTCAGGGAACAGAAACAGATGCAGGATAACCTTGGACTTGATCATCAAAGTTCAGCTCCTCAGGCTGAACTTGTCCAGTAAGAACCCCAGGAACAAGGAGGAAGCTGAGAAGAAATTTAAAGAAATTTTGGAAGCACACAAGGTTTTGTCTGACCCTCAGAAGCAATTGCTGTATGACAAGTCTGTTGAGGAGAGCAGAGTCAACGGAGGGTTTCAATGGCTTCTTTGGTTCTCCTCATGTATTCTCCCATCAAGAAGAGTTCTTTGGAGGGAGGGATCCCTTTGCATATATTTTCTGGAACCCCTTTGACATCAGAATCAATGGTGAAAACCAGCACAATACAAGCAGAAGAGGAGGAAGCTCCAGCCCATGTACTTCCTATAGGGAGTCATTTATGCCATGGAATTCATTGTCACAGAAAGCTCTGCGCCTACACCTTTAGTGAAACCACAGTTGGGCCATGTGGTCCCACAACAATGGTTAGCTATACTAAAGTGATCAATGGCAAGACAATCACCACCTGGCCAATCTTTGAGAATGGGCATGAGAGAAAGGAAGTAGAAGAAGATGGCCAGCTAAAGTCTGTGAAAATCCATGGGACAGAGATCCTGAATTCTTAATGTTGCCAGCTCAAGCATTAACTGCAAACTGTGGGACATGCTCTCATAGCTCAACAGATGGGAGCTACTGCAAGCAGTATTAATAAATGCTGAGTTCATGGCACAACAATGCAGATTTTTCAACGGTTGGTAACAAGCACTTCATAGGTAAAGATATGGTTATGCTAAACTAAAGAGTGGGACTCTACTAAGCCTGTATAAGGTGATAAATACTGCTTGTTCAGCTTATAGGTATCATAGATACCTGTGAAAACAACCTTGCTGGTTTGCTAAAGAGACCAAGTTGATTAATATAGCAAAAGAAGACAGGCTGGTTCATGGACAGGTAGGAGAACTCTATGACAAGCTTTAGGTCCCTTTCCCACTCATTGAAATGCCAGTGTTGAAGTCTAATAGCTGAAAGAATAAAGTATTGAATGACCCTCATACATAACCCTGAGATATAAGTGAAGAATATCCTACCTTTGGTTTATCAGAAGATGCATATTAATTGAAAAAAAAGGTTTTGTGCACTGGCAAGAAGGTAGGTGAGGTTTAGTGGAAAATGCAGAGCACAGAGGAGAGGGAATGGCATAGGAAAACCAAAGGAAGGAAAAAAATTGTTATTCCTCAGACTGTAAAAGAAAATTGGGGCTTTCTTGAGAATGCCCTGCAAATTATGACCAAAGACCCTGAGGGAAGTACTGTGTAGCTCAGGGGTTGAAAGTGAGCAGGGAAAAGGTGAATTTGGCTCTTAAACTGGGACAACCTATATTCCCTCTCTGCTTGGAGTTGTTCAAGCACAAAGAGCTAAATCCAAACCACGAGCCAACAGATTCCAGGGGGCTGATTTTAGCTCCCTCTTTGTGCAAAGCTGGATGTGCGGACTCAGATGGTGCTTTACCATCCTTATTGTCTTGCTCACAGCTGCAAGAGCCAGTTCACAATGCATTTCTTGCACAGCCTGCCAGCAGACTGCTTTCGTCCTCCACTGAGCTAAGGAACGCAGACCCCACGTTTCCGCCCTCCCCTGTGCTGACATGAACTGCTGAGCCTTGTTTCTTGCTTGGCCAGATCACCTTGGGCGTTTAAAATCTTACACGCCTTTTAGTTTCGGTCCCACGCTACATCCCCTTGAGTTTCCCAGCTTTCCCTACCCACTGATGTCTCCCTGGAGACTGGAACTAGTTTTCAGGGACATTTTCACTCTAATCCAGATTGCAATTGCTGCCTGTGTTTGGGCAGGTCTTTGCATCTGTTTCCTCTGCTGTAAAATGGGAATAACAGACTCTCATGCTTTGAAGGAGCCTGTGAGGTAGTGTTATTAGTAAAGGACTAACATTAAGCAATAAGTTAAATTAGCCAGAATGCTGCCACCCTTTATTCAAAGCCTTTTACTTTTTAAAAGACAAATGTAGCTTAAATCACCTTCCTTAGCGATTGGTGCCATGTCCACCTTGGAAAAACAGACCAAGAATGTATTTGTTATGTTAAGGGCTGTTAAATCCCTCTCCCAGTGAGAAAAAGACAGCACTGAAGGCAAGTAGAAGCTTAACTGCATGCTGGGTTCATGGAGGGAGGCCAGCAGTGATGGGAGCAGGGGAAACCTCAGTGCTGGGACAAGGCCTGTCTACTGCTTCTCCACAATTTGTGAATCACAGTCCTACAGGCATTGGGACTCTGAGAACTGCAAAGATTTAAGGGGCTTGGTACAAAAGTATTATTTTGGTCAGAGCAAACGCAAGTAAATGTTTCTACCGATACTCTGTGGACACCATGTTCTTGAGAGATGGCTTCTTGAATTTACGTTATGTTGCTTCAGAGGAAGTCCAAGGTAAAAAAAAAAACGAAACAAATTAAAAAAAATCAACAAAAAACCAAACTGCACATTTCAGATTGGAAACTGAAATGGTCTTTGATCAAAATAACATGTTTTGAAATCTGGACCAGAGTTGAATTCCCAGCTCCTCAACCTTTTCAGCTTTCTAGTGCTACAACTTTTCTTCAGTCTTGTCTCTAATGGGATATTTTTATGTATGCACAAAATATTTCTTGATCTGAGATCAAGATATGCAAATCCACACATGTCTTAGACCTATCCTGTCTAGGGTCACCGGTTCCCTCTCCTGTGTCGGTGTCTAAGGCAGCACCTAAGAGCAAGTTCTTCCTTTTCCCATACGCTGGGTCAGTGTGTCTGTTGCTGCTTGCAGCCGCAGAGAGTTCCTGGGGCAGCTCTGGCAGCTGCACATACCAAAACCTGCTAGCAGGAATATGGGAACACAGATTGGAAAGGGACCCAGCTTACCCAGTGAGTGTCAAGTCCAGGAGGTCCTCTACCATATCTTCCTGTGCAGGCCACACAAATGCCTCTCAGCACTTTCTGAGATTATTGTCTGAGATTTAAAAAAAAAAAAAAAAAAAGACAGTCATAAAGGTCTGGTGGTAAAAGAGCAGGTCAGACTGCATTAGCAAAGTCCTGCATTCCTGCAATAGCAAGAAATCTGCCAGGTGTGCCCAAACCACCCCTGGGAATGGGTTGTATCTCTGTTATAGAGAAAGGTAAGTGAACCCCAGCAAACCTTGCCTTGGAAGAGAACCGTTTTCTGTCCCAGGACATGGGATCAGACTCACAATGAGCCTGCCAGGAAAACCCCAACACCTTCAAGGAGTTTTTTAAAGCTTTTTCTCATGCCATTTAGCAGCTGCAGTGCCGGAGGAAGCAACACCAGATGTCCAACCAGCCACAGCACAAACTGGGAGTCTTTGCCTTGCCCAATCCCAGTTCTCTGTTCCTCTTCCAAAAATGCATCTTCCCTCTAAAATGCTGTATTTTGGGACCTTGCCTGGTTGGTGGTGAGTCTTTCAGGTGTCTTCATGGCTGAAGGCGCTTGCATGCACTTGCATGTGCAGTCGATCCACTTCAGAAGACCACGGGTACCCGCGGCAGACCCTTGTGCGCACCAGCTCCTCATCCTTCCAGTCACTGCTGGACTTGATGGGCTCATTTCCAGCACCAGCTCTGCTTGAAGATGTCACACTGGGGGGCAGTTGGAAGCCTCCTGTTTGACTGCAGCTCCAAACCCAAACGCGGGGCTCTGGCTGGCCCACGGCACCAGGCAGAGCAGGGACCAAAGGTGGCTCGAGCACCGTTGCTGAGCCCGGCTGGCGGTCTGTGCTGGGAGGCTGAGTCATTATTTTATTAGCATGGCCCACAACTACTTTAATGTGGGCTTAGGCTGCAAAAACAAAAACATACATAAAAGCATTTGGAATTACTTCATAAAATACTAAATCACGATATTAACCGACTGACCTTTGCTCTATGCAGACCTGCTAATTTTAGCAATTACAGCCAACAACTTGAACATATCAAGTGGGCAACTGTTTAACAATAATGACATCTGCTTGGAAAATTAAATTACGTCTAAACATCTTTAAATCCCCACTAGGGGATACCTGCTTTCTTTTTGCAACTGTTAGTCCCTGTCTAATAGGATTTTAAACTCACAGCCTGCTGCACACTGTGGTGGTAGCAGCCCCTCTCCCTGGAGTGACAACAACAGGACCGACATCCCATTAAGCAGGGAGTGAGAGTCTCTTCTTGGGCAGTGATGGAAGTGGTTTGGTTTTTGACAGCCTAATCTGATAGACGGGTGCATTAGCTGGATCCCTTTGCTCTCCCGTCCCCCCGGCAGATACTGCTCCTCTCCACAGCCTCCCAAGGTTACATGTGCTGGACACAGCCAGGGCTGATCTCCACTGGCTGTTTCTCGGGAAGGACCTTGCTACCAAGATGGGCTTTGCACCAATCAGTGCCATCTTTGGAGCAATGGACATGAGATTTCCTCCTACAATGTCCTCAGGCACAAGCTAGTTTTATTTTCTGTGTTGACTTCTGTTTCTTTCCTCTCTTTTCTCCCTTCTTTCTGTCTCTATCTCAAGCTATTTAAATCCCTTCCTGCTGCTTCCTGCTTCATGGGTGAAACTTCAACACTGAGATCTGTTCCTTTCTATAATGGGAACCCCTAAAAGACAACAACTCTGCAGTTGCTTTTGTAGCCATATTTCAGGCCTGTACATTCTTCTTGCCAAGAAAAATGATGTTAGAAGCAAATGGGAGTAGTGAGGAAGAGTGAGCACAACAAGACCACCCAACTCTCCAATAAAGCACACCAATGCAGATCAAGACCCTCCACTATAAAATCAAAGGTCCTTATTCAGCCCTCAGTTAAGTTGCTGCAACACTCTCAACTCTGCTGATCTGGCAGCAGCCTCAGCAACATGGTCCCACTCCTGATCACTCAGCACCCTGGGCTGCAAGGCTATTGTCAGATATTTGAATTAAGACACAAGAACAGAATATTTCCGCCCCTTCTCCTCCCTCCCTCTCCCTCCCTTCCCGACCAGTCTGGCACTTTTCTGATGGAGCGTGCAGCAAAATCACAATCACATGTTTGCAGCAGTAGGAGGCCATTGGCATGAAACTGGCTGTGATGTCACTACAAACATTTCCACCCTATCCCATTTCTCCAGAACAGTCTCCGTTTTTATGACCCCATCCTGAGATCTGCAGGAAATCAAATTGTCCTGATTCTATTTTGAGCGCTGGTGTCATGGCATCAATATATAACGATGTGGTGTCAAGCCGGAGAGGCCCGAGCGCTGTGTCGTGGTGTCACAGCCGGTTTGTTTTGTGCAGCTCCACGGACTGGATCGCAGCCCGTCGGATGCCACGCTTGCCGTGCTGGGAACGCTCAGGACACAAATGCTGTGCGAAGGGGATGAGCTGCGGGGGCAGGACGCAGGGCAGGTCTGGCTTTCGTCCATCAGCAGCTCCCACACCCTGCTGGATGTTACCAACTGGGGCAGAGTGGTAGCAGGGGGCAGAGCAAGCGCACAGGCACGCAATGTGCGGTTCCTACACCAAGGCACACTGGGTGCCAACCACTCTGGGGGCTGCACGCGAGGGGAGAGAAGAGCATGATTGCAAGGCACTCACAAAGGGCAAGGGAAGATGCGAGGAAGAGAGAGATTTGGGGACAGACAGACACTGCCAAGGTGCCTGGGACAAGAAATCAAATGGTAATCAGACCAAAACAGGGAGAAGCAGCAACCAGCAGATATAAAAGCTTGTCTAAACTACAATTACCATCTACAGAGAATGAGCCATGGGTCAAACTCCCCTGACTAGTGATCTGAGATTCAAACAGGGGTCTAGATCCCACTGTGCTCATGAAGCACTTCTCTGATGCTTTCCACCAACACATGAACCCCTGCAGACTGGAGATCTCCCTTGTGCCTGCGTCTCACAGGGAAGAATTGGGCCCTGAGATATCTCTTGCCAATTAAGCTCCAGTGGCTACCTGATTCATCTCCTGCACTGAAATCTTATCTTCTCCTCAAAGAACATCAGATCTAACACACAGCAGACACAAAACACTCCTGAACTGAGATCTCCAACAGAAGCAACAACATCTGCAGCAAAATTTTATCTATTGGACAGAGAGCTTATCCTGGAAGAACTTAAGACACCCCACAGAGTCTCCTGGAGCAGAGCAGGAAAAAGCACCAGTTTGACTAAAACAAGCAGTGGGAGAGACATGGTGGTGGCCCAGAGCTCCTAGCAAGCAAGAGAATATGAACTGCTTCTTAGAAAGTGTTATGGGAGCTCCTCTATTATTTATTTTAACGTAAGGGACAGGATAACCCCGTATCTTTAAAGTTTTTACAGAAGGGTGCAGGTTTGAATCTTACATTAAGAAAAGAACTCATCCAGGAAAAGCATTTTTATGAAGCTGTGTTACAAAAAGTTAGATCCTCTTTGCAAAGGCAGAAGAGGGCCTAGTGATGGAATTTGAGTATCTCAAGGCTGACATGAAGCATAGCAAGTGCTCATATGTGCTTGCTCTCCACAGTACCAGAAAGAACCATGCTACAACCCAAGACAGGAAGGGGTACTAACCCTCGAGGCACTTTGTTTCTAATTTTGCTTTCAAGCACATGGTGTGATTCTTGGGGTGCCCTTCACAGAGCCAAGAGTTGGACTCAGTGATCCTGAAGGGTCCCTTCCAACTCAGCATATTCTATGATTGTGTGATTCTACGGTAAAACTCCACCATCTCATTTGAACCTCACCAAGACTAAATGTGACTCCTTATTTGCCTTTAGCCACAACTGCTAAACCCACTGCATCAGTGCAGAGACCAGACAACTGCTTTCTAACCTGCTGTATGTGGAAGGTTAGTAATTGGAGATAGCTGTCCAGCAGCCTCGCAGCCTGAGACAACGCGTCAATTCCCATGAAATTGCTGGGTCGTTAGTCATCTCACTGCAGCTTTTATTTTCAAGCCCTTCTTTATCTTTGGCTATGATTAACACTCAATTGCGTTCACCTTTGGTCACCCTCCAAAAAGCACCAGGCAAAGGAGCTCATGGGACTTGAATACCACCCACTTCTGATGCATTCAAGAGAGTTCTTTACTGTTTGACTTCAGTATCTGCTCTCTCATCTTCCATGGGGCTATGCCCTGTAACTCTCTCTTCGTGGCTGGCAGAACTTTGCGCCCTTCCTTCCCCAGGCTCAGACCTCCCTGGTGCCACTGTAGGCAGCTCCTCACTTTCCCATGCCCTTGATCACTCAGCATCTTGGCTCAGAGATGCCATCCACCCTTTCCAGCTTCTCCACTTCCTCACTTTACCCTGAATTCCTCTCACCTCCCTCTAATGCGTTCCAGGAGCTGCTTTCTTGCCTTCCTCCTGCTGCTTGCAAATGCTTTCCTTACCACTTTGGACACTGCATCCCTGTAAATAAATAGTTGCTTGAACTGCTCAGCTAAGAACCTGGCCTCTTCCCACTACCCATGGCATGAGGAAAACCCTCAATGGTGTTTAAGCAGCTGCAGAATGAGGCCCAGCAGCACCAAGTGACTTGGCAAGCAGTGACATCAGTGTTACAGAGACACACGTTCCAGCATGGTCAGAGTGAGGAGCCCATGTGGGGTTATAACATTTTCTTAATCTTATTTTTTTATTTTATTATTCCCTCTCTTGTGGTTCCTCCTGCTCCCGGAACGAACAGGGGTTTTTATTGCTGGGGTTAAAAAACACGAATTTGCATTACATCCTGGCTCCCGCTGTAATACTTCAGTCTTGTTTCTCTCTCGTCCCCTCTCCAGAACAACTGATGCTATCACAGCCTGATTTAATTTCAAAGACGGATTGTGATTTGGCAGTCGGGGGAAAAAAAAAAAAAGCCAAGTTAATCAAAAGTCACCATCTGCTGCGTTGCCATGGGGATATTCCTCCCCAATAAATGTGCTCTTTGCCAAAATCACAGATAACAGCACTATAAAGGGTGGGAGGTGGAGGGGGGGAATCAAAGAAAGAAGTTCCGACACTAGGGGGGAAAAAACGAAAGAGAGAAACAAGAGGCAGAAAAGAAGTGGGAGAGAAAGGAGCATGGACTGCTGAGAAAAAATGACAAATGGACCAACTAGGGACAAGAAGGAAAACGGAGAGACTAACAAGCAGCTGAGGATGACAAAGTGATGGACGGAGACAGACAACTGGAAAGGAGGAAAGACGAGAGACACCTCGAGACACTCTGCTGCATAATATACCAAAACAAAACAAGCAGAGATAAGAGAATTGCGCTCAAAGCCTTGTCTCTGGGGAGGGAGAGAAAACTGAAGCATCAGTGAGAATTCTTAGGGATGTTGGTTGGAGCTCAGGAAGAGATCTTACCACTATTCACATCACAGTTACCAAAAATAAATCCCTGGGTGAGACGAATGCTAGCACGTGGGAATGACCAGGGTCTGATTCCTGTTATTTCAGCAGCCTGGATACTGTCAGGGCCCCTTGGTGAGCTGGAAAGGTTTGTCATGCTGCAACATAGCACCAGGACCTGGTGGGATAAGATACAAATTATCTGGAATGAAGCATCTTCAAGCATCTTGAGATGGCAGTGGGACAAGGGCTGGTCACTCAACAGATGCTGTTGCTTTTCATTTCCCCTTGTGATACTGGCAATTCAGGATATGGAATATAAGGGCAAGGAATGCATCTGTGCAGGGGGTCATTGCTGTCCCCAGTGCTCAGAGGGGACTAGCCAGGCTCCCACAGCACTGTGCACCCCAAGCACAGGCACTGGGCTAGGCAGTTGCCCAAAGAGAAATGAGGTCCCCTAACATGAAATGAGTAAAAGCTGTCAAATTTTAGGTCACAATGTGCTGGCTGCCCCCTGACCCTGCTTAGAGTGTGCTTGTGTGTGTTGAGTGCCCCTATTAACCCCCAGCAGCTAACGGAGATATGGGAGGTAACCTGCACTCCTCCCCAACCCTAGTGGGAGCTAAGAAAAGGGGTCACCTAGCACCCAGGCTAGTAGGATGGGATAAATTATTCACAGCAGAGGCACCACCAGCCTTTTTCTTCCTCCTTCCCTGTTGGAGAATAATCCTAGAATAGATCACAGGTTGTATGAATTCTTCACTTAAAAAATAAGTGTATGAATTCTACATGAACTTGTTTTGCAATTCAATACTAGCACTGATAAGAAATGGTCGCTGCACAATGACTGGAGGAGCACAGCACCATGTTGCCCATATCCAACAGTCAAAAACTTTGGATCAGCTCTTCTCTCTTCCCTTTGCTTCCACCTCCTCCCCACATCAAGAGCTGCTGGAAAAATCACAAGTCTCAAAACACAGCGTTGGATGTTTTTTCCGTATAATCATTTCAGAGCACTGGGGTCACAATTCCATCCTTCTCTGCTCAACTGCATAAATGTTTTGTTTTGAAGGAAAGCTAAAGAGCTTCCCATCACACGACTCTAGGGTTTAGAAGAATACACTAGCATATGTTCCACAAGAGCATTAATGCCAGTTGAACCCATGTACATGGAAAGTGTGAATTAATTTCAAAATTAGAATGGGAGTTATTGAGTAATATTTTTCAGAGTATCTTTAGTGAAGACTGAAGGTTTTGGATTCTCCAAGTTCAAATGGCCTGACCTGTGCAAATGGAGCCAGATGGGCTGTCAGAGCAGCAGAGTTTCTGTACTCCACATCCCATCCTTCCCTCATAATACTACCTCAAGACTTCCAAAACACCTCTCCCAAGCCAGGCAACACCTAGGGAAGCAGAGATGGCCATGGAAGTAATGGGGCTCTTCCAGACCCAGCATCCTCTCTCTGTTGGCACAGTGGAACTCACTCTTGGCTGGAGCTGAGAAAAAGTCCAACAGGTCATCTAAAATCCTCTTTATCCTCTGGAGATGCAGGATGCTGCCTTTAGGGAGCCTCTTGGGGTTTCTCTGTCCTGCCTCCCCCTTTCCTCTCACTGTTACAACATATTACAGTGTGGGAGGGATGGTAGCTCCAGCAAGGGAGCTTTTGTCCAAGGGACAAAAAAAAGGGAAACAACACAGATTTTTTTAAAATTAGAGAATTTTGTTAAACAAAATCTTTTCCTATGCAGTCAACCTATTCCTACTACCACTTTTCTCCCCTCCTTCCTCTCCAATTAAACAGCAAATTATACTTATCAAAGAAAAGAAGGTAAAGAGAAATTTGAAAGGCTGTGAGAAACCTTTAATTATTAGTATAGTGGCATGAAAAGCTGTTGAGCCCCTTAGAAACATACATGGCCAATTATCAAAAAATATAAGAGATGCAGAAAGAAAGGTTTGTCTAATAAGTATGAATCGCAGGGCCATTTAGAACATCAGTGTTAAAGCATTAGAGTTAAATGGAAAAGTAAAAAGGGGCTGATGGTTTTAACTATTTCACAGGAGGACAAGAGGTTGATACTGATAAGACAAGCAGTATAGTGAAGTTAATTATCTGCGGCCCTTGGTGCACAAAGCTTTTTGAGCTGGTGATTAATAGAGATAAACCATTCAAACTTCACATTTCTAAGGTGAATGAAGATGGCAGAGGAACTGCACAGCCCCAGCATACTAACAGCATCCTAACGACTCTGACAGCAACGGGCCTGGCTGCTGCAGAGGGCACTGTGTGGGTTTATCACACCTGATCTGCTTCCCCTCCTCTACTGGCAGGGAGGTTTGAGAGGTTTGGAGAAGGGGTGGCCAAACATCCCCAGCACCTCTGGGTGTTTGCTTCATCAGAGAAGCTTCCCTTTAACTAATAAAAATCATCTTTATAAAATGCTCCAGCGTTACCTTCTCGAGAGCAAGGTAGTCTCAGGAATGCTTATACACAAGTATTTAAAGCCATGCTGATCCTTGCACTGCATTAGCTGTTTGTCCTAGGCCTGCTTGATGCTGGGTACGTGCAGAGTACCTCTCCTTCAGCCTCATCCCACCCCACAGCTCAGGTATTGCAACCTCCCGGACCAGGGGTCAGAGGAGCAGACAGGAGTTAGAAATGCTTGAAGGACACATGTCCTAGACAGGAATTCTGCAGGGTACCTGCATGGAGGATGGGAATAAATTAAGTGGAGTGGCACTTTGGCGAGAACTGGGAAACAAAGATGTGAATGCAGGGCTGACTCAGCCCTTGGTCTTTCTGACACAGATAAATCAAACACCATGAGGTTTGTCATGCTTGAGTCTGGTAGATAAGACCTAAAAAATGGAGAGCCTGGATGGACAATCAAAAAAAAGATAGATCCCCCATCTTACAAGATTTCCAGCTGCATCTCCAGACCAAAGCTATTTAGACACACTCACGTAATAGTCTTAACCTGGAAACTCTGGGATTTGGGTCAGACATTTCTTCAAATCTCCTGGAACTGAAAAACTCCCAGGAGGTTTCCGATACTTCCTGCTGTACCCCTCTAGATGCTGCAAAGACTTGTTTTCTTCTTCTGATGTTTCCATGTTTCTACCTAGAGCCCAGTTAGAACAACGAAGTTCAGAGACAGCAGCAGAAATTAATCAGGAAAAATAGACTCCATTTCTAAGCTTCACAAACTACTTGGTGCGTAGGTTTGCAGTTCAGTTTGAATTCTAGGATGACTTTGGGGTTGGCTGTTATTTTCTCCAAAGTGGTTGGTTGGCTGTTATTTGCTCCAAAGTGGTTCCCTTGTCCTTGATAAGTTTGGAAAGGCATCTAAACTTCAGCATCTGCAAACAAAAGAATCTTATATTTTTGGCCAAACTAAATTGAATAAATTTTGTGTTTGTTAATTGCATCCAGGCCAACCTTGCGCAGGGCCAAGTTTTAGCCCAGTGGGATTTGCACATGGCCTGGATACAAGCTATTGTAAATGGGGATCCCTGAAGGAAAAGCTGACAGATGGTGATTCTAAAAATGTTTGTCAGAGCCAGCCTTTGTGACACAGAAAACCCATAGCCAAGGGGGTCCCTGAGTTGGAGAGATGATTCTGAAATATATGGAAGGGGAGTTTGTTGGTCCTGGAGAAGTTTGACTGGGCCTCTTCTTGTTGCCTGCCAAACCCATTTCCGTTAGAACCCTTCTCTCTAAGTTCTGGTTATTTGGATAAAATGGAAATTGGATCAATGCTGCACCTGGTTTTCCAGCTACATATTCCAAACCCACTCTGATTTCCATGCTTTAAAATAGGACCAGGATGGACATATTTTATCCAAGCTGCATGGAAACTCTCCTCACTCAGTCCCATGAGCAGGGTCACAGTCAGGCTTTGCCTCAGCATTTTGGTGATGGGATCAAAGCTAAAATTCATCAGTCCATCTCCCTATTAGTACCACTTTTCTTCTAATTAAATGGCTGCATTAAAAGTCTGGACCAGGAAAGGCTGGCTCTTATGTGGTCCAGCACACATAAGCAATGCACAAGCTAAAATTTCTCCTCCTGATTTTCTGGTCAAGCACTGCAGATCCAAAAGTTTCCAAGCAAGGAAGTTAACATTCAGAAGTGAATTTAAAAGTTGGCCCCATTCATAACAGCAGCATCCCAAGACACCAACAGCTTTCCCGAAGTGCTCTGCAGCAAACATTAGGCTTTTGCAGTAAAGATTCACTCTTGGAAATTACAGGTCTCTCCCTTCCCTTGCTCATCCTCATCAGTTTCAAGTTTCAGTGGCTGCCAAACAAATGGGTTTCAGTAGCTCGGTGCAAAGCGGTGGGAGAGGAGTTCAAACAGAATAATGTGCTGTGAAGCCTTTTCTGCCCAATAATTCCCCAAATGGCAAGGTGGGAAGCTGGAGCGTACCTAGACCAAGGAGCCCAGCTTCACAAGCAGCCTGGTCACCTGGGGGAGAGGGGAGCTGGCTCCAGAGTGGCAGCACTGGCTCCAGGGGAGGTTACAAGGCCCTCGCAATCAAGTTCAAATTACATATCAGACACACGCTCCCACAAACAGACTCCAGACACCAGCTGCTTATTTTTAGACTGGAAAAGCCTTTTCTGACTGACACAGGTGGTGAGGCTGGAGCAGGCAGAGCATCCGTGGGGCCAGCAGCCCCCACCTCCGGCCATACCCGAAGGGGCAGTGCCAACAACCCTCCATCAGCCCTTTCCCCTTTCATGGTGGAAAAGGATGAGAGATATTTTCTGTATTGCAGCAGAGGGGACCATGAGAAGCTCTCCTAACACCCTTGCATGGGGTGTGCACAGCCCCAGCATGCCGTGCCCACTGTGGTGACCAGCCTCGTTTGCCCTCTGCTGAGTGCACCAGTCCCGATGTTCAGCAACACTCATTCAGAAACATAAAGGAAACAATACATGTCTCGGGAATTGCTTGTGCTTCCATCTAATAAACCCCCAGCTTTTCTGCATTGCATTCCTCATCACTGTAGTTGTAACCAAACTAATACACAAATCTTGACATCCTGCTAGCTCCTTCAGCAACTGGACAAATCATTTGGATCAAATTATTCATTTAATGAATTTTGCTTTCTCCCTATGAACAGCAAGTAAAGTTTGGGATACACTTTTTTTTATTTTCTGCAACTAATTTTCATCACTTGCATCACTCCTTACAACACTTGTCATCAGAAAACTGAAATTTAAATCCTTCATCTGGCTCCAAGTGAACATACCTCTCACATGCTTGTTCATACCCATTTAGGTGGTCAAAAAGTTTAGAAAAACATATTGAAAAGAATGTAAAGCTGCCCCTCACCCCTCAGCATTCTCTACCATTAGCTTATTTTATCTGTTGCCAGTCATATTCTTATACATGTATATGTATGCCAGGATATTAATGGAAAGTCAATATAAAGAGGAAACAGGCAGAGCAAATACGTTTACCATAACTTCACGTCAAATAACTGCTCTATGAAAATGTTCTTTCTCTTACCTCTCTGCAGTTATAGATCGAAAATGCAAGAAACAAGAACTTATCTAAGAGATACCCTTTACAGGGATGAAAAAGCAAAGTTCACGAAGCAAAGTTCACAAAATATTTCAGACATGAAGATAAACATATTCAGAAAAAAAAAAGAGAAATGGGCCATTCAAATCTCTAAGTTTAAACAAGAGACGGCATTAAACAAGAAAACCAATCTTTCCTTCCCAGGGGAACTCACCTTTTTGAACTCTGACTGCAGCACGAGGCTCTGCACAGTCCTTTGGCTCCTGCCATCTTACAAGATCCTAGAAAAGAGCATATTTTTCTAAAAATCAGTATGAATTCACTGGGGAGTAAGGAGGTGTTTCTCCAGTAAAAAAAAAAAAAGGAGGGCTGCTTCTAGAAGCTTAAATTTTATTTAATTCTCTTTCTGCACAGGATGTAACTTCCAGAGAGTTTTACAAGGAAGGCTCAAAGTGTGCGGAGCCCTGCAGTGACAGTCACTGCTGTGCTTGGGTTGCACATGTTTGGGGTTTGCGCCCACATAGTGGGGGCTCAGCAGGGGAGAGGGTGTAGCAGCAGCTTACTCGTGGCTGGCATAGCGAGGATGTGGGACCCTGAAGGAGCTCAGCTTCACTAGGAGCAGAGTTGTTTCTGCAGAGGTATTGAAAAAAATGCCAAAAAATTTGGGACATGTATCCAGGCCAGGGCTTTTTTTTTTCATTTTTTTTGAGCAAGAGTAATCCAATGCTAGGATTTTGGCAAAACAGTAGTGGAAGAGCATAAGGAGAGCCAAGCTGAGTGTCCATCATATCTATTCTGCCCCAAATACCAATGAGATTTTTATCAAGGGTAATAAAAGCCCTCCAAAAAAATCCAGTGTGGCAAGTTTGCTCCCATCTGCCTGACTGCCTGGTTATGCCCTTCAGGCAGGACACAGCTCCTGAACCAACTCTTACCTCAGCTATCATTTTTTGGTGGGCTTGACTCAATCACACTATTGCAAAGGTCATTTATCAGCTCTTCTTCCTGCGTTACACCTCCTGCCCCAAGTCTTTGCTCTGTTATGGCTGGTGGCACTCCCAAGGCAATCATGAAAAATATCCCAGTTGCTTGTGCTGTCCCATTATGGGAAGGTCTTGTTCTTCCATGGCTGTGCCTGGGGAGGAAATGATATAACACAGTGGTGATGTCTCAGTGAAGATAAAGTGTTGCTCAAAGTAAAACCAGGCTGCTTCATGTTTCTGCTATGTATCTCCCCTGCCAGCCATTTGTCAGGAATTTATGCAAGGTCTTTAGTCACTGTTGACTCACCTTCTCTTCTTTGCTTTTGATCATTCTTCTTATAGCACAGGAGAGGTGAAGCTCTGCTCACAACTTGAGCAAGATTGGTTAAGAAAGCAAATGTTTGGAAAACACTGGATGCATCTTCTTCCTGCAAGCCATAGCTCACACATCCTCCTTACTGGGACTGCAGATGTGTAGGATAGTCTTCATCCCCCCTCTCCCATCTCATTTTTCTAATGACTCATTTATGGCAGTGCATAAGGGGCTTTCCAGTTTTTCAAAGCAGAATACTCCTGAAGTATTAAGGCAGTCTGGAGAAACCCTCCCTAAGCATGTGTTTGTTACAATAAAAGCCCTTATTTCAAAGAAAGGACCTGGGCACCCAAAGGGCAGGTTTTGAGCACCCTGACTCAGCCAATGAGCAGTGTGGTTTCCCAGTACCCTTCAGGATGAAAGGCTTTCAGAGAACAATTCATAGATGCTTTTGGAAGTTATGGAATGCTGTAAATTAGCAAAGACAAGACATGCAAAAAGCCTATTCCATCATGAAGTGTCTGTTACGGAGTCTTTTTTCTGAGTTGTATTTTAGTGCAACTGCTGATGATAACTCACTATAAAGCCCTAGTAAATTTTCTGAGTGGCATATTTTATTTTACATAGGAACCATGTAGCCATATGCTCAACTCCACTTCATTCTTGCATAAGTAAAGTTAGGCACGTACTTGGCATGTCCAGACTCTGGGTCTGAATTCAGACATGACAAAATACAAATGTGCATGTAACTGCACAAATGGGTAAGTGGCTGCTGGAAAAAAGGAAGGTGGACATCAAACAGATTATATAGCAAATGCTGAGAGATAACCTGGTGAATTTTTTCATACAAAGAAATCTTAGTCACAGCTTACTGGGACATTTTAATATATAGAACAAAGTTTAAGAAGGGGAGAACTTCAAAAGAGCAACTCTAATTTTTTTCTGGTAGAGGTGAGTGACCATTATTTGGGGCAAGTTGTGAAACAAGCAGACTGGAAAGATGTGGATCACAGCATGAATGGTCTTCAAGTTAGTGGTGGGTTTCAGGTTGTAATAGAGATTCACTTAACCACTATTTGGGAGGGATATGATGGGATCACCTCAAATTGCAATGATTAACTGCTTGATTATTTCCAAAGCACCTAAAGACAAATTATCTTTTTGCTCCAGGTCTTCATTTTCTGTAATGGAGATAGAATGATCAGATTTCTTCTGCTTCACAATACTGTTTCCAGTGCTAAACCCAAAGTATTTGTTCAGGCCACAATAAAGTTAGTTTAGTTCTTGCTTCAACACCATGAACTTGCATAGAGTCAAAAGAAAAGGATGAATTTTATCATACCCGCTTGGGACCAACAACTACTCTATCTCTCTCTGATGCACTCATAAATACTATTTTTACCTATATGTGTGCATATATTACATAAACATATGTATACACACAAGTATAACATCTCCTTCATGCCCAAACCAAGTAGGTGACTATTTATGAATTCTAATAGTTTCTGCTTGTAAAGTTTTCCCATAAAATCCAACAATACATTTCAGAATAAGAAAAAATAGGAGAGACAAAAGAGAGAGAAAAAAAACAGCACTGCTGAATGTATATGGAGCCTGGACTACTTCATTTCTGTGTGTTGAAACTAATTTGTTGCATTATGTTTCTATCTCTTGCATGTCCACATTGCCACAAGGTCTTATTTTTACAAAACAGACCCATCATTCTTTCCCACAGGATGAAAACACGGTTAAATACTTGCTGTAAAAAAACCATTATGTGATGTGCTAGCCAAATGATACACTAATACTCCGACGTAAGTGCTTTTTTGGCAACTACTCAAAGGAGCAAAAATTACATCGTTTTCAACCCCAGTGATGATAAGATTACACAAAAGAAAGCAAAATATACAAAACGGGTTGATGATAAATATTGTACAATAAATGGAGAATAAGCTGGTTTTCTTGCTGTCACACTCTCTGCAGTTTTCTGCAATTTTTCCATCACTTGAGGCAGCCCCACCAATTATTTCCATCGTATTGGGTGTCCCCTGAAAAAAACCTGACAAAAATAAGGATTTGAAAGATTCCTTTTCAGGAACTTCCTCCACCAACTATTTCCTCCTTTTCAAATGGGGCTTTCAGAGAGGAAGTGGTGGCCAGCAGTAACATTCCCCATGGGAGGGACCCATCTTCCCTTCACATGTGGAGAAGCGAGAATATCCTCTTATGAGGCAGAGCAGGAAAAGAAATCATCCTTTCATCGGCAGTGTATTCCGACCGGATAGGTGTCTGGTGCCGTATCCACGATGGTACCTTCTGAGGAGTCATTTCCAATTGGCTTCAAGCCCCACATTGCAGAAAGACAATCAACAGCCCATTGGTTTATCCTCTACCCTACTTATTTCAGTTGGAAACAAATCAAGACATTAACAACCAAATTAAAAAAAAAGGCAACACTGAATCTTCACTCGATCCTCCACTGCAGCGGAAAGATTTTCTTACATCCTCAGTGAGGTGCTCAAATATTTCTCCTTGTTGCTGGCAGGCACAGGGTTGGTGGAAATGTTTCTTGCACCCTTTCACCTTTTTTTCCCAGTTTGCAAACCTAATTTCCTGCCTTCTGCATATTTCTTCGCTCCTTATTAGTGCTTAGTAGGTGGAAGGAACCATCCCATGTCCAGGGCTGCACAGGAGCTGTTCGCTTCAAGTCTTTTTTGTTGTATTTAGGTACATAAATCACAGCTGAGCTCTCTAGGTAATTTTTAAGCAGAGGGGAAAAATAAGGGAGCACAGTTAGGATGAGGTATGGACTCAGTGGATGGCGAATGGGACAGTCAGCAGCAAAGAAGGCATCACCTCCCTTATTCTTCTCATTCGATGCAGTGTGTTCATTTATATCTCCAAATGTCCAGTGTCCAACAGGAGCGGCAGCCGATGGACCAAGCAGCTGCTCAGACTCCAGCACCACAGCCTCTGATTGCGTGCACCCCCAGAAGGCATCCAGGTCACTGGGGAGCCCTGAACCCCCGCTGCTGTCCCAGGCTGCAGGGACGCAGCCACGCAGTCGCCACATGTGGCTGAGAGCTGAGGCTGCCCCGGGGAGCCAGACGAAAAGCAGGCACTCGCTGGCGGCCCGGCAGCAATATCCCTTGTGCACAGATGTTTGGGAGGGCAGGATCGGGGGGGCACAGAGCGGGGCACCATCCCGGAGGTGTGATACCACTATGAACGTTTGCAAACACCATTTAGCGGAAGTCAGATGCCTATTTATCGCTTTCAAAGGGAGACGAGATCGGCTGTTAGTGCTTGCAGGATCAAATGGGTAAATTGGAGGCAGAAAAGATCGCCATTCAGGCTAATGGGATTTACACTCTCAAATCAAGTTACGTGGATGCATTATAGGGAGTTCACGTTGAGGGGAGCCAATTACCCCATTAGCACTAATAGGAATTGCACTGAGGCATCATGTGAGAAGACACATGCAAAAAGATCGCAGCTTTCCCTCACTTATTCAGGATTGTTTTGCTGAAACAATGCAATAACTGATGGATCTCTCTCCCCTCAACATAGGCCAGAGTTTAGATGTTCAGTGTTGGCCACATCCAGCCTCTTCATTCACCAAGCTGGGAAGAACCTTCTTCCCAAAGAGCTGTCACGAGGAGGGCTCACCTCTCCTGTACCTGTTGCCACCTCTTTTAGTAGGGAACAAGGACATAAACTCAGGTAGGCCTTCTGCTGCTGAGAAAGCTGCATCCAGGGATGTGCCATTTATCTGTGGTTCCTTCTGACTCTCTGAAGCTGCTCGCTGGCTTTGTCTCCAGTTGCTGCTGTTTATCACCATCTCTTCCCTGGCAAGTGCCCAGTGGACACATTTATTCCCTCTGCTGTGCATGAAGGCATCTTAAACAGATACCTGTAACCCTAATGACAGTTCTGTAAAGAAGAAAAGGCAGCAAAATTAAATGCGAGTGGCACATTACCACACTTGTTTTAAATTGATATTTAATTAAAAAGTTAATTATTAATTAAGTTTATCAATTGCACATCAGTTGTTCAATAGAAAAGGGCTCATTCATTTAATTATCTGCGTGCAACCGATAGTATATGCTTTTTAGCCAGGCAAGGTTATCTCTACATCTGTTCTAATTTAGATCAGTTTAGCTTCTAATCTATCGAGAGTGCTTCCTTTTGCGAGCTTTTGATTTCATCTATAAATGTTTACTCACAGAACTGTTAGGTTTTAGAAGCTGATCAAATAAAGGGAAGAGCTGCTCAGTGTTGCGTTGCGCTCACCAAAGGGCTGCGGTGGAGCTTTCTTGCAAAGAGCTGCTCGGGGTTTGCTCTAACAATGCGCCTGCTGTAAAAGTTTCAAAAAAGATAAACATCCACCCCGAAAGTATGTTAATAGCCCAAACAATGGGGAATCTTCAAAGGGCAAGAGAGGCCTGAGAGCAGAATAGAGCGACAGACGCCACCACCACTGCCGGGGGAACCTCCTCGCTGCCCTCGCTGCAGAGAGGACCGCGGGGCACAGGCCGTGGCAAGGGCTGTGCAGAGGTTCCAGCTCCAGCCCAGGCTGCCAGGGAAACACCGGTGTTCCTAAGAGTCCCCATGATCAAAGAATCAGCCTAGGGCTCCTGCTTTCCTTTCTCCCTGAAATGATTCCTAGGTGCAAATCAACAGCTATTTATAGAGCCACGTAGTAAACCATACAATAAACTCCTCCAGTACTTGGATAGTATACCAGAGAAAGATACCCCATGGAAGCAGTGACTCCAATAGTGTATTCTAATAAATTATCTTGTATTTATTTTAACTGAAAATCACAGTCGTGTTCAGTTTCTAATAAAAGTACCATTCAGGGCATATATTAAAAATGCTAAAGGGTCCTGGTACATTAGTACGTTATTGGGGACCGGACCTGCCTGTGCTGAGGATGCTGAACATCAGTAAAGTTAATAAGAAACTGAAGGTACCCAGACCTCTGAGCATTGTAGGAAGTGATAGATAGGTGCTCTGTAGCTCATCAGAAACAGCCACCACTTCAAGCCTGTGGGCTTCACCTCTTGTATGTCCCTAAATGATTCTCATATCGATGGCAGGATAGATGGCTTTTCACAGGCAACTACCACGGCACAGTTCCTGCCCCAGGAGTTCAACACAAATTGTGAATGCGTTACAAAAAATGCCGTAGACCACAGAGGGTAAGGTGAGGAAAACGTGAGAGAAAAAGATGCTACAGAACAGAGGGCTGATGGACTGCCTTGAGGGGGCAATACAGAAACAGATGTGTCTTTTCAGGGCTTAGTTAATCAAGAAAAGGAAATGTATCACAACAAGTAAATAGCTGTAGCACAGAGGTTCGTATAATTCAGGTGAATACCCAGAGTCTGCAGCTTGTATTTGATCTGAAGACAACAAGCCCAGGGCTGTCTCCCATCTCCTGAATGAAAAGCACTAAGGGGAGAGGGCTTTTAAAAGGAAGGTAATTTACAATGCAGTATTGCCGGGGGTGGTGGTGGTGGTGTGTTTGTACAACTGGAAAGACGATAAAAGAAATCTCCATGAATAGTAACTGTATGTTTATAGATGGGTGCCTCTTTGCCAACACCGCATGCAATGTGCATTCATCTTCACCAGATATTGAAGTGGCAGGACTTTTTCAAGCAACAGTGTTTACAGAAAATGACTGTTTTGAAGCTTTACACACAAGAATTTGAGGAAACTTAAAATTTACATTTACAAACATCATTAGTCACTCTATCTGATAAATCAGAACAGAGGAATCTGCTTAACTACTATAGATGCGCAGCAAACACCAGTCAGTTTCTCCAGAGATTTGCTAACATCTGTTAAAATAAGAAATTTAGCACACATTTCTCACAGATACTCTGAAAAAAAGCCAAATATATCAAAGCACTGATTTGTGAGGAACTATTTACACCAGCGCTCTTTCTTGACTGGAGGACAAAACTGGAAAGTTTCCTTTCTGTTGTATCACCCCATTCAATGTAGCACTGAGCCATGGAATGCTCCTTTCCCTTCAGTGATAGGACTAAGGTGAAGATAAAGAACTTTTACGTTGTCATAAGTTATCAATGAAAATTCCATATAAGCAAGCAGCTCTGAGAGATGGGGAGCAAATAAATCCGGTTTGTTTGTTCTTTAAGGTGCCACTATACAATGAGATGACTCGCAATGATAAAGTGAGAGTGTTTTTTTGACTGGAGCTTTTCCACAGCTGGGAGACACCAGAGAGCCCTTTGCCTCCCCTTGACCCATCCTCTGCTCAGGATCCTCTGCTGTATGATAAGGAGTGAATTAACACTGCAACTGTTTCCTAATAGGGGTGCTAATTAAGTCTGTCATCTCCATTTGACCAGCTACTCTCACAAAGCCTGCAAGAATTTTGTGACTCTGAGCTCTTTAGGCTTTGTGGCCAGTTGAGTTTGAAGAAGTCACCTGGGGAGGGATTGAGAGATGCAGGCCCAACATAGGACCTCACACCATTTGTCTTTGAATTTTTGAGTTGAAAAAACCACCTTGGATAATATAAACAAGTTCTGCACCTATTGAGCAGTAGACTTTTAGGATAAGACTATTTCATTATAAGTTACAAAAAACCAATAAACACCTTCCCTCCATCCCCAGCAGAGGCAGAAATTAGTTTAAAAGAACTGGGTTCCTCTAAACCCATGGCCCAAGAGGGTCAACACTTGCCTCAGTGTTAACTCTGTGTTTCTGCCTCAAAGGGTGAACCTCTCTAGCTGTCAGCAAGCAGTAAGCAAGCCATCAATCAAGGAAGAGCTAGGTCTTCACACAACACTTTGATTAAACCTTTGGTTTCAAAGCTGAATCTCCTGTGCCCTTCTGTAGTTCTGGGCTCCACGGGCAAACAAACGCAGAAATGCCGCTGGGGAAAGCATGTTTGTGTGAGATTTCCAACCCAATTTTGCAGACTCAGATGTTAGGCAGTTTAGATAAGGGGATGATTAGAGGTCTAAGCCTAAGGTTTGAAATACCCAGACTTCCTGGAACCACTGGTGCAAATCCCAGCAGGGCTGACTCAGTCCTCCACCTCCCGACAAAGATAAAGTGAGCTCTATGCAGAAGTGTGACTTGGGAGTCTCCACTGACCAAGACCCCACTGGGGCAGAGATAACGATGGTGTCCACAGCACAGGAGGGAATTCCTTATGTGGCAGAGGCGTAACACCCTGGGTCTGCCCACACCGTGGCTCCTGGGGGTGCTTGCACTCCTCAACTCTGACAGAAGTGATTTATGAATCCTAAACTTTTCTATAATTTTGCTCCTGCATGTCTTGTTGTGCATGTCCAGTATGTTGCAGTGCTTCTGGCAAAACTATGGCCCTTATCTTTCTGTTACTCTACATATTGACCCCTTCGGAGGAGCACCATATCAGCACAGTTTGTGACTCACTCAGAGAAAAGCCCTACAGAACCATATTACATTGCTTTTCTATCAATCAGTGCTGTGATCCAATAATTTTTATTTCAGAAAATAAATCAAACTCCCAAATCTCCGGTATGATCTTCAAACAAATATTTGGTTTGCCAAGCACCACTACCCAAAAGTTATCAGCAACAACCTTTTAATAAACAATCTGAACTAACCGATTTATCCTTTCTTTTCCTTTCAGCTACTGGACAATTAGCCAACGTGACACAAAATTCTAGCACACGTTTCCTCTTTGAAGTTTTTAATAATATTCTCCTTTAATAATTCACAGAGTATTGCAATTTATTCTTTTGTGCCATGTTTTGAAAATTAAGTCATCTGATCAGCAACTCCTCAGGAAAAAAGATAAAGAAAACCATAGAACTTCTGTAACCATCAAACACAGCATCGATGACTGATTTCATAATGAAGCGTATGATTTGAAATGCACTTTAGGAAAGTATGGAAACAGCAGAGCTAATTAAACCTTCGCTTTCCAGTAGCATTCACGCCATTACAGCTCAAACATTCACAGGGCAGCAAATCTGCACAGGACACACATACTTGAATACTCTAAAGCAAAACCGCACAAATGGACATTGGTACAGAACCAAACCCACATTTTGTCATTCATCATCCTATACGGAGATCAACAGATTGACCAAATTGACCAAGCCAGGTAGCAGATACTCAGTTCTATTACTCAGACCAACATAAAAACAGCAGTAAGAAAATTCCAACTCATCCTCTCTCTAGCTCCTGTTTTCACTGTGGCCAACTGGATGATGACCCATCAGCACGTCCACCCCCAAAATGTTCTCCAAGACAGGCAGGAGATGATGTGCTCATTCATGGTTCTTTGAGCCGAAAGAAGCATCCCCAAACTGCCATCCAACCAGTCATACAAAG
This sequence comes from Neopelma chrysocephalum, assembly GCF_003984885.1. NCBI lineage: Eukaryota > Metazoa > Chordata > Aves > Passeriformes > Pipridae > Neopelma > Neopelma chrysocephalum. The sequence continues at coordinate 6,046,841 of NW_020897809.1, forward strand.
GAATTCAAACCAAACAGCTAACTTCAGGGGAGGTGGCAATAAAGATCCTGTTTTCCTGGACTTCTTATTCCCATGATTGAATTATCCTGTGTCTTAAAAGTACAAATCTCATGTACCTGTTGTGATGGAAACATCTCCAGTATCTGCAGCCAGAATGGCTGCAAGAAAGTACCTTACCCTTCTTTTCCTCTCAGATTCTTTGAGACTAGCCATACAGTTTCTGCATGTGCAAAAGCTTTTCTTTCAGATGAAATAGCGGTTTGATTGCCTCTCTTCCTCCTAATGTTTTTTTTTTCACAAAAAAACCCAGAAACACAATATCATTGAGACCTCTACACTCCTGCCATCTTTCACTGAACCTTGTAGACAGGCTCCAGTGTTACTGGGGGAAGGAATGAGACCCATTTCTTTTAAGCCAAGGCTAAAAATTACTCCAGAAGCCACTCATGCACACAAGAAAAACTAAATAATTTAGTGGAATCCTTGTCTTTCCAAATAAGAATGTCCACCTTCTGTTTTTTAATACCATGTGGCCAGCATTTTCATTCTGCTTTGGTCTGGCTTAAATTGTAACCCCCTTGGGGTTACAAAGACAGAAGTCTTTGCCTTTCTATTTGCTTTTAAAATGCCCTGTGTGCCCAGCAGCTTCAAATATAAAATAATCTCTAGAGCTGCAAGGAGAAAATTCTCCACAAAGACAAGCCTGAATTTTGTAATGAAATTGTGTCTGTGTTGAGGTGTCCTAGTGCAGAAAAATTTCCTCGACAGGATTTCACTGGCAAAAATACTTGCTTTTTGTCATTTCATGTTTGAATACACATGGAGACTGCATCTCAGCTTGGGTAAGCATTCACATCAGAGCAGCTTTGTAAGTGAAATTCCCGCTCAAAGAACAGAAGGAGTGATTTTTCTTGACCCATCCCAATTTAGCAATAAAATTCAAATGTGGCAAACCAGACCATCCAGGCTTTTTATTTTTCCTTTCTTTCTTTTCTCCATCTCTCACCCCTCCCTTTTTTTCAAAGCAACAAACATTTTGTTGAATTGTTCTAAATAATGACAGCATTTGAAACCATTTCAGTCTGTTTAAGATCTCAAGGGGAAAATTTGGTGAATAAATGACTTGGGATAAATCAAATCATTCTGTTCTAATAACTGTGTCTCTCATTCTTATCTCAATTGCTGTCCCTACTTCTGTGTGCTCCTGCACCTCCCTGGTTGACTCCTGAGCATCGCCCCTTGCTCTGAAGTCACTGCACTTGCCTCCAGCTCTGCAATGGTCCCCGTTCTACCTCCTCTCATCAAGCTCTCAGGCTTTTCCTGTCTTGTCTTCTGTTGCAGTCCTTTACTCCATGCAGTCCTCAACCTCTGTCCACCAGCCTGCTGGCCCTTCATCACCAGCCTGCTGGGCATCTCTTCTCACTACCCTGTCCATCAAGTCTGCTGCATGTTGCACAGCTCTCTCTATTGAGGAACCCTGGCTCCTTTTCTCCCCTGAAATCAACTTCTCGTGCAGGCACAACCACCTAGACAAGACCCTGGTACCTCTCTACATCTCATTGCACAGCTAAGATAACATCCTCCACTTCTCCTCTCTTCCCCCCTGCACCCTCATCCCCTTCTCCCAAGCTGCTGTTCTTCACCACTTGACACAGCAGCTGTAAAACCAACATCCGTCCTTTTCAGTGGCCTTTGGGTATGGTTTGCATGGGAAACGCTTCCCGACACCGACCTGCCTCCCGTGCCGGGGGTGTGTGGCACAGTCAGGAGAGGTCAGTCGCTGGCTTGACCTCCTAAGCCCATCTGCCTCCACGCAAGTGAAGACACAAGCTCTAAACATGTATTATCTTTTCAGGACATTTGTTTCGGGAGCGAGTTGCGCTAAGCAAAGGTACGTCAATTGATAATAAACCTGCTCCACACTGTCATTTGTGGGTGATTTGAGGAAAAACAGACCATGTAATCAGGTCTAAGGGGTCCCTAATACCAGAGACGCTGGTGCTGTCAGCTATAGAAAATAATTAGAACGTTATCCCTGTGGCAAGGAGAATGTAAATACATCTAAAATACGACATAATGACATTCTCCTCTGTAAGCCAGGGGATCTGCTTCAAATAAAAGGGCCATTAACACAACAATTAAAGCCGAGGGGGCCGGTGAAGTAGGGAGCTGGCCTGGTGCAGGGCGAGGCGAGCGAGCGCCCGGCGTAAATCTTTCGCCATCCCAGCCAGGAATGTGACTATTAGCCCTCTCATGACCCGAGGGCTTCCCAATAATGCATCTGCTCTCTGTCAGGGCCAGGATTTCGTAACGTCCTCCAGTGCGAGCCCAGGGCTGACTCCACGGTGCGGCGCCAAAGAGGGAGTCGGCGGGAGCAGGGTGGCTCCGCGCTGGACCTTGGCCCCTGTTCAGCAAAGCACTTAACCGCAGGACGCGGGGACGCGTCTCCTCCCGGGGATGTTCGGGCACCCGGAGATGAGCGATGGGTGGGCTTCGCTCAATCACGGTCGTTCAGGCTTTCCCGGAGCAGGGCTGGACCTGTGATCGTCTTGAGCATTTCGTCTCTCCATATCCCTCGTGGGGACGTGCCCATGGAGTGGGGAAAGTCCCTGTTGTGAAACTACAGCTCAGGGAACCTGCAAGGACCAAGACACAGAGAGCACCACAGAAATTAAGGCGTGTTTCAAAGGAAATAATGTCACTGCTTTCACTGTCCAGACAGCAAACACTCTGAACAGGCTCCAGGCAACACAGAGATAATATTATCTATAAGCTCCACAGCAAACTTCCAGAAATGATGGACAAGTGCTTGGAGAGGCCAGCAGTTCCCACCTTTCATCCAGTCTGAAATAGGTGTTGATAAAGTCCCAAATATATCAGGAACTTTGATTCCAGACAAAATGCATCCAGCACATCCCTGCAGGTTGCTGGCAAAGGAAAAATATCACTGAGCTGGCAAAATCGACTTCCACAATAACACAAGGCTCAAGCATAAGTTTTCCTAAAACTGACAAGTTGGGTCACAAATAAAGATTTTATTTGTTTCCTTGTAGAGATGAAAATCTCATCGGGTTCAAAAGACTTTTCTATTTTCCTCTCTCTTTCTGTTTTTTAGTTCTGTTTAGTTTTTTTGTGGTAAACGTAAAATTTGATATGTTCAGCGGAAGTTTGTGAATGCCAGAAAACAGGAAATGGTTGAGTCATGGAGGAAGAGAATCTTTACCAAATCCAGCTCTTTGGGAAAATCTGTCAAAAATCAGGTTTATTACACCCATCCTCTTATTCAATTGTACTAAACCTTCTAAGAGGATGACATAGCAGGGACTTCAAAACAAAACAAAACAAAAAATCCTCAGAATTGTACTTTTAAGCTCCAGTGTTTCAAAATCCAAAGGTAACATGCTACCTGTGTCCTGCTTTAGGCATATGGACATTCCCACTTCCCACCCCAATATGAATAAATTTAAATAGTTGTAGGACATACAGAAACATACAAAAATGAACTTTAACTTTTTTAAAGAAGACACCTCATATCCTCTCAACCTTTATGAGTAAGGAAGATCTTAAAATAACAACTACAGAAATCACATTTCTGTTATGAAATCATACCATACACTGAGAAGACACACACAGAGAATTTCTCCCTGCATTAATGACTTCCACAAAAGGAGCACTTGTTTAAAAACTGAGAAGCTGAATAACTGACTGAAAACCAGAATTTGACATCCAGAAATGTTCGCATTTCACAAAATGAGGTTGGGCTCTGGTTGCCAAGAAATTCCAAAATTCAGACCCAATTCCAGGGCAAAGAGAAAATGTTTCATACAGTCTGGGTTGTGTGGCCACTCAGTCCACCCCCCACTGATGGTTGCAGGATCAACATTGTCTAGAGGATGGACAACTGAGCAAAGAGAGAATTATGTATGTCAAGGTAGAGCACACATCACAATAGTATCTCAGTATGGAAAAAATTACATAAGCAAAAAATTATCTGCATGTCCAATATAGAATAATCTTTGAAGATTCTCATTACAAGTAAACACAAGGATAATAACTAATGGATAAGCTAATTAGTCATGCAAATCTGATGGATTTTCACTGCCTCCTTCCAGCCACTTACTTCTTTAGAAGGCATTTCATTTTCTGAGTAGAGCACAGTTTAGCCTCCAATTCATATTAGTTGGGCAAAAAGACAGTCCTTTAATCTTCTGACACTTTGGTCCTCAGTGTGAGGCACATGGAAACTGTCCAACAGAGAAACAAAATGAGTGATAATATAAAAGAAAATATTAGCAAAAGCTCCCAGGGACCAAAACGAGGTGGTGTTCTCTGGCAGATCTCATGCCTGAGCATTGTGGACAGCAGTAACTTATAACCTGCGAATGCAAGGACAGCGCCCAACACATGTCTCTTTCAATTATGTGAACTGCCTTGTATATAATAGAGCTGGTAAAAACTATCTGAAATAAACAACAGCCAGCCTTCATAACTAAGGTCACACTGGCCAAAAGGGTTGTGAACGTTCCAGCAAGCTAGGAACAAGTTTCTAGACAGCTGGAGACATTCTGAGCAAACATGGGCCAAATTAAACCGATGTGGGAAGCCAAAGTGAAACCAGTAAAAGCTTGCCTACTCAGACGACTTTTGTTTTAGCTGGAAGCTAAATTCAAACAAAATTCCTGGGATGATACTGCTTTGACTGTGACAGCAGACACCTGAGTCATGTGATAAGCGCTTTGCTTTAAAAATCTCAGCATGTCACTCCTGAGAATGCTTGTACATCAGAACCATGAGAAGCAAAAACAAGGGGGGGGGAAACAAGGAAAAATAAAAGCTTTTGTACAAACCCTGTGAACCAAGTCCCCTATGTCTCTTTGCTTCCAGACATTTCTGAAAAAAACAGCTCACTGGAACCACAAAAAACAACAACAACCGAGCAGCATTCTAATATGGGACATCCTGCCGGACCAGCCCAAGCCAAAGGAAAAAAGAAAGCCACAAACATCAGAACTCTAATTGGACACTCAAACCTAAAACCTTACATTTTGGGACATTTTTTTTTCATTTAAACTAGTGTAATCAATTGGTCACCATAATAGAGGCTTCAAGCAGCTGGCTCAGTTAGGTCCATCTGTGACGAACCTTCGAAGCAAAGCCATGTGTTCAAACGCACACACACTTGGAAATGCAAATAAATGATCAACTATTGTGTCTTAAAATATCTCCACTTGACTTCATGCATCACCACTAATAAGTATCATAGCACACAGTGTAGTTCTAATGTTGTTTGTGGAGCTTTCAATCTAGTTCCCTAAAAATACAGTTTATACATTATTAAGTCCTAGGGACGGATTTCCTCTCATACCAACTTAAAACCACAGGTGAAGGTTTATCAAGGGTCATTGCCTTGTGCTAATGACCCTATCTTGGGAATGGCTGCAGTTCAGAGGCACAAGAAATAATACGAAATGATTATCAAGAAAAGGAAGACTATAAAACAAGATAGGAACCTTGGAAAAGTGCTTTTTTTTCCCCAGGAAACAGTAAATAATTGGAAAAGTGGAAGGTAAAAACCCTCCCTAATTAAATATTAAAAGACTTCCTTAAATGCAGACCCTTAAAAGAAGATTAGTGACAAAGCTCACAAGTAGGCCTTATCCAGTTATTATCTCTGTCTGTGAGCTGGTATCTACTTTGCTTCCTTCCTACCGGCTGGGAAGTAAGACTTCATGGCTCTACTGAGTGGAGCAGGGGCACTCTTACACATCCCACTCCCCCTGTTGCCCACCAGCCTGGAAAGAAAAGGCTGTAAAGATGAAGCACAACCGAGCACAGTCCCAGCACGACGTCAGATCACGGCTGGACCACGACTCCCAGCCAGAGTCCAGCTTGGACCCAGGAGCTGGAAAATGCTCCTTGGCCCTTATTCCACCTCTGGGATGTTTTCCAAAACTCAACCAGCTGCAGAGCCAAGGTCTGATAAAATGGAACCTGGGGCTGGACCAGGCCTGTTTTTTTGGATTTACAAGCCCAAAACCCAACTGCCAAGACACCACAAATCCAACATGATGCTTGACAAGTTGGGTCACTGCAGGCACCAGGTATCTGAGGTCCACATTTGGGTCTATTGTAGGTTCCAGTATGGTACAACTCTCCCTTTGATGGCCGTTTACCTCAAGTAGGACCCTCAGGTGCTTAGTTTTGGTATTTCAGAGCACCTTTTCTCTACTCTCCACCGTCATTGCCTTTTTTTCCATGTTTTTCAGCCTCAGAGATAAACTTGGTAAGTAAATGGCCAAAGGATGTTGAGGCTGCTGCAAGAACAAAACCAACTACTGACTCTCTTTTTATCTAGTAAAGCAAAGGCTTAAATTCTCCTAAGAATAAACTGGGTTTTGTTACAAAAGAAAGGAAAATTCCTAGCAACAACAAGAAGAGAGATAAATATCCTGAGAGAATATCATGGAACTAGAATAAATTACTTTAAAATAAGAAATCCAGGGTGAAGGGGAAACTCCCCAAAAGTGAACAAGTGCTCTTCCCATTTTAAATAAGGGATAGATTTCCCCCCCGACTTTTTTTTTCTTTCTTTCTTTCCAGCAGCTAGAAGTCCCATCTGGTTCCTGTTTCTATTCGTCTGATCTCCCAGAAACTTCTAAAAGCCATAAGCATCAGCCAAAAATTCCCCAGGCATGGACTCCTTTCCAAAATAGCCCACAAAATGGCATTTTTTAGGTGGGTTGGTTTGGAAGGAGCAAGGGGGGGTGTTGATTTCTGTAACATTCCTAGGAATTTCCTTGCATCTATTCTCCCCTCTAGAATTTCTTCTCTGCCTGAATCCCCCTTCCACTTTCTGCTGTGACGCTGGTCAGCGCAGGGACTGCCCACTCCCATGTGACAGGATTCAGCTCTTCTTGTGGGAGCTTGCAAGATGCCGAGAGTCTTTTGTCCCCAGGGAAGGCAAATGAAGTTGCGGTTCCCTTGCAGCTGAGGTCTCCTCTGTTGGGCTGGTTGCTGTTTCATCTGGAGGCTGCATAACTGGACATTTTTCCTAGCTAAGGCATTGTCAAGACAGAACTTTTAGAATTAGTAACTTGGTGTAAATAGGTAAGATGGACAAGGCAAAGAGGCCATGCTCTACTCCATGGCCTTTGGGACAGGTGGAAGAGCTTTCCAGCAGATCTCCAGCTCCGATTTTGTCTGGAAGCAGAGGCAGTGGCATGAGGCACCATAAGATCTCATGGCTCTGAAAATGTCTCTGAAAAGCAACCGGTGTGTCCAACTCCTGTACACTTAGGATCTGATCCAAGCAAAATTTAATAAAGGTGGTTAGCTCTCACTGGCTTTGGCACGTGCTTAAAAGCTTCCCTACACACTTTACACAGCTAAGACCCAACAAAAGCAGCCCCATTTAATTCATTAAGGGCACACCTCTTGGTTGCACCCAAGCTTCTTGCAAAGGTGCACAGACCTGCCATGGCGGCTCTAAGCATCTTGGTCTCCTCTGCTTTTGAAGCCTTATGATTCTTTACTGGATCAAACAAACTCTTACAATCTTTCAGACAGTGATTCAGAAACACAGGGAGAATAGGACAGCTCCAGAGATGGGACACAGACTCTAGAGATCTGTCCCCCACAAGAAAGCAGTCCAGGTCACTGATGACTATCTATTGCTACTTTTAGACATCTGAATTAATGAGACTATTTTAACTTCACAAAAGAACCCAGCTGCCTGGCTGGACCCATCCAGCATTTGTTGCAGAGTAACAGAATAATCTAGGTCACAGCTTTTACTCCACACCCTGCACTTGCTTGTGCTACTTGCTTTGCTTAAGAAAAAAAAGTCAGAAGCACAGCAGAGAGCAAGCAGGCTCTAAGGCTCTGTGGCACAGCTCCATGACACAATGTGATGCCATGCAGAGTTCAGCACATTAACTCCAGGAAGCATCCCAGAAACAGCACAGTGATGGCAGTGTGGTGACAGCACCCAAGTTAACTGACCTGCTGCAGCAGGGCCACTTCAGTACTGCCTCCGGTACCTGTACATGCTGCACCAGCTCCACAGACACTCTCTGGTGTGTCCTGCTTTGCTGGCAGACTCTGTGTATGAAGTCTAAAGGCTGACCTGACCATAGAAACCAAAAGCTTCACTTGGATAAGGCTGTCCAGCCAACAGTGAAGTTCACTGCTCAGGGGAAATGGGCAGAGACTTTTTCTTCTGTTGACAAAATGCATCCACTCAACAAACTTCTGGGTCATCTTAGCATCTAGTCAAGTTTGGGAAGATACCAGTGAAGTTCTCTGGTCCTCCTGGCACAACTGTGGCATGTCAGAGATCATCAAAATCCCCTGGCATCCCCTTGCCCTTCCCAGCCACAAAACAGTGAATTCAACCTAGCGAGGTATTTGTACCAAAGACCAACTGGCATTTCTAGACCATGCACAGTCTGAGATGCCTCTAAGAACATCTCTCAAACACTCAGCACAATTAAATACTTCATCAATAAAAAGTAAACACATCTCATTTTCTATTATAAAAGAATCTCTCCCTCCCCCCCAATGTTTTATTTTAGCAAGTGCACTCAACCATGCTCTCAATCTGCACTTAATTTCCTGCTATTCAGTTTTCTGTGGTTCACAGACAAAAATACCTGGGGAAAAAGAAAAAAAAAAAGGCAGCACAATACCAGATCCCAGGGGGCTCTGATTTACCACAGGAGAAAAATGTGTACAACAAGAGCTTGCTGTCCAGGTTGGGAGTGGGAGACACAATAGGTGGGACAGAGAGTATTAAGCTTAGAGGCAGCGATGCCAAAAGCTTCTTGAGTCCTTTCCCAGCCAAGAGAGTGGAGGGTATCCCTGTTTTCATCTGTCACTGATTCCTGTAGAAGTAGCAACGAAAGCAAGGGCATGGATCTGTGCAGGGCATTTCTCCAGCCCCAGAGAAAGAGTAAATAAGACCTTCAGTCCCTGCTCTTGCCAGACCGGGCTCTTTCATCATAATGGAGTAAAACCAGAGAAATGCATTTTTGCAGCCATTTCCATCCATGAAGATCCTAGAGCACTTGGTCTTCTGCAACTGTGGTTGTCATAAGACATGAAAGCAGGCAGAACCTGGCAGCAGATTGCAATGGGATTTATGGACCAAAGCATACAGGGCTGCAGGCAGGAGGTGGCCATTCTCCTTGCAATTTGGGCAGAAGGAGGTTTGCTAAGAGAGGTTTGGTGTTCTTGGAGATAGGGTTCTCCCCACCCACTGCAGCACAGACTTTCCTCACTAAACAGATGCTTCTTGTGCTGCTCCCTGTCAGAGAGAAAACAGGGGACACAGGTGAACCAAGCCCAAAGAATAATTCATAAAAGGAAAGCCAGCAGATGCACCTCCTCCACTGCAGCAGGTCAGGACAGCCAAGGGACAGCAGGCAAGGCTGGAGATGGAACTGTGTCCATCCCAGCAGGCACCAGTCCCACCCCACCTGTTTCATCAGTCACAGAGATGATGAAAACCACAGCAAGGAGCTCACTCACACATTTTATTACATCCCTTCACCCCAAGAAACATGAAACAAGACACTCAATAGGTGGCAGAGCATTAGAAACATCAAACCTTATCTGTGCTCCAGCTTCCTCCGCTATTCCCAGAGAAGAATTGCAAATTACAGGTTTTGCTGGAGTTGATGTAGCAAAGAGGAAGGAGAGGGACGGAGCCAGGCCAGAGAAGAAAAAGATGGAGAAAGGGAAGACTGATGGAAGGAGGAGACTTGGGGCTAAATGCAAGTGTTAGGGAACAGAGAAGAGTTTGTAAGCACAGAGATGGGAAGGCTGAGAGGGAGAGCCAAGGATAAATTGTTTTGGTGAGAGCTCCAACCCTGAAATAAATATAACCACCCAAGGGGGCTGTGTGACTCAGTCTGACATTTTGGCTATTTTTTTTATGCCACCAGATGTAATCAATTTAGCTGGGGGGTGAGGGGGGAAGCACACACATATTTTTGCTGCATTCTAATGTCAAAAAAAAAAAAGTACGCATTTTGGTTTGTTTGGGGTTTTTTCTAATCATAATATATGGCACTTTGTGCAGAACCAAGCATGAGCAGAACTTCCACCTGCCCTTTACCATCACAGAAATGGGAGTTTTGGGGACTGGGGGCAGATCAGTCTGTCCAGGGGTAGTCAGAGAAGCCTCCTCATCTCCAATGCAGCAGGGAGAAAACCTCTGAGCTTAAGGAGGACGTAAGGGATAGCTGTGCAACTCTGTTCAAATTCGCTTCAATACGCACAAGGGAACAAATATGGCCAATAACATCCTAAGATATTGTCGTGCTGAAATTCTTTGTTTACCAAGAAATGACATGTTGAAAGCCCTTGGCATTTATGAAGCAGATGATTTCTATTCATTTATTTGAAGCATTTTACAGTACTTACCCAGACACTTGGAGCGATTATCTTGCCAGATCTCATGGGGAGGACTGGGTCAGATGGGCGAGCTCCAGAAAAATCTCTTAGTGTCCTAGAGGAAGTGGTGTGGTACTCAGGTAGGTGCTGCTCACCCCTCTGAACCCATCCAGTACCAAGGCAAGGGAGGGGGCCCATACTGCTTATTGCTTTCAGTTGTAGTTTCAATTGGGCATAGAGAAACCTTCAACTTCTGTCCAAACCTTCGGGGAAATGTTTCTGTGCACTGTTAAATAGCTCCTGCATTCCACCCAGGGGCCGATGCTGTTCTGTGGTAGGTGGATAGTTCTTATATTTACTCTTTGCAAAATATTTTGGACTCTGGAGAGTTCTTGCTCAGGCAGACTCCTCCTGAATTAATAACAGCTTTGCCTGAGCAAGAGCTAAGAAATGAGAAGACAGTGTTGCAAAAATCAGTAATTTTAAATTCATCTTGGTCAGGGGCTCTGTAGATAAAAGTGCTGGTGGGAAATATCCATTCCTCCTTTCTGTTGTACCGTGGTCCCCCTCTACTTCCTGCCCACGTATCTTTGAAGGAGCCACAGGAACTTAGCCCAACACAGGACAGGATCACACATCGAAAAACTAAGTGAAACTATTCACTTAACTGGCTGCCAAGGCTCCATCCAATGACCAACATCATGTCCATTGTATCTAACATCTAAGCCATCATTGGCCCTGCATTTTATTTTAAAATCTGTGAGGAGGCAGCATTCCTCAAGACTTACTTCCACTATGACTAGATCTTTGGATGTCTTCTCCTTGGATGACTATTGGCATGGAAAAGAAGTCCTAAAACTTCCTTTGGAGGGCCTCCCTTTTCCCAGCTCTCTTTTAATTAATCCCACTCCCATTTCCTAGGAGGCTGTGTGCTGAAGGCTATCAGGAACAGGGGAGTTCTGTGAGGCTGTTTAGTTTTTAAAGGTGATCTCTAGTATGTGTTCATTTTCAACTCAGAGCACATATTTTTTTCTCTCTTGAACACATCCTCAGAATCTTAAACTCTACTTCAAAATCAAATCCATCGCATTTATTTAAAGTGTCACAGTTGCTCTTATCTGCCATGTTAATTATAAAGACTTTTTTTCCCTTTAAGTGGGAGTCGTTTGAAATATATATAAATTATTCTATAGCATGACTTCTTATCACCTATTCTAATGTTTCAAATCAAGTCATCCACCATGATGTATTCTGGGTATTTTGCAAATTAGCCATTTTTAATGCATTTTGCATACACGGACTTATTTCTTGTGCTCAGTGCATAGCCTACACCGATTTTGTACATGTATGCACATGTCTGAAAGTATCAAATTTATATCTGCTTGTGGGGAGAATCTCTGAACATTCAAGGAGTTGCCCCATCACAATGGGGTAGAAAAGGGAATAGAGAAAATCCTATATTTGCATGATGAGCTTGCATTACGTTTGTAATGTCATTAATCCTTGGACTGGAACTTGCTAACTTTTGAAGATTTAACTAGTTAAGCTTAGTATTTGGTTATTCTAGTTTTTAAGAAAAAGAAGGTTGTTTAAGGAAAACAATCTTTAAGTTTGAAAGTCCTGAGGAAGAACACATATTAAACCACAAGCCTCCTGTAAATGATAAATTCAACCTGGAATCACTGTTTCAGAATCACCATGAATGGCAGCCTCCCAGTTCCCAGAGGTAATTTTTAGTCCTGCAGTCCTAAACACATTTTTCTGTATTTCAGCTGCCCTTAAAAAAAAAAAAAAGAAAAAAAAGAAGGAAAACACAAACCAAAAGGTTCCTACCAGACATACTCTTAGCTAAGTTAACACCAGTTTTTTAAGTCTGGCATCCTCGACCCAGATAGGAAGAAAGGCGAGCTGCAAATCCAATACTTGCACTAAGATACCCATTTTAAATTTCCACAACTTTATAACTGATAAAATGCTTTTCCTTAAGCTGAATAATTTTTCTAGCCTCCTTGCTAAGGAGATGGAATTGAAGTCATGATAAAAAAAAAAATGTTGATACATTAGACATCGGAAGTGAAGATTTTTGCCTTTATGTTTCTGAATGATCCTTAAAAAAGTAGAGCAGATGAAAAACTAATGATCAAAATATTTTTTTTTTAGTAGAAAGTGTAGTTTTCACAAAATCTGAATGTTCCATGGAAAAACTAATTTTGCCAGAGCTGCTTAGTTTTCCACTGGGGAAGATCTAAATAAGAGATTTCCTTTTAAGTTCCAGTTGACTGAAATGTAAGCTTTTAAGTCACTTTTTTCAAATAAATAAACAAGTAAATAAAGTAAGATCCATCCTCTAAAGATTTTCTTCAGCCTGATGTCTCCTGAGACATGAAAGATGGACATTTACCACAAGGCAGAGATTAGCAAGGAGCTCCACAAAGAGCACTCCAACCAGCACAGCCCATACCTTCAGCAAAAATGTGTCACTGGGCTAAGATGAAGCACGGAAAATTTCAACCCAAAAGGAGAGAGTCTGAGAAAGATATGAGCACAAGTGATGGAGGGCAGGCAGGAATAGCAGTTGGAGCTCAACCTCCGTTCCAGAAGCTCTTGCCAGCAACTCTGAGCACTAATAAATAACAGTCCTCCTGCACATGCCACGTGCAGTCAAGGCAAGATAGACACATTCACTTCTGCTGTTTAACAGCCCAGAGTAGATCCACACCAGCATCCTTACCTCCAGGGACACCATCCCTTGGGATGTGATGTGTTAAGGGCAACATCCTACTTTGCTGAGCCTCCATTTATTGATCTTTCTGTCTGCTAGTGGTCTTGGGAGTCTTGCAAGCACCAGAGCTGTAGTTGGGTACCACCACCCCATGCACATCTCTGGCACAGACTCAGGTCCTTCTGCATGTCTTCCTTGAGTACAGGGGCACGGCAGCATTGCCATGACTTCCAGGTAACCAGCAGGAAGAGGGTCTGGGGGTAAATAGGCCTGTCCTTTTCCACCTCTCTGCCTGCCAGGACTGGTCCTGGCCAACCACGACTTCTTCCGCAGAAGGAGATGTCGTTCTTATGGGGAGGAAGAGTTTCATGGAGCCCTTCCACTGCGGGCTCATCCTCTCCTTGCCCTCCTTGAGAACCTGGCACTGCTGAGGTCTGAGCACCACCAGAGGAGACCTGAGTCCTGTCCCAGCCTGAGAGCCCCATGCAGCTTCTCCCCACACACCTCTCCCCGCCCTCAGAGCAGTGCAGATGTCCCCAGAAGGCAGCTCTCAGGACAATTTTCAGACAATCCAATATAAATGAAGCTTGAAAATCTATTTCTTCACAGTTTCTTCCTGCCCTGAAGCACCTTTTCTCTCTGTTCACACTGCTGGGGTTCAGCAAAATTGGGGGTGGTTTTCTTTTTCTCTGGAAAACAGAAAGGAAAACAAAAAAAAAAGTCAGTGTTGCCAACTCTTGCAATTTTAGTCCCACAGTACTTGATGTTTTTCTTCACCCCCTCCCCAGCTTCTTGCTCCAATGTATTATGCAAAAATCTCAGATTTCATTTTTAAAGGAGAAGAAAAAGGGACAAGCATTTCATTGGCTTCCAGATTCTAGAGAAAAGCTGAGAAACATAAGGCATTCTAAGGCACCTCCAAAACAAAAAAGAAAACATGGGGACAACAGTATTTATAAACTCTTGTGACCTGAAGGACCCAACAAATTTTTGAGCCCTTGGGCAGTTCCATGAGGGGTCAGCTAATGCCATAGACACCATCAAATCTGGCATTGGCCAGATTTCATCTCCCAGTGCAACAACATGGAGATGAGGAGAGAGTGGCATTTCCCTGGGACATGGGGGCTTGGAGCCACACACTGTTCTGCTCACCCACCTCAGCGTGGGACATGAATGGTCTGGCCATGCCCACAGCCACAGTGCTAAGAGAGGCTCAAGGACAACTTCAGGTTGCTCCATCTCTGCACTTTCTGAGCTCATGCCCACCTCCTCCCACAGCCTGGCCATGGCATCTCCCCATATCTGTGAGGTAACTGGTGTAGGTGGTTCCATGGTGGAGCTGGTCTATGCTGCAGCTGGGCACAGACCCCCACCACAAATCCCAGTGTGGGGGATTTCACAGGTGCCTGGTTGAGACAAAAAGGCTGAAGACTGACATTTCTAGTCAGGGCATCAGTGCCTCAAGGGAATATCCCCGTCCCCTGCTCACTGTAAGCCTCTACCGGTTTAGAAACCCTTGGAGAACAAGAGCTCATGCATGGATATTTACAGTCCTTTCAGGTGCACACCTAGGTTGGATGTTTTTTCCAAAGCTGCTTGCTCCTTGCCTGGCCCGGGGTTGGCAGCACCACAGTGCTGTGCCTGCTCCAGTTCTGACCAGCATGGGCTCTCCCCAGCCACTGGTGTTTGCTGGAGTTGCCCCTCACTGGAAAGGCTCTGTGTGTATCCACAGAACCTGATGTCAGGCCTGGCCAGTTTTCCCTGTTGTTAGGAGCAGAACTGAGTTTCTATGCCACACCTTGGCCACCTGGAAGAGAAGGGGCATAAATCATGGCTGGAAGGGAAGGTAGCTTGCACCTCAGTGGGATTTTGAAGTTGCTCTAAGAGATGGTCCTTGGGGGTCCATCCTTACAGGAAAACAAGCGCCCTCATCATCCATGGGATCTTCTGGGTAAAACAGAAGATCTGAGGAGGTTAAAACACTGCATATAGATACAGATATGGATACAGACACTGAGCCAAACAATGCCCAGAGGTACGAGGTGCACACTGAGAGCACGAGCTGCCTTCTCATGCACCACATTATGTGCTGGGGGATCATCCACTGACCCCAAGGATTGTCCCTTCTGTGCTTGCTGGGTCTTTGTACTTTTAAGATCTGTGCCAAGAGAGGCCACTTCATCCCTGTATCAGGAACCTGTTTCAGAGGGAGGAGATGCACTCAGATTAGAAGAGTAACCGGACTGCTTGGAGACTTTGCTTTTCTTCTGTCTTGTTTTGGCTTTTTTTTTAATCTAAACCACAAGTCATCCAACCTGAAATTTTGTGGCTGCTGTTTATGTATGGAAAATATTTAACAGTTCAAGTCAGAAAGCCCAACATTGAGAAACTTAAGGGCAATCCAAAACTCCTAGGGTCTTCACAATCAGACTAAAAATACCTCAAGAACAGGCTCCCTTGGACCAGATACTAATTTTCTGCAGCACTATGAAGGAATTAAAGCTGTCCTAAGGCACCAGCTGGGAACTGTCCTGACATTTTCATGTCATTTGCTCACTGGTCCTCTTGTGTAGGCCATGCAGGGGTGGGCTGGAGGCTTTCAGGGCCCTGCTGTAATCCAGCAAACCTTGGCTGGTAGAACCAGCCCCAGAAGAGATTCCAGCTGGCTTAAGTTAGAGCAGCCACAGGGCTGCTCTAACTTAAACCACCTGCCAGTTCAATCCTGGGCCAGCTCTAGGATCTGGGAGGTAGAAACGTGGACAAAAGCCAACTTTGCCTGCTGTCTTCCTCATCTGTCCCAATAGGATCTAGAGGTCCAAACCCCTTTTAGAGATGTCTCTAGTATAAGGCTTTACAGGGACACCTTTGAGCTTCTGGTTACATTTAAAGTCCAAGAACAGGGATGCCACCATTTAGTCCCATCTTCCTTCCTTACCTTCTTTCATCACAGTGCTCGCATTCACAATATTGAAGCCCGAACATGAGGAAATGTGCAAGGACAGGTTATTTCCTGGAACAGCTGATGCTTTCTGCCCTCTTTTGACTTTTCAGGCAGCCTCTCCCCTGCAGCTCTGGTGCCTCCACTCCTGTAGGGAACCAAGCGATATCGACCAGACACAGAGGGTTTTTTCCTCTTTTAAAAAGTGGAAAATAAGAAAGTAAATAAAAACAAACAAACAAAACTTTCTCCAAATATTTCCAGAGCTACTGATTCCAGTTTGAGCTTTGGTCATAAGATCACAACGGATTTAAACAGCCCTGATTCACCCTTATACAGAGACACACATAATCATGTGCAATGGTAGGAATTACCCTGATAATACAGCCTGAATTGTCCTGCCCCTGCCCTTCCTCCTTGCTTTTCGCCCTACAGCTAGCAAAGATAATGAGTAACAGTGATATTAAACAGGGATTTGGAGTTTTTTTGACTTTTTTTTTCCCCAGAAAGTGGATAACACGCTCCAGTAGATAGAAAAATCCATCCGACTTTATTTAACTGTAACATTTATTAAGAGCAGTGAAAAGGTCAGCACGGAGCTACCAGTGTATGGGCTAAACTCCTTTCCCCAGCCTTGAATGCGACAAGAAAGCAGATCCTTTAAGATGCAACTACCTTAAGCTCCCCTCCGATGGTTAAACTCTTAGTAATTCTAGGTTTTGGAGACAAACGTCAAAGCAGAGGGCTCTTCCCTTCATTATTCAAGTAAAGGCCCCATCAATATTATCTGTAATAAGAATCTGCTGTTGACATGGCTCACCCTGCAGTTCCTGTTCCAGGCAGTAGTCCCTGTCAATAGGATTAAAGTGGAGGAATGCCTTTGACAAGTCCACCGGCTGCTGATTCATTGCTGCCATCAGGCTGCCGGCTGGGAAAGGCAACGGGCACCATTAGCCAAGTCCTGCCGTAGCCAGCCGGGGGCAAGTGCCCCTGAAGTTTGACTTCTTCTGCCAGAGGGGACCTCCCTGGAGCTGCGGGAGGAAGTGGGGAGAGGGAAAGTCTGTAAGTGGTTTGCACCTCTCATGGCCTACTGTACTGCTTTTGGCTGAGTAGTGGGCACATCAGCTGATGGGAAGTTTTGAGGTGGTTTGATGATCTGTGTTGGACCTGGTGGCAACAGGGAAGCCGTCCACCATGCATGCGATGGGAAGGAGTGTTCCTCAGCTTCTGCCACCATCATTTCCATGTGAGTCTGGGAGAACACATTAAACAGGGAGATGAAAGATGGATTCGCTGCCCTCACGCTGGAGCTGCTCTCAGTGCCACGACACCTGAGTGGTGAACCCCAGCGCAGTGATGGCAGCTGACAGACCTGAGGCACGATGGCACCAGGAACCCACAGTGAGAGACACAAACTTACTCTGACTCGTCTTTCTCCTGGAGCTTGGCACATGCTTCACCAGCCACAGGGATGCAGGGATATGCTCGAGGGAGCAGGCATAACACCATGGTCAGAACAAAACACTGTAGTAAACGCTCTGGAAGCTCTGGGCACCAAGAGGTGCAGATCGCTGGTGCACAGTTGGGCACATCCAGTCCTCAACAATACTGACTCGTGTTTTCCTTCTCCTTTTCCTCTCCTTCTTTACCACAGCTCTCAATACAAAGTCTCTGTCATCACCCTCTGGCTTGCGTGGCCCCAGTTCTGCAAAGCCATTGCCTCCCCCTTCCCTGCAGGCTGGTGGCCACAGTGGAGGAACCAGAGAGGGGACTCTAGAGCAGACTCTAGAGCCTGCTGGGTCTGACACTGGCTAAAAACCAGCACCCAACCACAAAAGTAAGGGAAAAAAGTCAGCTGCCAGGGAAAATCTGAGCCTCCTAACCTTCTACCTCTCAACTCTTTGAGTGGAGCATGCAGGACACATGTGCACACACATACACACACACATTAACACCCTCATCTTTTCCAGTGACTAAGCTCCTGTCTAATTCATTCTGTTCCTGTCCCCTCAGGTGCTGAGGCCAGGTCAGGAAGCAGGCAGCCCAGAGTAAATAGATTAGCTCTTTTTTAAATAAAACCTCTATTATTATCCTTAGGAAAAAAAAATAACAACCCTCATTTTCAGGAATTGTTACATTTAATTAGGCTGCAGGTTCCACTGGGCTCTACAAATGGAGCCAAGAAAGTACGAATGTCAAAATATTCTGCACACAAGATGAAAAGCCCTGAGTCGGGCAATCCAGTGAAAGGGAGCCCTGTCAGCCCGCCTGTCAACTCTGCCGCAGATTTTTCAAACCTAATTAAAATGATCTTTAATTTTTTTTCTTCTGTTTTTAAAGAAACACATTTTTCATATTTTTTTTTAAATATTTTTTTCCGCTTTAGTTTTTAATCAGCCTGATTTCCTGCATTGAGCCAGCCAGGAGGGAAAGTGAAAGGGAGACTCGCACAGGCATCCAGGGCTGGAAAACAGGAGGACGGGTGGTTGTTCAGGCAGCAAAGCCTTCGCTGCAGCTCAACACGCACCCGCTGTTTACTCACATGTGAGATCAGCCCTAACAGGAAGAACAAGGTACCAAATTCTGTCCCTGCCTGTTTCCTGCCACATTCGGAGGAATGGGACCTTTCGGGCTCTTTGTAAATAAACAGGAGCGCATCAAAGGGACACCTGACTGTTGCACCCATTTTCAGCAAAACTAGAACAACTTACAGGCACTTGAATTTTTGGCTGACAGCTCAGACCAAAAGGGCCTTTACTGCCCTGGGATTAGCAGCTCTGATGCTTTGGAGCCGATAGAGGAAACCAGTTTGCAAATCCTGAAACAGGAGCTTTATAGGAAAGCTTGAGCCACCGATTAATTTTGCTCACATCTATGCCTTGCCCCTGCGGGGCCCTGCCAATTCCTCTCCCTCAGTGGGTTCATTGTTTATATGTGTGAAGTTATTTGGATGGGCTGATCTCAACAAAGTGGTCTGTAGAGTCCTGCAGCAAAACGGGAGGTTGCTGAGATGGAGGCGGCAGCACAGAGCAGAGCAAGTCATTAGGACTAATAACCAATGTGATAAAACGGGCATAAATAGGGATAAAGAGATTTAAAACAAGAAACTAATGCTTAAGAGGAGGTTGGGTCAACAGCTATATAAACACACACTTCCCCTCCCACCTCCCCTGCTCTAGTGTCTCCAAGAAACATATTTGCTTACTTAAACAACCATTTTTTTCAGCCTAGTTTCCTAGAGAAATGACTCTTTTGTGATCATGCTGTGGGTGTGTCTGTCTCTCTCCCTAATAAAACTTGTGAACTCCCTGGCCAATTTCAATCAAGTTTGCCAGAAGGGCAGAGTCCTCAAAGAAACTAACTGCTTACAAGTCTTCCCGGGGCTGGGTAGACAAGAGAACACAGCCCACGCTGAGACAAAGGCTGCAGCATGCGCGCACTTGATATTAAACATCAGAGCATCCAACCTTGAGCTGCCTCATATGTTTCCCTGCAGGAAGCCATGTTTCACTGAATCACCCTAAGTGCACTGTAGAAACGGCATCATTTGAGCTGAGAATTTAAAATTGTGATGACTGACAGCCCCTCCTCCTGAGAAATTGTGTCAGCGCAGAAAGGAGTCCCAGCCAGGTAAAATGAGGTGCCTGCAGGCACAGGGTAGCACCAGCACAGCTCTCCAGGCACCCAAGCAGCCCTTCCTGCACCAAAGCCACCTCTTGGGCACTAAGGGGATCCAAGGCCAGGAGCAGGGAAGGGGTCACCTTCTGCTCTATACAACATCTCAGCTGCAGTGTCTTTCCTGCTGCCTGGGCAAGCAGAAACAGAGGTGGGAACAGTCCAGCTACCATGGGAGTCGGCGACTTGTAAACTGAGAGCAAGTGACCCGGGATGAGCCAGAGGGAAGGACGTTGTTGCAAGGTCAGTCTCCTACATCATCAATTTTCAGCTTCAACTTGCACTTTAAAAGCAGGTTGGGAGAGGCCTGCTGCAGATGCCTCTCTCCCATGCAAGGGCACGGGATGCTCCTGGTTGGGGTGGGAGCAAGGAAGTGACCTGGGAGCTGCCATGCTCCAACAGAGCTCAGGTGCTGATGGGGAAGAGGGCTTGAAAAGCACAGTGGGGTAAACTAAGAGTCCCAACCAGGGCTGCTCAGTGCCAGCACAAGCAAGTGTCCTGATTAAGAGGGTCTCTCTTTCTCCAGGTTGGTTTTACAATGGTCTAGTGCAGCCAGATTTAGGATGCACTAAATGAAGGAAAAAAGCCAAAGGTGGTACCAAAGGTTTGGATGTGGCCATGAGCTCCTGTTCTCCAAGACAAAGGAGATGACAGAAGAGAAACAAAAAGGATGTTTCAAATGGGAGGATCTCGATTTTAACAGTCTTACCCCTGCTCCCACAATCTATTTCACTGTGATGTCCTGGCACTTTTTTCCTCTCATCAACCCCTTACTATCTCACTAGAAACACCCTCTCATCTGCTGAAAAAAATAAAGCATCTCCTGGAGCAACAAAACCCCTCAGCCAGAGCTAAAGGAAGCCTGTCAGATTTTACTCTATGATTGCTCAGGGAAAATTCACCCGTGTGACCTTCGTGTCCCACAGAAGAGATGAAATCAAGACTTGCGCAAGGCGCTGCAGGGAAGGTGGGTCTGCCCTCCCAGTGACCAAGCCGGGATCTTGAGTGCCTGGGAATCATGTCCGTAGGGGAATAGATGGAGATGGCATTTTTGGGACCCTGTGACTGGCTGTCCAGCTAGTAATTTAGCAAAGGGTGAGCAGATAATTTCCTGTTGGACTGGTCTGTTGGAAGGGCCTTTCCCCTCCGGGGAGCTGGTGGCTACGCAGCCAAGCCTGAAGACACACTGGAGCAAAGCGTGCTCCCTCCTTTTATAGCGGGGCTGGTTTCCCTGCGTTGCCGTCATCCCTGGGGTGAGCAGAGCCGTAAGACATTTGAGGCTCTCCCCCGCAGAGGGTAAAAAGTCAAAAGGGTATTAAGCTGTCAGATTGGGGCAATTTATGTGTATAAACAGAGCCCTGTTTTGCTGATTTACACCCTGATAGCACATGGCCCACAGGTAACGAATGCAGCACATCCCCACATCTGCCAGTGGAAGCAGTTTGGATTGACTGACCCATAAAACTGCAAGGCCTGAAGTTATCTGGCTTCACATCTACATGTACACACGCAAACAGCCACAGCCAGCAAGTGCTCATGGAGTAACACGATATAAGCAATAAACGCTTTCCCCCAGCAAAAGTTAGGGGAGAGATTAGATAAGGCAGCTAAAACAAACTTTAACCACCACAGTGGGAGCTCGGCTGGCCTGTCCTTTTACTTGGCTTAATAAGCCACAGTGCAGGGAGCCCTCACTCCACAGTGCCCATTTCCCAAAGGGTGCAGGTGGCCCAAATTAGCCCAGCACATCATGCCCACTCTCTGTGAAAGCACCCTTATCCCCATCGTTATGAGAGAGCTTTGCCTCCCTCCCAAGTTCAGAATCCAGTTAAATCTTGCCTCCCACTGAGGAAAGGCCCCAAAACATTTTTTCTCCTTTGGGAATGCTCCTTTTGGGAGCCAGAGAGGTGGCTGGCCTCTGTGGGCATAGGGGAGACAGAAGAAGGTCTGGTGCCATTGCTCCCCTCCCAGGTGGTGCAATACAGCTCCCTCCATTGCATAACTAAACCCCACTCCCTCCCACCTTTCCAGGGAAAAATCACATTGCAACTGACTTAGAAACTCTATCCTTCCCCCTTCAATGACACCAAGAAAGCAGAAAGCCCCCCGACCACTGACACCTGAGGATGGGACTGATGGACACACAGACGGGTGCCTGCTACCAACATATACCACAGGCAGCGTTTGCTTCCCATCATTGCAATTCGTGCCTTCTCATCGTCATGCTGCTGCAGGGACGTGAGCAGCCACTGCATTCCCATTCTGCCCAGCAGACTTCAGTGTCAATTGCATGCTTTGGGCAAAAATAACAATTGGAAAAATAATTGCATTTATCATGTTGGCGACTCAGCCAGCTACATAAGAATGTTACATAGCAAAACCACAGAATTCAGCCTGTTTCCACACAGGCAGCAGAACAATGACTGGCAGGAGTCCCCTGACATCAGACGCTCATCTTTAACTCAAGCAATTCTTCCACCAATATCTCCAATCCAACAACCTGGGATGCCACAGCAGTCCAGCCTGCAGGTGACCCTGAAGCTGATGGAGATACCACTGGCCAGAGGACAACTTCCAACAACACCAAAGGAGGCAAGAATACCACAACAGACTTATTCAACTATTTTGTCTCTGGAGGCTTGGAAAGATATAGGATTAAACTTCTCCAATGATGCCTTGATTCACAGGAAATTAAACTTCCCATGCTTGAGGCAGCAGTGATGGGTGACAGATTATGGAAGAGGCAAATGATGGCTCTTCCAGTGTCACCACAGACTCCACAGATAGGCGAATTGCAGCTGTGTCTCTTAGTGTAACTTTCCATCCTGCACAGCACTGCATGCTATTTCAGTTTAGACTTTCCTTCTCTGCTTAGCCTGCTAACTCTGCTCCTGTGTAACCTGGTCACTATGTTTGTACTACTTTCTTGCACAACTCATCTCATTAGAACGTGCTTCTAACTTGCTTTGCTAATTTGAAGAGGGATTTAAGACAATGCAATTCCCATCTCAAAGACTCCAAGTACAAAAACCAACTGAGAACCCAATGTTTTGAAAGGCTCCATCTCTTCTAACCAAAGGCTGCCACAAAAATCCTGCCTACTCTTTTGGACTGTAGCTACTGGGCAGCCACTCTGAAAGTTACATTTGTTCCAGGGTAGATTGGATCCAAGTATAAACCAGCTCACCAAAACAGAGTCTGCCCAAGTAGCAAGCAAATCCTGTTCCTCAGCTGAGTGCATGGTCACTTCATCCAACAAAAGAGACAAGATGGGGCAGGAATCAGAAGAGCAATGCTGCCCCTTTTGGATGCAGTGCCCAGCTAGATGGATCAGCCAAAACATGAATTTGTTCCCCAAAGCCTTGTAAGCAAATGTAAGTTAAAATAGGACCCTCTCAGATCCAGTGTTCAATGTGTTCTGACTCCATGGTGTGTAAATTATGTCAGTTGTAGACTCCCTTGGACCTCATTGTGTTGGCATAAAACATTCAACTGAATTTGCCTGGGGTATTCTTCTGCTCACAGGATATAAACAGTTGGCAGTGACTGATTTGCCACTTGTCAATGCATTCTCTTAGCCTGATCCTGCAAAACTAAAATGCATTAGCCTAAGCTACCTTCAAGCTGCAGCAAAGCCATCCCTGGCAATAGCCTGTTCCTTGAACTTGAAAAAACTTGAACTGCTTTAGCTCTTGTTTAATAAACAACTTAAATACATAGGAATGCCACTGCAACCACACTTAAATCAGTCCTAAATATCAATTCATGCTGTAAATACAGGTTGTGATGGACATCCTTGTCCTCCAGGTCTTCCTGTGCTAGCTGATGGTATGACCACGAGATTCTCACTGCCGCTTCCCCAGAGGGGTTGCCACCCTACGATCCCACCGATGGATATAAATTTATGAAGCTGAGATGAACAATAACCAGTTGGCTGGAAAGGCTGTGGGCAAGGCAACATTTCAGCTAGTGCAGCTACTTACATAATGAACACCTATCTAAAGCCTTGCAGTTGCAACCAGCACCACCTACAGCAGTTTTAAATTAATTTTGAGATGTTCATCCAGGAAGCTGTACTACATTAGTTTAAAAATACTTCGGGGGGGAGGGTGTTCACCTTTGTGTAGAGACTAGGATAAAAAGTGTCTAAGAACTCTCAGGTGAAGCTCTACCTCCCCCAAGCCATTGGCACTTTTGATACCAACTTCAACATAAGCAGGGCTTCAACTTTTACTTACATGCAGGTGTCAGTCACCAATCTGGCTATGCCAGTGTAGCAGTGCTGGTTTAATCCTGCTGAGATACTGGTACCCTGTATGCAGGTATGCCATGGGTTACCGAGCTGGGCCAAAGATCTCAAACAACATAAGTTAACTCCTAATGAGACTGACTCCTTGAAGCTTTTTTTCCATCTGGCTGCCTCCACACTCAGCTTCCAGGTGCTGTACAGGAGTCTGTCAGAAAAAAACCCAAACAACCTAGTATCTACTTCACTCGCCACATCTGCAAAGTGAAGCCAACTCTGCCCTCAACTTTGCTCTGGTGGCTTAACACATGGGATCAACTCAGGGCTCTGCTACTCTTTCAAAACTTTCCTGGTCTTTCTGAACCCTCTCCAACATTTTGATGCTTTTACTCATACAGCAGCACTACCATTACAGGCAAATAAATTAGAGACCCTTTTACATTTTTCTGCCTCCAACTGTCCTCCTGCTCAGCTGCAGCCCAGCACTGGGACCATCCATTCAGCTGATTTTGGCCACTGAAGAAGCTTTCCCAAAAGCTTCCTCAGGATCCTCCTTCCTAGAGTCCATTTTTTTACAACGGCAGCTTTTATTCTTTGTTCTTGCATTCATCTGCATCACCATATTTGTTGTTTGCTTGAGCCTGGCTCCCCAAGCGCACTGTATTCCTCCCTATCAGTGATCCCCCTCTTCATTATTTACCATTTTCTTGCTTGTCACATCATCAACAGACCACAGCAGTGGTGATTTTACATTTTCTTCCATGTCATTGATAAAGATATTAAAAGCAAGAATACTGGAGGGACTTTGCTACAGACACAGCTGGCAGATGATTTACAGTTACATTTGGAGACCTGTCAGGGAGCCAGGTTTTAATCCATTTAATGCACACCCTCTTGATTTTATACTGCTCTAGATCCTTAATCAAAATGTCATGTGGTACCCCATCAAATGTCTCACAGAAGTCTTGTACACTACTATCACTTTTATCAACTAAACCAAAGAGAGACATCACATTCTATTTTCCATGAACTCATGCTGATTGGCATTAATTACAATTTTCTTCCTTTAATTGCTCATGGACTCCCACAAACAAGGACTAACTTGTACCACCCAGTGCACTGCTAACAGTATCCCTCTGACTCATCCTTGGCCACAGACCACGTGTATTTTGAGAGCAGCACTCCTGTAAAACCTGAAGCTGGAGCTGGGCATAAGCAAAGTTGGCCACTGTCTGAAGTGGCACAATATGGGAACCATGGGAACAATCACGGTCCTGCTGATGGCTTT
The DNA here is from genome assembly GCF_003984885.1 of Neopelma chrysocephalum. Lineage (NCBI taxonomy): Eukaryota > Metazoa > Chordata > Aves > Passeriformes > Pipridae > Neopelma > Neopelma chrysocephalum. The sequence continues at coordinate 6,072,105 of NW_020897809.1, forward strand.
GCCTCTTCCAGGGTGCTGGAAGGGCAGGTGAGCTGCTCATCTTGGACACTAAAGAAAGGCTGTGAAGAATGGCTCTGTCAGACAGGTGAATTGACCATCACCATTCTTTGAGACAGCACTGATCCATACTGAAATTACCTCCCCAGGTGTGGCCAGGAGAGTCTTTTTCATGGTAGAACGGGTGATACAAAATGTTTCTGTCATTGCAAAGAGACCAAAGCTGTTTATTTAGCATACAGATGAGACTGAAGCAAACTTCTAGCAATATCATAGCAGGTATTATCTTGCTATCACAACTGTTTGGTTTTGTTTCTTGAAGGTTGGAAATAATTCATTAGCTCATCCCTGAGTCAATGCCTTGGTTCTTTCAACTCTTCAAGTAAAGTTTAGGAAGCGATCCCACAGCACCTACCCATGATACTGACATGTGTATGACCCTGGGTTGTTTCCTTTTCATCCTTTAACTCTGCAAATCATTGTCTAAGTGTTCCAAGTGGAAGTAATTCTTCACCGAGAAACTACAGAGAATAAAAGGAAACAAGAATTTTTCTTCAAACATCTAGATCATATCAGTTTTCATTTTGATGTAGTTGGTATTTTTCAAAAATCTGGAGCAGAACAAAAGGATTGGCTTAACTCTAAATTTTTCTTTTTTTTTTTTTTTCTTTTATGGAGGTACTTTTTTTCTCCTTTTAGTGATTTAAATAAAACTGAGGGAAGTTTTTAGGAATAAATATTTCATGTTTTGCAGGAGAAGGACGAATAATAAAAGTTGAGGACTTTCCAATACAATAGCATGGACCCATCAAGATGAAGTCACTAAACATTTCAGCATCAGTAAAACAGCATTTGTTTATTTCCTACAGATATCCTAGCTGATGGATTTTTCTCATCATCAGTCCTGGACAGTTACTACTGGAATTCAGCTGCAGCTTATCTCATTTTGAGTGTGCAATCTTTTGTAAAGAATAGAGAAGAAAACCTCATTACTACCACAACAAGTAATTCCCATAACAAGACCTGCTCATGAAATAGAAGTACCTGACGTAACTACCCAGAAAGCCCTCCTGAAGCTTGAGTTTAGCAGTCCCATACCTCCAAGCATCAGAAGCAGATGAGGATAGGGGACTTAAGACTGCAACTCCCCAGATAGGACCATTCTCTGTGTTTTTTTCCCTTTTTCCAATTGTCCAACATTGAAGAAAATGACTGTGCTGGACAGTAGAGATGTTTCCCTGCTCAGTGCTGATTATACACAGGCTCTTCTCTGTCCCAGGGAACAACACAGCAGACAGTTTTCAGCTGTAAGAGACTCTCTGCCTTGCATTTTTCATTTTTCCTCTGTTTAAGGCAAAATCTTGGCAGAACGTGCTGGAAAAACACAAAGGATATTGTAATGTTGGGGTTAATGGCTACACTGCTGAAAACTTCACAGAGCCTTTGACTTATCTCATTAGCAAGCTAGAGAGCTGCTTTGGCATTAGATGTCACCTATGCATTTGGAACAATCCCCAACATCAATAAATCTCAGCAAACATCCCTTCACTGCAACACAAGAGCCTGTAAGGGTGCTAATCCCTGGCCAACATTCACTTGGCTAAATTATTTTTAAAAGATGATGCAGCTAATACTCCTTATTCCAGAGAATCCTGCATTGTTTTCCTTGCAAATTGCTCCTCCAAAAGGATAAAAGCTACAGCTTCTCACTTTCCACTCCAAAGTAACCCTTCTCGGCTGGAGCAGCAGCCTGTGAACTTCCCCAGGAAAAGTGAGATGCATCTGGTGAGTCACATCCCTGTCCCCAGCCATGGCTGGAGTGGCGGTCCGGGGGCCGCGTCTGTGTCTAATCCCCCACCGCTCTTTGTGCCATGCCTTGCCTTTATGGCTGTATCCCTCCTGGATTTGGACGTCCCTCCCGCTGGTGGTACTGGGGGAGCAGGAGCAAGGCCATGCAGGAGTCAGCGGCATTGAAGGGCTCTGTGCTGGCAGAACAATGGGTTTGCTCCAGGCAGAGCTACTGACTTTTAACAGCCCTTTGCCAGTAACCCCATACGGGATTGCATCATGGAAAATCCTAGTGGAAAGCCAGGAACAAAGGAAAGATGTCAGGCTGCTTTTAAAAGGGACTTGTTCTCGAGGCAGAGGAAGCCCTTTGGTGGCCAGAGTGGGAGGTTCAGCCAGAGGAACCTGGGCTCCCTTAAAGACTAGAGGCAAATCTGGAGACATACACCAGACGGGAGATGTGAGAAAAGGGCAATGCTCAGGAGGTGACGGCTTCCCCTCACTCTGAAGCATTCCTGCATTGTCTAGGGATGAAGTGTGTGTGTCTGTGTGGAAAAAATTCCTATGCAGACGTGATCCTTTATTGAATTGTCCCCATGGTCCCCAAAGAGTCCAGAGTGCCCATCAGGACAGAGGATGCAACAATGCCCATAAGCTACCGAGCTCTCATCTCTGATCCAACATCCCCAGAAAGGGAGCCAGGAAAGAAACATGTCCCTGAAAGCCAGGGCTGGGGACACTGCCTGGACTTTCTCCAGGCTTGGCTAGCTGAAAAGCACCCAGAGCTGGTTTTATAATCCATGACAAGAGATTTTGGACAAGAGACACTCTGTTCTTCAATAGAGAATCACAGCGAAAGGTACAAACAGCATCACTGCTCCATTTCTGAGGGGATCAAAACTGTAAGTGGTGTCACACTGCAAGCCCAATAAGAAAACTTTTGATGGGTAATTACAAAAGCAATACTGCTTCTGTAAGTACAGAAGAGTCATGAGTGCTCATGAGAAGAAGGAAAATTCCCAAGGAGAGCCCAGCAAAGACACCCTACACTGCCCAACCATAGGCTCACTTTGACTCTGATGTGATATCTAACTTGAAAAAGACAGGCCTGCTTCTTGTCTGCCTTTCTTATTCTAAACTGGTCTTTAACCCTCCAGGGACAGCATGTGGAAGGGTAGTGCAGAGCAGGTGTTTGAGAGGCTCTGCTTCCTGCTTCCATGTTCCACTGAAAACACTCCATTTTTCATTGGCAACACAAGGACAACCTCACCAGCCAGTGCAATATGTTCAGATCGCATGGCAAAAGAAAAGGTACTTAGGTACCATGCATAGAATGGAAGAAGCAGAGGTTGAAAGAAAGCCTGGAAAAACAGCATATTTGCATTCTCATTAGCTATACATAAAATAGCTAGGAAGATTTCTTTTGGCAATACAGCTAGCCGTTGACTTGCTCACTTGGCTGACAGACTGATGCCAAGGAGCAGCAAAGCAAAGCAAAAGAGCTGGCCTTGAACCAAGGGATTTTGCAGAGCTCTCATTTTGCATTCATTGCCCCTAGTCCAGGGGTCTTACGAGTTGCCAGTTTTAGGGCATGAGCTGGAAACTGGATTGCAGAAGGAGCTCTTCCCTATTTGCGTACAGGCGTCTCTGCCTTTCCTTTCCACTCCATCCTCGGCTAAACAGCCCAGATTTTCAACAGAAAATCCCTCCCAAACTCCAATGCTCCCATGCTTATGAGCGTACAGGGCTGGCTGGCTGGAGCAGGAAGTGGAGCAGGGCTGGCCCTGCTCTGGCAGCACGGTCATACCCGTAGTTCCCGGCCAGCTCTCACCGCTGCTGGCTGGCGATGGCTCTGCTGCAGCTCCTCATCACAAAAGGCTCACTCTCCACTCGGCCAGTGGTGCTGGACACCGCTCTAGGCTGCCTCAGTCTTGGCAATACTGGCAGTGCTGCTGGATGATAAATAACTAAAAGTGCAGCTCAGTCAGCTGAGAGCCCTAGAACTTGTTGGACATCTCAATCACCTTGTTCCAGTTGTCTCCAAAAATGACAGCTCCAGAAAGAGAAGCACAGCCCTCTCCTGCCTGTACCACGCTCAGGGACACCACTGCCCACTGCAAACACCATGGAGCAGTCTATCACAGAGTGTGAGGGGAATGGGGATACCACTGCTTTTCCATTATTGTGGCATTATGTGGGACTTTGCTTGGAAAGGTTTGCTACTATGGGTTGCCCTGAGAAATCTTGATGAGAAATTGGAAAAGAGTGAATCACATGTCAGCTGTGAAGAGAAACCCTTCTCCCAGCAGCTTCATTTAAGGCTTGGAGGTGGTTACATATCTCAAATCTTTTTCCCCACCATCATTTCAAGTAAATGGTTTAAATTTGGTCTGCCTGCATTCACACGCTTTTATGTTTGCTTTACCAATAATATTCTAACAAAGGCATTTACTGTCAGGAACATTTACCAAAATGGCAAATAATAGAGACCTCATAAACACAGCAATTCAGACCAGAATCTGGTTCTGAAAGTCACGTACTAGTATTTAAGAGAAGAAACAATGCCGTGTGAACATTCACCCAAGCCAAAGCCACCAGCACAGTTGAGATTTCAACCATTCACTAGTAACGGGTTCATTATCAAGATATATTGCCTGAATTATTCCTAGATGTTATTCAGAGAATTATTTCAAATAATTAATATATGTAAGAAAATTACTGGCTCTGAAAAGAAGAATTGAACTTGTCACATTAGAGTGGAATAAATGCTCTGCACCTATTCAGTCCCGTGCTTTGGATACATTAATTTCACCAGATCCAATCTTTAACCCCATTGGGGCTGAAGGAAATGTTCTATAGCTCTGCTTGCTGTGGTTTGGGACACAATCCCCAGGAACACCATCCCTCTCTGTAGGGGGACTGTGGCCTTGTCTCCCAGGCTATCCATTGTATTTCAGGAGGGACACTCACGGTTTCACCTTTCACTTACCCCGGGATAATTTCTGTGGTCTTCAGCAGAGCCGTGGTTACACCTCTGTGCACAGGACACAAATCGCACCAGGTTTAATCTTGTCCCCAGTTCATTGTTTCAGCATCTCAGAGGAGGTGCAGGAAACCCCGTGAGCAGAGGGATGTGCCGGCAGGAGCAGGCAGGACCCGGTGCTCCTCAGCCAGGTGGTGGGGACAGCCAGCTAGCAGCCCTCCCCAAACCAGGGCAGGCTGGAACAGGTGCTTGGCTCTCCAAGAAACACAGGAGTCCTAATGCTATTTGGGCTGGTCTCAGGAAAAGCATGGGCAATATGTCCAAATATAGATGATGTGAAAGGAATCAGATACAGAAGTTGAAATTCCCAATTTTTTGCTATCACAGACAATTGCAATATCCTTGCAGAAAGCTGGGATCCCAGAGCATGCCAGGTATGGTCTTAGACCATCACTAGCCAAGTCTCATTCTCCTGTCTGTAACAGGGTTGGAAAAGGGCAGGTGTAAGGCTACAGAGAGGTAAGAACCACAGATCCACAGCAACCATGCATTTTGATAACACCTTCACTAAGTGGAGTGGGTTTTTTTGGTTGGTTTGTTTGGGGTTTTGTGCTTATGGTACCTCCCAGACACCAGAAACTGCTGTAGCTCTCTGTACCCACAGTGCAACACAACCCCATCAACCTGAGTTTGTGCCGCAGATGGCTTGTGTACCACAGCTTATGCTTTCACAATCACACAATGTATTCCCATTACCTGTAAGAGCAGCTTTGTCCCTAGGATCCCTCCAGCACCTGTGACGCAGTTCAAGGAGTAAGGATGCAATACCAGGCTTCAGGTGGAAAAGGAGAAAAAATATACAGAGACAAGTAAGACGAGTGGAATAACTAAAGGAAGAGGCATGTTTACATGGAAGTTCCTAGCTGGCTTGTTAACTGCATTGTGTTTGGGACATTCATTCTTCCTTGTTCTGTTATTCCCCAGGGCTTGATCCCTCCTCATGCAAGCCCAGGACAGGCTTAACTTGACTGAGGGCAGGACCGTGCACTGAGCTGGTCTAGGTTTTAGCTAGCAACAGAGGTCAGTGTGGGGAAAGAGTCTGCCAAGCAGGGTTTGAAGAGGGATTTGAGTGAGGAAGGGGTCCAGGGGTCACAATGGGATCTTTTGCAAGACCTCAGTGATGCAGCTCATGGCCTGGGAGCATCCTGGCTACCCAAAAACATGCAGAGCCCCAAGAGCCAGGACAACTTTTCTGCATCAACAATCAGCACAAAAAGTAATAGCAATAACTGGGAGGATCTGAAAGGAGTTCTTTGCTACCCCCCCCCACTCCCCCCACTTTTTTTATTTGCCTGAGTGACAGAGGATTTAAATGCAAAGTGGATCTAATGCACACCCTGAAGTCGGCTGGCAGTATGCAAATGACCTGTCAGATTAAAATCTGAATGAAAGAGATAACAAGCTTATCTTCATAACAAAAGACTCTTGCAGGCAAACTATTTGACGCAGTGTTGATGTTTGTTTTAACCCGTGGACTTTGGACAGTGCAATATTTCAGGGGCTGCGCTCCCCTCGCTCCTCTCTGCTTGCACGCCTGTGTGTGTGTGTGTGTGTATTTGTATTTGCACTGGCAACAAAAGGCAAGTGCTGTGATAATAAGAAGAGGGAGGGAGCAAAAAAAGAAGCCTAGTGAGGCTCTAACAGTTGATTTCAAACTCTTTTTTTGGGGGTGGCTCTACAGAGCCAGTGCCAAACAAACCAGCAATAGGTCAACTCACGCTTGCGACCAGCACTACAGCTGCAGTGAGAATAAGCAAACACAGCAGCAGGGGAAAGAATTAAAGGAGGGGGCTGGGGGCGAGGCGGGCGATTTATTCTTCTGGCACGTGCAGAGGGGCTGGAGATGGATCAGCTGTATTTATTCTGTGAAAAGGGGAAAGAAAAGGAGGCAAAAGAGCAAAGCAAGTTTCATCGCATCAGAGAAAACAAAGATTTTCAATAAACTCCCCATTGACACCCCCTCCCTGGAAAAAGGGGGAGAGGAAGGGAAAAAAAAAGCTGCAGGTGTTTGTGAGGGGTCTGTATAGAAGCCATGCAGGGAATTAGCAACTGAGGCAAGTTGTCTTTGGAAAAGGAATCTGCCCTGAATAGATTTGCATTTCTTAATTTAGGGATCATCAGCAAACAAGAGCCAGAGAAAGCACCCCTCTGCAGCTCTGGGGGCTTCAAAGTGAGGAGGGCCGTGTGCCGGGGCAGCCTGTGAGGCAGCCGGGCTGGCTATTCAGGCTGGCCGGGCTCCCGCTGGGGCTGGACTCCCTCCGTGCTGGCACCGGCCGGACCCCGAGCCCTGAGTCCCTCCGGCCACCCTGCTTTATCCTCCCGATACAATGAGGAGCGTGCGAGCATTGAACGCCACATTCCTCGCCCAGAGGAACCGCCACCAAATCCTCCCCTTTCAGGTCCTTCCCAATCCTCTAAAGCCCCTCAGTTAATGCCCCGCTGCTCTGCTCTCGCCCTGCTGGGGAGTGAAAGCCCATTGAGAGGGAGAAAGCCTTCTCCCAAAGCCCTCCAGTCAGTCCTCAAAACACCAAGCAGTATTTACAAGCTTTTCCACACGTTGCAATTCACCCTGATGCTGACCCCCTTACTGCAGGGAACAGCAGAGATGTGCCCATGCCACAAGGACAGTGGCAGGAGCAGAGCCCCAGCCCTGAACCCCTTGGCAAGAGTTTGCTTCGTGTCTTTGCACACAGGCTCACTGCTCTTATTTCCCTGACTTGTACTTGCCTGGTCTGCTTGGCTCAGTCCATCTGTGACAAGAGGGAGCCTGGACCTACACCACCAGACCAAGGCAGTGGTCTCCCTGTTTCCACTCCTTGGAGTGACAATGAATCCCAACTGCATCTCACCCCCAAACATTTCCTATTATTCATATATGTTCACGCATAAGGGCAGTCTTTGCACAGGACACCTTCCCACACCTGTTCTGCAGAGCTCCCCAGGCTGAGTCCTGCACTACAAAAACATAAGCACTCTGAATCCCTCTGTGGGAAATGAGCTGGAAGGGAAATCCCAAATGCAGTTGCTTTGGATGGGACTGAGCATGAAAAAGAACATGAAACCACAGGCCAGGGAGAGCCCTCCAGGGCAGGTCACTGCGCTCCATGAAAGGGCCTTTCAATTCTGGAAGGGAAAAGCAAAAAAAAAAAAAGTTATATAGATGTTAAAACAATGAAGGAAGGATTTGAGCACTGTAAAATTTCACCATTAGGTCCCTCCCAATCCCACTCAACAGCTCTTGCTGAACCTAAGATGGGACTGCAGCAGATAAACCTGCAGATGCAAGAGAACAGCTGGAATGAAGTATGTCAGAGATACAGAGTCATAAAATCATTTAGGTTGGAAAAGACCTTTCAGATCATAGAGCCCAATTGTTCACCCAGCACTGCCAAGGCCACCACTAACCCATGTCCCTCAGTGCCACATCTACACATCTTCTGAATACCTCCAGGGATGGTGGTTCCACCACTGCCCTGGACAGCCTGTTCCAATGCTTGACAGCCCTTTTGCTGAAGAATCTTTTCCTAATATCCAGCCTAAACCTTCCCTGGTACAACTTGAGGCTGTTTCTTCTTGTCCTGTCAGTTGTAACTTGGAAAAATCTATGCAATAACTCTCACCAGCTTTTATGGCTATGGAGCATCTATGGGTGAACTGTGATTTCTTCGAATTTATTGAAGGCCATGTCCCGTTCTCACTTGCGCTGTGGCTATTGCTGTACTGCTTAGCTGTGAACAGGGATGACACAGGCACATGAAATGGCTTCTTAGCTGGGTAAGTAGAACTCCCTCTCAGTTCTGGGGGAAGGGTTGAATATTCGTTCATGTCAAATCCACTTGGCACAAATAGTAAACGCCAGTGAAATGTGTTGGTACAGGCAGACATGGGAACCAGACAAGGGTAAGAATGCATCCAAAGGGGCTGATGACAAAAAATCAGATTTCCAGTCCTAGAACACTTGCTGCCATATTTTCCATGTTCCAGTTAGAAACTCTGTTGGGCCTTCTCTTCCCCACCTAGGTTTTCATGGCTGGCTTGAGAGCACAAGCTCACAGTGCTGCCAGCTCTTGTGTTGTTGTCGGGAGCTTATAATACACAAGGTTTTTCCTGCAGCTTCAGTTTTAGCTCTCAGAGGCAACAAATTAGAAGAAACCAGAGGCTCTCACACAAACTGTGACCTGGGTGACTAACTTTGGGAGGTTGGTCTTTAAATGCTCCTTCCAGAGGAGCACAAAAACATGAGGAAGAGGAGCTTCACCACTCAGGTACCTAAGACAAGTGTTTCAAAGTGAGTTCTACAAACAGTCTCACATCCCTCAACTGGTAATAACAGTATCTAGCCTTCATTGCTTTGGGAAAAAGCTGAAAATCTAATTTTGTAGGTACTCTTATGGTTTCAAACATAAAAAGAGGGCAAGAACCTCCAGCAATTAAATCAACATTTCAAAAATCTTCTTGCTTGCAAGCCGAGGTCACTGTTTTGGCTGTTGTGTTGGATTGCAACCTCTAAAGCTTGGACAACACCACAGCAAGAAAACAAACACATTTTTAGTGACTCAGGCTGAGGATTTGCAAAAAATCATAGACCACTCTCTTCTGAGCAGGAATCTAGAAATATTCACTGCCATATTCACTGCCAAGATTAGGCCTGGAACAAAGAAATAGGTAGGAATGTATAGAAAATTTAGGTCCTGGTTGTAGGAGGCTATTTTTGTTATGATATTTCCAACAGCAGAAATAACAAGTGTTTAACCAGCATGTCTGATTAGTCGTAGGTCCAGTGGGACATGCCCTGACTAAAGAGGGGCACCCCCACCAGCACAGCCCTGCAGTGCTTGGGGCTCATGCTCACCATCTGAGGCTCCTCCAGGCCCAGACCTTGCCCAGCAGATCCAAATCCTGTTGCCTGCTGAACTGCTGTTCAAGGCAAGAATGACCCTTAAGCCAAGAACTCCTTGGGAAAAGGCAGTCCTGACTTCACTAAAACCAACAAAAAAAGCTCCATCTGGCTTAATAAGGTTCAGCGTTTCATGCCACCATGCCTATTAAATGCCTTAGAGTGCCTTGCCCAAGTTTGGTGCTAAGTAATAAGCCATGCACACAGCATTTCTGCCCTTCTTCTCCTTTACATCATTTGTTTGTTAGTGGTTTTGGTTTTAAGAACTAGCAGTGAACAAAAATCTGTATGTTAATTAAGCCTATGGGGCACATAAGACAGAACCTCCCTTGTGCTGGGCATTCACTTTTGGTCTTTTCTCAGCAATAAATCCAACCAGCAGGAGCCTCAGCTGGCATGACTCAACACAGCTCATTTGAACTCACACAGTGACACACTGCTCCTCTGCAGCACAGATCCTGGCCCCATCTTCATAAGCAAGAGCCTGTGTTTGCTCCAGAAAGGTAAGATAGTATCTAGAGAGATGACACTACCAAAATAAGGGTGGGAGGCTAAAGGCAGACAGCTGAGACAAGGCAGATGTCCTGTGACAAGCTGGAATTATAAATTAATTTTTAATTTTTTTTATTTCCTTTTTTTTTTTTTTAAAGGAGGAGACTCTACTGATGGCAAATACCTCTCTGGACACTGGTGTGCAGTTGAGACTGGAGTTCTCTTTCACAGAGCCCACGTAGAGAGCCCTTGAAGTTTTTGGCTGTGTTCATCCAAATGGAGTTTTAAGATGAGTTGCTTCCAGCCGTTTTTCTTCTGAGAAATGATCCAAGTCTGGAGCATCCTGCTCCACCAGAGACCAAACTACAAAACCTTAACTCATGAGACACACTGTCTTCTTCCCCGCCTTAGCTCCCTGGGCCAAAAGTGCTGCTGATGTGTGTGAGCAAACTCCACCAAGTGAAGAACCTTTGAGCTGCTTTCCCATGATACTTGTGCATGGGGAACATCTGCCAGTGCCATAACATGGGAGTCCTGGGCTCTCTCCCCAACTCCTCCACCACTTTACCTTGCTTTATTCATGAACCTCCAGGACCTCTCCGTGCCTCAGTTTCCCTGACTATAAAGCTGACAAAAAAAGAAACTCCTACTTCCTCAGGCTTTTTCTTTAAGTAACTATGTCTTCCTTTTACAATGGCAATGAACAGACATAGCTGAGATTAAAATCACACAGTAAAAATATACAAGGCAGTCCTGCTCCAGACACGGCGTTGAACATAAACTGCAGTCGATTTGAACTGTGTCTGTTCATATTTTTTGCCAAAGCATCAGCACTTTGTAAAGAATACCGCATTTCCCTGCTTCATAGAGTCATTTTAAATCCTTGGTCGTTCCAGGTCTTGCATGGAAGAGCAGTATGAGCATCAGCCTTTCCCATGTGAGGCAGTTTATACTGTTAAATCAAGGCACATGGGAATAGACTTACAAGTATTTTACCTGTAGCTTCCACCAATTGTGCTGTTTACAGTCAATGCCTATTTTCCGCCTTTGGTTACATAAGGATAGTGGTCAGGGGGAGGTTGGTAGCAATGTAGAAACAGCTAATATACAAAGCCAGAGATAAAGAGCTTTATGAAATAAAAAAAAATACAGAAAATCCCCTTGCATTACTGAATCATCAGGAATTGACTGACTTACACTCTTGGACATTTAAGTATGAAATAAATAAAGATGATGTTGTTCATTTTGTGCATGTGTCTAATCCCATATTCTCAATAAAATGCATTTAACCTGGTTCCTTTAAAGGAGCTCCGGACAATCAGAATCATCTTCACAGAAGACTGTGCCTGCTTTTAAATTAGCTTTTTAAAAAGCAGCCATTCTCTTTCCCCTTTTCTAATTCCCATTCACACTTGGCACAGATAAACACAGGCGGGCCAGAGCTAGGAGCTCTGAAACCATGCTTCAGAAGAGCAGTGCTTTTCCCACAGCAAGCACACATATTGCTGTCAGCCCAGACCATCACAGAGTCAGAAGTTTTGTTTGCCAACACCCCTCAAATACCAAAAGTTTAGACAAACCAGCTTGCAAAACAACTACAACAGTCCATGAGACCGCTCACCTGGGAGATGGTTTTACACTCCAGTAATACCACAGAAAGCACCTCATTCCCACAGAAACATTCCTATCAGGTGCAGGTCAAATCTATTTAACCTAATTTTTGCCTAACCTGGCTTTATATCCCAGGGTCAAATCCAGCTCCTATCCACATGAGGAGTTGTTCATGACACTGACCTTCATGTCAAGCACAAACTTGGGAACAGTTGCAGAATTTGACCTGTGGCATTTGTTAATAACCTCCTTATTAATCATCTTTGTCACTTCTCCAGTGCTTCCTGCCTGTGGATGCAGGAGCACTTTGTGAGCCGCGGTGAACTGAAGTGATGGCGCGGGTTAAGAAGGGTATCTCCATTTTACAGCTGGGAACAGAGGAGCACATGGGGCTGTGTAATTAATGCTCAGGAGATGCAGGCTTCTGGCAGAACACATTCCCACAGCTGCAGATAAGTCTTGCCAACACACAAAACCTGCTCTCACCACCATCCTGAACGCACAGGGAAACATCCTCCCGCAGTGGGGCTGCGGCACAGGAAAGGAGCCGTGGTGCTGCAGTGGTGCTGTGCTGCATGCTGGAAACGATACAGAAAAATGTCCGTGTTTGTGGTCAAGGATGGCACGTGCTGGGTGGGGGAATCACAACACAGAAGCCATCAGGGAAAAAGTTTCCATCCTGCAAATGCTGGAATTGAACCACCCTTATCATCACCAGGGTTGCATAACAGCACGCTTGAACGATCAAATTGCTGCTCTGTCTATGAGCTCGGGTTCAAATCCCAGCAGAGATGATGTCTGGCTTTAGCACAGTGTTTTGCACTTCTTACAGGTAGCACAGCTCAGGCAGGCACCTCCCGTGCAGCTCTGCTCTCAGCTACACTGGCACATCTGATGAGACTTTGATGGGGCAGGATGCGCCTTGGTGACGTGAGCAAGAAGCAGCCAGGACACCAGTGCCTAGGACCCCTCCTGGGGCCAGTCTCTGAAGCCTCTGAGCCAGCAGGTTTGAGTCAGAGCCCTAGACAGATCCAGATGAAAGGAAATGTTATATACAAGGCTGCAATCCCAATTTTGCTACAGTGAGATCCCATCCTAACCCCTTTCAGTTCCTTGTAACTTTGGAAAATAAATGTTACGCACTTGACATATTTCTTCCTTGCATTCAAGTGCAAAGCAGGATCCACAGGGTGAGGTATTCCCTTTTATTAGACCAGCTAGAAGCACTGGAGGGGAAAAAACAGACAAGTTATCCATGTCCAAGCTCCTCTTTAAAGTGTAAGAATATTCTAAACTGTGGTTTGCAACTGAAATTTCTGCTGATTTAATAATATCCTAAACAGATTTCCTGCAATCTTAATTGAACATTTGTAGATCAGTACTGGCTTGCATGTCTCAGGAAAACAGTCTCACAAGTTAGCCACAAGGAAAGTGCAGAAGGAGCCCTGGGTGGGCACATATTATATAGCCCAAAATCATCCTGGGAGTGAGAGAAAAAAAACTCCTTACATGACAAAACAAGTTTTTCGAATAACAATGCTTTTTGAACAGAAAGTTTTCAGTTATATATTGCTTCCTTTTCAAGCAAAAAAAAATATTAAAAATTAAATGTAGAATGGTTTTCCAGTACCAATTCTGATTTTTAATCAATAATAGTTTTTCAGTACTAAAAAGAGTCTGGCTTTGTCTTTTTTCTGAAGCCCTGGAAAAATAAACAACCCTTTAAACTTTTAGGACAAACTTAGTATTCCCCCACCCCCCCTCCTCTCACCAGCAGTTTCCAGTACAACACATTTTTAAAATGGGGGGAAAAAAGCACTAGCATGCTTCAGCAACGTGTATTTCCAGTAACACTGACTTTGTAGTTCACCTTTGAAGCCTCAAACTGCGGCTCAGGCAAGCCCAGATGGCAGAGCACTGACAGCAGAGGTGCAAATCAGTAGAGACAGGTTGGATCACACATCAATCAAATTGGTCTAAGTGTTCAGAATTAAATCTGTATTATAAGGTATGGCAGGGAGGAAAAGAGCTCCTAATAGCCCCCTATATTTGAGAAAGGACAAATGACCTTGCAGGGAAGATGAGGCAGAATATGGGTAGGGCTCTGACAACTCCAGCAGTTTGCTCCATGAGCTCCTGTTCAGCGCTGCTTTAAGGTGGAATTAACTAGGAGTTTTTCCACCCTGAGAGGTACTTTTAATGCAGCAGGGTTTGCAGAAACCAATGGTGTGGAAAATGGGATCAGTTGCCTGTTTTTAAGGGTTGTTATGGTAAAACTTGGGCAACTAGGTGGGTTTGATGAGCAGGGTGCCAGGGAGGTGTTCAGAGACCTGGGATTCATGGCTGACTGCACTCGCGGCTGGAAGATCCCAGGCAAGTGCACACACTATCTCTGTATCTCACTTTCGGCAGCAGTAAAACAAGAGCATTTCTCAAGAGCGTTAAGAGGCTAAATTCATAAATATTTGAAATTTGCTTTGAGATCTCTAAGGGACGGGAGTGAGGCTGCCAAACCACGGCAGCACTGCGCACCTTAGAGGCATGGCGAATGTTAGCCAATTAACTGCAGATTATTATGTTTAGAGGAATTAAAATAAACTCCCGGATTCTGACTTGGTGCAGCCAGGAGGCTGTAACGATCCCTCTGCTGTGTAAATATCATCCCCAGGTCCATTAGTGAGGGTCTCTGTGGTGCGGAGAAGCCAAGCCACACACCAACACCATTCAACAGTTGGTTATTGACAAAAAACGTCCCCACCGGAGGTTGTCTGGGGAGAGCTGGGGGCATTTGCCTTTTATCCGACCTGATTTTCAGGCTCTCACTTCTTCTTAGTCCCAGTGTTTCCCTTCAATACTTTGTATTGTGGGAGGGGTGAACATAGCAAACAGCACGACTGATTAAGAACTCCGTTGCTATAAGTATTTGCTTTCCAGCCTGCCTGGCCGCAGTGCGAGCAGTGGTCAGTTTCCGAAGGACTGGATATCTCCCACTCTGGGAGCGGGAATCAGAGCCATGCAGATAAGGCTGTCATCAGAGATAACAGCAGTCAACAACCCTCAGCGTCATTATCTCAGCAAAGGGAAAAAGCAGGCAGCTCCCCTTAATATACAAAGTGCAGCGGTTATATATGTCTCCTTTACAATGATAGATGGAGAGGGATAAAGGGGGGAAATCTAACAGAAAGCCTTCAAAGCCAGCCTGCCTCACATCCTCGCGCTCCCAAACTGCGAGCATGTTTTTGTACAGGCGGCAAACAGCCTCCCCCCGGCCTGCACCCACGCTCACCCAGCGAGGTGGCTCCAGCAAAACAATTTTGCTGACATGGATCTGAGCAGGGGCTGTTTTCACCTCCTTTGGTTTTAGTGGAATTTCTTAAGAAGGAATAATGAAGCACTGATTGTCAAACATGCCTAACTGGAAGGCAAACAAATTGCCTGGATCAGGCCTTTTTAATTTGAAAAAATAAATAGAATAAATGTGAATTTATTTGCAATGGTTTCATCGCTCTCTGAAGCCATTACACTGTTAAGCTCCTTTTTACCTTATAATCAAACTCCAGGAGCATAACACACTCCAGCGTGTCACCGTGCCGTGCAAACTGCCCCAGGATCTACCAGGCTGCATCGTCCCCACCACACACACGCCATACCTGACCCAGCACAGCCTGCTGCTCCCAAACGGGGACCCGTGAGTCAGCACCACAGCACCAAAACCCCAACACTGTGACATGTTGCAATTGCCCTTTGCAAACACGCAGGCCAGTTTGCAAAGCCTCAGATGAGCCGATCCCCAAAGAAACACCTTAATCAAAGCCCCAGAGGAAGCAGGGCAAACAAATAAGCAAAGACATAAGGGAAAGGAAAGTGGCAAAAATCCTAAATAAAATGTCTGGGTCTGATTTCTTTATGTGCATTTCTGAAGTGAGAAGAAGCACACAGAAGGGTATTTAATTAAATCAAAGGGTAAAGGAAGAGGTTGCCATGCAGCTTGCTATTATGTTACAGTTCACTAAAATGAAAACTTATTTTTAAACCTCTGGTATTAATTTGAGATTATTCAGATACTTAATTAAAAGTGCAGCATGTGTTAAATATTATTTCAACAAAGATTATCATCAAAACCCTATGTAATAAGATCCTTCAATGCTTAGAGCGATATTTTATGCAAATTTTCTATGCCACCAAATGAAGGTCTCTTCAATTTTTTCCCCCCCCTTCTTCATTTGCTGCAGCAAAATGTTCCAAGTAGGGGAAAAAAAAAAAAAAGGTTTCCAGAATAACAAGGATACTACAGATAATGCAGTGCAACAAATAGCAGCTCAGTGGTAGTCACGTTTCTGTGCTCAGCTCCCTTCCTGATACCACTCGGCAATAAAGGACGAGATCAAACAGGCTCCCATTAGAGCTAAAGGGCTGAATTTTGCTCCCACTGAGGTTACAGATGGTGTAAGCCAGGAGTAAATTTGCCCTAGCAAAACCCTGTTAGAGTAAGAAAGGCAGGAGTTCACCCTGCATGCATCACGAATGAACCCGCAGTTTATACCTGGAACATATAAGATAACAAGGTTTCCAGGGCAAACAATATGTTTTCCTGTGTGGTATTTCTCCTGTGGCCTTTACTCCTGTGGATGAAGTCAGTGAAGTTGATGGGAACTAATCCTGTAAGACCAAGGTTGAGTGCTAAGTTTTCAGTGTTGTTTGCACAGTTTGATTTTTTTTTTTAGAAAAAAGATTAAATACTTGCTCTAGTGACACTATTCTGACTGAAAACCAGCAAATAAAACCCCCAGGAAAATAATCAAATACTTACATGGATTTCCCTCTTCTATAATGGCTTTGTCAGTCCTGACACAAGCAAACTTCATTTATTGATTGGGGCCAGTGCTGCACTTATTCTCTAACGAACCCAGGACTGCTCACAAGCAAAGACCTCATTGTTTAAAGCAAATGTAACAGTCGCAAGGAATTGCACGTACTGTTTTTAACATATAAAACATTGATAATTCACAATACAGAAGAACTTCAAAAAGAATCCTGCTTGCTATTCAGCATGTATTCAAAACAATGATTTTCTAAACGCTGGGAAGGACTTCCATTTACTAAAGGCTGCTGTCAAACTATAGGAAAAGCAACTACTTTCAGTTTGGGGAGTAGTTCAAGCCATCATCAAAAAACAGCATAAAAATCTTCCAGAGCACCAATGATCAAAAATAATGTTTTCAGTGTATTAAAGAATGTGCCCACGTCTAACACCCCCAGCACCATACACATACACACCCTCTCATATGGATTCTTCACTTTGAAATCACAGTTGTCGTGCAGTTTGCAACGACAAGCCATGTATTCTGCTGAAATCACAAGCCCTAAAAATACAGGGATGGGAAACAGTAAAGGTAGATTATAGCAACTGTTAGCCAGTCTCGGATTGTGGTTGGAGGTAAGCTGCACCAGCAACTCGAGCAGGAGATAATATGGAATAATAATTAAAAAAAATCAAAGTCAACAATAATATGGAATAATAATTAAAAAAAATCAAAGTCAACAAATCAGAGTAGCAGAATGCCAGCCACGGCTTCAAGCTGAGAGACAGGAGGGGGATTCCTCTGTGTCGGATAAGGATTATTAGTGTGGCTGTCCTCGGAACAAACTGCAGGAAAGGTGCAATAAAGTGCATTTAAGACGAAGAGAAAATTGTGGAGCCGAGGAGCAGCGCTCGTTTGTAACCATTTGCTCCGTCCTTCCTGTGGCTCGGTCGGTGCGCTTGGGCAGCAGCAGCTTTGGCTGCAGACTCGCTGGGGCAAGGAGCTCGCCCTTGTACTTGCCAGTAAAGTTCAGAACTGGGAACTGATGCTACCAACATTGGAGCAACAAACCCACATGGGATCTAAAAGACTTTTGGTTTACTTTGTTTTTTAAAAGATCTTGTTAACAGGCAAGGAGAGTGTTGGAAAAAGTAATAATCACAGGATTTTCATACTGAGTGTGCATGTGCTGAAAATAGGAAAGTAAGAAGTGCTGAAATAACAGCTAAAAGATGATCTATCGTGAAATCTACCCATAGCTGTATCTTGAAACAAAGATCTGAGCATAACATGATATATCATCTTGGGTTTCATACAGACCCACATGCAAACAAAAAGCTGTTTTTACAGGAATTTACATGTTCTATGTACATATTTACTCAGATGCTCTTCAAGGGTATTTTTTGTGCAAGCAACACAATATTGTTTCTAGGTATTTCAGTGTTTTGGGTTTTTTTACAGGTTTGTTGGGCTTTTTTTTTAATTATGGGGAAAGTTACCCAGGACACCACGCCAGAGCCTCCCTGCTTCGCACTGCAATTATAGACACACAAAGGGGGAAAAAAAAAAAAAAGAACAGCCCAAACTCCTCCTTATCGCAGGGGTGCTGCTGCCGTGAAGCCCAGGGATGAGCGGGACGGGGGTCGCTGTGCGGGAAGGGTTGGGGCGGTGCGGGCTCAGCGCGGGGCGCGCAGCGCGGCCCCAGCGCAGGCGGCGGCTGCCCCCTGTGGGCCGCGCCCGGCACTGCACCCGCTGCCCGACACCGCACCCCCTGCCCCGCACCGCACCCCCTGCCCGGCCACTGCCGCCCGAGCCCGCGGCCCCCGCAGCCCGTCCCGGGGCACCGCGCACATGGACGGCTCCGTGCGGCCACCAAACCAACGCGAAACGCCCGTGGTTCGGCCCGCGGTGCTGGCAACAGCGGCTCTATTCACGGCACCGCTTTTTCCCCAGCGCCCGCTCCTGTAAACTTTCACTATCGGAACTGTTAAACAAAACTCCGAGGCTTTATCGCGGGCCCTTTGTGCTTTATCTCGCTGGTTTATGATCCTAAAAAGTGATCCAGACAAGGCGGGGGGGAGGGGGGGGAAGGAAGGAAGGGAGCACAAGATTCCCATAGTAGCGGCTGACCAGATATTAAAAAAAGAAAAAATTAAAAAAAACCCACCACCGGATGGGACTTGTGACCACCAAAGTGGTGGGGAAAAAGAGCTTAGCAAGGCACAGATATTGACCTGTGGAGCTCCACACTTTGGTGCAGTCGTTTATCACACAGGCTGCAAGCTGGACCCTTACCCGGTCCCTTACACAGGCGTGTCTACACTAATGCTCACCTTCGAGGAGCGCACTCTTGGTCCTGTCCTCACTTCCACTGGTTACGAAAATCTGGAGAAAAGCCACAAAATTAAGATAAACCAGCATGAGTTTAGAATCATATTTCCAAATATAGTCATTTTAAAGGGTGAACTGTTGCTCCTCCTAATAATGCATAAAATGTTGGGGTCAGTCCTGCTTCCATGAAGCCTTACACATACACATTATATATGTTGGTGTCTAAGTCAAAAGAGAATTAAGTATATGTGTGTGCATCCAGACTGTATTAAAGATGATAGATATGCACATTCTCTCTGCACAAACATGCATATTGGGGTCAATAATGAAGCGCATAAGAAAATACTTTTTTTTTTTCCAGGCATTTAAAGTAGCTGATGAGACCAGATACTGAAAACTTACAGAGAAAAAGTTAGGATAATTTAAAGCAACTAAGATTAGATCCCAGATGTCAACATATCCTATCTCTCAGGTAATAGCTGAGAAAAATAAACCAAACTGTGAGTTTTATACTAATCTGAATGTGTATCGGTGCTTCTCTGATGGGGGAACACGTAATTGCCATGGTCTCAGAATAGAGTCAGTTCAGGATTAACTGTGAGGCTGGTCGATGCTGAACAGCCATCTTCTTCCTAACACTGTATTTCATAAAAAAACAAACCAAGTTATTCCCATTCAAAAGGTCTTTCAGCCTTACCTGAACCCATCTGTTAGTTCATAACTGCTGCAAGGTTAAAGGCTGCTCTTAATTCCTGCACCTGGTGTGAGGCAGAGGACAGAGCTGGTTTTAGAAAGCAAGTCGTTGTGAGAGCATGGTGCAATGAAAGCTGAACAGGGCCAGTAACACTTTGTGCTATGCTTTGCAAACTTTATCCCATCTTTATTCTACTGCTTCTTGAAATAAATTAGCTTGCAGAGAAAGCAGGC
This sequence comes from Neopelma chrysocephalum, assembly GCF_003984885.1. Taxonomy (NCBI): domain Eukaryota; kingdom Metazoa; phylum Chordata; class Aves; order Passeriformes; family Pipridae; genus Neopelma; species Neopelma chrysocephalum. Next base: position 6,091,990 of record NW_020897809.1, read on the forward strand.
AGTGACATGAGGCTGGCCTAGATGGCATAGGGAAATTTATTATGAAGTCACACTAGTAAAGACTCCCGTCACAGGGAGGTCAGTGTTTGGTGCACAGACACTGTGTGAGCAGGTCCTGCGGATCATGTTTTATCTTCATAAGTGAACGCGTCTCTACAGTAACCGAACCTTTGTTTGCCTGTATGGAGCTCATTAACAGCTGGGTCATACTTGAAATCCTACAGTTTACAGCACATGTAGGGGAAATTATTTTTCAGATGATCTCTGGTCCTACTTCTCTGCAGACATTCAGAGCCACCCACATAGCCCACACCCCGCTGCCGGCCAGGCTGCATAATGATGATCAATCAGTGTTTTTAAACTACCAATGTCTATAAGTAGCTTCCCATTAACCAACAAGTTGGCTGCTAGTCTTCACCAAACTTAAAGGGATACTAATAACACATCTAAAATGCTTTTGTCTCTTTTTGGTCTGAAAAAAAAAGCAAGGAAGAGACACACCTCTGTTCAGAAAAAAAAGAAAGCCAAGAGCACAGCCCAAACAGCAGCATGTTGGTTATTAACTGACTGCACAGTGTGACATCAGATCCCAAAACCTGCTCTCCAAAACATTTTGTGTCCCCATCACGTCTATTAATTGCAATGAAAACTCCTTCAATGGTTTGAAACCCTACGTTATCCAAAATTCTCCCCTTCTCCCCCATTATGTTCAGATAATTGAGGCTGTGTGGAGCACACTTGCAGCCAGTTAGAAGAGCGAGCATTATCTTTCAGCTGATACAACTATCAATAGCAAGCGTACAGCATATACTACAAAGGCTTTATTGTGCATATGTAGGGAGATAGAGATGAGATACGGTTCTGGGAGGCAGTTTGTCTAGTGGTTACAGTACAGAGTTGGGTGTCATGAGACCGAAGTTTTAATTACTACCTCTGCTACTGACTCTGTTACTCAGATAAACCGCTCGCTGTCTCTGCATGCCAGCATCTCACCCCGCAAAAAAAGGGCACTGTGAGAATTACCCACCTTTGTCAAGCACTTTGATATCCTTAGATAAACAGCTTTTTATGTGTAACTGCTGAGTATTACTGTCTGTTTAATTGCATTTTTAAAACTCTTTGGAAAGAAAGGACTGAAAAAAAAAATAGCCAAAAACATTTGAGAAGCATAACTTCGGTTGTCAGAGACTGGCACAGAGCTCAGCAGAGCCGCGCTGATTTAAATCAAGGCAGACCTGGCCCTTTAAACACAGTTTGCCAAACGTGACGTGACCAGTATGAACAAGCTGTACCTGTGCTAGGTACAAACCACCCAATGCAGATTCGTACTTACTGCTGCAGAAAATCTTAACGCCTTACCACAAACTGGTACTGGTACTTGGTATTTGAACAAGAATAATACAGGTTTCATTAAAGCAATAATCTGTTTGTGCTCAGTATGCTCTGAACAAAGTAATTTTGCTTTGAGAGTCCCAAAACTTTCCGCACAGAAGCATCGGCATCAGTGTGTGTCCTCCCCGCGGGTGAAGCCAAGCGATGTGCAGCACATCGCACGCCGGCACCAGGAAAGATGCCAGGCTCAAAAAGCACATATTAAAACATGGTACCACTAATGCTTCCACCACACAAAATGTACAAAGATAATAGAAAATAAAGGTCTTCAAATAACGATAAACCTCCTGGCTGCAGGTGAGGGACTACACAAGCTCGCTGTACAAAGCTGTAACTGCACACACAGCACACCTGGATACAGTGCAGACATATTTGTAATCACCATCCACAAAAACCCCTTAAGAGCAGGCAGAACACGACCCTGTGAGGTAAGGAGAAGGCACCTGCCGCTCTGCTATCTTTCTGCTTTGTCTTATAAGCATCTGAAATTCTGTTTCAAAGCTTTTCCATGCGGCGATTTCTGTAAATCGCCCTTCTCGACTGGAGTGCTGAGGTGAGGGGAAAAAATCCCATGCACACTTAAAGCCTTTTATTTCTCTTGTAACATGGACATCTTGGAGAGCAGATTAGGCAAAGAAGAAAAAAATAAAAAGCAAATGGAATACTGTGACCTAATCCTTCCTCTCAGAAAAAGAAAGGGGAAAGAAAGCCTCTTGTGATCTCCAAGGAGGAACTTGCCTTGTAAACTAGTCTCCTGCTTGAAACGGAAACAAGAATGTGAATCCTGATACACAGAGGCTACCAAAGACAGGGAACAGCTTACCAGGCCAGAGATTTTTCCCTTTCAGTGCAACGCAGGGTATTACACAGGTCCTGCCTACGTTAGAAAAACAGGCAGTGAAAACTTAACAGGTTATAAGATCCTTTGGCCACAAAGACATCCAAATGCGGTTATTTTTATACACTAGGCAGGAGCACAATCTGTGTCCAAGTTTATAAACTGTGGCCTTGTAGTTTATTAAAAGGATTCTGTTACTGGCTCCTCTCTCTTCAGTTATTGTATCCAACGCCCGCCACATGCAGTTACAGCCCTCTCAAGACTGCCCTCTATAAAACTAGGAATGCTGCCCCTTCCCCCTCCTCCCCTTAGGGAATGGGGGCAATCAGCATTAGAGTAACTAAATATTTGAAGAAGAGATCCATTTTTACTGGCAAATATTATTTGGAAAAAAAGTTTGCACTTCCTCAAGTGCTCAGATAAAAGGGCACGAAGGCACACTGGCTGCCACTGTCCTCCTCTCCTCAGGTAAGAAAGCTGAGATCTGGGGTAAGCTCAGGGCAAAATTGAGAACAACTCCCCAAACTCGATTTCAACCCCTACCTCCAGACCCCTTTGTGTCATCAAAGGCAGACAATTGGCCCATTGAGCCCAGTCTCTTCTCTCCAGCTTCAGTCAGCCAGATCACTCCTAATAGCCAATTTTTGAAACAAATTTAACTTCCCCTCTTGCACGCAAATGCCCATGACTAGGTTACTTGCTCCCTCCATATTTGATTGTCTAGAAACACTCAAAGAAGGTGAGTTTTTTTGCAGTTTCATTGAACTTCTCATTCCATTCTCAAGAACTGCACATGTGTTCTGAGCATCACGGTGGCATCACTTCTGCTCCCTCCGAGCAGAGGATCCAAGCACCACTGGCTCTGACACATGGACACAACTGGCATGAAAAACTTCCAGGAATACTCACATGTTTGCATGCTTTTTTTTACCCTCCGGCAGCACAAACACCAGTGAAAACCTGAATGGTCAGGAACATATGCAAACAGAATGTCATTGTGGCAACAGCTAATTCATCTTTTAAATTCCAGGTAATATCTTCAGACTTCTTTTTTGGCATCATTCCCCAGCTCCTATCCAAGTATCCGATGTCCATGGCTTCTTAAAACATGGTGGCAGATGCCATTCTGATAGGAAACCAGAAATTCCTACCTGACTTAGCAGATTACATCATGCCTCTGAAATGCAAGATCAAATCCAATCCAGCTACCTGTCCATCTCCAGACTGCCTATCAATTAGCATTAGACACTAATTTGATTAAATTGGTATGTTGAAATTTTATTTGATTCCACCTAAGGAGTGTAATTCCCCCTGCGTGTTCTCTGTAACCCACTAATTTTCCAATGGAATGGGAAACACAGGTTGGGATTTGGAGGCTATTTCTTCTACTTGTTAACATGTGAGCTTAAAACCACAGTAAAAAATAAATCCATGCAACTTGGTAGAATGAGACTTGCCAGTTTAAGAGAAAACGGCTTTTTACAGAATAAGCCAGATGGGGAAAAAAAGTATACATTTAGCTCTGAAACCTGAAGTGTTCTTTGAGGGAAAACGAATACATTTTAGCCTTAAAGGGATCACAGACTGCAATTATATAATTCTTGTCAACTGATGTTAAAGATAGGCTGGAAAGAATGTATGCTGAGGCCCTGCAATAAAACGAGCTCCTTTACTCCTTTCAAATGTTTGCAAGCCTTGGAGGTTATCCAAAGGTCGAATACAGGAAAAGTCTTGGTGAACAGAAAACATAATCACGAGCTTTTTTAATACGGGCTCTTTTTGTAATAAAATAAAATTATGGTAAGGGAAGGGAGGGCGGGCTCTGTCTCCTCAGATCTAGGGCCAGGGGGGCTGAGTTTTAATCAGACGCTGCTGTTCTCCCCTCCTCTCTCCTCCCCAGCCTGTCACTGCACAGAGAGAGAAGCCAGAGGATGGCACTGGGTGCGCTGCAGAGGGGCAAAGACCCAAGCCTGGCACTGAAACCCCTTGACTTTCTGCAATACAACAACATGTTTCCCAAGAGGGAGATGGAGAGGGGTCTTCATTGCCAGCCAGCTCACACAGGGCAGCAGCAGATCCCCAACACCCTCCTCTTCCAGGGTCTGCTGGGAGAACAGCTCCATGCTGGAGCTGTTACCAATGTGCTGCTTCTTCTGGGGTGCACCAGGACAAATGGCACGTTTCCCACAAAAACACCCCAGGAAGCTGGAAGTAAGGTATATGGAGAATATCACATCCAGCTGGAACTACACAGGAGTTTAGAGATGAGTTGTCAATGCTCTCATGGACTTTGGGGCAGAATCCAGGGCTGCAGTCTTTATTCTTTCCAAAAGTGCTACGGCTTTTCTCGTGACCATCTGCAGTCAGGGAGCTGCTTTCTGTTTCACCTGGAGCACTTGGTGGCACTGCCTGGTCACCACACTTGGGCTGCAGCCACAAGTCACACACAAGCACTTGCATCGTCACCTGCATTTAGTTCAGAAATTTTCTATCCAACTGCGTGTTTGACCCCATCTCCACAGTCTGCTGAACACAAGACTGAAGCAGCAAACCATGAAGTATCTAGAAGAAATTAATGAAGTGAACATTTGCTGAAGGCATCAGACACTTCTGAGTTGTGTTCATCCTTCATCAGAAAACCTGGGAGACACGCACCAAGAGCGGCTTTGTTCTAATCCTGTACTCTTTGTAACACTTTATCACCATTTACTTCTTATGGTGACTGCTCCATCATCCAACTCTTAGTACAACCCTGACTTTATCTGTACTTCACAGGCTGAGAAAACAATTTTACAACAAACTATAGTTTTTCCTCTCAAAAATCAGAAACCTGTTTTAATGATCCATCTGCACTGCCTGGGGAACATCATTCATGTTGACAAGTCCACCACTGTTTTGAAGATGTTTTTTCCTGTTTCTTGAACTTCTTCTGGACTTCCTTTGTCTGTCATTTCACCGTTACCAAAATGTATGGAGAGACCTTTCCCATTCCCTACTTCATATGAATAAGGGCAGGGGAGGGAGGGGAGGAGAAGAAAAAAGAACATACCTACCGTTCCCATCTAGGCAAGAAACAAACTTCAGAGCTGGAACAATCTCTATAGACTGGTAAATGCACCTGCTCTGTTATGATGTGAAACTAATTCACATTAGCAGTGCTCCCATGGACTATCTCTTAGACTACAAGCATGAAAACTTGACCCCATATTTAAAGTAAATTTAAGCCTTGGAGCTGCCCTGTGAAGGGCCAGGAGTTGGACTTTGATGAACCTAGTGGGTCACTTCCAACTCAGGATATTCTATGATTCTATGAAAATATTTCTTTTTAATATAATTTCATGTCAGTAGCACATCTTCTGATATGAACAGCACATTTTGTTCTCCCTCATCTTTGAGGAAGATATGCAGAGCTGCCATTTCACAAAACCAGGAGACAAAGACCTTTGAAAGACCCTGAACACTACTGCATGCAGAATATGCCATATATTTATTTTTAATAGTATAGTCAGTCACAAAAGAGATGTGACTGGTAGCCCTATTGTGTTCCAGGAGTGGTCACAGTGTTAGGTACTAGCCTCCCATTAGGAGGTATGACCCAGAACACCACCTCTTCTCGGTTTCATTTCACCTCTCCCTCTTTCACGCAATCCTCCTCCTGCTGAGTGATGTTCCTCGGCTTTATCCACATGCTCTTCCTCTTCCTTTTGAGCTGGAAAGCCAAGAGAATAAATACATGAGCACTGGAAAAGTCACTAAAAAGTAAGTTGCTGATTTTCAAAATAAAGGTCCCTATTCACAGGCTGATTTAGAGAATTGTTTTGGCATGTGCCTCAATCCAGCTGATCTCCACAAGACATGAAAACACACCAAAACTCAAACAGACATTGAAGAGTCCTTCCCAAGTGAAGCCCCTTGCCCAAACCGGGGGATAAGTTAAAAGAAGATAACCTACAGAAATTCCATGTGCTTGGGACAGCTCTGGGGCCCAGGAAACCAGGAAAGCAGTAACCTGACCCTGCACACCAGAATGAAATCATAGTCTGGGGAGATGGGATCCAGATTTTCCTGAGAGCAGAAGGTGGATGCTCAGTGGTGCTGCAGGCAGGCAGCTCTTCAAACGAGCTCTGCACATGGGAACAAAGATGTCCAAAGGCCTCACACCCAATGGGAAGCTGCTGGGTGCTGAACACAGCTGAAACTCTGGTGCTCAGAGTGGGCACTGAGCCCTGGCAAATCCGACTTCCAGCCCTGCTGAAAATCTGTCACCACATCATCAATGTTAAAAGATAGGTTTTTCAAATGGGAAAAGTGCGTTTATCACCCTCAGCAAACTCACGAACAACACAAGGCATAATTGCTCAAACGTCAAATAAAAATTCTTGTCTGAGTAAACACCACGCGTGGACTTTTTTTGATCCCCAAATATGAATGCTTTAGAACAGGATGAGCATGTGGCCAGTGGGGCTGGAGAGTGCTTTTTAACCTTAACTATACCAGGCGTGATAAAGTGCCCGCTATCATGAAAAAAAGCTCATCTAAAAGACAGAGGGAAACCAGATGGGAAAAGAGCACAAACTCTCAGCAGGAATTTCAGGGATTTTTTTGCTTCTGAAACAAAGATCTCTTCCTGTTGCTCCAGGCTAAGCAGAAAGGTGGTCCCATCCACCTGAGGCATTCTGAGGGCAAGACTGAAAGGCAAGGGTTAGCTTCTGTGCTGGAGCTGCAGCTTCCCATGGCATCAGGATCTGTGAGCCCACCCCGTGGGAGCATGTGCCCCCAGCCCCTCCACCCCAGTGGGCACTCGAGGCTGCAGGGGTACCTACCTCAACTATTGCTGCCTGTAACACCTTGGCTACTTCTGATACAGCAATTCTTTCTGCTGCCCGGGCAAATGCTTCAGCATCTCTTTCTGCCTCTGTTTTTTCTGATACTTCCACCATTGTCTCCTTTTCTCCTTCAGAAATTACCACCTTTCCACATAGACCTGTTCCCGCTGGGCTTTCCACCTCCCCTGTTGCTGCTGCTTTTTCCACTTCTTCCACCTCAGCTTGTGATGCTGTTGCATCCTTTCCTGTTTCCTCTGGTGCCATGACAGCCAGCAGCTCCATGTTCCCTGCAAGGTCACCAGCAGCCAGTGTGGCAGGAGGACCCTTTCCAGGGGACAGCACAGGCCTCTGCAGTCGTAGAGCTGGCCTGGAACCTGTGGGTAGAAATGGAGAGTGTGAAGCAGCACAACTGTGAACAAGTGGATTTCCCAGTGTCACTATAAGTGGACCAGCAAGAGGTCCTGGAGACAGCAAGGTGTGTTTCCCAACAGTCTGCCTTTTCTGTAGAGGCCCAGAGCAAGAGCCTGAGACCGGCAGCACTTGCGTGGTAGCACAGCTTTGACTGTCACAACCCAGCCCCATGTTCTCCTGTGGGCAACCACCACTTTCACAGCCTGAACTGAGCCCAGGCACACAGCTGTATTCCAAAACATCTCAGTGCCTTGTATCAGGTGGTTTGTGTAGCATTTGGAGACAAACAGGAGAACAGAAGGAAGGCTGAATCTTTCCCAAGATCCACTTTGCTTAATATCCAAGGGAAAAAAAAGCTTTATCTACAGAGAAAATAGCACGGAATCTGGGAAACATGCAAGTCAAACACGTTTTTTCAAACTGTCATACCCCACTGAACCTCTTACAAAAAGAATCCAAGGGTCATCCCCACAGGCAGGGAATACCAGTCTCAGGTCAGACAGACATAGTGTGCCTTCTTTCAGAGTTTCTGCCAGTGCATCTCACTTCTGGCCTGCATCTGCCTCCCTGCTGCAGTCTGTGCTCCCCATACACACCTCAGCTGTTGGGCTTCAAAGTCTGCAGTCACACAAAGTTTTTAATTTACATGTTCTTCCCAATGCCATGGTAGGTACAGGTGAAATTTTGACAATCAAATTCATTCAAATCAAATTTCTGGTAAATACACAAGGGACGCTGTTAGAGGATATGCATAACTGTCTAATATCCATATATTAGTCAACTTTTGTATTAGAAAGATCCCCTACCAAATGTAGCTGCTTTCAATTAAAAACATTGAGGCTGCAGTGAAGTAAACTAGTAGTTCCCATAACAAACTGTGAAAGGAGTTGTACTGTAGATGCTACTCCTCCCTTGTAATACCTACTCCAGTCTAGAAGTCAGGACAAGTCTGAGAGGTGATGCTGGATGGACTAAATTTTATGGATTCAGAGTACAAGTTAAGGAGTCAGAAAGAGCCATTGAATTTGCTCGTATTTACTGGCTTGGGAAAAACAAAAAATCACCATTTGATTCGTTCCCCCACATTTTGTCCCATCTCTCCTACAGAGACCAGCACATGTGAACACACAGCAATACAACGGGATTCCTGTAGCATGGAGACATCCTTACACTGGCTGTAACCCTGCCAGCACAACACCAGGGTTTGGCACAGCTCACAGCCCCCTGCACACCTCCATGGGCAGTCCCAAGAAAAGGACAAGTAACACTTGACAGATGTGCTGAGCAACTGTGATCAGCAGGGGACCCCGATGCAAACACACGAAGGATACTGGCTGTTCCCGGCTCACACATGCTCCACAAACCACTGGCAAGGAACTTGGGCAGGCCTGATGAAATAGTGATGACACCACTGTTCAATGCTATTTAGCATCAGTAATTAAAAAAAGAGGAGAAAAAATAAGGTGAAAAGTTATAAAAGGACACGATGGAATAAACAAGAGGTGCTATGATTGAAGAAAGAGGAAAATTATAAAGAAAAAAAGTAAAAGGAGAGCAGAGAAGGTAGGGAGGAAAAACTGGAGAACAGGGAAGCAGGCTGCAGATTGCCACTGGTAAGAGGAGAGTTGTGCTCAACTACACTTAGAGAGAAGATCAGGAGTTGAAAGCCACCTGAAGCGTCCTGCCACACACACCTACATCCTTGTGGACACAAGTCAGTCACTTGCTCATGCCATTGAACAAGCTACCTGCATATCTGCTTCATTAAATAGTAACCCTGTAGGTCTGCTGACAAGAACATACTTCTCTCTCCTTTGGTAATTAGCCCTGAAGGCTGGTCACGCTCACTGGCCATGAAACGCTGCAACAAGCAGCCTTTTCATGCCTCGAGCTTTACCTTTGTCCCTGTCTGTTCCCATCAGGCTGGTAAAGGCAGGCACGATGCCTGCCTGACACTGGCGCTCCCCGGCAGCATTCATGCTCTCGCCCCGCCGAGACGGGCGGAGGCGTCTCTCAACAGGGCAGATATGAGCTCGCTGGCACAGGCGGCCGGTGACCGCAGAAACAGGGAACTTTCAGCCTTTTCCTTCTGCTCGGAGAAAAAACAAGGGCAGACTCGGCAGCAGCAATTTGCTGCCAGTCAGCTTGAGACAGCTGCAATTTGATATGCTGGGAAGAGGAAGGGTCTTACGAGACTCCAGAGATACAGGAGAGGAAGCACAGGGTTTTGTGTCAGGACCTGGACAGGAACTGGAGGCTCAGCCCTTCTGCAGGAGGCTGGGCACGCTGTTTGCTCAGCAAACCTCACCCCGGGGCTGAGCAGCTTTCTCTCACTTATGCCACCGAGGCAGGAGTTTGTACCCACCGCATGTGACACAGCTCTGACCCCAGTCAGTGATACGGTCGTAAGAGCAGTAAGAGACCCAAACCTATTTTAACAAACATGAAACGCCTCCTGAAGTTCCTGCAATGTGGGTTGAGTTAAGCTAAAGCTGACATGAACTCAGTGTACAGGATTAAAATGGTTTTGGTTTTTTTGGGTTTTGTTTTTTTAATTTACTCTCCTTGTCAAAAACCAAAGGAGGCAGGTTACAAACACTCCTTTCAAACTCGTTAGGAGCCTGAAAAGAAGCATGCATAGCCCAAAGCTTTAGCTTTATGATCACATTTCTCCTCCAAAATATTTTGGAGATAAATTCCAGGCACCTCAGCCTGGAGAACCTCACTGGAGAACAGTACAAAGATTAAAACCAAACATATTGCCAGTAATTCTGGGCAGCCTGTTCCAGCAGTGAGACTATGGACCTGGGAATGAACCTTCTGCTGTGCTCTGACTTGAGATAAGACCTTGAGTAAGTCCCACCTTCCTCTCTGGCCTGTGGTCCCTCTCTACTGCAATAGTCTGCAGAGGCGATGGCTGAGAATTAGCAAAGGTTATTCCTTATTTTGTAGTGACTGAGGTCTGGTCACTGCAAGTATGATTTTTCAGGAAGCTTGCTGCCTGCACAGTTTTTGTATATGTACATATTAGCATTTTGACCCACATTTGCATGGGGGTCAATTTAACCTCATAACCTCCAGTTTAACCTCATAAATTGCTTCTAAGCCACCAGAACATTACCCAGGAGAGCAGGCTGGCAGGATTTTGGATCAAGCCACCCCTCAGCTGCACCACACTGTCAAAGTCCACCACCCCCTGCCCAGGTCACTCTGATGCCAGACCTGCAGTCTAAGAGCATTCCCAACCTAACATCCTTTTTCCGAGCACTCACATACCTGGCTCAAGACTGCTATGTAGGTGACTCCCTTGTGCTGTACAAGCCCCATTCCTTCCACCAGAGACCATTCCAAGGTCTGTTTTCTGCTCTGCGGATATTCCGTTCCTTCAGGGAAGTGGTTTGGAAAGCCCCTCGTTAAAACCTCTCCCGCCACTTGGCACCCATGTAATTTGCCCCCAGCCCATTTGTTCATGTCTGACTAATGTTCATTGCTTCAAAATGAGTTTGAGGTTAATGCTGTGTCTCCCAATTAAATGTTTGATGGAATGACATCAAAATCAAAACAGACAGAAAAAATATTTCCCTTTGATATGCTGACCACATTGTACAAAACTCACAATTATAAGACTCTGGTTGCTTAGAATTTTGCCCGACTTTCATCATTTGAATTAAAGCTTTCCATGCTGGTTGTCTGCTCCGGCTGGAATTCAGGGTGAAAATTTCAGCTAATGCAGTCCATCCACTACAGGAAAACTTTTTACTCCAGTTAAAGGACAAACAACAGACAACTGATATCTCTTGCAAGCTTTTAGTTGGATAATCTCAGTGCTATAGTTTGGAGCACTGCTTTAAATTTTGGCAGGAAGGTCACAATGGTGCCAGGGAATAATTTTTTACAGGAAGAGTAATGGAGCTGTGGCCAAGCTAGGAGCCCTTGAAAAATCAGTTTGCATATGCTCTGCAGTGATTTGTGATAGTTAGGCAACAAAAATATTTTTCAAAGTCCTGACTTCACAAACTGAATATTCATTTTGTGCAGTTTTGGGTTTTTCTTTTTTTTTTTTTAAATGTAATCTATAAAAATAGCCAGTGACCTTTAGTGACATCTAAACAGGCTCCCAGTTTCCTTCCATGGTTTGAAGGCTTAAACAATAGCCCCGAAGAAATTACTCAATACCACACACACATGGACTCAATGCCTGGGAAATTGCTGGTTGTTGGTCAGCAGGAACAGGGAGATTCACACAGTTCCAATGTGTGGCAGGTTCAGGCAATTTGGGGAATTCAGGCATGAAAGGTGTGAGATGCAGGAAGCCAACACCCCCCCAGCCACCACTCTGCACACCAAGCAGTGTGAGGATGCCCACAAGTTTTGAGCGGGTTGAGATTCTGTGGGACTTGGCGGACACCCTCACCAAGCTGCTGGTGTAATGCTTTCCATGTGCTTTCCATGAGCCTCCCAACTTCCGAGTAAAGGTTGCTGAAGTCTTTCAGCATGGCAAAGTGAAGGATTTGTGCTCCCAAACCAGTATATTCCTATAGGTAGGGCAGGAGCATTAAACTGCCCTCGTTATTAAAGGAGGAGGAAATTTCAGAATCCTATTAGGCAAAATTCACCTGACACCAGGTTTTAACATCTACGTGTGTAACCTCAGCTGGAAAGAAACCTTCAACAGCTCAGCTGGTGGAACTGTTGTCTTTAGACCACAAAGAAACCTGAAGAGAGGAAATATGCAGGTTTCTGAATAAATCAGGATTCTGGAAGTGGGGTCAACCTTCAGGCTGACAGTCACAACATGGCAACCGCCAATGTTCGAGGAAAGTGGACAGTTTGCAAGTGACTTATGTTGTTGTTCTGAAACCCCTTCTTTTCTCTATACCTGCCAAAGCTGCTATTTACCCAACATAGCCATAGCATTGGGTCATTAAACAATAGTGATGGCAATGCCCAGAGAACTCCAAGCACCTATTGTAGTATCACTGAATTCCTCCTTTGATCACCATGGTCAGAAATATCTGATTTTTATCACTCTTTAATAGCTCCCAATCAACTTTAAGAAGTTACCACAATGCTCATGGTAGAACCTTTGTCAGACCAGGGTAATCATTGACAAAACCAGAACAGCAGATCTCCCTAGCTTCATGTTGTCAGTCATATGTGACCTTCTCCATGGACTCACAATCCCGGGGACAGGGTTTGAGCTTCCATGTTGAAGACTACTCTGCCTGTGTCAGAGCAAAAAGAGCTGTAATTTTAAAAGCCTTTTTCTGAGCTTCCTGCAGAAGCCCAGAGAGATTAATAGGGAAGAAAATTTGAAGCACATCTGAGCAATTTCGGAAGGACACACACTCCGAAGCATGAAATAGGAACTTCCACGTTCATATGTTGCTACTGGATCACTCAAGAGAAACACATCTTTCCCATACTCAAGGCATAAAAAGGCTTTTCCTTGTACAGTTCTGCCACCCTTCATCCATGTGCCAGACGATGCTTACAAATGATCTAGCAATATTCTGTAGTCACTGTTACGACCTCGAGATACCTGCGCTCACCATTCTCCCCCTCTGTGATTGTCTAATTAACAAGTATCTAACTAACCCTAAGCAGCTGCTTATTCAGCCTATGCTTAGCACTGACAGCTTTTGTTTCAGATTTGGAGGGCCCCTGTGCCTTAAGGTTTGCCTAAGATCTCCAGCCATACTCCTCTGTCTAATGAAAGACGTTATCTCCACCTACAAGCCTTGTCCAGCAGTAATCAGAGAAATGTGTCTTGTCTGGTTCCAAAATTTGTCAGTCGAAAGGAAATGAAAACCCAGTGCTCTGATGAATGCTTCTGAAAACAAAATGGTCAAAAGAAAGGAATCTGAAATCAAGTTTATAAACCCCAAGAAATTATAGAAGTTAATAATATTTTACAAATTTCTGTTTTCTGTATATGAATAATGTTGCTCTCGAGAGGCTTGTTCTTGAAACCTCCTAAGAAACTCTCAAGAACCAAAAACACTGGAAGTGAGCTTTAAGACTAAGACTTCTCTAGGTGAAGGAGACACACATCAACACCCATGACTGCTTATTTTAGTGAAAACAAAAGGGGTTATCTTTTTTTGGTTTTGGATGCATTCTGTGAAACTAATGAAGATTATAACCCAGTGGCAACATATTTAATGAATCACAATGAACAAATGACAGGTCACTTCAGCAGAGGAAAGAACAAATTTGCAACAACCATTTGAAGAGGGAGCATTTTTAAGTAATCATAAGATACGTAATTACATGATTAATGCACTAGTTTGTAGGTAGTCAAAACTTGGCAATAATACATATAACAACATGTCTAATCAAACTCCCTAATGTGTAGGTGTAACCCCATGTTCAGATAAGAATTTCTCTCTTTATTACCTACCTGCTGATGTACACTGGGAATTCTTGGATTGACACTAAAGCACCAGACATTATCCAGAGACAATACAGTGGATTCAAGGGGCAGCTGTATCAGTCAGCTTGGGTGACTTTCTAAAGGGTTAAGCAATAATGGGAATTTACAAGATTTGCATGTTCCCAAGCAGTGAGGAAAAAAGGAAAAATGACATACTTCTAAATTAAACTTTTAGAATAGGCATGTTGGTATAAGCAACTTAGGGAATATGAAATGAAAAGCATAGAGTATATGCACCCTCCCAAGACAGCAGCTGTGTATTCTGGTGGAAGCATTGGTTTCCTACATCTAACACATGCACACGTTCATGTTCCTCAGTTACAGATCCAGTTACTTTATCTTGTATAGTTTATGAAATCGTAAGGACTTTCATTCTCTGGTGTATTTTGGGAATTCTGCAGACTTTCAGTGCTCCTACTCAAGTCAGCCATGCAGCCAGGTGATTAAGCTAAGTTCCCTTAAAAGAAAATCTTTATTTAATACTCAAACAAAAACATGGAGCTCAAAAGCATTAAAGTGTTATTTAATGATCATTATGGCAGTATGAGAGCCAGATGTAAGCTGTTCTGTTCTGTCCAAGTTCAGCTTCACAGGAGTGATACTTTGCATGACATAACCCCTCCCAGCAAAAAGTCTGACAGCACAGAGTAGCTCCACAATGTATGTTGAGGTCGAGTCTTTGACTCAATGTAGAGCCAGACAGAACATCCATCTCCTCTTGCTCTGGGTGGGACAGTGGAACCAAACTCCTTCATTAAATCCTTAACAAAAGCAGCCTTGTGTTACATCATCCACTAAATTACATCCATCATTCATTGCATACACTGCAGTGACTCACAGAGCTGCTGTTGGGCTCTGGCTCTTTCCACTGAAGCCACTGGGCATCTTGCTAACTAGAAAATGGGAAAAGGACTTGGATCATGCATACACTGTATGGCAGCACAGTCCATATGGAGTATGCACAAAGAAAGAATAATCAAACCTTTTCCAGAAAGCAGCTGTCTCTGGCTTAGAAATCAATGTCTGTTTACTAGTTAGCTGATGAAAAAATTTAGGGATAATAAAGAATAAACACCCATTCTCTCAGGAAAACCTTTATAGAATAAATGGATGAACCAAGCTTGTAATTCAGTGAGGTCTAATTACCAGACCTTAGACACAAGTAGCCAGGTCATGCTCAGACTCTCAGAGGGGCACCTGAAAAGCTCTCCTCTAATCACCACACTGCATCAGAGAAGCAGAGTTGGAAAAATTCAGGCAAATTCCCTCTGGATTCTTAGAGGAACCTCTAATCCAATCCTACCATCTACTGAAAAACTATGGTTTTGAAGGAAAAGGACTTGTCTTCCATCACAAAAGTTTCCTCCAGCATCTGAGCTGAGCCAAGTGCAAATGAAACCTTGAACCTATGCCCAGAATGATCATCAAGAATTGAAACTTTCAAATTAGGACAATATAAAAGATGCCAATAAAAATTTCTTTACTGCAAGCCCTCTTCTGATGTATAAATCTTGCCCCACTTCCCTTCCAGCCCAGCTAAAACCCTGGGGAGACCCCACTCACAGTATTTCTGACACAAGCCAGGGAGCAGTTGAAATTACAAAAGACAGTTCTCAGATCAAAGAAATCCACCTCCATTTGCATGAAGTTTTAGATAAACACCAAAAAAAAAAAAGTGAAAAGTTCACTGAGGGACTGACCCTTTTCTGCAGTCACCCTCACACAAATCCTGTATTTGCTGTTTGTCTTGATGGGTGGTAAGGTCTTTAGGGCAGGCACCAGGACTTCCCATGCATTAGTAAAATGCCAACACCATCAGCCTCTGGTTCTAAACGGAGCCTGTGTGTCCTGCCACAATATAAATAAAACTCATAACCCATCCAAGCTCTAACACATGACTTCATGATGACCCTCCTCTCATTCATCCATGCTGCTCTAAGTTACTGAGGTCAAATTTAGCAAGGTTTAACATGTGAATCATACATGGTATGTCCAAATGATCAGAGACTGCGAAACAAGACACACGATCAGGTCACATCAGAACAAAATTGAAAAATTTATAACAGAGCTCATCTCTCTCTCATTCCTCCTTTGCTTTAATCACCAGATGTTCTCTATTCAACTACCTGCTACCCTCTCTGAGATTTAAATTAGACACAAAGTACTCCCAGAGACATGATCACAGCACAGAAAGGTTATAGGAGAAATACACTTTTGCCTTGGCATCCTATGTCTGGTAAAAGATATGAAAAGAACTAAAAATCCTGTGATGACAAGCCAGCTTCGAGCACCCTAACTAAGAGCTCGGAAATCTCACTCTTTTTCTTGTATTAGAGCAAGCAGCTTCACAAAGACTCAAACCCTAGATTATCTTTGGGGTTATTGTGAGGTGACTGTGAAGCTTTCTCGTCAGGCTGCCAGTGGGGGGAAAAAAAAAGCTTTCTGAATCAGGCCCTTATCATTTATACCACATTACAATCCAAAATGAAAAACGACTTGCTCCAGATTTGATAGAATAAAGCATCTTGAGATGCCATAGAAGTACCCAATTTTCAATAAAGACATTAAACCTAAGCTTCAAAAAAAAAAAGGGAATAATTACACCGTTTTTTGCTTTGAGTTCTAATGTTAAAAGTGTCAATTTATACAACTAGGTGAACATCCACAATTCCTAAGCAGACTGCAGCTAATTAGACCCCTTTTGATCTTTTATTTTGCCTAGAAGCTTATTTAACAACTTTACACAAAACTCAAGGTTTTGACACACTAGTGGACTGGAGGAGGGGGGAGACAGAAAAGAAAATTCTTCTCTGCTGCTTGCTAAGGTGGGAGACTCATCCTTTCCCGAAGCACACTTGCTGTCAGCAAAACCTGGGAAACTTTCTTGCCATGAAAACAACTGCTTCTTATTTGAGCTGACTGGAGGGAGATGTAATAGAGAAAAAAATATTAAAAATTAATTCAAAGCACAGAACAACTTGTTACCAATGCTCCAGACTTTACATGCACTATTTGTGTATGTGAATTACTGGTTTAGATGAAGGATCACAAAACATTATGACTCCAGAGCAATGGGATGGTTACCTTTACCTGCTACTGCAAATAAACTCGTCACTGGCACTGTAGTATTCACCAGAAGGACTGTGCAGTCCAGAGAGGGGAGGGAACTGTAGTCTCCTACCTGAGCAGCATCCACCTACCCTTCAGAGGGGGTGTCCAACAGGGTCTGGTGGGAGGAGGACAAGCAGAGCTGGTCAGAGAACTAGAGCCTATACTGTGCTTTGTTTGTGCTGCATCAAAACAAATCTTTGAGCAAGTTGACTCCATCTTGGGGCAGTACCAGGAACTGGACAATTTCTCCAAGTCCTTTCAGCCCTCCTTCCCATGGAGAGCTGACACTAAAATAACCATGAGGGACAGGTGACAGAATAGCCACTAGGACTTGGGCACTTGTCATTTCTGCAACCACATCACAACTCCCTCCTTTCTATAACAGGAGAGACAGATGTCCATGTCTCCCAGGAACTCACCACAGCAGCAAAGTCAGGATTGTTAAGGGCAAAAAGCTCCTTGTCCTGTCCTGAAATGAAACAATATCATTAGACTTCAAGGACCCAGGTGGCCGGGCTCATGCACACAGACAAAAGCAAAAGACACAAACATCTTTCCCCTGCAACACAAATACAAGAGGATAATCCTGCCTGGGCATAGCAGTGGGTGTCTGCAATCTTTCTCAGAGGATGAGAGTTTTGCAGCATCCATCTGTGTTGCAACAGCCTTACCACACCCCTTGGGTGAGGGACAGCCTTGAAAACAGGAAGCCAGGCTAGGAAGCAAAGCATGGAGAGGAAAGAGTGACAGAGGGAGAAGAGAGAGGGAATGAGCTGCTTCAAACAGCATAGCTGTGTCTGCAGTAACATGCTGCTGTCTGCAAGCTGATCCCATTGAACAGGGAGCTGGATAGATTTGAAACAACCATAACCATCTCTATCTATTGATTTAGCTCTGTTAATCCTCTAACTAACAAACTTGGGGCCTGGTCTAAACCTCAGTCCAATGTTAGTAACAGAATTCCAGGTTTGCCCTGTCACCACTTAACTATCTTCAGTCTTGAGGTGGGAAAGTCTACCCAAGATTCTCTGTTCAAGCAGGAAGAAACATGCTGATGGTAGCTTTCAGCTCCCACTGAGCTGTTTAAGCCTCCCCACACCCACTCTACACAGCCCTGTACCACCCAGAGGACCTCAGCCCCAGGCTGTGCTCTGAGTCCTCCACCCCAGACTCACAACCACTCAGTAAGCTTAAAACATTACCTTCAATTTCCTGAAAAATTGCTCTTCCTCACCCAGTTCCAAGGCTGTCCTGGCTTGCAATTCACTTCCTTTTCTCCTCACTCTCCTGCAGGTGCATCAGCTGAATGAGGGTTCAACAGATGAGGGGAAGAAGGAAGTGATCAGAGATGGTACCTGCACAAGAGCAGCAGAGCTATTTCACCCCTCACGCTGCACATCGCAATGTTAATGATTTTAAAGAAAACCATTTGCAAAGCTAAAAGCTTAATGTAGGAACAAAAATCAATACTGTGCTCAAGAAAGTCCCCTGATGCTGGAGACTTTAAAGCATCATTCAGGTAGACAGCACTGGGACATTCCCTCTGGTAATGATTGCCCAGCAGACCATTAGAGAGGGGAGGCTGCTTTAATTTATGCTCTTTGTCATTCTAATATAGATCTTTCCTTTTCAAGTGGTGTTTGTACTTTATACTGCAATCTGGATTCAGAAATAGAACAAGTCCTTAAAGCTAGGATCAATATATCCGACATCACCTTTCTGATGGGAGGCAGAGAGAGCATAGTAAAAGAAGAGGGCCAAATGCCCTGCTGGCATAAGCAGTGACTTCCTTGATGCTGCAGTTTTGCCACTTAAAATATGAGTCCAAGTATGGACTTGAACTTTGTTAACTAAAAAAAATTTTAAAAGGAAATTTAAAAAAAAAAAAAAAATCGCCCTTGATTCCCCAGAACTCCCTGCAAATAAATTCAAGTCTTTTCCAAATGTTAATAATTTATAATCTATCATTACTAATAACACTGGTAAACACTGTTGGGCTGCAAAAACTGAGCAGGGAGCCTGACCTACCCAAGGCGACAAGCCAAAGAGAGGAGCCAGCTAACCTCCTTGCTGCCCATGCTGCCTCTGGTACAGAGGAATAGCTCCTCCTTTCCCAATTTATTACCAAATTACCTGAGAATTTTAAGTAATTTACCTTGTACTATCCACAGACAAAACAGTAAACATAAAGGCTCCTTCTGCCTGCAAGGGCAAATGCTGTTTTGAGGTACAAAAGCAATTCTTTGAATCTACAGAAATGATGATCCCTGGTTCCAGAAGAAAACTTCAAATGCTGAGAGTCTGGTCTCTCTCTCTTTAAGAAAGGATTATTGTCAAGGTTTGCTTGTTTGTTTTTGTATGCCAGACTCCTGCCCTCTGAGTCGAGGTGGAGCATAGGAAGGCATTTCCCTGTGTTGGCCACGGCCACAGTGGGCTTGAAAAATCTTCCTAAAGGAAGCAAGCTTAATAAACAACAGCAAACAGTCCAACAAACCTTCTCCTTGGTTCCCAATAAACAATGAGCAGAATGAAGAGGATTGAAAAAAAACACCGCCACCACCTCCCAGAAAAAAACTGGAGGGAAGATTTGGAAAAAGTTACCTGTCAATGTTCCATTTTGCCCCTGCACGTCAATGAAATTTTTAAGAATTTTCATGTGGGGAAATTCCAGAATGAAAATTCCAGATGCATGCAGGCAAGTCTCACACAGCTGTAACAGTTAAACAAGAACTAGCTCTGGACAGTTTATAGACACCAGAATGACACTCAGGTACAGAAGATGATCTCCAAAAGTTGCAAGGACAAGTGACAGGTCAGTGCACAGTGTACACTGTACATGAAGTACATGGGTCACCCCTGGGTCTCTGAAGTGTCCCTGTAACCCAAGATCACTCATGCATCCTTAGAGTGTGCAGCAGGCGCAGAAACTTACCTATGTTTTTTTCTGATCTAATTGATACAGGTTTCTCAATTTCACATTGCCCTAAGGGTCAGAGATACTCTCTACTTCTATTACATGTACAGATGCCAGATCCATATAGCTCTATTCCACAAGGAATAAATCCCCAAGGATTCCAATTGTTTTAAACAAAAAACCTAAACAAATGAAAAACAAACCCTCTTCTGCCACCTACTCAACAAGCACATGCAACCTACCAAAACACACTGCTGCTAATGCTTTGCAGCAACACTTGCTCAACACCAAACAAAAGCACCTATAAGTCACCAAGTCAGTTGGTAAAATCAGATCTAATATGTCAAAATATTTCAGTTTCACCCAAGCACTCTTGGTTAGTTAGTGCTAAATATTCGTTCCATCTCTCAATCCTTCTGCCAGGCAAGCCAGATTTCCTGCTAGCAAACAAAGTCAAGCAACGTGTCTAAGATCACAGAGGAACGTTGCCTGAACTGAAATAATAACTAACATTTCATCCCTCAGTCTGTCCTCCTGCAAGGAATAAGGGTCCACTCCTTCAACTTCAGTACATTTCACCTTGGCTTTTGTCCACTGCTTATTTCTCTCATTTCCTTTGTCCTAGAATCCAAATTAATCTGCATGGTGCTAACTGAGTTCCTACAAAACAAATGGTGGAAGAAAGGCATCTCACCCCCTTAATTCACTGAACAGCTCAGGCAGCCCGGGACAGTGAGCAGCCACAAGTCCCCTGGGGCCATACATGGCCCTCAAGATGACTCCTTGGGGAGAGCACCCACCATTTCCCCAGGGAAGCCCTATTCTGCACCTCACCCACTCTCTCTGCTTTAGCACCAAGGCTGGAGCCTTCAGTTCTGGCTTGCTGCACTTTCTCCTGGGTTTGATCCAGTCCCTCAACCCTTCCACTCATTCTTTGGAGCTGAGGTGCACCAGGGAGCATTAGGACACATTTACAAAGCAATGGCTAAGAGTGTCTAGAAAGCTCTATGAGTACAAGCACTTTTGTTTTCACAAGAGAAATGTCTACAGAGCTGCATTTCGGGAAAGGGTGAAGAAACATCTGTGTGCTCACAGCAGCAGCACAGGCACAAGCCGCAGCTGCGAAGCCCCTCTAACTCTGCTGGTGCTGTCTGCTAACTGCTGGCATGATTATAGTAACAGGGTTGCACATATGGCAGGCTGTTTAATTTTAGAAATCAAAACTATCGAGTGATTAAGTTAGTCATCCTTCCTCAATTTGGGACCAATACAACACTACCAGAGGCAGTGGTCATAACCACTGTGGTTTGTGAGAGAGAAAGACGGCGCATGTGCATGCTCCTGCGGCGGCAGGGAACACCAGAAACCCCGTCCTGCTCTGCCCAGCCTTGTTTTTCAAAGCAGGATCAGACAAAAGCAAGAAAATCCAACTTAAAACAGCCTTCAAATTAAAACTGAGTGCCTGCAGATCTGCACACATGTACACACAGAACCCCCAACACCCTCTGGATGGGGTGCAGCAGAACCGCTGCCCTGAACACGGCGCTTTCAAAGAGTGAGATTGAAAATAATGCTGGGCCAATTGGCCTCTGGAAGTGAGGTCCATTCAAATCACAGTCAGGGACTTGAATTTCCCAGGGGAAATGACTGAAGAGGGAAATGGGAGTCCAGTTCAGCCACCAGCACAGCTGCCAGAGTGCAAACATGTCTGGGTCGGGAGTAAGAGCAAGCCGTGTGCTGGGACACTGCACAGACCCATGTCACCAGCTGGCTGAGTCTTACCATGCTCAGCAGCCCAGCCTGTGCCAACACTCACACACCCTCCCCTGGACAGGAGGGGCCATGATGCATTGCAAAAGCAGCCGCTTCCTCCGCAGAGCCCAATGGCTTATCCTCAGATGCAGCACCAGCTGCATCAGGAGGATGCAACCCTGCAAAGCCCACCGGTATCTTTCCCTTCCAGTGAAAACCAATGAACGAAGAAAGCAAACAAGTCATGGAGGGATTTTCTGTTTCTCTAGACAAACACTCTAAGAGCAGTTCAAAAGAGGCTAATTAAATTCCAAAATCCCTGTGCAAATACATTAATAATGATTTTGAAATGAGCAGTTAACCAAGGAAGTTTTCAAGGTGGGAAGTGTTTGATACAGAAGAGAGTGTGAGAAAGAGTTGCCCAGCCAATGTTAGAGACAATCTCTCTGGCTAGCATATATGTTCAGGGGAGTGGGCAAAAGCAAATGCTCCTGGGCCCAGGAACAGCAGTGTCCCCAGGCTGGCAGGGGGACAGAGAAACCAATCTCCTTCACTCCAAAACACCAGGAAGACAAGCAAACACTAAATGACATGGTCATGAGTCTGAACAATCGCTACGTAGCCTCACCAAAAAGCTCTTCTTACCCATTTCCAAGATGGAGGAAAAGCAAAAGACATGTTTTCTGTCCTGCTGTCACTACAGGAAAATTCCAAACACCAGATAAATCCTTTTCATCTTCCCACACAATCGTAGGCAAATCAAGGGGAAAAAAAGATAATCAGTTGCTTGTAACAGAGGTATAGCAGTTAGTGGTGGGGAAGGGGTTCTCCACAGACACAAAGACCTTTTGCCTGGTTTTTCTTGTTTCTGCAGCTTGTGTCAATAACTGCACCAATGGAAACAGTGTATGAAATGCTACTTTTCTAACAGGAATTAGAGTCTGTCCCCCTTGTGCATGAAGCGTGACATGATGAAAAATGGATAACTTGTTATAATTGCTCATATGGCGGGGTGGAAAAATACAATGCTGTTACATGGTCTGCAGTCCCACGGTTCATGGAACCTCTCAATGTTAAATGCCATCGTTCTCACAAGCAAGAAAAGCAATAGTACCATTCTTCATTTAATGATGGCAAACCAAGAAGAGAAGTGATGTGAAAAAACACAGAAACGAAGTGATTCCTCTTTGTAAATTCCTTGGCAGAGCAAGGAATTAAACCCACCGGTTGAAGCCCTGAACACCAAGTCACCCCATCTTAGTTAAGTCTCCAACCATGGTCACAAGATTACCCCTCCAATGCTCTTCCCCTTATTCTCTGCATGTCCTTGCTCAGCGAAATACAATTATGTTTTTTTCAGGTAAGATCTCATGAGATACTGATTCATATGCTTGTTAAAATCCAGACCCATTATACCTCCTTTTGCTTTCATTCACTAATTTTATTGTCCTATAAAATAAAAGATTTTCTGGTGAGATACATTCACCGTGCCGCCACTACTGCTAAAGGCACACAGCTACCATCATCTTCCGGAAACAGGTTTGTTTAGTTCATAAATCCTCATTTCAGTATTTTGCTAAATACAAAAATTATGCGTACAGGATAATAAATTCCAGGATCATTCTTCCTTAGGATTTGACAAATAGAACTGCAGTTCTTTCCCCAGCCCTGAGGTACCTCTTTTAAAGAGCAGTCAGCAATCTGATAACTTTGGATAAACCGTTTAATTTCCAGAAGGAGCCTTGTCTGTATACACATAGTCCATTGGGTGTTCTCCTGTTCTCCCTGATTGCTCTCTTTTGGGAAGCAGAGGCTTTGGGTGAGTAAACTGGCAGCCTCTGCTTTCTGCATCACAAAGTCGTCTCATTCGAAATTCAAGAATCGCTTTCACGAGCCACAAGAAACTGAGTTACATATCTCAGCTGCAATACAAGTGTGCTGTTCTTCAGTTCCACAATCTAGGATAAGAGACTCAACAATTTTTTTACCAATGCTTTATTTGTACAAAACTAAGAGAGAAAGTGGGAAATAAAGATAGAATAAAAAATTACAAAGATCGTGAGGAACTGGTGCAGGAGAGAAAACAATGAAATAGTGAAAAGGCTATGCAGCTTTGATTCATGTTTAAATGCTCCAAGAAAGGAGAATAACTTCGAGGTAAATCCAATTGGTAGAAGGAGAAGAGAAGGAAGGAAGTTAACTGCCAAATTCAACTAGATCACTAGGAAAAGCCTCCAAGCAGTTTCATTCTTTATGTCATGGTTAATCCTGCCAAGGAAAGGGAGAGAATTCACATTTAAAAGCAACTCAGATAAAAGAAACCAGAGGTGTACTTACCATACATGAGCACACATAAACTACCTTTACTCTAGCTAAAGCTTACACACTGGTAGCAGCAAAGGCATGGACAGGATACCTCAGTGCAAACTGATCATTGTCATCTCCACAACTTCAAACAGAAGCAGCCCTTTGCAATACACACATTTCTCTGAGAGCTCTGTCCAACAAAATGCATGGAAGAGCAAGATGTCCAAACGTGACAGAACTACAGGATGTCAAAATTTATCTGCTTTTAACCATCTAATTCTCTTCCAGGCTTGCCCTAGGGTTGAGCACAAGAATGAGCCCTCCCCATGGTGTGCAGGACAGCCCTTCCCACTCGCACCTCTTGTGTTCCCTCATGAAATTTCACAAGGGTAAATCAGCCTTTGTGCACAAGTGCTGCAGCACACGCGTGTCCCGCTAATGTGGAGCTGCTGATCATCCCACCTGGAAAGCCAGTCACCTGGGGAAGGGCTTGCACCATTTGAGTTTGCACTGGGTCCCTTTGCAGGGCACACAGATCCTCCACAGATGGCAACTCACTGCCAGTGATAGAAGGAGGGCAGCAGAATTTTTGAGGGCATGAATTTGTCATAACAGCAAAGATGCTTCCTTTTGTCCACCCAAAGCTTTTAATACTAACAGCCAGTGTTCAAAAGTGCAGAGTAAGACTCCATAAAACCTTCTGTCTGGAATCTAGGGACTACTCATCAAGAACATCAGTGCTCTTGCACAAAAATATTGTGAGACTTTGTTGTCGTACTTTTTTACGTATCCTGGGGTAAGGATTTCACCACGCTGTTCTCAATGCAGCTGACAGTACTGAACTCCTGAGGAGGAATGATCACAGAGTGAAGACCCTGACTGCAGAAATTTTACAGTCTTTTTCAAATCAATGACTACAGACACATCAGGCTAATCCTGATTAGTAACAAACACCTTCACTGTGATTACATTGATAATAACCACTTAAGGCTTATTATGTCAGGTGGACCTAAATTTCATTCTCACAGCTGTGTCTGATATTTTAGCCAATTCTCCATTCATTTTCTCTTTTGTCCATTCTTCCACATACTGCTATAATTCGCGGGGGAAAAAAAAACCAGGAAAAAATCTAGGAGCAATTATCAGAATAGTAGACTCCCACCACTGCTACTTCTCTCTCCAACTGAGGATTGCACTCCCGTTGGCTCTCCCTTTCCTTAGCTGAGCTTGGAAGTGCTAAGCCACCCTTAAAATCCTCCTTGTTAGAACAGGCCTATCATGTTGTCTGGGATAGAATAGGGTAAAAACAAAAAAACCACAAAAGCTAGGTTGCCTAGAGAATGGTGCTATGTAAACATTTCAGGTACCTGCACTGCACAGGTATTTGAACACCTTATGGGCTGCTCCTAGAGACAACAACCCCTGGCTAAGTGCCATTATACAAGCAGTGAGATGACAGCTAGGCAGGATGAGCAGTATGGTGAGTATGCAAGCACATCGTGGGATAGCAATGGAAAGGGCTGGCATATGCAGAACATCAGTTATTTGGGAACAGAGACAACTCCTTGGCTGTGCTAAGGCATGCCATACCTCAGTGAGCCCATTTGCAAGGTAGCTTTCATCATATGCAGTACAGCAACGTCAAATCACAAGAAACATTTCACTCATCTGCAACATACTGTAATGTGAGAGAACACAGAGGTTACTTGCAACAGACAACAAGCATAAAGAAGTATCTGTTTTAACCAGCTGTCCTTTTTGTTAGAAAAGGTCTGACGTCAGGGCTGAGATGCCTGAAGGTCAGCCAAGTTAGTCACTGGGCCAGAGCAGGGCATCCTGGCTCCTATTCCCTGCTTGGAAGGGTGCTTTTGTCTCTTAGTCACAAGCAGGTGAACCAGGTTCCTGGTTCAACACTGACTCACTACATAACCTTGAACAAGATGCTACACCACACCTTCCCCACGTGGAAATGGTATAATTTACCCATTTCCCCATGCCTGTGTGCATGGTGCAATTGGTGCCCATAAGGTACTTTCAGGTCACTGGCTCAAGGGTGCCAGGCAAGAGCAGAACCTGGATGTTGTAATATGTCCTGGGCTTATTCCACTTGACGTTAGAGCCTGGGCCAATGTACGTGAATTTTTTCCAGCACTCCATGAGTTCTTCTGTATAGCAAAGTTAAAGCAAGCGAGAGAGAGAGGAGGAGAGGGAGAGAGAGAGAGAGAGAGACGTTCCCTTTTGATTGGCTGTGACTAGCTGCAATTAAAAACTATAATTTATTACCCTGGATTACGAGTATAATTTCAATGCAGAGAATTAAGGTTTTCTTCTGAGATGGAAATAAAGATTAATTTTTAATTTCCTTTCTCACTGCACATTTAAGAGCAATAGACTCCATAGAAAACTACAGGTCAAAATAGTTTTATGGAGGAATGACAATGTTCCATTGCCGAATAATTTAATGCTCTTGCTGCCTTTTTAATATTTGACTGCAGCTCCCTCATGCGAAACAGCGGCAGCAGACGCTGTACACGTTCGCTGCAGCACTCAGGTCAACGTGACTTTGAAACAACAAAGTTTCACTGCTCAGGACTTGGGCAGCTCTTGGAGTTCCCTGATGCAGGCAGCTGCCTTCCCCAAGAAGGGCACAGGCAGCCCTTCCATCAGGGCAGGCAGCTGGTCTGGGGGTGGGAAGAGAAAGGATGGAATTAAAGCTTGAGGGAAGAGAAGGAGACCAGAATGGACTGGAGCCTGGGTGCAATAGGTGCACAGCAGGTGCATCCTAGCTCAGATATGGACAGGCACGATCTGATAAAGCAGGAGAAGCATTTCCACCCAGGAGTAGGACAGTAGGACTCTGTGGTTTTGCTTGCAGACAGTGTTATTCCAGTTTCCACAGCTCATCAGCAGAACACAAGGGAAAACTTAGAAGCATGAGGTCATGAATTCACTTGGTCCTGGACCAAGACTAGGTCATGGCTTGCCACAACTGCTCCCAGCCCCTGGAGAAAACAGCCTGGGAAAAGTTGGGAAATCCACACCATCACACAGTGCTCCTGTAAACGAGAATCCAAGACAAGAAAGAAGAGATCTGTGTGCATCCACTCCTCCCAGAACAAGCACCTTTTAGGACAAGATTTTCTGTTGGTGTTCACAGCAGGATGATGCCAGCACATACCTTAAGCCCAGTATCTGATCCTGGGCAACTGGCAGTGAACAGAAACATCACTGAAATTCAGGAGGGTTTTAAATAATTGCTTTGGAAGTAGAAATAAAAAAAAAAACAACCAACAAACAAACAAACAAAAACCACACCAAGAAAACCCACCCACCAAACCCCAAACTACTTGGATCCCAATTAATTGAATAACCTTTCACTGACAGAACTGTATCCTGGATGGCCTAATAACAGGCCTTTCCATTGCAGAGTTTTTAAAATTTATTTGCATTTTGTAACTGGCATCTTGAGTTATAAATGGAATTAGGTGCCTAAGTGATGCAACTGCTGCTCACATAAGGGGTTAAGCTGAGCAGGAGGAACATCACTCTCCCCCAGAGATATAGTGATGACATTGCTTTCAATGTGGACCAGACCCTTTGAGTACCAAACATCCCCAACTCTCTCAGTGGCTTTTAGATGAAATCTGTTTAAGAAGGGGAAAGAAAACTTTTTGTGAAAATCCTTCTCCTATGTGGTGAAATCCATTCACATAGGGATCTCAGAGGAGATTCAAACAGAACAATGAAACCAGTTCTCAAAGTTTCAGCAGCTCTGCTCCCTCAGGACTCCTAGGAGGCATTTAAAGTACATCCATTTTCAGCATAGAACATCAGCACAATTAGGAGCCCAGCTTAGGGCAAGCCCACACCTGTCTGCTACTGGTATCCTGACTGATCCCGTGTAAGATGGCAGTTTCACGAGGAATCTCCTCAAAAAAGAGGGCAAAAAGTCAAACGATACCACTTGCTCCCTGCAGTCTCTCCTTTCCAATACTGACATATTTTCTCATCTCCTCCAAGGTTAACAGAACCAGCCTCCCATCAGGCTGAGACAGAGCTACAGACTAATATCATGAGTTATGAAATGGAGGTTTTATGGCATTAAGGGACCTCAGAAGGTTGCTCTAGGTGAGTAGCATACAGCGAAGACATGTTTCATTGCAGGCGAGGAGAACAAGACAAGCATTTTTCAGGTTGCCACTGTTCAACTTGAGGAATCAGCTCCTTGCTGAGGAATTGAGTCTTTTCCAGGGTGTGAAGGTTTGTTAGATGTATTTATTTCCCTAGCTGGTCAGGAGAAGGCAAAAGCTTGATTGCTTCCTGCCAGACTGGGAAGTGTCAGAAATCATACAAGGAAAATGTATTCAGACATATTACAATGCCTCCAAAGAAAGCCAGAAGACTCTACACAAACTATATCTCAACCTTTTCATGTCAAGTCTCAAAACAGAAAATATAGCTTCCCATAACCCTCGCTGCCCAGGCAGCATGACTGCTCTGAGTCTGCTGCTTCTGCAGGGACAGCTCTAGCCATTTGATGTATATCTGCTCATAGCAACTCAGGGAAAGACTTCTCAAAGCTCCCAGGCAAAAGCAAGATGAGTATTTATTTGGGAGCCCTCTAGAGAAAACTTAGAAGATGAAAAAATTAGGGTAACAGAATAGAGAGTGCTTCGTCCTTCTAGTCAGGACTGGTCTCCAAAGCAAGCCTCTTAGTGTGAGAGCTTAGAAAGGAACTCCAGTCAACTACAGCTACTGGAGCTGCCCCAGCACTTCTTGCAGCAGGGGTGCTAAGTAACACCTGGACTGATTTCTACCTCAGGCATTTATCACATCCTGACACCTTACAGAATTCTCTGCAGATTTCCTTCACTGTCTGTCCTAAACAATTGTGTCCAGACATTGTTCACTTTAATCAATCAAATTTCTATTCCCTTGTGGCTGCCTTTCAGCAGCGACTGAAGCACTCATTAGCTACAACAAGTTTTCTTCTGATGGCTGATGACTCGCAAATCCTGCAAAGGGGACACACACCTGTCTGGATGCAACCAGACTTTGGGAGGGCCCAGCTTTATTCAGCCCAAAGCACACTGCATTTTGGTGAGTTTTTCAGAAGTACCTGACACTCCACTGCTGGGATGCTTGTGGCCACTTTTGCCAAATATCCCAGATCTTTGGACAGCTTAGAAAGTCTGGGCTCCAGTTTTAGAGCCCCATGGAAGCAAAGGAGACACAGAACCACCAGCTACAATGGAGCATCTTTGTCACAAGACATTCAACATCAGCCCTGCCTCTAGTAGCCCACCCTGGTATAACCATCCTGAGTGCAAAGACTGGTATGTGTCTCCGGAAATGGAGTTTAGATGTTTGTCTTATCTGAACAAGTTCAGTGACTGAACATGATGCACAAAGAGCGTGAGCAACCCCAACAAAGCAACTGCCGCCTCCTTATCACGGTCTCCAAAAGGACTGAAAAGAATCAAGCGTCAGAGACTTATCTCTTGAGAGATGTTCAGCGTCCATGCCTGGCTTACCAATCAGCTCTAACTCCCTTTTTCACTAGAGTTCTTTTGCCTTGTTTTTGGCCACAAGGTACAGCCTTGCCACTTCCTGAGTGTGGAGGAGTTGCGAGGGGAAGGGGGGTGAGGAGGATGGGCTCTTTTGCCCATGCTATTGTCTTGTATTTCCGGACAATGGGATGTTTTTACCCACGACAGTTTTACCGTTGTGATAACCGTAACAAACGTCCATCCCAGTATCACAGAAAGCTTCTGAAGTTCTGTGTGATGACAATGAAAGGGAGGTCAAGGACAGGTTTCCTTGAAGCCACGTTAACCTGGGGTCCTTCTAACAGCCTACCCATGCACTCAGAGCTCAATGTGGGGTCCTGCTGCCACTGCCAGCTGTGTCAGGGAGAAGTGTTCACCTTGAGATGGGAGAGGGCTCTTGGATTGTGGCCTGCTGCCAACTCCGTGTGAGCCTTTTGGGTTATGGTGTTACACAGCAAAAACAGAGGCATCAAAAGTGTCACTCCATGATAGTGGGACACATCTGCTAATTGGCCTTTCTACATTTTTGGTGCCTGGAAGCAATGGCTAAACTCAGGTCAGAAGCTGTAAAAAACAGGTTGGTGTTGGTCCCACACTAGCACCATTTGAGATGCTGTTATGATGGTTATAATCTTCAGCTGATCTCCTGACATTACCCATATCCAAGATGGTAGAAATTAAAATGCAGAAAACATCAGCTCTAGAGAAGGATGATTCTGATTTTTACACCCAAATCCTCAATCAAAGTATCCTAAACCAGGTCAGAACAGCCTGTATCTCCACTTACTATTGTATTTGATCTCCTCTCATTGCCTCATCTCAAGTTCTCAAGTTTCTACAAGCAAATACGTTGATTTATACAGAACCATAACCTAATATACATGCTTTTGAGGCCACTCTGAGCTTTGATATTTCTTAAACAAGAACTATTTTCTTATTGTGTCTGGCATCCCAAATGCAGAAAAGATACATAATTGTCATCATACTTTATTCTCAAAACCACCAGCACCTCTCCTCAAAAGCTCAAGGTCTAAGACCAGACACCATGAGAAAGATGGTAAAAATAGCAATATCATCGCTAACTGACAGGGCTATTCTTATTTGTCATTTGCCCACATAAGCCTGGGGTGACAGCAGTGTTTAAGGACTGGGCAGAGCTAGAAGACCTGCAGCCTGGCCCAGCTTTGTTCCTACCTTCTTGCACGCAGTCCTGAGCAGGTCACCTTAACCCTCATGCTCACCCTCCCTCTGCCCAGCTGTCTGCCCTGGCTAGGACTGTCTCAGGCTATTTGCAGCAAGGCGTATCTCCCCAGGCATATTCTGTACCTTGCTCAGTGAAGCCCTACTATGACCTAAGGTCTCTAAGCACTTCTCTAAAACATATATTCAATAATTACATGAAACGGATGCTAACCAGTTGTGCAAATATCTCCTTTTCCCTATTAAAAACATCTTCCCTCCAGAAAACACACATAATCATCACAAATGCCTGCCTGTAATCATGCAAGACTGTATTCACAGCAGATGATTACCGAGAAGTCTCACTGAAGGAGCTCTGCACAGGTAAAGTTCCTTTATCAGACATTTCCCCCTCTCTTGCTGTGCTCAGCTTAACATATACAATGGGGGTTGGAGGGCAGGTTTCAGCTGCCAGATATTAACTAATACTTGAACCCTTTCTTCCATGCTTCCAATTCTGGAGGTTTGGCACACTGGTCATCATGAGCTCAACTTAGCTCGTGGCTTCACCTCAATCTGTACAGGACAGAGTGGAGCTCCACAACAGTTGCTCAAACCTCTCCAGTAACAGTACCAGAACCTAAGCTATGATAAAAACTTCCCAGTTATTTGTGATTAGGTTTTTTCTGTGGGAGGATATGGACAAGGACACACTAGGTGAGACAGTGCTCCTCTCCATTGCTTCCCATTTAAATCACAGTCTGACATTTCTCACATTTGTCTGAAACAGAGTGACTTAAGGAACAACTCCAGACCCTCGCCCACAGGATCTATGCCCTAGAGCTTTATACAGCAGCCTTTGCTGCAAGGCCCTACAATATTATTTAGAGATGGGGTAGCTGAGACCTCTTGCCAAAAAAGGAAGAATGCAGAAGAGGGTATAGATAGTCCTTGCTGGCCACTGCCCATGGGGCACCCATGTTCCTTGGCAATCAACATGAGAAGAAACTTTATCACAGCTCAGACCACTGAACAGAGCTCTGAAGAAAAGGACATTTTGTTTTCAAAGATTTTCCTCTAATAGGCATTAAATGAAGAGCAGGAAAAAAAAACAACAAAAAACCTAAGCTCTGATGAGAAAGATGAATTCTCAAAAACAGTGACAGATGCCCAGAGCAGATACCAGGGGAAAAATGCCACCAAGATCCGATTAGCCCATTGAACCAACGCTGTGGACAGTATCTCTAAACCAAACTACTCTTCCCTTTTCCTCTCCCACAGTCTTCTTCCCGTCATTGCAAAGTCCTCCCAGCCCAGAGTTCCTCTGCCCACCACTCACACACTTGAACTCTGATGCATTTTCAGCCCGGGTGCACTGCCTATTACCAACACAGGTTTCCCCCCCGTGGCTTTTTGAATTATCTTAAGAAGAAAGAGATAAACCTTCTAGAAGGCTTCTTGGCTTCATGACCTTGGTGTCTGGAGGCTTGAGTGAAGAAGTATCCCATTCCCTACTCCACCGATGTGGCCCTGTGTCAGCAACTGCAACTGAAGACATCACCAAGGTATCTCTATACCATCCAGTCTGTCAGGGGCTGTGCACAAATGCATGGTTGTTGGTTGGATGAGGAACCTGTACTGAGCTCCATGAGGCCAGAGTACACAAGTGCATTAGCTCAGGAAAAATTATGTGATTCAGCCACAGCTAAGCAGATGTACCTCAACTGCCTTTCATCAGTTGAAGCAAGAGACTGAGCCAAGTGGTGGTGGAGAGGCTGCCTCTGCTCTCAGCCAGCATCCCTGGGACAAGGAAAAACTACAAAGGATGTAAAGGCAACTGAGGGAATACTGCTATGTCACAGCACTGAGTTTCTTCTTTTCCTATAGGCAACAAATAACAGCCACAGCGAACCACGGTAGTGACTAGAACAGCAGTCGTGAGAGGAAAAATTATCTCCAGAATAACTGACTGTGGTCAGAGAGTGAAGAGGCAGGAAGAGGAGTGGCAGGAGGATCCTGTCCTGATCTGACAGAGGAATTCAGTCAGGTTTTAGCTATTTACAATCCCCCTGCTAATTAACTAGCAGACCTTTTAGTGACTTTTCCCAGCAGTGAGATGGTTCCCATACTGTAAGCAGCGTCATATCAGTCCCGTGCCGGCCAGATCGAGTCATAGTTTCCAGACCAAAGGGGTACCACTTTGGTCTCCTCAAATTCAAGAGACAAACCCAGGAACAAAGCCTGGAGCAGATGAATACCACAGCCTTGCTAAACCACTGGCAGTAACGTTACCATGTAAGCATAAAGTCAGCCTCTGTTTGCCAAACTGCAAGGGGGCTGCTCCAGCCCCCGGCTGCAGAGCGAGCCCAGTGCCACTAAGCACAGCAGCTCTCCCAGGCCTCCTTCTTCTCTGTTCTGGGGCCAGGATCAGCAATATCTCTATGGAAATAAGCTCTAATAGTTGCTTCGGGTCTAGCAGGAGGAGCTGGCTAAACACACATTTTTGTCTTAATGTAGGGCCTAAATAAACAGTCAAATAAGAACTCAATTTAAAAAATCCTGTAGTTTAAAGGATTCCCTCAATTCTCAGTATTCCTTTTATTCCCATGGCAACTGATACGACTCTGATCTGCAGCCCAAGTATTTTCTCCTGCCTACTTTTCTAGTATAACTGGAAACACACACAAATTTGATGTTGGCTTGTATGGTTTTTGCAAATACTGTAACACATTTATCCTAAGTAATTGGTGAAAACATATTGCATTCTTTAAAAATACACATCAACCCCACTGATGTACAGGCAGAACATCTACATAGCTGAGAGACCGAGAACTACTCAAAGGCTTCCTATCCATACATCCAAAGCCTGCAGTGCAGGGACTCAGTTAACTGTTACTTTCCAGCCGTGACAGAGCCCATTCATGCAGACAATGGTGCACAGACCGGCCCAGTGGTTGCCCACACCAACCCAGCAGTAGCCCAGCTACTTCTACACACAGTTCAGCCAAATGTCACCAACCCCAGCTTTTGTAATTATCATCCTCCTTTCAGGCCTTGCTGCTACAGCCACGTCATTTGGCACTCAGTGCTCTGGTCTAGTTGACAACATGGTGATCAGTCAAAGGTTAGACTCCATGAACTTAAAGGTCTTTTCCAACCTAAAGATTCTGTGATGTATCAGTTTCTGTTTATCCACAAACTGGTTTCTGGTCCTATGGCTACTGAAGGCCAAGTTCAACCACAATTCACTTGCTACACAGGAACTGGAAGCAAATGGAAAGGCCCTTTCTTTGGTTTAAACAGAGGTGTAGAAAACCATCATCTCAGTCTTCAGGTCTTCCCTCATGATTTTGTCATCTGCTGGCCAAACTGCCATGCTGAGTCCTCTTGAATTCCTACCTTGTGATAATAAGGAGCTTGCAGGACCAGCTCTTTATTTGACGCACCGACCAAATTAATTAGCAGAGTTTGGATCACTTTTCAAAGGGCCCATGCTCCAGTCACAAAATATACACTTCCTGAGACCCTTTAAAAACTTTGTAAAATATCTTGCTCAGCACCTCTATCCCTTGCGTGAGTTCCACATCTATTAAATAACAATAAAACAGCTTGTTCTCAGGTTGGGAGCATGCTCTTTCAGGGACTAGGAGGCAAAGACTTTGTAAAATTGACAGATATATGCACCTGCTCATGAGTGGATATTTTGTCCCATATTTTTGTAGTAGAAAAAGAAACCTGAGGTTTTACCTGACAGCTTCTTACAATCCGGCCAGTGTAAGGTATAATACAGTCTTTTTTTCCCTTGCTTCTCAGATCTCAGGAGCGTGTGCCAAAAGACTGTCAACTTGTTAAAAGTACATTAATGCAAATTCCAGAGCTTTCAGTTATGTTTATGCTAATAGAAAGCCTCCCGCTCTGTGACAGGCCCAAGTGAAGAGTCAGTAACAGGAAAATTAATTCCAGCTGTTGAAATTGATTTAAAACTAGCTTATTCATAATAATAATAATAGGGGGGAAAAAAGAATTCCTGAAATAAAAATAAAAAAGGGAAATACAGAAAGCACAAAATCATGTTTACTGCATGAAAGCAAAAAGGGCTTCTCCTGTTGGGAAGAAATCTTCCAAATTTAATCAAGCCTAGTTAGAAGAAAGCTCTAGCTTGTTATCAGGTTGTAAGTGTAGATTAACATGAAAAGAATTAGCTATGTGCACAGCCTGATTTTGCAAAGGAAACACAGGGGTTTTGTGCATGTATTTTGTTTTATATTCCTTGTGTCTAATCCACAGGCAAGGAGACCAAATCCAGACTGCAATGGGACAGGTAGTATTTTAGAGGATAATGGCTGCGTACTGAGAGCACCAGAGCTCTGAGTGGGAAGATTAGCTACCCATGACCGCTGCATTTATTCAGTGCCTTTACATACATTTTTGCTGACTTGAGTTCTGAGTGATTTCTGTGTTTAGACAACCCCAGTCTTGGGATCACATACCCCAACTTTGCTGGTTTCAGAGTTCAAACCAAGATCTGGTGGTGAAACTGCTGGCTGCTCTGCCATTTCTAAAGTGATCTCAAATGTCCATATCCTCGATCTAAACATCCAAACTTTTTAATCTTAATTTTTCTTTTTAATTTCCCAACAATGATCCTCCTAAGTCCTTGACTGTGTGTATGTGTAGCCCTAAAAACGGAAAGAACATAACACCTTGCAAAATTCAGTTTTGACATGGAAGGAGAGGCAGTCTCTAAAAATTTGTTCAGAAATAGACTTGCGTGCATTCAACATCTACAGCTGGAACCAGATCTGAAAATATGTTGGTCTCTGCTGTAATCATCTCTGAGTATAGAATCTGTCCCTTTCCTAATGAGCACTTCTGAAAGACACAAGGTCTTACTTAGGGTCCTGCTTAGATGCTAAGCCCTATCTTTTGCCACAGTGGTATCATCTTATTAGGACCACATTCCTTGTTGGTTTTGAAGGGACTGATCCAGAGTTCACTGACATAAACACAAACCTCTCCATTGGCTCCGCAGAGTTCATATCCAGCCTTAAGGCACAGTCTTCCATTTCATTATTGAAATGGTCTAATAGAATCCACAGACTGTGTCTTCACTGTTCTCCTCTCTTAGTTCCTTGTCCCTGCCTTGTACATATTCACATTCACCTCCATGTTAAATGCCACACAGTTTTTAACAGGCGTGGATGAAGGGGTAAAGACGAAGAGATGCCATGACTTACATGGATCCTAACCAACTTATGACACTGAGGAATTCACATGCGTGGGTGGATGTGAGGATAAAGTGTTGGACCGATTTCAGCAAGAACCTTGAGAGAAGCCAAGTCAAACCCATGGTTATTTAGGAAGCTAACAAAGGATGCCAGCCCTAACCCTGTAAGAAAAGAAATGGGCTGGTGTGTTTGCAGGAGGTTGCTTCCTTTTGAGGGGGGGAAAGGGGAAGGAAGTTCCTCTAGAAATCCTGCTAGAATTTCAGAAATTTGCCCCTTTATTGTCAACTATAGAGAATGAAGATAAACCTTAGAGCATGCCACAGCTCAGTCGAACAATGAAACAGGCAGATTAACTGCCAAAGTGGAGACGCTGTTG
Source organism: Neopelma chrysocephalum (assembly GCF_003984885.1). Lineage (NCBI taxonomy): Eukaryota > Metazoa > Chordata > Aves > Passeriformes > Pipridae > Neopelma > Neopelma chrysocephalum. The sequence continues at coordinate 6,128,309 of NW_020897809.1, forward strand.
GTCCAGAGACGGACAGTTCCCCTGACTCATGCCATCAGAGGAAGGAAAAAACAACAATAAAGAAAGCAGGAGCTATTTCTCAGAGTGCACCCCATGACTTCTGCTAGCTCATGCCGGGAAAGAAGGACACTGCACATTTTTAACTAGTGTGGGCAGCTAGAACCATAATTTGAACTTTAAAGGGCCATTCACAGCTTTATTTACCAACTACAGTTAATCATGTGGAGAAAAAAAGGCATTTCAATTTAATGAAAACCTGATTAGTAAAGGAGAAGGAGGATATATCCTTTGCAGGAGTGATACTTCTCTCCTGAAAAATGAGGGTTTACATGTGGAAGCAGGAAGGATTTCTCTAAGGCCTGGTATTTCTCTCCATGGCACTCAGTCCTTGCTCACACCATTTTGCAGGCACTTGAACACCAGGCTTAACAGGTTCAGGGTATTTTCAAGCAAACTGCTGGGTTCTTGCTTCTCTGTTCTAATGCAAGTCAGGCTTCTACCTGCCTTCAGTTCCCTTGGCCCCAAATCAGCAATGCAAACCCAGGAATTCAAATACCGTCAGTTTGGGGAGAGGGTAGTGGTGTTTGTTTTTAATAACAATCAGTTATGGGTTGTTTTTCTCTGCCTTCTGGATCCTGAGTCTTTCAGGCATAATCAAGTCACACTTCCAAATTATTGGGGGCTTGAGGGTGGGGTGTGAAGTTCACACAAACACAAGGACTAGAAATATGCCTTTGAAATGAAGCTAAAATTCTCAAGCAGTTATTTAATTCCCAAAGACCGGGCACTAAACAACAAAAAAGTATCACTATCCTCATTGGAAAAGACTGGTGGCTGCAAATCCCCTCCTCCTACGTATTTCTTATTCACATAAAGGAAGTTTGACTTGAGAGTTGAGGAAAAGCAATCAGGATTTAGCCCTATGACTTAAAGAAACCATTACTATCCAAAATCTGTAACACAGATCACAAATCTGTTTTCCCCAAACAAATGGGGGTTGCTTGAAGCAGGCAGGAATCATGTTGTGTAAAAATTCAGGAAAAACTCTGGATCAAAGGCCTGAAGGAATACACACACAGAGGCAAGGTTAAGAGGGCTTCTCTGCCTTGCCTTTGCAGGGCTTTTGAGCCCAGCGCTCTAGTCAGGATGATGATGAAACACAGGGATTTGAGAATAGAGGCAAAAAGTAACCATCACCTCAGCAGTGTCCTGGCTGGACTAGTCTGAAGTGATTCCTGTGCCTGCAGGGAAGACCAGAATACACTGGATCCCACACGCACAGGGTCGAGGTCAAATTCTCCCTGTGCTGCCCCATTCCACACCCTCCTGCAGAAGGCTGGGCTGGCTGAAAAGGCCAGAACGTTTCAAACAACCTTAGTTGTGGACAGTGCTAATCAGCTGTTTCCCTGAAGCCTCCTCAGGCTGAGCAGCACACATACACCTCCTGCTGGACCCGGCCTTCAGTTCAAAAAGCTGCGGCTACGGAAGAAAGGAGTCAAGTTCTTTTACAAGGCATTAAGTTTCATTTGCAATTACTTGGGATTTTATTGCACTACTGAATATAACAGGTTAGTTAACTGGCCCAGCAACATTGTACCCATATGCCTTTTTAACAATGCTTTTCTGTTATTGTTTCCTTATTGGTCTTTTCCCTTTTGCTACATGCGACTGGATTTTACTGGCGTCCAGCTTGTGCAATAGGTCCCAGGTGGCTCCTCTAAGAAACTTATTTGTTAATTTGATGGCTGAACCAGTGCACGAGTACTGAAAAAAACTGAAATGCAATGCCCAAGATGCTACTTCACAGCAGTGGCAACAACCCAGGAAATGTTCCCCAGAGTAAGGCTGCTGGCTGAAGTGGAACCTTGTCCAGTTCATCCCTGGAAGCAAGACACTCCTTGCTAACACACCTACTTTTCTCTGCAACCAACCATGACTCCAGGAGGACAGAAAAGAGCTGTAACAAATCACCCCACGAGAGCCACAGTGTGCTGCAGGGAATGGAGTCACAGGGAGAAAAGACAGGGCTCCTACTCCTGCAAGTGTAAACTTCAGAGCCTGCAAGACCTCAGTGTGCCTCAGAAACAGTCAACAAGTAAGCAAATTGGGCCCTAGATTTGACAAGCCACAGCGTTTCCATAGAGAACATCATTTTTTTGGGGCAAAACCTCACAAAACAACCCTGGTTCAGTCCAACAACTTTCACTCAGAATGCAATGACCAGGTTTTCAAAAGAAGTGAGCACCCACCAGTGTCCACTCTGCTAACTGCTTGAGCTCCTTTCAAAACCTGGTTCCCTGAACAAGATACCCGTAACTGATGGTTGAACACGAAGGACATACACTGTTCTCTTGCTCCTGCCTTGTTAAATAATGCATTTCTGTCTATGGTGGATAAGCACTGAAAAGCCTTGTGGAAGTAACACATCTGAAGGAGGGATTGGAACAGAGAGATAAGCCTATGGTGGAGAAGGAATTCTACTTACAGAATTCCATGGCAAGATTTTTTTCCCATGAAAAATACCCCACCCCTCATCAGAAATCTTAAATTATCATGAAGAAAATGTGTGTAAGAAAGGGTTGATTCGGACAGATACTCCTGTCCTGGGGGAAAATGAGTGAAAGGTTTCAGATTTTTGTTTGTCTTGACTCTTCATTTCAATGTTCTAATTTACACTTGGACAAGACTTGAAATAAAAATAGCAAAAATTGAAATTAGATGTTTTGGTTGTTCAGATCGTATGTCGCCTGGGGCTTTAGGTCTTATGGTGGGGAGGGCTATTTTGTTTTAAGATTTTTGAGTGAAGACATCACTATCCCAATTTAGGAGATTATTTGATTTTGGCTATTTTTCTTGTGCTGAGAAATTCTCCCGAGATGGGAAATCATGGTGAGCTCTGTTCTAGACCCAAGTACAAGGAACAATATCAAAAGGCATCACCACCCGAGAGTACTTCCTTTTGCTGAAACAGAATCCCAAAACATTTGCTTTGCCAAGAATAAGAGAAAGAATAGAAACAGGATGCTCTTGCTGGGGTTACAAGCCATCATTAACAAATGCAACCTCATCATCTCCCAAAAGAGAGCATCTCATGCAGGCTTACTGATTCAGGGTTGCTCAAGTTGAGCAGAAGATGCAATCCTGATAAACCACAGCACAGATGAGAAAACTTTACTTCTCCTCAGCACTTCTCTCCTCTTACCTTCTCGAGTTCTGATACTCTCAGGCACATGGTGTGACTCTTGGGGATGGTCCTGTGCAGGGCTAAGAGCTGGACTCAATGATGGGTCTCTTCCAATTCAGCATATTCTGTGATTCTGTGAAGTTTTTCCTTACATTATGTCACACAAAACAGTGAAACACAGAACAGGTTTGATCCAAGGAAACCCTGCCCAGACACATCCCCTCAGCCCTCCCCACAAAACCCCTTCATGTAATTCCTCACCTCAGCCCAGGGGAACCCTGTCAGCACCTCCTCCCCTGGTGCCCGGGACAGCTGAAGCGGTGCAGGTATCTCCACATGCAATTTGGCACCAAATCTGAACCCTTCAGTGCTTTCTGGAACACCCAGAGCTATCTTCAGAATCCCAAACAAATACATTAATTGCTTTCAATTTATCAGCCTCAAATCATTCTGTCTAATTACCATTCATCTAGAGTTTGTGTTTTTTAATGGTTTATGGGTATTGTTGGTAATCTTTTAATTTCTCATTAAAAACAATATCTTGTACGCACTATGTGTGAAAAGCCCTAATCCGATAAATCAAGCAAGAGTAACACAGTTAAAAGGAAATCAGTGGAACAATATTTGGGTTTATATATTTCTGCCAGTCAATTTGTAATTAAAAGTTGCTACTTTAAAAAACACAGTTGTTGCTGTGAAAGCCATTATCAGTCGGCATTTTCATATGAATACTGCTTTAATTAATTAGCAAAAGTAAATACATTATATATCAAAAACCGCTTTCCCACTGAACCCATGCGTTCCAGAACAAAAGGCTTAATAAACCATACAAAAGAGGGACAAATTAGCTGATCCCACCCTCCCTTTTCAGGTTTAGAGTCTTTTAAAGTTCTCCAAGGTTTTTTTCCCCCCACACTTGCCTTTTTAATACATTGTTTGTTTTTCTTCAGAAGTGCGTATGAGGGAGAAGATGCTACACAAACACAAAACATGCCATTCAAACTAAATTATTTGGAAATCAGTTTAGCTGGTTCTTAGAAAACAGGAGTGTTTGTGATTATTAAAACCCAAATGTAATTACGATCACATACAACACAGTCCCTTTGGAACAAATTATTTGCTGAACATTAAGGGGTTAGAGTTTGATTCACAAAAGGAAATGATGTGTCTGAAAAATTCTTTTGTCTAGGGGCATTCCAGAAACAGCAGAAGAAAATTCTCCATTTTCATTACCAAGCTGGAGAGAAAGTGTGGATGAGTGGTGTTGTTTCAGACTAAAGCCTCTAAGATAAGAACACCTTGAAACATCAATGGCATCTCTTATCTCATGGGCCTTTAACAAGAAACAAGGGTCCTGCCATCTGAGTAGCAAACAAATCACTCACCTCATCCTGCTGAATTGCTACAAGGAGGGCCCATTTGTGGCTATGGAGCAAAGAGGAAGCATCTTAGCTGACTGATGACTGTGGCCAGGCCTGGGCTCCCTCAAGACAGCAGACTGTGGAAAGGCAACCCAATGGTGGGACCACTCACACAGGTGTAGAATTTGACCTAAATAAAGAAACCCAACTCAATAAGGCTCTGTCTTGATGGATAAGACAGACTAATTGCCCCAATTTAATCACACTTACCTACAGAGCTGGAGTTCACTGCACAGTGATGAACAGCAACCTCAGTATGCTGAGCCTCACCACCTTTTCAACAGTATAAACACATATTGGTCAACAGGTGAGGCCAAGGAGTGTAAATACCAGACTGAAAGAGTTCAAGACCAGGTTGGATAGGGGTCTGAGCAAGCTGGTCTAGTGGAAAGTATCCTTGTCCACAGCAGGGGGGCTGGGACTACATAGTCCCTTCCAACTCAAACCATTCTGTGATTCTATGAAGTACAAGAGAGTTCAGTGGAAAAAAAGAATTACCCAAAGGACAATTTTTTGCATCTCCTTTCCATGACAATATTGGAAGTTTTCCACCAAAGGATAGCTCCAAAAATAAAGATCAGCATTAAGAAGATGAAGATATTGGGCTGGCTAATTCTATGGCTATATTAAGAACCCATACAGGCATCCAAAGTTTCATTAACGTAGGAAACCCAACAGTGCACTAATATAAAGACTGTTTGCAGTCACCAACTCCAATCCTCTCCACCAAATTTCCTCTCTTACCAGATATTTCTCTTCCCCCACTCAGTTCTGACTCCTAGCTATCTTCTCACTTGCACAAGGTACTCAATCAGTGAGATCTCATTAGGTAGGTACCATTAAATCAAGCCAGAATCCCCCCAGCAAAGGGCACATTTCAGCAGACACAGAGGTGTCTGTGCAATGTGCAGGGATGGGGTGGGATACCACAAAAAGCACCGGGCTGAGGGATGTTTCAGCACAGAAAAGCAAGTGCCTCATGCAGGCCCTTTAGCACAGGCATTCTTTTCCCTTCACATAACTGAATTGATTTTTATCATTGTTATATTTGGTTGAGCCGCCCATCTGGAAAGTTCTTGCCTCCCCCGGCCCCCATAAATAACCAAACCCAGCTCTAACCAAAGGCAGTTGACAGAATCAGCCCCATTGCCCTTTGGCAATTCTTCCAGGAATTTTTAGGGTTTTTACCAGTCAGGAAAAGGCTTTGATGCTTTGGAATCAGGATTTTATGAAGATCATTTTGTTGGGTTCAGCCAACTCATGAAGTGTCAAATGGGGGGCACTCTTTCATCTCATCACTGGATGGGGAAAAGATCCTCCCTCTTACTGGAATGAGGGCTGGAGAGGGGGGACACTGAGAGATGAAGGTTCATCCATAGAGGGGAGGGTTTCTTTTCTCCTGATAGAGTCCACCCACCACATTCCCATCATACTGATTGCTGCAGTCCTATCTGTCTGCTCTCCAGGCTACATCAGATAAGCGGAGAACTGCTTGTTCACTCCAGTTCTGATGCTGTGCTGAGGGGCCTCCCAGCTGCAAGGCCAGGCTCTTCTTCACCTTCCTTCCAGCTGCTTTTTTCAAGGACTGCTGCATCAGTAGGGATGCTGTCAGGGAACCTGCCACATGCAAAGAATGAGACAGTAATCAAGACCAACCTAAGGAAATTTCATCATCCACTTTGCACTTGCAAACTCCCATCTAAAAAAACAGAGCAAGAAAATCCCTGTGCTTCCTCAAAATTTATGTGCCAATTCCTATCCAGCCATGCCTAGGTCGTTAAGGGTTTGGTTGTCATTTCCCTCTGAACAAGTCCCACCACGGACGGCATTCACACATATTGATGGGCTGTGTCTGAAGCAGCTCCATTGCCTCAATAATTGCAGATATCACTTGTTCAGAAGCTGCAGCCACCAACTAATGTCTATTTGGCAGAACTTAGGCTTCTTCAAGGCTGTGAGCTACACAGCCCATCTTCGTCCAGCAGCTGATATCATTCCACCTGGTTCAGAGCAGCTGAGGTGCACAGCAATTGCTTGTGTCCTCTCCCACGGATGGGCATGGCTGCATTGCCCCAGTTTGCCCCAGTGAAAATACCAGCTTCTTTGTCTGGGTACTTTGCTCAGGTCAGACTACTCACAAACTATTCCTTTGCTGGCTGTTCTGTTTGCTATGAACTCTCACTCGTGGTCTTTGTGCACAGCAGGTCTACAGTCATGCATGTGAGATTTTCAAATGCCAATCCCTCTACCACCAAACCCATTGAAGACCATTCAGACCAGTGAAAACACTGGGGTGCTTCAACATTGAACTCAGATTCAGTTTACAAGATTGTTGCTCCAAATAAGATGACTCAGATCTAACCTGAAGAATCTCATAACCCCGGCAGCCAAGAAGGGTTTTTGTGGGAGAAAGTCTGAGCAAGACAAAAAAATCCAAGTTCTCCTGCTGGTGTACCCACTGGTTTAAGTTACATTCCAATCTAGCATGTTAATATGTACAGACATCTCTTCCTGCACCCATGGAAACTATCATGATGTATTAGACAAAATATTTCAGTTGCTTTTGATTTCTTACAGGAGGAGAGCGAGCAGTAGCACCACAGTGCTCTGGTAAACACACAGACGCCAGATACATGTACTAGGAGAAGAGTGAAAACAGCAAGCAGGACATCCTACATCCAGAGCTTCCACTCCTTCTCTGCAAAGTAGAAGCCAGTGTTAGCAACAGTTCCAGGGGAAACAACGGCAAAAAGGCTGACCCTGATGATACCCTTTATTTATCTTGCTTCATTCATGTTCACAACCAAATAGAGGCCAGACCACGGTTCATCAAACTAAGAATCCAACACGACAGAATGAACATGGACACTGATGGCACAGGAGACTTCTGCTGTATCTGCACAGTGTTGCTGAGGTCTAAGTGAGGAGACATGGCAGAAAATGTTTTAAGATAGTCACATGCCTCCAACATACTGCTTTCCAGGGACATAGCCTCCACCACACCAGAGAACATGAAACAACTACTGAAAACAGCCATGCAGTCTCACAGCCATTTCTCAGCCAACAAAATACTAGTGAGTTTCACTGAGAAACTGCATTTTGGTGCTCTTGTACCAGATAGGTTTCTATATATTATGTCTTTTGGGTCTATTACTAAAGGTAGAAGACTCAGGTACTTACAGTGCTGGAGTAAGTCTGCCTCCAGTTCCCAGCTCTGCATGTGTGACCTTGAAAAAGTCATTCAACTTTCCAATGGCTGAGCTGTTCAACTGCAAAACAAGGCTTTTTCAGCTTTTGGCTGTCTTGTCTGTTTAGACTGTAAGCTCTTCAGGGCAGGGACTGTCTCCTATTAAACGATCATAACTCTCACTTAATTAGGGTCTTCTACACATCCAGGGCCCTCACAAAAATGTCATAAAACAAAAGCTTTCTAATAAATTCTGGGGGATTCCAGATTCTGATCCAAAACTGCTCAGTGGTTTTCCCTGCTGAATATGATGCTGAATCCCTTGTTAGTTTGTGTGTGTGAGGGGGGAGGAGGGAGACTATAATTTAAAGAGATTGCATAAAAGACCGTTTAAGTCCTTGTGGCTGTATATTTCTTTTAATTAGTTTATGCACAGTGCATTTGCATGGGAAGCTGCACAGCGTGTGGACAGACTTAATTAGGAGAACAATACGTTCCCTCTTAAGATAATGACTTGAGGATTATGAAAATTATTATTCCAGATCCATCCATGGGTCATTTGAGGTTCAGTATCCAGCGAACTTTTAAAATGCATTGAGGTCAGCAGTTTGGATACTGTCAGTAAAGTCACTTGATTTTACTGTTGCTTAAATGATTAATTATGAGCAGTGGCTGCAGGCATCCCCCAAGTTACACAATAGCCCGAGGACTTGCTGCATTTCACATATGCCATCAGCTACTCTGGAGGGACAGATGTGCTGAACGGGGCTGTAAGCTCCACTGTAGTCATCTGCCAGCAAAGTCTCTCTGAGAGCTCTCTCCCCAACCCCCAGCTCCCTTTTGCCCATCCTTTGCCTTTTTTTTCCTGGTTGCGGAGGCAAGAAATTTCTGTCTCCACTAATGAATCTTTGTAGCTGGAGAACCAAGACAGTTAGGTGAGCGTTTTAGGACACAGGTCAGTAGTCCACGTAAATGAAACACCACCCTTTTAGAGCAAAGCACCATTGACAATTGAGTTGGAGACATCACCTAAGTGCACCTCAGCTTAACTCATAGTTTGGTGGGTCTCAGAAAAGGCATTTTTCTGCCTCTCTCCAAAGTTCAATCCACTCTGAGGAAAGCATGATTGTTTAAAAAGTGTTCCTGCATGTTATCATGACAGGAAAACAGTCCTCTCTGAAAGAGCTTCCACAGGGACTGTATTTCACAGCCAACTCAGTTCAAATAATCTGAGCACCCATTCTGCTCCCCCTCTAGAAAAATGGTTGCCACTGGGGTAAACAGCCTCCCAACTGCAACAGGGCACTCTGGAACAGGGCAAGCCTCTATCCCCAAAGCTGTACAACTCCAGCTGTCAGGGCTATGGAAGCTACTATCCTCAAATCTGAATCACCAGGTGCAGAACAGACAGCAATCCCATCTTTCACCTTAGAAAGCAGAGCCACACAATGTAGTTGATGAGGACAAGGTCGCTCTTTCAGCATCAAAACCCACAACTCATTTAGGAATCACAGCAATTGCACCTTGAGTATCTATTCCTCCCTCTTCCCTACGACAAGGGAAGTTTTTCACTCAAATGCAATGACTGTGAATTAAATCAGGATTTTTAGTAGCAGTGACAGCAAAAGCTTGGTGAAAGCATGATATGTGGTGTTGCTTTCAGAGGTGAGAAAGGAGCAATTTTGGAGGGACGAGGACAAGACATCTTCAGTTGTGCCTCCCCCACTGAAAACCTTTGATTTAGTGCAAGTGATTAAAAATCAACATTCATATCTGGGGAGGGAAGAGGTGGGTTTGAAGGAAAAAAAAAAGAGACAGTGGAGGAAAGGAAATTTCAGAGGGTCAGTGACTAAATCCCTCAAAAAAAAAAAAACTTCTCCAAAACTTCAAACCAAGAGAAAGAATGAGATGGCATCTCTACACTCACATAGGCAAAGGGAAAAATCTGTGACTGGTCTCATCAGCTCCCTGCATGTGGCCATCCCACTGCAGGGCTCTCCCTGAGATTTTTGCCAGGGGTGGCTTTCCAGAAGGGAAGATGCACACTTCTATCCTAAATTGTTCAGGTATTTGCCAAGCAAAGTTACAGATCCCTAGTAAGAACTGAGGCTGTGCTGCAAAAAGCAATGCAGAAGCTCTCAGGAGCTTGTGAGAATTTTTCTTTACAAGAATACACCTAAAAAAGCAGATGCTCAGTCCCTTTCTGCAATAACATTCCTCTGTGGCAAACCAGCAGCAGTGGCGTGCAAGGGAGCTGAGCTTCTGGTGAAAACAGACTAGAGGAAACAAAAGGCTGGGTCAACAATCTGCTGGCCTCCTCTCAGATGTAAACGTGCCCCTGTGCTTGCTACCTTCACCATTTTAAGGCTTCCTGAAGCCTCAGAAGGTGCTCAAGGCCAACTACAGAAAGTGAGTACCACAGATGAGCCAGGGCAGCTCACACTGGCATCAAGACACAAAGCTGTGCACAGGCAAGGGGCACAAACCCCAAGAAACGGCTCAGCAGCAGGTCCATCCCATCACACTTATGGCCACAGAGCCCAGCAAGGTCCAGTTACTATGGAGGTGAGAAGCAGGGGAAAGAAAACAAAAATACTATTAATAACAGAATGAGGAGAAAACGGCTCCTCAACTCCGCAGGGTCAATAGACTCACTTTGTGCGCATCACCCATTACTCAACCTCTGTTGTTGATAACATGGCACCCAAAGCATGCTAGGCACTGTACAGGGCAAAAAAAGATGTCCCTGCCCCAAAGAGATTACAATCTAATTCTGATTTTACAGTCATATTTCAAAAGCACAGTGAGATCAAAGTCCTGCTCTCCTCCCTCGGGCAGTCATTCTCTCTGGTGGAACATATCTCGATTCATAAATCAGAGAGGCAGCATGTCTCAGTGAATACTGCCATTCAGGACACAAAACAGAACACAGAGATGCCAAAGGTAGTCCTAACATCATGTTAGTGCTCAGGAGACTAATCTGGGGGTGCAAGAGAAGGGGAAACATACAGCAATTATTATTTTTCCATTACCAAAGCAGATGCTTGTCCAGCAGTAACAGCACATGACAATAATCCATGACACTCTAGAACAGAAAATGTAAAAAAGAGCTCATTCTAGAAATTAAGTGAAACTTGAGGAGATGGTAAGTGAGATGGTCTGAAAAAACCTTAAAAACTGAGACAAACATCAGAGTAGAGTAACAGCCATTTGGGAAAGGACACTGAATTAAATGAGCAATCCCAAAGGCAAATCCCAGTGTTCACTGTTTTCTGATTTATTCACAGACAGTACCAGCAGCATCAGGACACACTTAAGCACACAGGAGTAAAGACAGTTGTCTCCCAAGCACTATCCCCACTGTAACCTCTAAAGGTTTCCCCTCCAGAAAAATCTGCAATTCAAACACTAAATTTGCCCCTGAACTGCTTAATCTGCAAGCTCCAGCGATCTCCCTGCAACGGGGTGCACAGGCAACAGATGTTCAGAAACCAAGCTGGCATTTTGCACACCTGAACGTGTGACTGGGAGCAAGAGAGAAAGGATGCACATTGCCTGGGAACATCTGATAACGCCGTGCCCTTCAGAGCCTGCACAGCGCTGAAGGGGCAGGAGCGAGGCTTAGAAATAACCAGAAGCTTTCTTCTTCTTCCATGAGTCACTCCTGCTTCAAGGAGCTGCAGCTTTGATTATTAACTGGGCTAGTCAGCTAGATATTTAAATGATTCCCAAAAGTCATTAAGAGCCCAATCAGATATGCAGTGCTTGACTCTAGCACAGGAATGCAGAGAGGGAATTATTTGCATAAACTATGCTTTAGAGAAAACCTCCATGTATTTTATATTTCAGGGTATGGAGGAATCTGATTTAACTGAGTTAAAGAGAAGAAAAAGAAGCTTAAGCAATTTAAGGGACCACATTAAACATGGAAGAGAGAAAAAATATAAAATAAAAACATCAGCTACCTCAGGGATTCAGAATAACTAAATACAATGTCAAAGTGCTCTTCCTCTCTATTCTCTAAGCAACAGGCAGCTCCCTTAGATTTCCTCTGACTTTTCAGAGAGAAAATTTAGCCTTGATGTCAAAGCACTGCCAAAAGATGCATGCCTGATCAGGAGATCTCATACCCCTTCCATCCTCTGTCCCAGACTGACATCACAGATGAGAGCTGATGCAAGAAGTGAATGATGAACAGACACAGAAAGCTACGTTTACTTAAACGTAGCTTTGTGTTCACCTAGCCTTCACACCAAAGCCATGACACATACTGTTCCCCAGCAAAAATTTAAAGCAAATCTTTAGAAGATTTTCCCAAATCTTCTGTGGAATTGTTCTTATAGGAAATATGGGGTGGCAAGAAACCCACAAGGTTTGGTACCAGAAAACTATACCAGAACAGAAAGCAGTACCAGAGCAGGGGCCATCTTCAGAGAAAGGCAGAGGGTCACCTAACCCAGCTGCACCTTTTCTGGTGGTTTGTAACTCACCTCACATCTCTGTTACACCCAACCTAGCGGGTAGTTACTGCCACATCTTGCATGGAATCCAGGTCTTGGGACGGGGAAGCAGCACAGGGCACTGTCCAGGGGCTCATTCAGAGGAATCATATCTAGTACATTCCATCCTTCCTGCTTTAGGTTAAAATCAGAGCCATGGCAAGCAAATCTCTCCCATATCTGCAAAACAAAACCAGATTCAGGGTGACTGGAAAGATGGACTAAGCTCGGAATTTGTAACGAAACAAGAAGGTAAGATAAAAGTGGTTCTTACAAAGTTCTGTGGGGGATTATCTCTTGAGAAGCAAAGAACAATCAGCAACTCACTTCCTAGCCCTGCTTTTCGGGTAGAAAGCTGTGTTCTCACAAGAAGTTAGTAACCATGATAAGTTGAGGCTGGTCACAGAAACTCTTTACCCATCAGTTCCCCCATCTGTACAATGGGGGTTAAAGTATTTTACTTTCTTCTCTCCATCAGGGAAAGGGAGGTGACAGACAAAGCACACTCATGCCTACAAAGCCTTCTTCAGAAAGAAATTGCCATAAGGAGGGTAAAAACATATTGTTACTGCGATTAGAAACCAAAGTCCTCCTGTGCAGTTATTTAATTAAACCATAAATACAAACGGATAAGTGACTAATGAGCCAGCTCTACACAATGTATTTATATTCCTCTGAAAAAGAACAATGCTTAAACTAGTTCCAAATAATAGTCCTCTCTCCCAGCCTGGTTTTCCCTGCAATCAGGAATCAGGCCGCACAGTAGTTTGCTGACAAATTGGTTCATGTTATGAAGATAATGAAGGCATCAAATTACTTTGCACTCCTTCCCCCTGGAAGCAGTGAGGCTCTTGCAGAAAGCGATTGCCAGGGTTTTATTTGTGCATGCATGTGTGTGTCATTTGTGAGCAGACAAGCCCCAGAGGCCTGTCAGCCAAGGCAGGATGGCTCCTGCCGCCACTTCCTGGCAAACTGCTGGTGTTGCACTGTGACCTTCTGGCTGTGCCCTTGCCAGTGCTGCCAGGGAGGTGACTGTGGCAAAGAGCCACAGCCCCTGAAAGGTGTTTCCTTCCTCCAGTGCCCACAGAGATGCTCCAGGTTGTTCTACGAGAGCTTGCAAGGGTACCAGAACCATTTAGTGATGTCAGGGCAGCTTTTCTCTAGGTCTGATACACTCTGCTTTCCAGGAACAAAGCCTAAAACAGCAGACCCAGCAAAGCACTTAACCAAGGAGTTGAGCAAGGTCATCTCCAGAAGAAATAAAGTACTTGGCTGGATCACAACCCTTCTGGATGCTGGCTCTGGAAGTTTTTCTCTTTCCCCTTCCTTTTCTGCTCAGTAAAAGGAGGTTTAACTACTTCTTTGGAGATGGTTCCTGAAACTTGAATGTAGAAGGATAGCAGAGAAAAAAAATATTCCCATCCTGAGCCGGTATTAATAAATATATAAATAAATTTGGAACAGGTAAGATTTCAGTAAACTGGATCCAAACAGCATTTTAAAGCCCCTCCAGCCACTACGAGCATCAACAAGCCAAGCAAAGCTCTTTAGTGATCATAACAAATGTGTCAGGTTTTACCCTGCAATTGATTCGCTTTTGGGAACATAAGTTAAGCTTTAAATCTATATTTCATATATAATCAAGCAGCCAAATCGGCCTTTTGATATAAAACCCAGACCAGCCACTGTGTCTTTATCTCAGAAAGCAGGAGGCCCAACAAAGCTACAGCCAGGGAAGTGACAGTTCTTCATTATTATCCTCCCTGATCATGCCCATCTTCTCATCTCCCCTATCAAATTTCTGGGCCTTTTTGATAAAAAATAATTTAAGAGTGCGCTCCACAGGAAGCACACGAAGGTTACAGATTGAGCAATGCCTGGGAACCCCTCTTTAAAAGGTGCAACCAGAAAAAGGGCCTGAGAACAGGAGCTGCATGCAGCCCCTGCCAGCAGCACAAGAGCAATGCCAGACTCAGACATTCCAGGAGAGCTCTCCTTCCTTCATGGTCACCAACATCACCTTCTGCTGACAGAACCTAAACGAGGAAGGGTTTTTAAGCCTCATTGCCTAGGCGCTCATTGGTCTTGTTTGTTTTCTTCCCTCTCTCTCCCTCCTGCATTGTAAGCTTCCCAAAATAGCCCCCTTCTGCACTGTTGGGTCAGGCAGAAGAACACCTATGAAAAAGAACACTGTTTCTTATGAAAAAGGACTTAGTTTGAGTTGGTTTTTGTTTTGGTTTTGGTGGTTTTGGGTTTTTTTTGGTGGATTTTTTTTTCTGACCCAAGTACTCTCTTCAGCAAAGCAGTTTGCCCTGTTGTTTTGTATTTTTTTTTCTTTAAACTGTTTACATAATAGTTTTCTCCTGTTTTGTTGGGGTTACAGTTTCATGTTAGAAATTTGGTGGCAATTCCAGTTTTGGGAGTTCCCTTCTGACTGCCTCTGTCCTGCAGTGTGCAATCCACCTCCATGTGCTGCTGCAGTGGTCCTTGACATCAGCCTGACTGGGGAACTGATCCACTGTAGCGGGAAACACGCAGGACACACAAAAGCAGGATTTTTTCTTTTTCTTCTGCAGTTGTATCAGTTCCCTGAGACATTCCACTGCACCACCTTAGAAAACCACATGGTCAGCAGCAAGGGGATGGCTGCTGCAGGCTGGGAATGCCCCCAAACTGTGATGCCAGTAAGAGTTCTTCAGATGAAAGCAGGGCTTGTCTTGGCTGGCTCATGCCTCACTTCATTCTTCTGCAAGTGAACTAGAGTGTAGTGTCTTTGGCTCAGCTATTATATTTAATTATAAAGAGCTTATAAAACACAGCCATTTTGATAAATCTAGGTTTTTCCTTTAGATGTCCCTTGTGGGACATCTCAGATTTAAGCTTCCCACAAGGAGCAAAGAAATTTGAGGATTTGGCTTAGATGTGTTTCATAGCCAGCCACAGAAGTGACAAAGGATTACACCCATCTATGAAAGATAAAATGGATTTATGTCCAAATTCACTGTTTAGCCCTCTGCGAATGCTCCACAAATCAACATGTTTTTCACTTGCACAAATAACCCACAAATCAACACGCAACAGGAAATTTAGTGTTGAGGCTGGCACCTCCATCCATAATTTGCGCTGTCAAGGGGGAAGAATAGGAGGAAAAGACCTAAAGGGCATATTTTGTGTATCTGGAAAAAATTGGACAGAAGGTTCTGCCAGTCATTCACAACCTTATTCCACATGGACCACGTCTCTGTTACGGACGAACACACTACAGCACTCATATTCAATGGGCTGCATTCACAAATGCCAGTCCCTGAAAGCCACATCAGCAGAAAGACATGGATTTCTGAGCTTATCTATTACCTCTCATGCCAATTTCCCACCACTGCAATTTGCTTCCAGGCCAGCACCTAAAGTTGTATTACTTTACAAACTTTTTACCTTAGAATAACTATGCAGTGCCGGAGTTAACAATTCTCCCTGAGATACCAGGTGGCAACACTATAACGCCTTTCCCCTGTGTTGCAGTGTCCCACCACAAAAGTATAAGAAAAAGGTATTTTTCCCTCTATGAGAAATAGTTTAATTCCAGATTATTATGTTGCAGAGGAACTACATTACAGTTTGAGCATTGCCAGATTCAACCCAGATTCTTTAGTTAAACAATTTCACAAGATGTGACAATTTCAGCACTTCCTATGCCTGGAGCAAAACTTCCTAACCTGATATTCACAAAGGAGTGGACTTTGCTTGGCTGTTGAAGGTTTTCAGAGTTTTGTTTTGGTTTGGGTTTTTCAAGCATATTTTTAAGCTCTGCCTTGAAGTACCTTGGAAATGGGTAGTTTGGCTGATGGCTAACACCTGTGAGAGGGTGGTGGCTCTGAGGTTTCTCCAGTTCAACCCAAATGGTTTTCTAAAAGATATAAGCCATGATGATTACAAATGTATGGAGTCATTTAGCAATGTACAATTTTCTCAAGTGAGCTGGGATTTGGGGAATCTCCATTTTTGGGTTACTAATTTCAAACATTTAAAATAACCTAGTTGCTTATAAGGTCTATTTTATGGCACCCTCAGAAAGGCACCCCATGCCAAGAACCTAAAAACTGACCAAGTTCCCAAAATCCCTAATAATTGCTTAGACTCTCAGAATGGTTCCAGGGGAGATTTTGTTTTCTTTTTGAAATAGGTAGTACTTATGGCCCATATATTTGTATTTCCAATGATTCTACACATCCACTCAATGCACTTCCATACTGTTTCTGCAGGATATTTCACTTTTTCAGCCCCTGCAGCCTCCCCCTACTGCACCAGCACTGTTTCAGGTCAGGTATATTCATGAAAAAGTCTGTCAAGTCCTTGGGAGTAACACACTGAGGGGCTTTTGCAATGTGCCCAGTAGGGTCTATCACCATACAAAACCAAGAAATTCACTTCAGCTGAAATAAAATAAGAAAAGCTTGACCTTGAGGCTGCCAATAGCAAAACAGGCAGGGGAAACAAACAAAATGACAAAAACTAAAAGCAAATATTACTTGCTTGATCTTGCTGTTTACATGTAACCAGCACAGGACTGCTCTGCTCATGCTTTGTTGGAGACTTTCTGAAAGAGCTGAGTACTTAGAATCATTATACATTGCATTTAGTCCAGCATTAATTCCTCTCCTACGTGGATGATTAAAAGGTACAAAGGCCATTTAATTAGCACCTCATGTCATGCCCTGTAACTTGCAGTCCTCATCTGGTAGCAACCAGACAGAGCCACAAATACACATACACCCACAGAGGCACACCACCACCCCCCAGGAACACGAGTTCCTCCTATGCAATTATAGCTGGGTGCCCCCTAATTCTGATCTCTTGAGCATTTAATGCGTTTGCTCTGGGGTCTACACAATCCTGCTCTAATTTTGCCAGGGGCCTTTGTATCAAAGGCCTGAGCTGTGTGAAAGGTGATTTAGCAGAGATGGTGTCGGTGATTATTTTCAAAGGAACTGCTGCAGCCCCACCACGAGGGACACTGCAGCCTCCAGATAGGGGGCCCTTATCATATTTTCTATTCTCAGATAAGATTATGTTTCCTTTTTTCATCCTCCTTCCTGAATCTTCTTGATAACAATTGGGGGCCAGTTTAATCACGGAGGTTGAAATAACCAAAAGCGTTCCTAGGGTGGTGGTGGGGAGGGCAGGGAACAGGGCCAGGTGGGTGGGGAGGAGGAGGGAGAAGCCCCACTGGTCAGAAAAGTTGGGTAAGAGCAACTGAGAAATAAAGCCAGCAGAAACGGGGTTATTTCAAAGGGAACAGCTGTTAAACTGCAACCAAACAAAAAGCACATGCAGCCAATGTTCTTGTGGTTGCCAGTCAAAAACAAAAACAAAACGAGTTGTTCACGCGCCCATTCTGTGGTCTGAACAAATTAGAGTGAAGACGGGACCAGGACAGGGAGATGGATGACCTCAAAACAATGGGGACAGGCCCTTTGTTAAACAGCCCTTTCTGCTGCTGGTAGGGGGTTTCTAAACACTAATAATATCTTTGTGATAAGATGAATCACTTGGGCATGATGTGAATTGGTTCCAGGGAGCCGACCTCGACCCCTGGTGTTTGAATCTACTTGGAATGAGCATCAGAGACAGAAGAGAGCAGTGAGCGTCCTGTGTTACTGCCCCCAAAATGGATTCAGACATGGATTTGGAGGGGTGAAAGGAAATCTGTAGCTCTGTCCAAGACTGCCCATTCCAGGACAACAAAGTAACATTACAGCGTGGAGAATTCCCTGGCAAATGCTGCAGGTCACATCGGTCAGTACTTGAATGAGACTTTCTAAGAAACACCAGGTTGAGCTACTCCACAATGACACCATGTCCTTCAAGTCCATTCTGAATCAGCACCCTAAATGTTGCATCAGAAGGTGCCAGGCTTAGAGAGTGGCAGTTAAAGGGCAGGAGGTGGGATGGAGAGATAACATGTTTCAGATGGGTTATAAATCAGAACTGTTCATCGCCTGTTGCTGTTAAGCACCCCCCTCCCATCTTTCTCTGTTGCAAAAAAACTGAAAAATCCCATTCTGCCTCAGCAGCGTTACTCCCAAACAACCCTTCAATCACCAGTGTCTGTTGTGTCAGTGCTAACATCCCCACATGCCAAACCACAGGGACTGTTGGCCCACGCCTGTGCAAAAGGAAACCGTTCCGCCCTTATGGACCCTTTGCAGTGAGAATTAAAGTGTATCTAAGACACCAAAGAAACTCTAGAGGCATGTCCTGATTTCCCAGGTTTGGAATCTTTCCCTGGTGGCAGCCTGGAAAAGATGAAACCATCGAGACATTACCACTCCAACATGACACTGGCAAGGACTGGGCCAGCAAGAGCTATTCTGGACCTGAGCCCTGCTCAGACCTAACAAAAGTATCTGCATTTCCAACTGCAACATTTGGAGGCACCTAGACCTGCCTATAGATCGGGGTCACACATCAGGTTCCCAAACACCACTGTTGGTTCATGACATCCATTCTTCAGTCAAGCAAGGCTGGGTTGTAGGTGCCCATTGTCCAGCTTTTGGCCACTCATGCCAAAGGTGTGTTCTCTCCTGAGCCTGGTCTTTGAGACTGGAAACAAACCATGGACCCACCTTCTTCCAGTGACCACCAGTCCCAACTGAGCTGCCAGAGCAGAGCACTTGTTCTCGGAGACACTCACATGCCAAGTTCAAAGCCAGGCCTCTCTGACTGCAAGGCAGCGGATGGCAGCTTACCACAGAGTTCCTGGTAATAAAGTCTATTTGAAGACTCTCAGTGAAAAGTGTGTTCCTAATAGAGGATAACATTTCATGGTCATTATGCGATACACTTAACTTTAAAAGGAACAAAAATGCTGAGAAAGTCATTTTCTGAAAAGGGCTCTCGGATTTCATTACTATGGGTCAAGTGCCTGGGGAGAAGAATTAAAGAAAAACACGAACTTGTGCACAAATTAATTAAAGATATTTTCACTAATAAATTGTCCCCATATCCCAAGGCAGAGCCTTCAGTTTGCGAAATGTGGTAATATTCAAGTTGTGGTTTTCTCCACCAGGCAAGCGGTTCAGCAACATTTTAAATCAAATGGATAGAGTTGGGGATGCGGAGTTTGGGAATGGGAGGGGGTTGCTTTCTACTTCAGCCCATATAAAATTTACGGTATTTTAGTACATTTCTAAGAAAAAGAAAAAATGCATTGTTATCCCCCAAGACCCCAAAATCGTGATGACCTTTTACATTCTCATTTTCCTTGATGCAGTCAATTTCTCCAAACAAGATCCCCTCCTCCACATTCTTCCACCAAAATTGTGAAGGATTGCTCTTTTTGATGCAAAGACAGTGCCAGTTGCTGTAATATGAGGAAATCGCAGCATAAGGAGAAAGAAAACAAAACAAAAATCCCAGAAGGAGAAACAGAATTCATTGTCAGCAGCTTTGAGGCATGGGCCCGGTACAGCCCAGTGTTAATGACCCCCTTCCAGCTGCAGGAGAGGCTGTATTTAAGCAGCTAAGAGCAACAGTGGGGTGGCAGCTGAGCACCCTGGCTCTGTGCTGTTTGCAGTACATGGCCAAGGCTTTTTGCTTGTCTTGAGAGGCTTAATAATATACAGGTCCACTTTCAGGGCAAGGCATCTCCAGCTGAAGGTCCTGGGCTGTGCTGAAGCTGGAATGCATCACTGCATGGAAATTGTTGGCTTGTAAGGGTGGCTCACACAAGGGGTAACAGCTGCACACTCAGGCCTCTCTTCTCACTGTTCCCTGTAACAACTGAAGAAAACTGAAGCTGAACTTCATTTTATTTTATTCCTACTCTCCCATTTTGTCGTGTTTTTCACTCAGAGGAAAGGGAGGTGGGAAGATTTGCAATCCTTTTGCAGCCCATCTTCTGCAAAGACCACCGCTGTCTTAGATCACTATTGGTCTAGTGGCAGATGGGAAGAATTCGCTCTCCAAAGAAGGTAAGCAACAAATCAAAAGAATGAATCTCCCAGATACACAAATACAGCTAAATATTCCTGTTCTAAGAGCTGGGATAGATTGTTTGGTTTGTATTGACCTGATCCCATTTGAACATCCCTGTTCTCACACTGATCAGGGGCTGAAACGGAAGGAAACAGCTTCAAGCTTCTCTTTTCCTCTATTTTTTTTCCCCCCCTCTCCCTCCCTACCACTTAAATTTCACAGGCACCTGAATCTGATCACAACTTCCTCTGTCCAGTGTAAAGTTTAGTCTGAGAGAGTGCACATACCACAATACGTTGGGATAATATTAATGTATAGTATTTGAAGCCCCAGGGCCTGTATGTTTCATTAATTTCCTCCCCATTAAAGTAAAATGAGGATATCCTGTAGAGAATTGCAGTGAACCATTCGGACTGTGAAACTCGTCCTGACCCTGCTAAGAAAAACAGACAGAAGAGGAAAGAGCAGCTGATCGCAATATACAGCCACCCAAACGAAACACAGGGGTTCCTTGCTCAGCCCTCTCTGCACTACTACCGTGCAAATATTTAGCTTAACAGGATGTGAAGAGCTGGTCAGCAAGCATTAAAAAAATACGCACTGATTTTTATTTGTTTAAAATGCGAAACATTTCCCCTACATTCTTTGCAGTGCGTTAACCTCAGGCGCAATTTCCACTCTGGGATTGAGCAAGCCAGGGACCTGGGTTGTACACGAATAATTCAGATTACTGCATCTGTTTGTGTGTGGTTGGGGCACGCATACCGATCCTCACTCATTAACCCAGTGCATCCAAGCTCTGCCAAACCCTCGAGGGCTGGCATCCTAAAGAAACCGACTCTTCTAACACAACTGGCCGTTGTGGTGCTTGATGCCAGATTGTGAATGGCTCTGTCAGGTTTACAACACATCCAGCAGAGCCCAAGGCCTTCAAAAACACAGTGACATACACCCTCCTCTCTGTCGTTCCATCTTGGTTTTGCTCTTCACCTGGACCACTCTGACACCCTCTATCCTTGGTCCTCACGCCCCACCACAGCTCACCTTTCCCCCAGCTCACTCAGGAATGATTAAAGGAGAAAACTTTCCATTTTGGACTTAAAGCACAGGTGTAAGCATGTGGATTTTATAAGCAGGAATGATTTCTTTGCAGAGGACAAGAGTAGCCATTCAGTCACAGTTCAAGTTCTACCAGTTTCCTTTTTTCAGCTGTTTCAACCAGCTCTGCCCAAATGCCTGAGCTCCACTGCTCCATGGCAGCCGGCGCGACAGGCAAGGTGGGAGGCAAAGCTGTAACTGCTCTGAATGTCCCTGAACAAGTGAAGAGACCCAAACAGAGCTTGCTCCCTTCATTCTTTGGCAGGCGCCTACCTTGCTCTGCAGGTTTTCCTATTTGTCCAGCAATCTTCAAGTCATGCCTGAAGTGATCCCCAGGAAGGCAGGGTGAAGCACTGGGAGCCTGGGGACCAGCCCTGCTTGGGATACCTGCCACAGACTGCACAGCCAAGGAACTTGCACATAAACTTGCTGTTTTTCTGGGAAACCAAGCACCCAGATTGGTCTAAATTACCTTCTGCTGACATGAGACATGCTTCAAAAACACAGCTGGGAAACGAATTTCCTCTCTGTAGCCCCTTCCAACACCAACCCTTTGAAGACCTAATTTCAGTCCCAAGTAATGACATTGCCCTGGTCCCAAAGCTGCAGGTTAAACAGCGTATTTTGGAGGAAGTGTGTGTCCTGCCCTGGGGGGAAGGGGCAGTTTGAATTACCTCGCACCAGCCACTCTGGACTGCTAACAGACCTGCATGGCCAGACTGCAGAGGATGTCCTGCCCGTGCCTGGGAGCACAGGGGTTTTGTGATGCTTGGTATGGGGTGAACCCAGATACGGGCAAATCCCAGCAGGACTGGGAAGGTGTCACCTGCCCTCCCTATGAAAAAATAACTAAAATTCCTCTCCATGCTTCTGCCTGTGCATTGTGGTACAGTCCCAGAGAACTTAACCTCTGTATAAATTTACAAATGGTGGTGAGACTCAGGAGCACAGAGGTGACAGGACTGCAGGGTAAGATGTTCCTCCAAGCCAACAGCCAGTTAAAATAATCCCCAGTATGCACCACCCTGAGATAAAAATCAAGACTCATCCTGACAGGATGACTAGAGAATTTAGTTGACTGCCCTCCAAAATCTTTAGCTCAGCACCTCACATACTCCCCACAAAGCCCTAACTCTAGCTGACTGTCTTTACTTGCAAAACCCTTTGCCAATGCACTTCCCATGCTGGAGGTTCATAAGAAATGTCCATTTGTACTTGCTTGAACCTTAAAAGCTCAAGATATATTCCAGATAAAGCTTCATTCCCTTACTTTCCAAGCTCCAGTAGCCATTTACTTCTCCTCAGCTTTCTTCCAACAAACACCAGCATATTCTCCCATTCTACTTCACATCTGACCTTTGCCAGCAGATTTCTTCATCTTTCTACCCTAGAAGCACCTTTTTCTTACCTATTGCCCAGCACACAACTCAAATGCTCCCTTAAATTAGAGATGGGTATGAAGAATGAAAGTCAAATCCAGATGTTGCAATGCTTCTGAGCCATTTGGCTTCCCAGGCAGCCATTTGGGCCTGTCTCTGCTTCCAATGCCCTGAACTACATGAAGAATTTGGCCTCTGGGCATTACAGGAATGCATATAATAATAAATCACAAAAGGCTCCAAGCACCATATACATGCCAGTGATCCCCTTTGCACCATTTAGTCTTGAAACAAGGAGTTTTATGCTCATATTAGCTTGTAAAGTGCCAAACCCCCATTTGAGACTGTGTACGTATCATTTTCCCATTCTGCACAGACACATGCCTTCAGCCAGCTCTCATCAGGGTGGGAGCAGGGGGGGGGGGACATAATCATGACATAATATGCAATAGCCTGATGATTACTAGTATTTCTTAATAAAAAAGCATATATTAAAAAAACCCCCACACTAAAAAAACACAGCCTCCAGCTCATGATTTGAATAAGGGGGAGGGAAGAAGGTGTGGGGGGGAAATTGTCTTAATTAAAATTCTCCCTTTCATCCTGGTAATTACATTCAAACAGGAGACAGCAGCATCGCTGTTTGTCACTGTGCCAAAAAAAGAAATTGATTTGATCACCGGGACATCGTGTTGCATAAAATAAAATTCTTAAAAATCTGCCAGCATTTTTTTTTTCATAAACCGTAATTACTTCTAGAACACTGCACGGAAGGGTGAAAACAGAGAGAAAAGAGGAGAGGAGGAGGAGGAGGAGGAGGAAGAAGGGGACCTAGTGGCAGATAATATGCCAGTAATGATGGAAACACCTGTAAGCCAGTGGAGATCTAGCAGCTATCAGCTCTGGCTGCATTCCATATCCATTAGCTACAAGAGGCTGCTTGGGCTCCAGGAAAGGAGGGTGTTAGCTCTGACAACTGGTGAAAAGCTGATGAAAACGTACCAAAGGGGCAGTCACGGCGCTGCCATTTGATAAAGAGGAAAAAAAAAAAGAGAGAGAGGAAAGGGAGAAGGAAAAAAAAAAAGCCAGGAGTAAATCAGTCTAATTAATGGCTTTGCTCATTTATCAGGGGCAAATGCTAATTATTCTTTTTAATCACTTTTCTGCCACAGTTGCTCATTCTCTCTGATTTTTTTTTTTCCCTGCCAGCTCTGCTTAGTGAGAGAGTCTGGAGAAAAGCAATCCAAACCTCAGGCTTATAAATAAGGAAAGCACAAGAGAAAATGAAAGAATGGATAAAATCATTCCACGAAATCCTACCAGGCTTGTCTCCATCTGGAAACTCCCAGCACCCTTGCTGGTCTTCTACCTCCCTTCATGACCTACAGGCTAAAAAACAAAATGAAGAGCAGTCCTTGACAGAGAGGCTGAAAGATCCTGGAGACAGCTTTTAAAACCAACCCTCCAAACTCTGAATTCCTGCTCACATAAAGCATGTTTCTGTCCCTTATTATTCCCCAATACCTGCATGGACAGCTTTTGTTCGTACCAGTCTGTAGGAAGCAACTCTCTACTGTTAACTCAAGAGCCCAAATGTGCGAGTATCAGTGTTTAACTTTCCCTTCTGTTGTTTTATCCACAGTGTTCAGGGCAGGGCTCTCAAAAGCACTGAGCAGTGATGTTTGCACACCTCCAGATGCCTCAAGAGCTTGGCTTTGACAATGCAGCAAACACACCACCTTCTCAAGGCTCTTCAAGCTGGTTACCCAAAAAAGTAACTAATTGCTGCCATAAATCTTGTTCTCATTTATCAAGTGGTGAGCAGACTTGGGGTTTGGTGACCAAATAGACCATAAACACAGAGACTAAATCTGAAACAAACCCACAGACTTGAAACAATTCAACAAAACCGCCCAGCAAATTGTCAAGAGAAGCAAAACCAAAAGCCTGCATGCAGAGGCAAAAGCCAGTTTGCAAACAACTCTCAACAGAACAAGGCTCCATTCAAGGCTCTCTGTTTGGACTAAGATGTGATGAGCATCCACAAAGAGACTAAGATGAAACACAACTGTCAGACACAACAGACAGTATTTGGGAGTGTATGTGAGCAGTGCTGCTCTGCCAACATAGCCAAGACCTGAGATCCTGGTTTTCCTTACCTTTAATTTGCAGAAGGAAACAAGTTACTCACCCCAATGAGCCAGGAGTATCTGCCTAATCTCCCCTCCCATTAAAAGCAACAGTACCCATGGCAGCAGGACCAGGAGGGCATGGATGAGCTGTTAGAGGAAACTCCATCAGCACAGCAGCTTTCTTCAGTCACAGTTTAAAGGTCTCCAATAAGAATTTAATTCAACAATTCAGTTACCGCATAGTAAATCCCCTGAGTACTAGATGTGTGTCTTGATAGCTGCTAAACCTCAGTAAACAAGTCTTTAATCATCCATTGGTAATTAATTAGCAAACAAGAACTAATTGCAACTAGATAGCTTCTTAGATTCAAAACAGTTGTTCTACATTAATTAAATATAGAGGTCTGTGAGTTACACAGATACGTTCTAACCAACATACATGCAGGATTCTAAAATGCATTTGGTTTCTAATGAACCAAACCCATGAAAAGTGTCCAAAGGAAGCAAATTTTACAGTGGTGCAAATAACTGGCACCTGTGATAGGTGCCCACAAGCACTGATATGCTCACTCAGCTAAGAGCAGGGACACCACAACGAGGGATAAGCAAGCTCAGGAAATCAGGGCCCAGAGCCCACCACTTGGTGAAAGGTTGAAAAAGAGAAATTATAAATACACAAGGAATTTGTGCTCTCCTACATTTGTAGTCTGTTCCATGTAAAATTACTCCTTGAAAAATTGTTTGCCTGACTTTGATGCCAGTCCTAATGGCATTAAGTCAGACTTCTGTCACCAGCTTTGAAAAGAACCAAAGTTTTTACCCTATGAGTCTCTTTTCCAGACCTGACTTTATAACCCCTTAAAACAAGCAAAACCCTTTACCAAGCTGAAGAGATCTGATTACAACAAGAGAAATCAAAGGCCCAATTCGGCATAGCCACACCAAAATTTGGTGTAATCGCATAAAAATTTGTGTTTCTTGCTCTCCCACATTGCTATTCTGCAGCATTAGAGGTTTCCCCTTTGCTTTCTTCCCTAGATTATCACTGCAGCATGACAAATCTTCATCTTGCTTCCTCCACTTCCCTGTCACAACTACTTGCATCGCTCGGATGGCTGGGGCTGCAGCATAGGGGTTCATGGGCAGGGAGAGACAAGAAAGGACAGATGACTCCTCACTGAAGAGGTACAAAAGAGAGGGATGAAGCCAGGTAGATAAAATTCAACAACTGTGATGCAAACACACAACTGAAAAACAGCAACCAAGTGGTCTGTGATCCAAGTCACAGATGCTGCAGCTCTTCACTGTGAGGAGAGTGTGTCATGGCCCTCCCAGACACTGTACTACGCACGGTTGCAAGATAATTTCATCCAAATGTGCAAATATGCAAAACAGACCATCCAAAGGGCTTGAGCTGAAATGCATTAATGACTGTGACATCCCAAACTCCCCCTGTGCATCTCAACTGACAGAACTTTGCTGCCCAAACTCCTCCAAGGGGCTGGCACACAACTCCTTTTTCCTATCAGATTTTTGCCTCCCTCGTCCTCTGTGTTACACTGCAACCTCTTATCTGCTCACATTTACCCACCCAACAAGAGCTGGACTTGAACGAAAGTGGAGGGATGGAAGGTGAGATTTTTCATCTCAACTGGCAGATTTCATCTCACTCAGCAGCCTCTTAGCTAAGTAACACATCACTTTTAGGGGTCCCCCCCAAAACACATGCACCAAGTGTGTGTTTACAAACACACAATTTATATAAGCATGTCAAATGCTCAGAGACAGACAGCATGGGAGAAGAGAGATTTAAACGAAAAATATGTCTTTCTCCATATACTGTATGTTCCTGTGGTCTTTCCATTTCATTCTGCTTTATCTATCAAAAATATATTAACCCAAAAGCCTGTTTCCATCAAAGTCTCGATTCCATGAACATTTAAAGATAAGCCTTATCTTATTACTGGTGCATTAACAACAGAAATCTAAAGAGCTACTGTCAATCAGCTCCTTTTTCTTTTTCCTCTCTCCTCAAAACAGTTTTACAGAGCACAACTGGGACCTCACAGGGGTTCTGGCAGACACGAGTACACATAAACACCAACAAGCACAGAAACACCACCCCTGCCCCAGTGAAAAGTACCATGGAAAGATCTGAGGGTTTGAGCGGGGCCAAGCATGCACACATGGAAAAGGAAAGAGAGCAGCAGCAGGCAGCACCCACCCAAACCCACATGAATTTCTACAGATACATACCTTGGTGCAGAGCCTGATGGCAGATGATGTCAAAGCAATTTTCAAGAAGTTTGCATTGGAGAAATGAATCACTCAAAAAAATCCAAGGTCATAGAGGTCATCTGCATTTCTAAGCCCATTGCATCTATTGTTTTATTACAATTAACATTTTTTAACCCTTGCCATCCTTAACTACTACTTTCTCCTGGTATCTCATCCTCCCCACATCACGTACATAAATTTTAAATGGTTCTTATTAGGACATTTGCATCAGTCTCAGGCAGCATCCAAATATCTTGGCAGAGATGCTAGTTTGAGCTTTTAAAATTAAAAGGTTCTAGATTACTTATGGAAAACAGTGATCATTTTCCACAGTGATCTTGTGGGGCAGAGCAAACTCTGCAGTGGACTGCAATTCCATGCCTCTGGGGCAATTAAAATATCCACCTTAATTTTGCAGCAATGTGTTTTCCTTCCCTTGCAATTTTTTTTTTTTTTGCTTTCTAATTAGAAGTTTAATTCTGCAATGAGTGTCACTAAGAGCCTGAGCCAAAAATAACACAGCCTGTTCCAAAGGCCCTTTGAAAAGCTTTTATTTTTAAAAGCCAGAACAAGACAGATGATCCAAGAGCGATAAATCTAAGGTTTCTGAAAAGAGCTGAGGATAGCAGGAGGGCAGAGAGACAGCTAAGGATGAACAGCATGCACAATGCAGCTCGTAGTAAAAACAAACTTCTCACAGACAAAACTGCCAACTGCGCATGTAAGTCTCTACCAGAGATCTTACCAAGCCTTGTTACACACTCAAATAGTTGTCACTGAGGACTTTCAGGCTCAAAGCCTGATCCCCTCTCACATCAGCAGCCCCTGAACTGGGTTTGCCATCTTCTTTCCCTGCTGTAGGAGAAAGCACAAACTTTGAAGGTCTTTGCCACGAGGTCTGTCCCCTGAGCAATGTGGGAGAGCGGGTACCCTCCTGTGGTGAAAGGGAGTACTATCCTGGAAACACGGCTCTGGGACACTCAGCCACGTCCCTCCAGTAAGGTGAGTGCAGTGAAATCTCTGCACATGATCAGTAATTGCCCAGCCATGCATGTTGGATCAGTTCTATCTTCACGGGCCCAGCACAGAGAATCCACCACAGCCAGGGCAGCACCACAGATGTTTGGGACTGCCCAGCACTGCACACAGGTGGAACCTGGAACCAGACCACAATGGCTATAGATGATGCCTCTAGAAGAGTTTCACTGCACCTTCTGTTCACACCTTTTCCACAAGTCATCTGTTGTATTCCCTCAGTTCCTGAAAACTACTGGTCTTTAGGTAAAAAATCCTACTGTAGGAGCCTACCACAGAGAAGCAGCAATTAAAACATTATCTAAGGATGGTGTTAGAGCACACTTTTGGCCTTCCACATCATTCTTACACATACACTCCTATTACTTAGGTCCATATCATCTTTTCCCAAGGACTTGCAGTTTGTATTTTTTCAGAGCCTGAGAGGTGCACAGTTGGATTTTCACATCAAGGGAATCAGCTTCCAAACAGCCCTAAAAAGAAGCATGATGTTCTCAGAAGATCCTCGCACTTCAGCTGTTCTCTGGAAGAATCAGAGGCCAACTCCAAAGCTGAAGAGCTCACATGAGAAAAATTGACAGCTTCTACTGCCTTTCTTTTAAGCTACAGGAATCTCAGGATGAACACACTTGATTTCAACTGTGGCTGCACACAATCTATCACTGTGATTCTATGAATCACTCAGATTGGTAAAGATATTGGAAGACCATCTAGCACCAGCCTCTGCTGAAAGCAAAGGTAGTTCAGACCTGGTTGCTCAGGGCTTTATCCAGTTGGGTCTTGAAAAATTTGCAAGAACAGAGATTCCAGAATTTTAAATGATAGTCTAGTCCTACCCTACATGGCTTTCTAGACTGAATCACTGTCCTTTCCCTCAAGTGTATTGAAGGGGAGGGACAAGGCTAAATTGTGTAAAATGGTTTAACAGTTCACTGCTAGAAAGAGAAAAGCATTTAAGTATTTCTCTGAAGTACTGTTTATTAGATCACATAAATTTACACTCAGATAAACTTGCCTACAGCAGCAATCAGGTCACAGCCAGCAGCTCAAAGAAGAATTAAAACCACATTATATCTTATGGATGGTGGGAAAATATAAGAATGAACTGTGAGTCTTCCAAAAATACTGCACAGGGACACAAAATTTTAACCAGGAAAACACATCAGATGTTTATGCATGTTAGGTGTTTATTTTTCAATCAGGTACATGTGCCCAGATCGTGACAGGATGTTTGAACTGTGCACATCAGGTCTTTCACCCACTGTTTATATGAATGTCATTCACTATCAGGCCTCTGCGGAAGATAAACAGATTGAAGAGAGATGTGGACATATCAGAGTTTTGCATTGCTTCCGCCTCTAACTCTGCTCCTGGTGCTCTAAGAAACAGAACCTCTTGACCAGAAGCATGTCAGAAAAGACATAGCAACTTGGTTTGGGCCCTTGGCTGCATGCTGTGGGCACACTTCCCCCTGAAGTTAGCCATAAAAATCACTTTGACTGTTGCAAGAGTAGGTTTAGGGCTACTGCTTCCGAAAATCCCATTCACAGGATACCACCTTTACCTTCAAAAGGTAATTAGAATGATGATTCTACCTATGCACCCATCACAGGGCGGAAAGTTAAGAGCAAAAGGATATTTGCAGCATTCATTTCTACGTTCAAGCTTTTAGAGCACAAACTACTATCTTAGCTGTTATCTAAAGGTCACTCACTGACTAGAGATTAAGATGAACAAAAGGCAGCTGATATGGGAAACTCTCCCTCTACACACTTTATAACACATCCTGACTGAAATAACAAGTAAAAGTTATTATGCACAAAACCCCAACAACCCCAAGACTCCAGTGTTACTGTTGTGCTTCAGTACAACACTGTTGTTGTACAACCCCAACGCTCCGGAGAACTGTTCATATACCCAGACTGCAAAAGAAAATAGCAAGTAACAAAACAGCAGCATTAAGTAACAAAACAAGGCCTTAAGCCTGTGACAAACAGCAACTTGCTTGCTGTACCCAAGTGCTCTACTGATAAAAACAGTTGGTGGAACAAAGGGACAGAGAAGCAGCAAGGATGGGTAAAGATAACTTCTTCTGCATGGGAGAACCAATGAATATACCACTCAAATATCTGCAAACTCAGACTGGAAAGACCACTTCCCTTGCATTCGTACTATCATGCATTTCCCTTCAAACTCTGATACCATCAAAGCCCAGTGTACTTCCTGTGTGGCACACTGTCCCTTGTCTGAAAGGTTGTCTTTTCAAAAGACAAAAACATTAAATTCTATGTATTTCACATGAATCATCCCTGATCCCATGTGCTTGAGGTACAATCTAATCCTGCTGCAACATGGGAACAAAGACACATATACCCCTACATTCTGCTTTGTGAGCAACCAGAGCATCAAGGCATCATTTGAGCAGTCACATTTACTGCAAGATAATGCTACAGCACAGCGTAGGCTTGAGCCTCCTTGGGCTGGGTGAAAGGGCAGTAGGCTGCTGCTTAAGGCATTAATCCGTGGGCACGGTTGAAAGAGTAGACACTATAACAGACTATTGTCCTCACTGACTTTGGGAGTGGTAACTTACCCATACCATCCCCGAGGTTTTGGAATGAAGATTTCCAGATGCACACACCCCATGTCACCACCTGGGGCCCACACCAGCACCATGTATTATTCCCCATTCCTATAGATGAGCCCCAACCCTCACTTAATGTGTGGCACTGGGTGCATTTCCCACATGGCCCCTGAAAGGCAACCTTGTGTCCCTACTCCTCCTTGCTCCGACAGCTGCAGGGTAAGAGCACCGAGTCCCAGTTTCAAGCTTTTTGTTTCAGAGTCTCATCATTTCCCATCACGAGCTGGGTGGGGGGAGATAAAGGCCGTCAGTCTGTCTGCAGAACAGGCTGGCTCTGTTTGCCCCATGCCCCAGCGAACAGAGGTTGTCAACTTTTAATGGAGCACTCAGGTTTCCACCGATGCCAGCTGCAGATAGAACGGCCCAGCAGCAAACAAATTCAGGTCTCTGGGGGCCGCTCAGATTCTCCTCTTATTTGTTAGTTTACCTGTAAAATACAGTTGGGCTAATTCTCCCTTGCATGGTTGCAAAGATACGTTTCCCTCCTCTTTGGAGCAACTGAGGGGAAAAACCGAGCAAGTGCAGCGAGGCTAATGGAGTAAGAGAGCATTTCCCATGGCTTAGGCAATAGCAGGCATTTTCTGCTGGGGATTGTTTTCTGAACACCCTGTGCAGAGGTGAAGTTGTGCAGCACTTTATAATAACTAAGATCCATTCATTACACACAAAGGTGCAGGAGGCGTCCTAATATCTACATGTTCAGATGGGCTTAAATCCAATAGCTCCTCACGACGTCAGCTGTTGAATTTATTATATGCTTATTACAAGGCCAAGAAAGGAGAAGGAGTTATCAGAAAATGTTCTTATTTGATTTTTAAATGTTAACAAAAACATTTTAATCACACCTGAAAGCACTGTGATACTAAAATGGGCCAGAATGCTCACCTGCAATTCAAATCCTCACTTATTCCATACATGAAAATGAGCCTGAATGTCTCCTCAGACTCTTTTTAGGATTCACACTGTCACCAAAGTGTTGTTCAATTCAGCTGCAAAATTTGCTGCTTCTTAGCCCCAAAGGACTTACAGCTGTGATTTAGACAGGAGCCATGAGAGAGAAAAGCTGCAGTACTGAAACTGGGTCCAGGCTGGGTTTGGATACTTGGCACCCATGTGTTTGATGACAGCTCTGATTTAGGCCTGTGAGTACAGCCTACTTAAATCAGGCTGTGAACACAGTCTTGCAGGTCAAGATTGAAATGCACCTACAAACCCAGGAAAACTTGCATATCACCTGCATACATATTTTGCAACAAAGTAGTCCACATTCCTGAGCATCCTCTCACACATTAGAAAATTTAACTTTTCTCTGAAAAATGGATTCTAGTAAAAACCAAAAATAAGCACATGCCTTGGGACAGCAGGCTCCACACAGATCCAGTTTTGCAGCTTAAGCCAAATGAAACAAGAGTGAAAAACTCTGAAAACATCACCTAGAATATAAGTGTAGATAGCCTGATTTAGAAAAAAACTTCTGACAGTTTTTCACAAGACATTTGCATAAGCAAGCTAGGGAAAAGTCACCTAGAGAAACTCATTATAGGCTGAGCATGACACTGTTTGGAGAACATTAAGAGAATAGTTATCAATGGTACACTGTTTGGGAAAATGTATTAAGCATGGTTCACAGAGGTCTGACCTTGAGCTAATTCTATTTTCAGTATTTCCATTAATGATCTCGATGACTGGATAGATCAGGTGGGAATGAGTATGTTGGAGGAAAGGACTGGAATTTAACTAATCCCAGCAAACTGGGAAAGTAGTCTGAAAAATAAGAAGCTATTTAAGAGGAGATGTTGAAATGTGTAAGTACAGAATGAATAACGAAAGCCCATATAACAGACCTGCAGAGAGGTTCCATGATCTGAGCTCACACATTAAACTCAAGGCAATAAACTCCTGATTCTGCAAAACCCACAGATGGGGAAGCAGAAACAGGAAGACGTTCTGAGACCCCGAAGTTAAAATCCTGCTTTAATCACTCAGTACCCATGAGGCCTCAGCTAGAGAACTGCCTGGCTGAGAGAAATGCTCTTAAGGAAAGACACTGACCATTTGGAGAAACTCAGAAAGACAAAAACAACTCCAGATCTACCAAACACAGCCCCCAAGGGGAGAGACTGTACCAACAGAGAACATTTTTAGTCCAGAGAAAAGAAGATTGAGCATGGATGTGATACATAAAGAGCATTGCAAAGTGAAAAGGAATAGTCTGTTCTCTGTATCACAGTGGATAGGGATAAAAAAAAATATAAATAGGCTTACACTGCAACACGAAAGATAAAAGTAAGATACTGGGAGAAAAAACCTGTTCCCTTGCCCTCTCAAACAAGCCTAATGATAGTGAAATTCTGTGACAGCCAGCGACAAAATCTCTAAAAAACAAGTCAGCTGGACACTGCAAAAGAAAAACATGCATACAGCTGATCCTTCCTTTGGGTAGGGAGAGGGACAAGATGACTTTAGGATTTCCTTCAAGACACAAGAGTTCCTGTCATTCTACATACGATCTAACAGATGACAACTCCTTACTGAAAAGGTGCAGAGAAATGCTTATCGATGACAGATTCTGAAGAGATCTTGCTAATGGACAGGACAAAAGAGGGTTTGCTTTCCTTAATATTTTTATATTGATTCTAAATTGGATGCAGTTGCTCCAAGACTCAGTGACTAGTTTTAGAACAACTGCTTCTCTTTCGAGCATCACTGCTAAGTTCCCATAACAAAGCAAGCCACGGGATTCCAAGACAAAAACACAGATGTCAGGAACAGTGTGGAAGCTCAGTATACATCTGATCTGGTACAATCTTAGACATTATCATATTGTCCTCCAAATCATACATGTAACAGAGCTCCTCCTCTTCACACACCAATGCCACAAGGAATGGACATGGCAGTGCTGCTCTGTAACTCGCTGTGCTGTTGCTGACCACGCTGCAAGAAAGGCTGCACTCCTGGAGTTAAGGAAGGAATTCTCCCACCTCATATAGTGCATTATCACTTACCTGGATTTGATATTTTGAGCTCAGAGTGACAGAAACTCTGGTACCCCAAGCACAAACAGAAAGACACCTAATTTGCAAGCCAGCAGCCACAGGCTGTTTACACCAGAGCGTCTCAGCCATAAACATTTAATTAAATCAGTCTTTTTTCAATCATGGCATATTTTCTACATCACTGCTCATTTTCAACTTGTTGCAAAGCCTCTCCTGATGTTCCTTTTTTCAGGCACTGAAATGCTGGACTCAAAGTTACTGCTACAGGCAGAAGTCAGGAACAGCCAAGTGCAGAATGGTGACACTGGGTTTGCTCAGCCCCTCCTCAGGGATTGCCCACCAAACATTCATGATACCTGCAAAAGTCCTTCCAGCAAAAACTCATTCTATGATGCTTTCTGACAGTGCTAGCTTAAAGTTCATATGAATAATGAAAATTTCAGCTTTACTAATTTAAAACAGAATCTGCTTTCACAATTAGGTGACAAACTCTGGAACTTTTGGGGATGCCTGATCCAGTTTTGTGATCAATTCTGAACTAGAACTGCTCAGTGAAAAGTGGAGATGCTTGATAACATTCATTAATTATCAACTGTTGGTTCAGGTTATTGTACTTCTGTATGGCAAAAAAAACCCCAACCAAACTAAACTCAACAGGAACATGCTTCTGAACTACATTAAGACTCTTTCTCTTATTTAGTTGGGTTTTTTTAAAGTAGCCAGGGTACCCTTAGTCACTTCCATTGATTGGTATAAAAATGACAAGTCCACTAAGTAACTGTATAATCAGCAGAAAATTATAAAATGCATCACTGATTATTGACAGCATTATTAAATGATTTACACACTAAGAGACATACATGTCTTAACCACAGTCAATTACTAATGTTATCACTTTCATTAAAAGAGAACTTACAAGTTCTCCAGGGAATTACAGACCAGTGTGAGCTTACCTCAATGCCAGATAAAACCATGAGGCAACAACCAAAACCAGGCTGGTCAATCATCCTGATAAATGCCATTCATTAAGCACCAGAAAACAAAGAAAAACTGTGCACCTCTCCTATACTGGAATTATCCACACAGCTTCATAAACTTCATAAACTGCAAAGCAAAGAAAGAAAAGCACGGAAGTAAAGTAAGAATCTGGCTTTCAGCAAATGAAAGATTAAACAAGTGCTAAAAAACTCCACACTAACTCAGTGTTGTTTAACTAGTGACCTTCCAGAAAGGGAAGAATTACAACTGGACAAGATTTGCAAATAGCAGAAAGTTAATTTAGCTGGCAGGAAGAGAAGGACTAAGAACTTCAGTATCACCAAAGCTAGGCTGAAATTCAGTATTGACAAGTGAAAGTTAACCACAAAGGACGTACAAATCGAACTACACTGATACATTAACAGAAGGCTCCAAGATAAAAGATTTGGGCATTACTGTGAACAGCTCAATAGAACACAGATCCTGCACAGCAGGACTCTGCTTAAGAAAAGGGACAGATATTATCCAAATTATTAAAATGCCACTGATGAATCTTCATTTTGAAGATCATATAGATTTACTAAAAGTATTAGAAGCACGGGTAGTTTTCTATACCAACAGAGGTTGCAAAGACTTGCACTTCCGAAGAGAGATGACATCTGATAAACAAATTAGGAGCAGGAAGGAAGGGAAATCATGACTTCTGTTCCATCAGAACATGAAATCAATTCAAAATAGCAAATTATAATTGCAGTTTCATAATTAGCTTGTGGGTTATAGCGCTAGAAGATATCTTGGAAAATGCATTTCAGCAGTTTTTTAAATGATTGTGTATTTGTCTGGCTAACAGAAAAACCCACACTTACTCTAGACAGAACAAAAATACAAGTTTTCAGGCTCAGAGGACACAAGATATCCACGAAGTGTGAGGAGTCTGGGGAAACAGTTCCCATAAGTAGGTTATTCCATAATTACCCATGGCAGAAGTTTTTGTATTTTCCAAGTGTGTGATGCTGGAGACATTAAATGCTAATGTTTTAAAATCTATGTATCCCTATCTTCCCTTGAATCTGCTTGAAAGCAGGAGAGAAGAAAAATGAGGTAAGGGAGCCTGAGCAACTCAAAATACATCAGCCCGCAAGGCTCCCTCACACCCAGCGACTCGCTATGCATGGAGTGTTACCCACAGCTGAGATCAGCAGATCAGAGACGGGGAAACCTCTTCAGGCAGCTCTTCATTTCTAGGCAGGACTGAGAATTGGAGCTGCAGAAGTGCCAAACTTAGTAACTGATGACCAAAGACAAGGACAGGGAACCTTCCTGCACTGGCAGCATCACAACAGGAATAAGTGGACAAAGGGGCAAGGCTGACACACCATGGTGAAACAGTCCAACAATTCCCCTATTTGTCATTCAGTTCTGAGATTTTGTCTTTACACCTCATGTATGATCTGTGAATCTGTAGCTCTCCCCTAAACTCAGGCCCCTCGGAACAGACAAGGTCTGATCAGGAAGATGAATGCTACCTACCTGGAGGAACATTTTCTGATGATCCGACTCAAGCAAAACATACCTGCAGGCAGGAGGGTGCGAGCTAATCCCTGTTGTGCTGCAGCCCCACAGAGGCAGCTGATCCTTCTGCAATTCCAAACTGCCAGTCAAAGCTTTAACATCTTAATACACAGCATGCTCTAATTAAAAATTTTAATTAAGGGGAAAAAACCCCCACAACACTAACTAGCAAAACTAATGTTGCAAATTAGCAAGACTTACTTACAAATTGAAGGTGGTCTTTGCTGCTCTTTCATAGATCGCATTTATGTTAGTATTTTAAGCAAATAACTGTGGACAAAGTTACAACAAGTTCACTTCTGCCCATTTTAGTAGTGGGACACCAGTACTATTTCCTAGATGAGTCTCCTTTGTTGGGGTACATGGAAACACCACAGACAATCCATCTTAGCATCTGCCTTTGGAAGGCAGATCAAACCAAAAATGGACCATATGGACAAACTCTGTCTGCATTACCTCAACAAAAGATGAAGTTATCTCAGACTTCCTCTTTTGCCTCAGGAAAGAAAGGAAAAGTTCTGAGGAATCTGGACAAACTACCCTCAAGGTTAGCAACAGCAGACTTGGAAGTGGCCTTTGCATGGCAGCAAGGGAAATGTGGGAAGAGAAGCAGCAGGAACTACAGTCTGAAGGCTCTGCTCCACCTCTGCAGCATCTCACATGTGACAGCAGACAACTCACTAAAGTCACACTCCCACGTCTGTACCCATCAGTTGGGCACGGATTCACTGCACAGACACATCGCTGAGAGTGAGTTGTATGTAATGTTTTTGAAATACATCATATCAAGGGCAAAAATTGTCAAATACTGTCAGCATTTGGAACTGATGAAATGCTTTGCAAGAGCTTTTCTTGCAGCAGCTTCAGCTTTAAAAGAGATTGTATATGTTAGAAACCTGTGATACTTAAACATTTATATACCAACAGAATTACTAAATAAGTGTGCTCAGATACTGTTATTACAGCAGTTCTAGGTCTCTACAAATACATTTCAGCCTAAATCTGTGCCTCGCAGTTTTGTTTCTTGACTGCTCTATTTTCATTCCAATCTGGCAAACCTCTGTGCTCTTGCACTGTTCTAAATCCAGATCTCTTGCTGAAACTGCCATGCTTTGACACAAGATTTACAACTCAACTTAGAACTGTGTGGAGACCAAACTGTCCATTTACCCAGTGGGGTTGTAAGCACAGATTAATTTTCACAGTTAAAAACAACACAACCCCACACACAGACTGAAGTATAAAAGCATTTGCATTTTTCTCCAAACAAAATGCTTCTCTTACCAGAGCTCCCCAACTACCTTTTTAAAAAGGCAAGATGACATAATATCATCCCTTCCTTTTCCCTGCCACAGTCATTAGCAACAAAACCTTATTTGTTTCTTTTTTAGATGAACTAAGATGTACATGAGAAAACACATCTTGTGCTCTTAACTTTCTGCCCTCGTGCCAGAAGACTGTTTATACCATCCCACCTTTCCCTTCAGCTGCCATAGGTTACAATAGGTAGCTGAACACTTGCCAAGGAAATCAGCCAACAGTCTGACATCCTTCTTGTATCTTAAGAGGTAAAGCGAAGCGAAGAAAACTTTCCAGCAAGAATTCGTGAGTAGTCCAACATTTCAAATCTTTTCCATGGGTATACTCCTCTTATTAACCTTTGTAAGGAAATAAGTGATGATGAGACTTAAGAAACATGGGTTTTGATGCACAGAACACCACTTGATGGATCTGAATTAGTGTCTCACTCTTACATTAAAACTATATCACACACAGAACATCAACTCTGTGTCTAAATCTCAAGGTATGAAAAAAAAACCAGCTGAAGAGAATAAAAGCATGCTTGCTCACCCTCCTGCATGAGCTGCATTCTGCTCTGGGGGCATGTGCACTCCCCATGCAAAAACCCCTTTTGAAGGGAACCTTCTGAGCCATGCACACAGCACAGGTCACCCAAGCACCCTCTCCCCTCTTTTCTCAGTACCTCAGTCCAAGTGCTTAAATGCTCAAACAGGACAACTCATAGATTCTTTCACTACAAAGAATGCAAAAGCTACATGGCAAGGAGATTCAGAAAAATCAGACACAACTAAGTAAGTGGGTAACAGAGGCAAACAAGCTTCAAAACAGACAAATGCAAATTAATGCATATAGGCGAAAGTTACACGATGCTACACTTAGAACTGGGAGTGTTAACTCAGAAAAGAGACTTTGGAAAATTCACTTGATTCTCTACAATCACTGGCTCAGTGTGTGGTGACAACCACGAAATCAATTACTAGAAAGGATATCACTGGCAAGACAGAAATCATTCCTATGCTGTCATATAAAAATGGGTATTTCTGTAATAAGAAATGGGAAGTTAAAGAATACACACAGACAAGGAAAACATCTCAGATGCCTAATTTTTTTGGGGGGGGGATAATTTTGGTTATTTCCAATTCCTGCACAGTAAACAACTAAGTACCCCATCTCAATTTCTAATGCCCTCATAGAGAGTATAATCAGCATTCTGCAGAATCCCATATCCATTAAAAGGGGTGGGCACCTATGTAGATATTTCAGTAACTTCACAGTTACTATGAGAGCTTCTGAAAGACCTTGATCTTTCCAGGTAACAAAACAGTGTTCTCACAGAAGGTGCAGAGTTGAACTGAGCTTTGGTTGAAGTGAAGCTTAAGACAGAAAACTAGATGAGGGATCACTTACTTTAGCAAAGAAGAAGAAATTTAGGCAAAACCACTCTGTGGGGTTTCAGTTTCAGCTTGTCCCTATGGAATGCTGTTTTGGGAATGAATTCACCATGAGGGCATGGATTCCTCCTAACTGTCAGAGTGAAGTTACAGGCACTAAAATATCAGTTTTCACAGAAAATAGTATAAAAGAACTGGTTCCTACACATCTGAATGGGGGCCTCATACAGCCTAATAAAAGTAATTTTGCAGTTCAAAAAGGATGGACTCTGATTGACATGAATGAGGCCCTTGAGAAATCCAAGCATGATCAATCCAAACACAAGAAGACTGCATGACTTCCAATCAAAGGAGAAGAAACTGATGTAAACAGAACAAGCTAGAGCTGATGATTAGACTAGATTTCTTAAAGGATCAAGAGTAATCAGATCAGTTTAGCCAAAATGCCAATGCAAGAGTGTTAGCAGGCACCTCAGTCGCTACCACAGTTGTCAGCTTAGCAGCACTTGATCCAGACCTCAAATTACCTTTTGGTTAAGAAATATAAGCTAGAACAGGCAGGACTGGCAAGGACTCAGTAGTCAAAAAGACAGTCATGTTATTAAGAATGAGCCTTGTAAAGCAGCGTAGGGCTCAGATGTACCAAAGATCTTGCAGGATTTATAATTCTGGTCAGTGAGTTCCTTTCACAGCTGACTCTGAGCTACAAAAAGAGAAGAATCTGATAGATTCCCTCTCCTGTCATTTACTAGGAAAAGCATACAAATGCATATCAGAAACGTGTGGTCCTGAGACAAAGGTGTCCTGTAGAGGACTCACCTTTGACAAGCAACAGTCACCTTGAGGGGGAAGAAGATGATCTGAGCCTTGCACACTGATTATACCACCTTGGAAAAGCATTCATATCAGACACAAATAAAAACAAAGAACTGTCATACTTACTAAGGAATGAAAAATCCATTTTACCCTAAATTATAAGTCCACTAACAACTGGAACTAAAACCACCCCAGTAGGCAGCAGGTGTGGGAAAGACTCCATATTCTGACCTTGGCAGCAGGAAATAAGCAGATCCACTGTACTCTTTCTCCTCTTACATATTGTCTACAGTAAACGTACAACTGTGTCAAATGATGTTTTTAACCTGTTTTTGCACAAAACAGCAGGAGGATTTGTGGGGAATCCCAGAAGACTGCCAATATCTTGCTTTAAACACAACTTCCCCAAACCCCTGGATTCCTTCTGGATGCCCATCATCTAGCAAAACTGGCCTTACAAACGGAAGTCCTACCATTCTTCCCCTTCTCCCAGGCTTGGTAAGTTAGCTCACAGTGCTAGGCTCTATCTTAAAATTATTCTCTCTACATCCTCAGTAAGTTTGTTTAAAAGTCATGTGTTTGTACATAAAGAGCTTTCCAGCTCACTGCAGATATTAAACTACAGGGAAAACATGAAGAGTTTTTGAAACTGTTAGTAAGGTAGCATTCCTCTGCTGCCTTTAATCCTTTATTTCACAGGATCCCAGAGCACTTTACCAGATGTAAACACAGAGCTGCTCACCCAGCAGTCCTGGGGTGGACCGTGGCTGCTCTAGGACAGAAATGCACCGTTTTAGCTCCCGGCCACACTGGGCTTTCCCTCTTGCTCTGCCACCCCGTGGCTGTTCAACTATTCAACAGGCAAGGAAAGTGCCCAATGCCCAGAAAGAGAGGTCTCGTACACACCAGGAACTTCACTAGTGGAGGTGGCTCATTTTTCCATAGGCAGGTACTTGCAACCAATCAAAACAGGATTTAAGAAACAAAGCTGTTTTCAACAGAGCCAGAGACACACCTAGAAAGGACACTGGTACCTCGGGGTTTGGTCAACAGATTAGAGTTGATGGCTCTGTCCTAGTCACTAAATGAATTGTGTAAATCTCAAGGTATGAGATTTTCTCCAGCTTCTATTTTAATAGAAGCTGTTCTTTGAGAGCTGGGTTGCAAGCCTGATTCAAACCCTTCATTCTCAGTTCCAGTGCATACCCCCTTTTTAGGTGGGGAGACTCAGCTTTGATTCCAAGCAAAGGATGCCACCTACTGAATCCTTGCTACCACGAACACAGCTTTGACCCTAATGGCTCCAGACCTCTGGCATGATCACAAGCCAGACTGCAGTCCCAAAATAAATTCCAAGGAAAAGTAGAAAACAGGCTTGTAAAAACAAAGTTTTTCTCCCTTCTACTCTGCCCTCAACCCAAAGATGTATTACTCACCAAACATCTGCACAGCCGTAATAATTCCTAGTTTTGCAACACTGACAACCTTAGCAGTATTAAAAAACACTCCTTACATCTTTATTCCATTTTGGATTCATTATAATAGAGTCTGACAATGTATCCTAGTACAGTACATTCTGCAACATTTAACCCGTGTTCCCAGTTGCTGTTCTTAACTTCACGGCTTAATGACACAGAGTCAGTAGATCACAATATGACCCTGTTAATATTTTTTTAATGCCATTTTTACAAATTACAGCATAATGCACTGATTATGAGGATGAAAGGAAAGTCTCCACGTCTGTCTGGAAACCAAATAAAAGAATGTTTGAACATCTGTTCATCCTGCAAATGTCTTTAAAAGCTTTGATTTTCCCATAATCATTTTGTTCCACCATTTCACCCTTTTTCAAATGTGTATCCAACAGCCTCAGGACAGCAGCCAGAGATCTGCAGTAATAGCACATTATAATCAAAGTTCTTAGGCACACTTAAGTTCTCCTTTTGGAATTCTATATTGGGAAAAACACAAAACCAAACCCCAATCTTCAACAGATTCCTCTCCAGCTCTCCACTGCACACAAACCTCTGCGAGGGGAGCAAAATGAGAGGATGGGGCTTTGCCACAGGGGCAGAGCAGAAGGACAGGATACAGCAGCAACTGAAGGGACTCATGTGAGGCACAGCACACACCCCTCAGCACAGCTCCTGTGGGTCTGTGGTAGCTGTCCAGGAGACTCTGCCCAAGTCACAGCCTGAACAGAGGCAGCTACTGAACACACACAGGGGCTGGTGTGAGCTGAAGGGCAAGAACCTTCCCCACCATGCTGGGCTCCCACAGCAGGTGTTGGGAGCCCTGCCAGCACCCAAATTTACATCTCCTTCTTCAGAGGCAAAAGTAGAGCCAGAGCAAGGAGAATCAATGATAGGAAACAGGAGGACTGAGGAGGAGGGTAGGTCTTGGACTGAAAGGATGGAAGGAAAATGCAGAGTTAGTATGCTAGTCTGGAAATGAGATAGAAGACAGGGGGAAGATTTTAAAAGTATGTTTACAAGAGACTGGACAAGAAAAGGATAGAGGTCCAACTCTGGAAGTTGTTGCTGTTTCCTCCCTTGAAGTATCCCAAGCAAATAAACCATGGGACCCTCAGCACCAGGAGTCCTTTCAGCCAAGCAGAGGGTTGCAAATCTACTGTTCAGGGTTAATGAGTTTTCAAAGGGATCAAGTTCCATAACAGCAGACTCACTGGCCAATCCACAGTGCAGGGGGGTAAAACATTAATTAGGTAGTCCTTTGCAAAAATACATATTCCCATTTACACTGACAGTCTCTTCTCCAGAACTAGTAAAAAATGCCTCAGAAATGAGGAAGACAAAAACCTGTAATTGCAAGGCTAACAATTCTGGAAGCACCTCTCCTGATCACTCTCCTTTTCTTCCCAATACTCCAGAGTTGGCAGAATTTAGCAACCTATTTAAAATTTGGCATTGACACTAGAACTACACAGATACAAACAGAAGTTTCTTAACAATTCATTTCAATTTTTTTTATGAGAAGGTTTTTTTTTCTACCAATAATTTTTAGACTAACCTGGGATGATAATAACACCATTCCTTCTATGTCATCTGTTTCTCTGTGTTCCATCACTGCAGCATCTTAGGCAGAGGTAACAGTGCAGAGTACAAAACAGGATTTGATAAAGGCTTGAAAGAAAGATAACATTATAAATGTTCTTTCCAAAGACTGCCTTTGGGGGTGTCTGGGAAGAAGTGAGAAATGGGGAAGGAGAGGTGACAGGGGTGTGAAATGCATTTTTTCCATTACAGAGGGATACATTTTCCAGCAAGGCTGGCAGTGCAAGTCACGTTAAGCCACAGCTGAAGTTGCCTGCCTAATTCCTCTGGGATCACACTGAAAGCATACCCCATAATCTTAAGGGATGTGCTAAAGCTTTGCTGGGACTCACTCAGCAGAAACTGTTTGGGATTATTACACAAAGCACTAATTCTGTTCTGATTTAAAGGGGCACCATGAACCTAGTTTAGACACCAGACTTGCCCTGTCTCACGACTGTCCAGCTGTAAATATCCTCTCAATAGCTGATAGCTTTGCCATTTGTATCCACTGTGATTACCTGGAAATTAAAAGGAAAAGATTGAAAAAATCAGGATCGTGTTAGCATGATGGACTCACGCCCATCAGTGGATGATCAATGATTAATGAGTGTAGCAATTTATTAGTTATTT
Organism: Neopelma chrysocephalum; assembly: GCF_003984885.1. Classification (NCBI taxonomy): domain Eukaryota; kingdom Metazoa; phylum Chordata; class Aves; order Passeriformes; family Pipridae; genus Neopelma; species Neopelma chrysocephalum. The sequence goes on from NW_020897809.1 coordinate 6,171,880, forward strand.
ACTTCCATGTGCAACTAATGCACTTACATTATACACACGGTCACCGTCCATGGTTGACTTCAGTGAACAGGTCAGAGGCTTCTGTTGAGCATCAACAAGAGGTACTCTTTTTGTTCAAAAGACAGGAACTAACATTTTCCATGCTGACAAGCCCAAGTCCAATTTCTATTCCACACCACAGCTTTTGTACCTGTAGAATTGTTGTTAGTCTTCACATTAAGGTGTCTATGCTTTGTATGTAACAAAGAAGGGATATCACCAGTGCTCTCCTTTTTATGAGCCTAGGACACGAAATTGAGAGGGAGAACTAAAGCAGCCATGAAATCCCTATTAAACAACTAATGGTTTCTAAAGCATCTTGGAGATATTCATTTTACAAGGCTTATGCAGCAATCTTCTATCATTATTTTAATGAAATAAAGTCCTTGACTATTTCCAGAGGCAACTTTTTCTTTCACACACAAAAGACACTGTGGTTCCAAAAAAAAAAAAAAAAAAAAAAAAAAAAAAAAAAAAAAAAAAAAAAAAGAAAACAGAGAAAACAGTTCTGGAATAGGATTCACTGCAGAACAGGCAGGAAATTCAGAAAAGTTATATAAAATGCCACTGAAGATAGGTTCTGAACCTTTGGAACAGCAAACAGAATAATTAAGACTCTCAGTCACACACATTATTATGTTTAATATGAAAAACATTTCTAGATATAAATCATATTTATAAAAAACATCCATACCATCTCTCAGATAGCATCTTACATAGCTGCAGCTGAAGGAATGTGAAACATCCATTTTAGGTTTCACCTATTAAACTGTGCGCTTTCTGTCTCCTGCTTTGCTCAGGGAAGTAAGCCTTAGAATAATCAGCTTCCCTTTGTGGGTCACATGAAATTCACATCCTGACTTGATTTAGATTTATACTGGTGGCAAACTTCTAAATCAAGAGAAACTTCAACACAATTCTCCAGAAAAACAGTGCAATTACAATGTACACCCAAATGTGCTCATCTGGCAGGTGACATTATCTGAGATACCATAAAGATTCACATCACAAAGATGACAAAATAAGCAAATTCTAACAAACAATATGAGATGGCAGAGATCATGGAAGGGGGCACATAATCAGCAGAAGCTTCCAGGCTCTGTTGGTGAAGAAGGAACAAGTCTAATGTGTCCAGAAAAGAAATACATTCCACCTCAAATCATTTCAGTCTGGACTTTCAGGTGCTATTAGAGGCCTCCCTTACTTCTCAGGATTGAATCATTTTCTTCTGCGTGTCAAAGACGTATCTCTTAAAGCTAAGAGAGATAGTGACAGGTTGGGTTGAATCATTCTTGCTGCTTTCATCTTCCTTGGTCATATCCCCCTTCCCTCCCTTAGATTTCTTCTTGGAGGCAACAGTAAGAAGCATCTTGGTATCTGGCTTCAGCCCATCTGCAAGAGAACAGGAACACACATCATAAACACATTCAACATCATATTTTAGTACAGCTAGAAAAAATAAGCAGCCAAGTTTACGTCTGAAATCAACCAAAGAACATAAGAAAGTAAATCAAGTGCATTAGGAAAGTCATATTTCTGCATCAGACTTTTAGAATATGGTAACTTACACAAAAAATAAGAGAAGTCTTTAAACAAAGTTTACAAAAGTGATATCCCCAAATCCAGTGCAGTATCCTAAATCTTTCTGTTTCCATCTACAGCTTTTAAACTATTAAACACAGGCAAGAATTTAAACAAGCCAGACCAACTTGCCTGGTCTAAGCCTTTTACTTAGCAGGTCTTTCCTATTATTTACACCTAAAGTTTACATACCCAAAGTTTCTTGTCATCACTAAGAATATTTATAAAAATACAAGTCATGAATAAAAAACAACCAGTAAAATACTAAAATTATGTACAGTCATAAGAGTCAGAAGGTTCTAGAATTCCTTTAAGTCTATTTCCCAGATTTACCAGAAGCACACTGCTTTATTTTATAATTTGCACTCTGCAAGTTATACAGTTTTGTGTTTGTTTAGGGGGGTTGTTTGTTTGGTTTTGTTTGCTGGGTCTTTTGTTCTGTTAAAACACAGTGTTTGTTTATTGGAACAAATAGCATTGTTTATTGGAACTAGAATTAACCTGCACAGAATTCCACGGATCTAACTTGAGTCTTTCTCCAGACATTTGTGCCACACAAAAATATTTGCCCTTTTCTTCCTAAACGGCCAGGGTTTATAATAAGTTCCAACGCATTGGTGACATTTTAGATAAGAAATGCAGGATAACAAAGTCCAAAGAAACGCTGTAAAACAAGAGAGATGCAACTCCTAAAGGACCACTGCCGAAAACTGCTTGTACAAAGCAGAAGACAGCAAACTCCTCGGAAGCTTTTCAGTGCCACCTGAATACGGTGCAATGTGGTTCTCAGGCATTTGGCCAAAATTAGTTCAGATATTTTTAACCTATGGTGTCACATAACCTTATCTCAAACACTTTATCAGCTTCTCTCCCCTCATATTGAAATTCAGATGTGGATTCTCATATCACGGCCTGACAAAAAGATTGAGATGCTTATGATTTACTGGAGACAGGAGGTCTACAGGCACAGGTGATTTGCTCCAGCTCAGACACGTCCAGAGGCACTCACAGCTGATTGCAGGGGGATGTGGCCCCAGAGCCCACCTTCTCATCTTGCTGTGTCAGAGAGCAAATTGTTCCAGGCGGCATTCCCACCACATGGCCAAGGGAAAGGAAGAAACGAGGAAGTGTTGAAGCAAAACCAGGAAACTGCCCATTTGCCATCTCATAACCAGATGCTGTACACCAGCCCTAAGGCCCTGCAGTGCAGCCACAGGGATACTTTTAGAGAGAAAGGGGTCAGTCTTGCTTTTTTGGAAAAAAAATAAAAATAATATATGAAATGCAAGCACCCCAAAGAGGAGAAAAGCAGCACGTTTTGTATTTAACTAAATAAATTACAGCCTACACTAAGGCTGCAGGAGTCCAGCATCAAGCAGAATCAACTTTGTACAGTTCTGCAAGATCTTGCATTTCACAGTCATGGCAGCTGCTGTTTTCTCTTTCCAGATGGTAGAACACAAAAAAAGCAATGATTATTTCATTGTGAAAATAATTGAGACTGTTCCTCCTTGATGGCTGAGAAGTCTGATAATGACTATCTTTGCACGTGTAAGGTTCAATTAATCAAACTAGGTAATATGGGGTGGCGGGACCACATATTTACTGTATGATTTTATTACATTGTATAGTCATGTTTGATGCAGCTGTTTCAATTTTTTAATTGGATGCTTTCATATAAATCCCATTAATATCGTTACCCTTACAATCATTCCAAACTTCACTGTGAAAAATAATTTATCACTACATGAAAAGCAACTTATTTTCTATTTGGAAAGCTCTGAGAACATCTTGGGTCCTGCCAGAAAAAAAAACAGCAAGAGTCAAAACAGAGAAAAACAAAATAAAACCAGCAAAAAGAGTGATCTCACACAGCCTCGCTCTATACCTTTGCAGGATTTATTTAATATTTTATGTTTTCTACTGTTTTGACCAACCTAAATGTAAGTTTCCCTGCACAGGGTTTCCTCCACTTTCTTGGGAAGACCATTTATTTTTTTGGACAAAGAAACATTTCATTTTGCTTACTAGTTGGTTTCCCTTTCTGGGTCTTATCACTATTACTAATGTTGCTGTTACTGGCACAGCACTGTTTAAGAAAGATGTTTAACTAAATCCTTTCAGAAAGATACACTTTAATTAAAGCAAACAAATCCTAAAACACTTTTATTTATGTTAGCAGGCTTCGCTAGACTCTAATTTTCAAAAATGCTAATTGGCGGAAAGGAGAGAGGAAGGGAGGAGATGTGGTATTAAAATTGCAGCCAAAATTTTCCCTTATGGGTATATGAAGTGAGGCACCCAGGCTGTCACTGCAAGCCCTTGCCCACAAGGGTGATGCCCCCAGTGAGGGTCGGCCTCTCACCCCAGAGAGACACTCAGCTACAGCAGCAAGTTGGGAAAGTCTCAGCCACGAGGGTGAAACAACCACTTTGGGTAAACCAAGCTTCAAAAACTGCCAGTGACATCAGTGAGACAGCCTGACATCTGAAACCTGGCACAGCACCTTCGGTGTTCAAACAAAGCATCTCATGTTTGAAAATTTTCATTTTTAAGAAAAAATGATATGCTGCATGTGGAACTCTACTGGGGAAAACATATTGAAAACTGCGCAATCTCACCTCCTCCACTCTATCGCCAACTTCCACATAGGAGAAGTAAAGGTACATACCTCACCTGCAGCCCTTAACACCTATTTGGGCTAAATGAGGTATTACAGGTAAGAAGTTTGCAGAAGAAATGGAAGAACGTGGTAGTTCCTACCAGTGAAATGACGGGCTGACAGCCAAAGGCAGCTCAGGTATTATTAAACTCAAGGTATCTAAATTACCTAATCAGATCCCGTGGCCCTTATTCTGCAAACAGATTAGGTGGCTGGCATCGTACCCTGACAAATGGCATTTTCTGTTTTTCTGCTCTGGTGCCAGGAGGTCTCAGGGCTGAGGAGGCTCTGTGACACAAAGGAGCAGGCAGGGAGAGACAGGCACAATCGGGGTTTCATCTACCTCCGCGGAGTTCTCGCGTTACACACAATGCATACTTTACATTTTACAAAACCAAGGAAATGAAGGGAAATATATCTGTCACCGAAGAAGACATCAGACCTTTAATAGCTGAAATGACGGATATTTTTAGATGGAGGTCTAGTTTAACTTACTTACATTAAGGGTCTAATCTCTCCTGAACAATAGCTATGTTAGCTTGAACACATAGTGAGAAATCTGTTCCATTAATTAAGTGCTGCCTGTACTACTCGGATTTGTAGCAAATGTTAATAGATTTTTTTTTTCTTCTTCTGTTGGACAATTACTTTATTTTGCCAAGTTGCTAATGGATTAAATTGAAAAGGCCCGTGTGTTAAAAAGAAAAAGACTTCAGCTTCAAAGTTCTAAGAAATGCTTTGCATACAACAATGGAAAATACCTATATATTAATATTATTAATGGGCCATCCTCAAAGGCACATAAGATATGTGAAAGCTTAGCAAATTTATTCCCACCCATCAAAACCATGTCTGTAACAAGAAGTGCCCAGACAAGGTCTTATGCAAAATGTGCTTTTAGCAACTAACCCAGGTTAGACATGAAAATCTAATTGTAAAACAGTTTCATCTACTTCATTCTTTTTGTTTCAACTATTGTCAGTAATTAAGAAATAAAAATACGGGCTCTTTAATATCCTTTGTCTCAGCATGGCCTGAAGGATTTAGTCCAAACTGATCCATTTATAAAAAATAGTAAAAAAAGTGAATTTTCAAATTCAAATGAAAAGCAAATACCACATCAGGAAAAATTTTCCAAGTCTAAGAAAAATGTTACATGCACAAAATAAAGGATAAACATAATATTTTACACAATTTTCACAAATAAAAAGCTAGCAGCTTAGTGATTTGCTGTGTCTTACATAGTTAAGAGCATTGGAGCCTCGAGTTTTATAATTATTCATGCAAGAAATTTGCATAGAAACATGCAGATTTCAGTAATATCATACGGAAATTTCACATTGTAGAATTCTGGACCCCTTCCTGTGTATAAATATAGAGAATGAATTTAGCTCCCCTCCCTCCCCCCAGTGAAGATACTCCCAGGTTTTAGGTTTCTATAAACCTTAGTTTTCTCCTTACATTAATCCAGAGACCAGAACAGGGCGATGAACACCCTCCTGTGGATCCCGTGGGACAGTGTCCACACCAGCCCTGCTGGGAGTGCCGACCAGGACACAAATCACAACACACACACATGGCCATAGCCAGCAGGGTTTGCTTTTGCTTTGTTTTTACTACTTCTTCACTGAAAGGAGGACAAAAGCTGATACAGTATCTGCTCCTTTAACTCCTTTGCAGGGTGAGGGAGTACCACCGTGCTTTTTGCCCATATACCTTTTAATTTCAACTGTTACCTGTTTAACGTGGATTCTACTTTACCTTTTATACAACTTCCCACTTCACATCCTCCTTCACTTAATGCTGTCATTCCTTATCAACATCCTCTGTCAGTTTTGTTGACTTTTTTCTCTTATTAGCCTTCTGCTCTCCTGCTCCTTCAAAGGTCTCTAAGGGTGGTCTCTGCTATTTCTTTCTAATTTTCAGCTCCTCCTTCCTTGACTCCCAAATTGCACTTGCTATTCAGCCCTTCAGGAGTTTTATTTCTCTCTCTCATTTTCCAACTCTTTTTCAAATTTTCCATTTCCATTTCCTATTTTCACAGATCTCTTCAATATTTAGGAATAGTCCTGCCTCCAACAAAGCTAATGAAACGTTGTGTTTGAACGGAAGATTCTAAAGACTGAATGCCAGACACATTTTAGATGAGAAGCAAGATAATACAGTATCTCCTTGTAGCCCAGCCAGAGACAGGAGTAACTTTTAAGCAACTGATAAACCCATCATTGAAAACAGGTGTAATAATATAGGTGCAGGGCACGCTCTCCAGCACAGCCAGGGAGAATAATTTATTTTGCTGAACTTCAACAACTCCCTTCTCATATGCACACTTGTAAAAAAAGTTTATTGCTAACTATCCCGGTGAGCACCAATGAACACAAAAGTATTTGCATGGATGATTACACAGTTTTTTTACTGCATCAAGAATTGGAATAGAGAAAAAAAAAATCATGTTAAAAGAATTCAAGTCTCCCAATCAATGAGAACTTTCCTTTCAAGCCAAAATTAAAAGCCCATCCTACCAACAGGAAAATTAGCCAATGTATTAACACCACCCCCCTACACTGGTACTTGCCATGGTTTGGTGGAAAAGCGCTGGCTCAGGATTCTTATGACACTGTTAAGAAGAAGCACAGTAAGGCTACACCAGTAGCTACCATAGGAAGAGAAACTATTCCTTTTTGCATTACATATTAAGAAACGGCTAGACTACTCTTAACTTGCTAATATTATCGCCAAGCCTTCCATTCCATTCAGGAATTTGTGAGCAGACTTTCAGTGGGAAACTGAACTTGCTTTACCTTCTGTAAACAAAATGTCCTATTCACTTCTTTTTGAACGCTGCAGGTAGAAGACTCGGCTACCTGCAACTTCCTGTCTCCTGTCAACATTCAAATGTTAAAAATTGACTGAACATCAGAGAATGAGCGAACATAGTACATTTGATGTTGGAAATAATTTTTATCCGAGGCAAATGTAACCTTTTAATATGACAGGCAGACATTTTTCTTTCTTCCCAAGGGAAGGAAAAAAAAAAAAAGGAGCAAAACTTGAAAGAGGCAAAGGGTTGGGGATAATCCTCACTCACAATGGATCATTCGTAACAGCTGGTTTTCACAATTTCAGGATTTCCTTAAATTGAACCCTCAGAACCTGAACCCTAATTACACAGTTAGAGAGTGTGTGCCTGCATCAACTCTCCTGCTAACAGAGAGTACAAAAGCCAGTTGACCTGAAAATCAGAAATAATTAGAGCCCCAGATGGAGACATCCATGCCACAGTCGGATGTAGAGGGGCTGCACCAGAGAGTGGATGAAGACCAGCCTCTCCCCTACCTTACTGCAATGATGGAATGGAAATAGAAACTTTTTGCCAGTACTGCAGGACTTGAAAATCCTGTACTTAAGCACAACACAAAACTAATTCCTTTTTTTTTCTTGCAACAGCTATGTATATTCATATCCAAGACTTAAAAAACTTATTTACCTTCGTCCAAAGAGATTCAAATAAAGCAGCACTCCTATCTGTTTCAGATTGTGATTAACTTTAAAACAAGACTAATAAATTTATCATTGGTTTCCAGCAAAATAAATAGAATTACCAGAGGTATAAGAGCTGGTTCTCATGCAATACAATAGCAAGCACAAGTTAGTTTTCCACCTAGTCCCAAAACACATCAGCAGTTCTATAAAACAGTTATCTGTGTTCTAAAATCATGAAAAATTCATGCAATATCCCTAAAGTAACATTCTGGACTTTTAATTGAAACAAAAAGCAGAAGCATTCCAAAATAAGAGGATCAGTTTGCCCAGCCCTCTTGTTAGAGTTATCTATACAGTCAGGCAGAAAGCATGCAAGAATAACAGAAAATGTAGCATCCTGTTGCTTCAACTCTTTACATTGAGCTATCAGCTAGCAACTCTGCTCCTCTGCTAAAGATACCCAACAATCCTACCCTTTGATTTTATTCAAGCTAAAGGTGGTCGTTTTTCACCATCAATATCCCAGCAAAAAAAACCAAACCAAAAAATGAAAAAAAATCACCACACCAAAAAACAAACCAAACCAAACACCAAAATCACAAAAAAACCCCAAACTAATCATGAAAAATGAGATCTTTATGAGCCTTCCAAGGACAAAAAAACCCTGTGTTACTCTACCCATAAACACTATACCAGGAACATCAGATACACCACACCACATCTAGCAGACTGGATCACTGGTCATCTAGAGACTGCTGGTCCTATCTAGCTTGGCATCCCATCTGCCTGTCATTAACATATGTTGCTTCAGAAAGAGAAGGAATGAAACTGTGTCCTGAACTAATTGGAGCCTGGGATCAGGCAGGAATTCTCTCCCTGACATCACGGTCAGTATGTCAACACCTATGAACTTTCTTTAGGCAAAGTATTTAAGTACAGTTCTACAGGAGCCAATCTACTCTGTTCCCAGGTATTCATCACCATGATGAACAAGTACAATATGATTACCAGGACAATTTTAATGCAACAGTTGACCAGAGATTCACTGAAGAAACAAGGAATACTCCTTTCCTTACTACCCTCAGGAGCTCAGGATTTGAGCTGCAATTACTTTCACAGATCAGGGAGTGAATTTTACTTATGTAAATCCCTTTGCAATTCTCCAGTAATTCTCTTTTGAATTCACACCACCTTTCCCATATCTCTTGTCAGCTCTCTCAAATATTCTGCTGGAGTTCCAAAATCCACAGTAGATTCATTTTTCTCTTCTTGCCAGTAGAAGATCAGCTATTACCACCTCGCCTGGCTTGTTAATATTAATAGGACTACAACATGAAGTTGGTCAGAGAGCAACCAGCCTCCAAGGAGACCAGAAAGGAGACTCCTTCCTGAATCATACTAATGCCTCAGTGTGGTGTTTGGGATCTATGCAAAACATCCATAATTCATTGTTTGATGACAGAGGCAAGAAAAAAAAACATTTTATGGCCATTTTGAGCAGAAGTAGACTGCCCCATGTCCCAACCAAACACTGCTGTGACAGGCAGTCTGCATCAGCAGAGCTATTCCCGCAGTCTCAGCTTGGCAGACTGTTTGGAAATCCTTAACTAATAAAACATTTTCCCATAAATTGGGGAACAGCTGCCCTGTACCACATCAGAGAAGGCTGCAGTTCAGTGGTGAGCAGAATTGAGTCTTGTGTATCAATTTGTTAAGTTTATACAGGCTTTTGGACTAAAAGACATTATTATAAGAGGTGGTACTACTGGAAATAACATGGATTTCATTATGGGCTCCTTCTTAGCAGGGAAAGAGCTAATCTTCCTTGATGAGGAAGACAGAAGCTGTTTTAATTCAAGAGGCTGACCTAGGTGAAGTTCAGGCCGAAGCTGTATTTGGAAAACTCTCACATCAAGCGGACACAACCCTTTCAAGCTCGGTGCCAATTCTACACAATGGCTTGAACTGCGCTCTCCGGCAGTCCTTAAAGGCACATTTTGTATCTTGGCTTTTGCTGCAAGCAATCAAGAAAGAATGCAAGAAAACAAAACTGTTTCCCAAGCACTGTTTGCTGGTGCCATAATTAATATAATCAAACAATTCCACAAATTGCTTCCAATTGCTGGCGTCACTTTCATGTGCAGAGCCAGACTTTCAAAGAAGGGCCCTTCTTGTCCTATATCCTTACACTGGTAACCCTCGCTTCACACAATAGTAAACAAGACCTCACTAAATAGTAGAGGGTAATTTGTACTGTAATAGGTCCCCAAGGCACCATGGACACAATTTGAAATGCCATCTAATTTTTCTTTTTAATTAAAAAAGCAGTTACTATATTTAAACAACAACACAAAAAAGTTCAGAGGGGACAGATTGGAGTTTCCCACAGCTCTTTGGGAGTTTTCTCAAGGTCAGGAAGAGTTTTATAGGCTCAACTGGTACACATTTTTTTCTTTAATTAGTCTGCCATACCCCCTGCATGAAGTCAGCGTCTTGATTTTCAGTCTGATATTTTTCATATTGCTAAATGGAGCACAGACTCCATTACCACACTATGTCTACTGGGAGCTGAATGGGTATCAATAGTGTCCTTCCCTGTGCACGCCTTGCCTGCCACTTCCTTCTCCTCCCTCCTGTCATCTACACTGAGGAGACCCAGCATACCACATTGCACTGAATATGCCATTTGTTCAGTTTTATACTTCACTTCCAGCAAGATGACCAGGATATATTATTTGATTTCCCAAATTTACATAACACAACCACATTTTAACCTTCTTTTTTGGCAAAAATAAAATGTTATTATTGAACATCAGAGCAAATGGAGCACTGTCATCCTAAGCCATGTAGCAGGACAGATTTCTGCACTTGAAAAATCCCCACCACGTATCATACCACTGCTCTGCAGCCATCTCATTATTTAAGTAAGTCTACACAAGCGGACACACACTTCAGAAGGATATTTGCAGTTATCACAGTGGGTTTTCCAAAATGTATCCTAATCCAACATGCCCTTCAGCCCTAAATGAAAGCACGGAAATGAAGTGACATACTTAAGGTCATCACCTCTTGGCTAGTTGGCCATACTTTAAAACTGGTTGAGAATACAAAAATTGACCTCATTTCATAGACCAACACACCTTTCAGCTGCCATTGTACAGTGTGCCACAACCATCTGTTGGCAAAGTCCTCCTAGGGCAACTCCCCTAAAGAGCAGATGGATTTATACCTTGCACTGCTGGACCACAACTATTCCTTGTACGCTCTACACAACTTTGTGCTTCTGTATGCCAGAGACTAACTCAGTACAGGTTACACAGGATACTCCCGTGCACCACGGACTATGCCCAGGCTACACAAATTAAGTGTCCACAAAACACAATGGATCAACTGTCAGGGCTAAAAGACAACCACTACGGTAATATTTCTGGCCTCAAATCCAACACTGTTCCAGTAGCCTAAAGGAAATTTTCAAATTGATTACTGCATGGGCTTTCAGTGCAGTAACAAGGCTGCAATTATGCCAGCTGATACATCACACCAGCAATTATTAAAACTCTGTTTTCACTTGATGGTCACTCAAGGTCCATGCAGTCATTGAGATGGTGCCTAAGCACTGTACTCATTCTCCCAGCATACCTGCAGGGAGAGGCACCTCTCATACTGATGCTGTGATTTTTGTCTACACGTTCTTCAAGCTCCCTGAAGCAAAACCTGAGTGCATGGAAAATGCCCAGTGTACTACAAGAGCAACTGTGAAAAAAAAAAAATGGAACTAATAAGGGCATCAAATTATTAACACAAATACATGCAATGTAGTTGGAACCCTGGGGATACTGACAGGCTCTTGTTACAATTCAACAATAGAAAAATTACAGGCAGGTCTGCGTGAAATATCTAAGACCATTCATAACAGTGAAAGTCAGAATAGTATCTTAAAAATCCCAACTACTGTCACTGGACCTCTTAAGAAGTTCTCTCCCTTCCTGGGAGACTTCTAAAGAAACATGCAGACATTAACATAATGAGTAAAATTTGGAGGAGTCTATGACAGCTGTAGTACAGGACAAGTTTTATTGTTGAGGTAGTCTTTGCTGATTAAATTCTCAAATCAAGAGGAACAATATGACAAACATGTCCATAAAGAGTACAGTTAGGTATGCAAAAACAGATCAAGGAATTAGTAAGCACAGGAGTTTTCATAATTTTAAAACCCATGTCATATCTCTGGCACTAAGTTTCTCTCCAGTGAGGGAGCTCCCAACACCCACTCTGCAGTGGGCCAGAAGATACTTCTGACTGTGTTTTTGTCAGCACTCCAGTACCTATAAAACAGTAAATAAACAAAACCAACAATGCTCATGTTGTGTGCACCAAGGTGAGCAGAAACAACTGAAAACAGGTTTTGCATTTAACACAGGGGGCTAAAACTTTATCAGCCTAGTGAAAAGGGAACAACAACAACAAAACCAGCACCAATACCCAATCTTTCCTACAGCAGCCTTTCAGAAATGTATACAATGCGGAAAAAGTTCAGGTTAGCAGATCTGACACACAATCAAAGGCAATTCATTACAAAGCAGCCTCGAATCAAAGTGCTGGATCCGCAGGCCTGTCTGTAATCCTCCCATCTTGCCTGCAAAACTCTTGATGTGGAGTAGGCACTGCAGAAGCCAGTTAAGCTGGACCAACTCCGCTGACACCCCAGGCATCTGCTGCTCAGCGCTGGTCCAGAGTTTAAGTTTGGTGATATTCATCTTCCCCTGGGCTGCCTTTATAAAGCAATCCTGAACAATGGGACTTCAGAATAAAGAATAAAACATTTAAATTTTTTTTTTTAAACTTCTAGGCAAGGGCCTTTAATGCGATTAGAAGGGGAGGGGGATTGGATAGCAGCTTTTTCTTTTTCATGTTATGTATATTGTGTGTAAACAAATATGCAATTTGCTTTAAAAAGATAAGGTGATTAAATTTTTATCGGGCTTGTACTCTGTTGTCACCACAACAAAGAGAATTAGGAGGAGGAAAGAAAGGCCTTTTTATTTGAATTATGCTCTTACCAGAGGTTCTCTACAGCACAGCTGTAAAGCCACTCAATGTTCTCCAAACAGGCCCTTTGATTGCATTTTATTCAACTTGTTTGCATTTGGAGCAATCGAAAGGAAAAGAACGCTCCACATTTTGATGTCTTAATGTTCCTTAATACCTTCTTTAATTTATATTAAGCTTCTTAACTAGGGTGATGAATTCTTCAAAAACAATAAAGACCTAGTGCAGAAATCTTTCACACACCATGAAAATTGAAATTATAATGTATTCATGGCTTTTTTTTTGTTATAAAAAACATTATTTAGAAGAAAGATTTAAAGCATATAAAAAAATCCTGAAGTTGTATGAAAATTACTTGATCCAGAGAAATAGAGGAAAGTTCAAACTAATTATTACAAGAGAAATAAAATGTTGTGGGAGGTGGAAGAGAATAAACAGCATGAGAATGCTGGGTTACTACAAAGTTTTCAGTCTTAATAACCTATAAATTCCTCCTCTATCGCTTTGTACAAAAAAAAAAAGAAAAAAAAAAGAGACACTAAAGATTTCTATAATTTTGTTTTACCAAGACAAATTCAAATGTTTGCCAGTTCTTCCTTATTATTCATATACTTCTTCCCTAAAACAGCTCTTCACAGCTCCACAGTGTTTTTCCCTCCTAGTGTCTTTCACAGTCTGTCAAGACCAACACACTGAACTTGGTGAAGATCATAAAGGAGCCCTCAAATGCCCACAGATGGAGCAGCTCCACGGGGCACACACATGTTCCTTGGTGAAGTTCCCAGATTCAAACACCATTCACAGGTGGATGGAGCTCAGTCAAACACGAGGGCAGGCTGCATGAGAAAAGCAAGGGTCATATAACAAGAAGAAGCCTTTCAAGGGACAAGACTGGACAGGTTTGCTTTTGCAGACACATTTTCCAGCTATAGCTGATGCTCAAACACTAATTATCTGGCTCATGTAACAAAATTCACTCTCAACGATTCCAGTGTTCTTTAAAATCCCTCCTACAAAAAATGAACACAGTGAAGTCCATTATGGACTTTTATGTACAAATTATGGACATTATATACAAAGCAGCCTTAGCAAGGAACATCCAAAAGAGTGTATTCAGCTTTGCTTCCCAATTTGTCTACTATTTTACCTTGCCTTTTTTTTTTTTACTTAAAAATTTTACATTCCAATGCAACTTCAAGTTCTCAGCAGTACATATGCATGTGCACATGAATGGCTGCAAACACCTCACCTTGCTCCCTCTTTCCTCTGCAAAGGAAGTCCAGAGGCGAAAAGCCACAGCTGGTACTTCTCAGAACACCAACACGGTGCCTAGAGCTGTGCTACAGTGACTGGTTACTGCAGCAGCAGAGAAATGAGCCTCCCAAGAAAATCCTGAACTACATAAAATCAAAATATTCTTGAAATAATATATTTGAAAGAGGACATACATTTTGATCTGGAACAATTGTCATTTTCTGCTGACACGCACTGACTGCTCACCTACCTCCCCCAAATCATGTTTTTAAGCAAATTCCAGAAAAGCACAAAATGAAACCTCACAATAAAGCCTGCCACATTTACAAAATGCTTGTGGAAAAGCTCACTTAGCTGTACCAGCAATCAACTGGCCACAATAATTAAAACAATTAAAAAAAATTCACATGCTGCATTTACCATGGAATAAAACAATGCTGATCCTAATCTAATACCGATGTACCCTGGGTGAAACAACACCTTCCCCTCCTGAACAGGGTCACACCACACCAGCACAGAGCAACAAAACCTAAGAATTCAAGAGCAAGCATGGATCACTACAGTAAAGCTGAAAAACCTCTCTCAATAACTATACAAAAATTGTAGACTACACCAAAGGCAGCACAAAACATCTTTACAAACCACGTCGTTGCCCTCTGCCATGGTGGGATGTTTTCTTCACATCTGTCCTGCAAACAAGTTGTTACTTTAGCAGGAAATGAGAGAGAGAGAGAGAGAGAGAGAGAGATGAAGCAATGCTAAAATAAACAGTTATTCAAACAATAATTATCGTATAACAGGTAATCCCTGCTGTATCCCAACTATTAAAACTTTCATCTGCATTTTTTTAAGGGAGCAAGTACAAAATTTACATATCCAAAACAGTATTTATGTATGTAACCAGTTAAGTCTTAACTGTTGTATCTATAAAAGCTTGTGCCTTTAAGCAGAAATGATTCATGAATTTTAATTTGTTTTAAATGTTGAAAAATTCCATCCAAGTAAATTGAGTCAACAAGCCAAAGGATGAAGACATGTATCTGGCTTTTATTTAAAAAATAAAAAACTCAAGTCTATAAATTTCTTAGTCACCCACAAATCCTCTAGCAGTGAAAAATACTTTCCAATAACTAAGTTTCCTGCATTTCTTTTAATTAAGACACTATGCTTTTCCCCGTTCACCACATGCCGGCTGAACGCTATTGAGCCTTAACTGATTCTCTTTGTATTATTTAACTAGTAATATTTTTAAACGTTCTTACAGAAATTAATTAGCCAATGATTATCAGAAAGGGGGAAGATTTGCAGAACGGGACTCTCTGCAGGCTGCTTCAATACCGTTATTTCAAAAATGCAAAGTCATCAGTCCACTCTCCAAATAAAACCACTTAAAATTAATATAAGCATTATTTTAAAAGGCATAATTTACTTATGATTCTCCTTCTCAATATCAAAACCTTTAGGTCAGTATTCTCATGCTTCTTCCTAGTAAACACAAAGACCACAAATAAACCTTTGAATATAAAGTTAAAGTTTTCTAATAATTACTTTATAGTACTTGGGCTCCAAATAAACAGCAAAGCCAGCAGAGTTGAACACAAGCAGTGGTATGTTTATAAAGGGACGGGCACAGTAAGTCAGACTTTAAATGAGATAGCAAAGCTGCAGAGGCACAGTGACACAGACCCAGCACATATTAATAACTTAATACCTCTATCCATGCCACAGCAATACTTCCATTTTTCTAGGCAAGCACCCAAGGGCTGGGTTTCCTTCCTCATTACACTCTTCCTGGGGCACAGACTGTTCTAAAACCTAGTCTAGTAAAATATCAGAAAACACAGGTACAGCCTCTCTGTCCAAGTCCAGGGAAGCAGATCACATTTAGGCTGAAGGAGATTAGCTTTCCTGAGACATCCCCCCAAAAGACTCTCTCCATCCTTCTGAAATTTCCAGGTACTGATGATGCTGTTTAGAAATAAGATGTGGGCAATTCTCAGGGCTCTGATGCAGAAATTAATAACTAGTGTCCTGATGCCAGGTGGCTGGAACAGAACAAATTATAGCAACCAAACTTACAAGATTCCCACCTACCACTGCCAAGCTGTTTGAGTGTCTGGGTACAAATCTGGCAGTGACACAGAAAAGGTTCACAACTGGTATTGCAGGGTGTTATGACAGCCAACACAGCTCTGTGGAGCAACGACCTGAACTGAATATCCACCGGACATTTCCAACACGCCAACTCACTTTGACTTGCATGCAAAAAAATCCAACCCCCACAAATAAATTTGGTGTGTCTAGGGAGTGCAGTAAAAGGCAGCATTGAAGGAGAGGAAAATTAAATTACAGAAGATGTAATATGACCAGCCAAAACACACAAACAAGTTAAGAATAAATTAGCCCCATTACCAAAACCACAAAGGCAGCATCTTGTGTGATGACTGTTGATTTCATTAAGTTTAGGTTTTAACACAGCCCATTTCAGGACCAGGAATTCTCACGTCTCAAGATTTACTTTTCTTCGCAGATAATTGTTAGACATTTGCTTGTACTAACACATCAACGTTTATGATATCCTAAAATTACTCAAAGACAACACAGGAACACATTTAGCCTATCAACATAAGTGACTTGTAGAGTGACCCTATCAAAGCATGGAATATCTTTTGCCTGCAGAGTTTTCCTAGAATACTGGATTTTTGAAAGGTGGGGAGGATAATATAAATTCACATTCAAATTACATTTTCTCTGATAGCTCCTCTACATTTTCCTTGCTATGATATTGCTCCAGTCAACTTTGCACTTCACAGCATCTGAAAAGTCATCCAGTAAAAGGAAACAGTGTCCCTTCCAATACCCATCTGTGCCTGTGTTCTCTATTTAGAGCCCTGCCTCAGGGTTTTAATTCCCTCCACCCTTACCCTCTAGTTCGCCTCAGTGGTCCTGATGTCTCCAGTTATTGCTCAGGGCAGAGCTGATCAACAGCAGGTTCTGTGACGGCAACCAAGAAGCCATTTACAATTCCAACAGCTGTTACTGATTTTGCAGCAGAATCATGGCAAATCTGTGGTTCAAACCCTCCCTCCTTACAAGGAGGGGGAAACAACAAGAAGAGCAAAAAAAATAGGAGGACTGGGGGAGTGTCATGGATAAAGGGCACAGCCCTGACCAATAACCATTTTGTCTGAGCAAAGCTCGCAATAGAGACTATGACACTGTTAAGTCAAGACCCAGGTCCTATCTTATCCAGGTTCCTTCCTTACCAGCAGGCAGCAGAGGAGGGGGAAGTCTGCAGCACACCACAGTATTAAGCCTTATTCTCCTTTTAAAGACCTACATGCCATGTGGACTGTGGCACAGTGCAGGGCATCACAGAAGGGAATGGTCCAGCCAGGAATCACATCTCCATGCAGGTTAATGTGCCAACACACAGCACCTCCCGCTTCACTGAGCTACATTCAGCTTTCAGGGATCAAAATGGAATCAGCAGCATTCCCTCATCTATGATGATCAATCTATATGGAACTACAGAAAGTTTAGGTTAATACTTCTGCTGCTAAAATTCAAGCTCTAGTAAAAACTCAAAGTAGAAAGAAAAATCTGAATTCTTACAAAAACTACCAGATGCACACCCTTCCAAGTACCTTTAAACAATAAGTCTTGACAAGATTTTCCTCAGGACAGTTATCCTTTTATCCTTAGAAGAAATATGGGATACTATAAGGAAGACAGGAGCCTATCTCTTGGGAAGGTAGCTAAGTAGCTTGCCCAAGAGACAATGCAGGTGGGTAGAATAAAGCAGCATCTTCACTCCTTCCCTCTCAAGCAAAATCAGCCTCCATGTCTTAAATGCCCATACTTCAGAGAACCCATATTGAACCTGAGGCTGCTCGAGGTGCAAGAGAAATGATCAGTTTTTAGACAGAAATGAACCAGTCTTATTTCCTGTAGTGGGCAAAATGGAGTTCACCAAGGTCATTTTAGCAGAAAGTCACAAGCATAAAGAAATTATTTTAGCATTTTGCTTCATGTTTACGTGCATCAGGTTTGACCTAACAGATTTTTATCAAAAAAGAGCAGCAGAAATAAAACAAATGTCCAGGTACAACCCGCTCAACTCAAAACTCCAAAAGCATACTTCTAGTGAACTTCATCATAACAAAAAATATAATTAAATAAAACAGCCTTAATGTCAGAATAGTCTCTCAGTCAGCTGTGCTGACTTCAAATGAAGGTTAGTCTGTGCTCTGCAATCTAAAATTATAATGGACAGGTAACTCTATTCCCAGCTTTTATTCAGTCCTATTTTACTACTCCAAATATATACTACCTAAATTTGTATACTCTTTAACAGTAGTTAATCTTCAATTAAAATACCTAGAGCAGAAACTAAGATAACTGGTTTAAAAGGTAAAAGCTTATTGACAAAAACGTATTCTTCATATTGCCTTTTTTTTTTTAATTCTGCATATTAAAAATGCCATTTTTATGACTTGAAAAAAATCTTCAGGAATAATGAAGGCTAACAAAAGACTGAAGAGCAGTAATTTAAAAAGCTCCATATGCAGCATCCTGATTACTGTATCAGTCCCATTTCCATAACGAAGGGAGAAGTCACCAAACTGCTGCCTGTCCTTTCTGGTGACAAGGAAAGGGCGAAGCGGACAGTGTGCTTTCAAGACATCATCCCTCAGGCTCTAAGGGAAGAACAAGAAGCCTCCTGCAGTACAAGATGTGGGTGTCAGTGTCCAGCACTTTTCTGGAATACGGTAACCCCAGCTTTGGTGGTCCCTGCACATGTACTTAATTTGGAAGCAGCTGGGTTCAAAAGTTTATCCTCCCTTTTTGACCTGCAAAGGTTTAGTGTGTGGGCGTGCACAAGTGTGTACATCATACCACACAAGCTGAAGATGTGCAGCCACAATATACACAGGGTGAGAGTGTTTATGTGTATGGGTTTGCACGCAGAACATTCTGCATATTCTTAAATACCAGCACATTATCCAGTATACACTGGAATGATGTGCAATGGATGCAGCACTCAGCCACTCCAAGGCACACATGGCCAGTCTGCATTTCAAAATGCTTCTGGAACTTTTGGGCATAATTTTGAAAGGACAGATTAATGAAAGAATTTATTAATATCAATACTGCCTCTTTATACATAATAGATTCACCATGCTCCAGAGAAAGTACAACCACCAGTTCTGCAAGACTGGCCAGATTAACATCACTAACATGCCCACCACAGGTACACCCAAGTAATGGATTCAACAGCCAAGGAACTGCCTTCATATTTATAGTGCTTTTCATCACAGATACTGGAGGACAAAAGCCTAAGCAAAGCAGGGGTTAAGTAAGAGAGGCAGGAACACTACAAAGCATGAGGAGGCTGGGAATCTCTGAGCACAGTGAGTTTATGAGTACCAGTGACAAAAGTAGAGTCATAGACTGGTGGAAAAGTCACAACTCGGAAGAATGAATGTATTCTCCAGCCAACATCTGAATATTTTCTTGAATTGCTCTAAAGCACTCTACAACTGCAGGCAGAAATCTCTGATCTTGGCACAAAGGATATATTTTTCAACCATTTGTCATTTCACAGCTCAGACACAGAAGCGAGTTAGTGCCTATCAGCTGAGCTTCGGTAACAGCGAATATGCTCCTCAGCACATCACATGCACGACAGAACATCTTCACTGGGATTTAAAGAGAGATCTAAGGTTATGAATTTATAGCACATTTGTGATGGGGTTTGAGCACTCAGACAGTCACTATCACTGAGATAACAAACAGTAACTCATTAATCCATGGAAATGTGACAGTATAGTTGAGTGCAGCAGTTTTCTCAGCACTTGTGTTATTTTGAAATCTTGAATCAATTGTTTACAGAAGCTCTTCACTTGTGTTCACAGCAGTAAGTGCTCTACATACCACTGAATCTTTAATACTTCCTAACGTGCAGCATGTAAGAAATAGTGGTTTCTTTTATTTAAAAGATAAAAACCAGCACATAATTAATAAATAGTTCATGATGAGTGGAAAACACAAATTTTCAAACAGAACAAGCACTTTGTGTTTGTTGATAAAGCTGTAACTTTCAGTCAGAATTACACAACAGTAACTCTATTGCAAACCAGTTCCAAACACAACAAGGGGAAAACACTCTGTATGCAACACAAATCAAGTAAAGTATGTAGGCATAATGGCACAGAAAATAAAAGTTATTTAACAGAAGAGCCCATACATCAGCAACAAACTGGGAATTAAAACACAAGATGGTGCCCCAGGGGGAACACTTAACACAAAGACACTACAGACAGCTAGTCTATCAAGACCAGACTGCTTGACCAATGCCAAAAAACGCAAGTCTCCCTTCAAAAGTTCCAGGGACAAAGTGAAAAGTTAATGTTCAGAGCTATTGTGCATTTCAAACTTTCTTGTGACCTAAAAACCTCTCCAGCTTTACATGGAAATTTCTAGTTTTCAAAGGTGTTTTCTACATGGCTCTAGCATCAGATCTGATCCCCTAAAATGTGAAAAAAAAAGGTAAAAGCCCCCCAAGAAAACAAAAATTGTACTTTCATTGTTATACACTAATCATAACATCTAGTGTAAAAGTCAAAGAAAACATTTCCTATTTTTGTTTCAACACAGTAGTATCCAACTACTTTAAAAAAAGCCCAAACAAATGAAATAATAAATAATAACAACTCCAACCTATTACTAAAGCGCACAAATAAAACAAAACTCACAAAGCAGTAAAAGAGAGAAGAAGAAGTTCTCCAATGCCATCCAAGCCCTTGGGCTGACAGCTCTATGCAAGGGATACCAGAGCTTGCTGCTGTGTGTAGCAGGGATATACGTTTATTCTCTCATAAGTAAATTGGATTTATCTGTTTTCTAAGTATAAATTGGGGATAACTCCAGACATTCGGCGGTTGAAATGGGAGTACAGTTGAACCAATAACTCTTACTCAGAAAAACAAAAACAGAGATACAGGTACTGCCTTAGAGAAGCCCCCAAACTTTTGTACAACTTGCTCTCAAATTTTTACAGCCCTAATGAACAGACATTTAGACTGGCAATTAAGAAACCCAGGCCTAGGCAGTTTTGGTTCTTTGGTTTCTATCAGTTCACAATATTATTTCACCTCTGTCTCAGCTTCCCCACTTATAAAACAGGGTTACTAATGCTACAGTTCTTTATACAATACCTTGGAATACAGAGTCCTTTTTTAACCTGAAGAAAAGCTACACATTATGTATGGGTTTACAAAGTGTCATTGTTGATGAAACAGCCTGTTCCTTTTAATTCCATGTTTAAACAACTCCGCTGAGGTCTGAAGATGTTGATTTATTTCTGATTTTGCAAATTTTAAAAAAGGCTTTCCGTGAAGATGTAATTCATGAGTTAACATTTCATCAAATATGCTTTTGTTAAGTGTGGTTAAGCAGGCACATTACTCAAGGTCATAAACTTTAAGTCAAATCACAGGCAACTGAGCAGCTCCTGTGCTTTTTCTATGGTCTCTGCGCCTTCACAGAAGGCTAATTATTTTACAACAAAACTTGAGAAGTGTATTTTTCCCCCTAAAGCCATATTTGTTCCTTGTTCCACTATTTCTGTTTCCAGAGCAGGAACCCTTTTCTGCAGTTCATATTTTCCCATCAGAACCGCAGTCATTGAACCATCCACACGGCAGCAAGAAGAATCATGTTGAAGGTAAATTACATCCTTAAGAAGCATTAACTTTTGAACAATGTGAAATTTAAACCACAACAAAAGAAAACACAGATACAGAGTTCCAAAGTCAAATAAGAATCAGAAGTATCTCTCAACTTGCCTAGGCTATGGGTCTTTCAAGGTTGCTAGTAAAAAAAACAACCAAACAAAAAAGGCCATAAAACCCCACCACTAACTCTCTAAACTCTTTATATTTTCTAGAAAATTACGAATGTCGACTACCAATTTCTGTACTTGGACCCTCATTATGACTATTTTTTAGTCCACAGTACATTGAGAAAGTAATTAACAGCTATCTCTATCCATTTCTTCTATTTACTACCTTTTGTCTGTTGCTTTGGAAAAGAGTCTGTAAGAATTCCTGGTATACATACATTCACAATTCCAATATTTTTCTCCAAAATCATTAACAAGGATGATAAAATCCTGCCACTAGCTCTTATTTTTTTTTTATTTGGAGGTAGCTGAGAAACACAGTACCTGTGACTACGTGGCAGCACACCAAGAGCAAGACAGCCTGCAAACTTCCTACAGCACCTCAGAAAACAAGTGTGAGTTATGCATGTTATGCATAGACATATTAATGAAAGAAAGGACCGCCTACAGAACATCTTCCTCAGCACAGCATCTTGCTGTGGCAGGAACACCGATGTGTATCAAATGTTTTGGAATGGGAAAAGTCATGTCACAACATGATCAGCAGGTTCCAGACAGGAAAAGTGAAAAAATCAAAAACTAGTAAGTTGTATTTGCTAAAAATTTGATCTTTTTGTGTCCTTACAACTATAATATGCTAGAAATTATGGAGAATTATTAGATCATCCAGGGAAATCTCAATCTAAGATAGGCTATTTCCTGAAAGTACATTTTTAGTTACCTTACCAGACTATTTTACCAATCTTACGCATTAGATAACGAGTTTTCTTCAGAATATTAATCCCCAATGGAGAATGAACACACACCACTATGAAAGTGATTTTTTTTTCTTAATTATCAACAATCAATGGCAACAGGCTGCTGCCTGACCTGATAACTAACCTGAAATAGAACACACTGCAAAAGCTCCAGAAGATGATCTTATACCAGTGGTAAACCAAAACACCAGAGTCCTCTCCACTGTACTGCCATAAATCTACTGGCAACTTACTTAATCTTTCTAGATCTCTGTTCCACATCTTTCTAGGGGGAAAAAAAAGAATAAACTCCATCTGACGCAAAACATGCAAGCACTAGCTGGGGACTATCACTACCAAATGCCCAGGGAAAAGGACCTGAAACAGTTACTACCATTGTCCTTGTATTCGCATAATGGATATGGCAATAAAATTCAGATATGAATATATAAAAATTCAAACTGTCCAGCTTCACCCATAATTTTGCCAGATAAGAACTCTGCATATACTGTGCACGTTGCTGGAACTCAGTTTTCTGCAAAAAAACCCCCATGCCTTAACCTCTTTGCATGTACTGAGATTGTGCTGAGTTACTTAAACATATAAGCTGTTTGAATTCATCTTTACATTGAATTCAATTTACATTCTTCACTCCTATGTTTTTTTTCTTTATCAGTGTAACATTTGCAAAAAAACAATCCTGCAAAAGTAAACAGTTTCATAATCTAAGCAACAAATCAGATGGCTATGATATCCATAAAACCATATTACTGTATCAGTTCCATTTTTAGGACAAGTCCCAAAATGTGCTGACTTAAAAAACAGAAGTCATGGAAATATAGAAACAAAAGTCTCAGGGTATTGTTTTGTACAAAAATAGATATTCCTATTTTTAGAAGAAAAAAAAATAAACCAGCAAATGTATTGCTGAACTGTGAGTGGTCTGGAAAAGGGAGTTCCCTGGCTATATAACTTGTCAACCTCACCCAAAATAAAGCAAGTGGGGTTGGTTGTTTTTAAAAATCTGTTAGGACCAAGTGACCCTCTTAAGGGAGTTAAAGTTTATTTTAGTCTCTTCGGTTGTCCTGAAGCTCCTATTTTATCTTTGTCACTTCTACAGTCTAAGTCTTGCACAAGAACCTTTGAACTCAACCTTTAAGTCGTTTCCTACCCCAGGCATTTTTCTGAGTATGTCTGAGGGACCAGCAATCACATGTTGGAAAAGGGGTTCCAGCACAGAAAAAGCATCACACTAAAAAAACTTGTGATGAGACAAAGGATGCCACAATACAATACCATGTGTCAGAATTTTGCTATTCAGGAAACCAGCCTTTGAAAGCAGTGTCCTAATACACAGATGAGCAAATGAAATAAAGAAGTGGCACACTTTTCTTTCAGGTGCTACAACTGTCTCTGGTAAGAAAAGAGGAGAGATCAGTAACGGCACAGGGATACAAAGAAACAGTAATATGTAGTAGTATTCCAGGTGCTAAAAACATTCACTTTTCAGGAGCTGGAACACACAGGGATCATACATTGCTCTCCTAAGAGCAGTCAAAATGCACACAGTCTCGACTCAGTGTTGAGCAAAAGCCTCTGCTGAAATTCACGAAACCTCTTTGGACACAACACAGTGAAATCAAATGGCACAGATGCTCAAACTGCAGCTCCATCTTCCTCCAAGCACTACATACAGCATTGCTTTGTACAGCCTTGGCTGCAAGCCCGCTGGTTTCCCCACTTAATGCTGAAACACTATGTAAAGCTTTTGTATTTGTGGAAGCACATAGAGAAAGTGCCTGAAAAGTGCCAGTACGTGTCTGAAATGCCACCAGCCTGTACCATCTTAAAATCCCATACAGCATTAAGATTGATAATCAAGACACAAATAAAACACGTCTAACAAACCCAATTTAATAAAGAAAATAAATTTATAACTACTGCAGTCTTTCTCCTTTTGTGATGACCAAATACGGTTCACTAGATCAGCTTTCAGCAAGGCTGGGAGAAGGGGAAAGACTCATTTAACAGTTGGTCACATTTAGTAATATAAAACTGGAAGGAGGCAAAAGGGTAATAATTTAGTGATGAAGAAACTCCAAAGACCTAGAAAAGCATGGCAGCCTCCAGAGATGGGGTTTGCCAAAAGGCTGTTTTGGGGATGGATAGGGCTACAAAGCTGCTATTAAGCTTCAATCCTTAAAATAAGCCCATAAACTCAGAAAATATTTATCTGTAAGGGTGGCAGCCCAATAAAAGTTTTATGAATGTTTTAAAACTGCCCTGTCAAGGGGCTAGCTGCTCAGTCACCTCCCTCCCTCCTGAAAAACAACACAAGCAAGAAAGTAGGTCCATGCATCAGGTTCCCAAGCAGGAATGACAAGGCAGCCTGAAAAATGGCTCTGCACCTCCTGCATCCCCTCATGAAGCACAAACCTCCCTGCTGGGGAATGGGGCCCTGCCACAGCCCTCCCTCCGCTACCAGAGGAGACAAGCGTGTGTATGCAATCACCCACCTCTACACATTTTCTCCAAAATATTTTTCTCCTTCCTGTTACCCATCACATGCTGGGGGGGAGGAATATTAGTATATATAAATAAGGAACACCACATACAATGTGGAAATACAAACCCAATCTGGTTTTAAAGTTTGATTTCTAAAAGTGTCATGAATCCAGAGATTGTAAGAACATATGGTGCATGCTGCCCAAATGAATTGGTCACTGTTAATTTGGTATTGGCTTGGAGATGGACAGCAGGCCAAGTGTAAAGAAGAAAGAAAAGTCCACTTTGGACTTTCAAGTGTCCCATTTTTGCCAACACCTAAAGTTTAAGGGAAAAATCAAGCAGAAGAATGCAGACAAAAAGAGTGAATTCAAGTAAAAGAACATAAAATTCATTTATGAAACTCTGTGTGAAGCCTGAAAACACCAGAGAGAAGAGTGATGCTGCTTCTCCCTCCCAACACACATTTTTTCCTTTCCTATTCCCCACCATCATCAAAATCTAAAACTCCATACAAAGCTTGGCCAAAGGAAGCTTTGCATCTCCCACAATATCCAAGGGGAGGAATAACCACAGGCAGCAAAATCAAAATGGGATGGAAGATCAGAACAAGCAACACAAAACTGTTTGCGCCCAACCAGACTCTCACCGCTCACATGTGGAATTGCTGCAACAATAATTAGGTCCAATCCAAAACAGTTTTCAGAAAAACGAACTTCCATTTGTTCACACTCATCCTTCTCTTCCTAAGCAGCACCATCCGATGCGGTTTTTTCAATTTCTTTTTCAAGTAAAACACTTATAGACTTAAAACCAATACAACTCCTGCAAAGAAGAATAACCCAAACCTCTGTGTCAGAATAGAGCCACCCACTCGAGGCTGAGGGTCTGACACACACACATAGTGGAGCACACACAGCTCCCAGGCTGGAGGTGCAGATGTGAGGCTGTGGCCAGCACAGGGATGGTTGGCAAGGCAGATGTTTCCTGTCACCAGTGTCATGTTTGCGTTGTTATAGATTTTTATTTTTTTAAATGTATTGTGTTACTCCATCTATCTTAGTGAATTGTCCATCTTGTAAAATTCTAATTATATTATTTTCTTCTTGTTATCTGCATTATCTAAAATTATTTATACTATTATAACCTTCATTTCAAACACTGGCTATAAACATTGTTACAACAGTTATTAGGTTGGGATTTGCACACACACACACACACACTCACACACACAGAGATGAATAATTTACTTTACAACTGCTCTGAAACGCTGGAACACGATTTTGTTTCCCCAACATGCTTTTCTACCAAACAGAAGAAAAAAAAAAAAAACCTAGATGGACAAGATCCAATCTGTTTTCCCTGGGATCTCAAAGTAGCAGTTTTCCTGAAGATGGTACGACATTGTCCTGTATTTGAAGCCTTGTTGGCCACTTCTTTCTGGGGGAGCGGAGCAGTTGCTGAGCCAGAGTTTGGCAGGAGTAAGTGCTCTGTTAGATTAAGTTTCAGCATAATGTCCTTGATAGGAATCGGAGCACCATCCTGAAAGTGCAGCGGGAGGGTAAAACGCCAGCCATCAAGATGGATGGTTTGTTTTTATTTTTATAGAGATTTTCTAAACCTCAACTTTCACCTCTTAGCCCCCTCCCCCTCCTGTTCTCAGTCACCTCCAATAACCCATCTGTCCGCTTCATTTAATAGAAACCTATATTTCCTAGCTAATGGATGCATTTGGCTAAGAAGATAATCTCTTTGTGTTCGCTCCAGTTGTCACATTCCTGTTATCATATTAATACTGATTAAATACGAAACCCAACATTTAAGTCAGACCCCACACATTATTTAAAATCGACAAGATGTTCATATTTTGGCACTTCGAAAACTTTGAAAACTCAGTCAGCATGGAAGTGGCCTCCCACTCGGAACACCTTTCAGCTGGAATGCCACCCATATGGATCTGTACAGGACAGGATATTTTAAGAGCAGTGTCCTACTTGTGACCACCACATAAAGTTCAAGTTTCCTGAAAAGCTCTAGGACTGGCACAAACTGATCCCAAGAAAACGGTGACATCGCAGGTCAAGCAGCAGAACCCTGGGGTTTCCAAGACAGGAAAGATCAGTACAGAACTCTGCCCTCTTAGAAATCTCCAGTGGCAATTCACAGCCCATGTCTGTGCCTCAGTTTCCCCATCTGTGAGGATATTTCACAAGCCGTGCCATAGGTGTGCAGCCAGTTTACTAATTTCTGTTTAGGTCTGCATGGTTAGAGTCTGGAGGTGCTGCAGAAAAATGAAGTATGAATAGCCAGACATCAAATCAGCAAAAACTAATTCAACAAATTCTGGGATTTAAGCCAACTTCATAACATGTCACATTTTAAAAGCAGCCAGTCACACACGTGATAAAGCACACTTCTAACCCTGAGCAAAGTCATCCTCAAATTCCAGAACAACCCCACTTGTCAGAACTACACTGCAATAAGACCCAGATGAAACTGCACCATTAATTTCTCACTTTTCACGTGACCATCACCAGCCTTTGTGGAGGAGGAAAACTGGGATATAATAGCTACGGAAGTGAACCTCATGAGATGCATGCTTTAACTCCCTGTATTGTTCAACATGTAACCATCACTAATTTTAAAATAAAAAATTAACATGGCTACTCATTTATTCAAGGTTTATTCTACTCAATTTAATGGACTACCACTGCCAACTCAATAGAAGCACAAATTAGTAGGACTTAACCTCAAAGTTCTGATGAAATTATTCATGTATGTCACTGATTTCTCAGAACTGCAATTCAGTAAGAGCCTAAGTTTTACATTCTGGTCATCTTTGTGTGCAAATACCAAGTCTGAGAATGAAAGCACAGCAGTTACACGCTACACGTGCAAATTATTTATGAGTTTCTGAAGACAGACCCAGGGTTTCAACCACTCTGATTACATCCACCTTTCCTAGAGACTCCGTACAAGCTGCACACTCTGCTCAGCCAGTACCTTTCCTAAAAGGCGATGCGACACCTCCTGAGCAACTTTGGAGCAGATGAGGTTATACCATGGTCAGGAAAGCTCCCCGGGGATGTCAAGAAGGCTAACCTAACCTTCTGAGATCCGTATAAACAAACAACCGAACATGGAGAGCCTTGAACCGAGGGACTGCTGTTTACCTAACCCCTGAACTGCAAAAGACATCAATCCCTGCCTTATTAAAGAAATGCATACGCTAGCCAGGCATGCCTGCTTGATCAGCTCTCTCCCATTCACAGCTTCTCCGGGGTCGGAGGAAGTTCCAACAGGCCCTGTTCCATAAATAAAATCCTTCTGGCTGGCGATAACTAAATTGTATTAAGACTGGCTCAGACAGCTTCAATTAGAAATAATCGGCAGGGGTGGACTGAAATACCCTCCATCAATTTGCTTACAGCTGGTCTTTTCCCCCTTTTCCTCCCCAGACCAATTCTAACTACCTGGTTCAATGAAAGTACCAGTGAACCCATAACATGCTTCTACTTGTTATATGTGTAATCCACGTGTATGTGTGTCCTGACATCAAAACCGAATATCTAATATAAGAGTAAAAGCTTTAAATCAGCAGGTCTTTAACAGAAAATTCCCAACCATCAGCAAGCAAAACCAGGAAACTTCAGAGTCTGAATAACACACATCCTTCCCCTCCCCATGTTTACAAGATTTCTCTCACTTCTTAACCTCCCAAAAAGCAATCATTTGCGTATATTACAAATCCATCCTTTCTTTACAAAGATTAGAGAAAATAAGGTTATTCAACCAAACTCATTTGCAAAACTGTATAGCACAGTCTTCTTACAAGTATCAGTATTTATAGAGCTCAAAATCTTACAGAAAAAAAGACATTTAAAATCTGTTGTTAATCTACCTATAATTTTTTCCAAATGTCAAATAAAACTAATTTTTTCCTATGCTTATAAGAAATAAGTTCTAAAAGAGAATCACTCCTGTTTTTGCTTCAGCATGCATTTACTCTGAAACATAATCATATATTTAAGAGTAAATACTAGTGAATTTCACAATGACCAACTGGACAGATATAGTCAAGTTATTATATTTTCTCAGATGTGAGAAATTAATTTGATTTTTTCATAGGACTAAATTGCCAAATATTAGAAGTTACACATATTTTAGTATTTTCTTAAAAACTTGTATTTCTATTTGACCTTCATATGGCGTAGTCAATGGAAAAATGTTCTTAAAAATACTCAATTTCTCTTAAAAGGAAGAGAAGCTCAACACAGAGCCTGGGTCAATAAACCGCAGCTTAAATTTCACTTCAAGCAAAAAACAAAAAAATCGCTGATAATTTACTTAATAAGTCAATCTTGCTCTGAATGTGCACAATTTCAAGACAGAAAAATAAAACTCACAACTAAATCCAATTACATTATGTCCTCAAACTACTTACTTAAGATAATAACAAGAGAAACACAAAGAAAAACTAGGGGAAAAAGTCAGGGACTGGGGAAGCAGGCATCAATTTCCACATCAACTCCAGAGGGACTATAATCTTAGTACATCTTCTGAGGAGGTACTTGTGAGAACAGTGGATTGTAATGAGCCGTGAAAAGAAAATTCCCAGTCCATGATATAGAGCCTGCTCTCATGTCAGCAGGAACTTGCATTCTTTAGCACGTTTTCAGTCCTCGAAAACGTCTTCTTTCTCTCATGCCTGTAGTGTTACCTGGCACACACTGCTTGGCACAGCCCATGTCACCATTGTGCTGGCTTGAAAAGATAATTCATTGCAATCATAAAGAAAATAAATGCATATTCTTCATGCTGTATTCATATTTTAATACCAATCCTGATGAGTCGATACTTTAGGAAGATGCAGGCAAACAGTCCCTTGCCTAACACACCATATATCAACTGGTCAGACTAGGGAGAGAGGATGTTTTCTTTCACAGATGGAAAACTGAGAAGGTAAACAAATATATTCAGGAGCAAATACATACCTGGCAGCAAACTCATGTACTGGATTAAAATCCTCAGGTGCACAGCAAAAGGCTGCACCACACAATGCTCTTCATTTACATACAATGACACATTTGAGGGTGAAGCAACAAAGTAATCGAAGGGATGCACAGGTCCATTTTCTCAGGTTAGGTTTCTGTAGTTAATATATTTACCTTATAAAAAAAATCTAAAAAGCATCTAAAGCTGCTCAGGGTTGCATGGGCAAGGACAGTTGGCAGAGGAAGGGGCTGCAGGAGTAAGAAAAGGCAAATGGCCAAATAAAGAGAGGGAATTGAGAAGGGAGGGGAGAATAGAGAGAGATGGGGTAAAACATAAGAAAAATTTAACTGGGTAACTCATCAGTTGTAACAGGAAAGAACAGGTTCTCCAAATTACCAAATTGTCTTCATTTTCTAATCTATAATAACTGAGGGATGGGGGAATTGAGGGCTCAGATATTTTAAAAAAATATTATGAAACACATAGCACAAAAGTGTGCAATATGCAATTCCTGTGACTAAAGTTACAACCTCAGGTACTACAGGAAAGACTTCTCTAAGCAGGACAATGGTCTTCTCTACTTTACCTATAACTTTTATTCTAGGTATTAAGTACCTTTAAAAATATGTTCTGCAACTCTTTTTTTAAATGTAGTAATACTGTAGCTACAGGCAGGAAATGCTTTTGTTGCTTATGTATAATGTTATACAAAATCATGTTACAGCAGAGCCCCCCCTATCAAAACAGGTCTATTGAAGCTCCAGTTATTTCCTATTCTTTATTAAACACTCAAATCCCTTTGTGAAAACACAAACCAAAGGCTTCTTTACACAAACTTCCTTGAAATCAATGCCCACTATTAAGAACAACTATTTTTTTTGTCCCCAAACTCAAAACATGGATCAGCCTCTCAAGGTTAACGTCCTTGTCACACGACAGTTCTCATCCACTAAGCACTGGCCACTGTTGAGAGTCAATACTTCAAATAGCCTACAATTTGCAAACCACAAAGCTCTATGCCTCCAGGAAGCCCCCATGGTGTATGTTTTTACTCAGACTTCAAAAAGCTATCAGAACAAACACTGGTGGAAAGGGAAGGTGAAAGGCCCAGGGGATGAACGATCAAAATCAAGTAAACGAGTACAAACAGTTTACAGAAAGGGAGAGAAATTTCATTGCAAGAGGGCAATCTGAACGTGTGAGCAACCACTGTAGAGATTTTTAATAAGATCAAAATTATATTAAAGGCTTAAAACCTAAGTATTTTCCACCCAAATACTGCAAAACCATGAGTGAGAACTGTAACATCCAAAACCAGTAGCATCCCGTTTTGCACGCAAGAAAGCAGAAATAAAGATGAGAAAATAATTTCTTCTTTGGTATTGCATAAATAAACTACTGACCTGGGAGCATGATCTAGACTACATGGCTTCCACCTCCCTGCTCTACATGAACAAGAGAACTCTTAGAGAAAGCTGCCCACTACAAGTAGGACAGAGCAAGTTCATCCTGAACAGGTCACCCTGAAATCCTTGCTCCACCCGTGCACAGAGTATTTCAGTCATCTCTCACCAAAAAAAGTAGCCCTTCAAAGTAAAATTCCACCGTAAACATCTAAAGAAGCAATTATAAATCAAGTAAGTCCCTTGCATGGTTTTTTTGGAGAATTTAACCATCAGTTCAAAAAGTACCATGTTTGGGCAGTTCAGTCCCACACCTGAATCCACAAGGATCCTCTGAACCCCTCACCATTTAGCTGTACTGACATCAACCAAGTCCTTAGCAAGAAAAATGACCTTTTCTTCTCAGAAGGACAATGCTCAACTGAGAAGCAGTAAAACAACAGAAATTTTTATGATATCTATATTTTGTTACTCTTCAGAACAAACTACTTTGTCCCTTTAGTACTTTTTTCAAGGGACACACTGAAGCATCTCAAACCTGCAGAGGCAAATATAATAGAATTAAATTTAAAAAAAAAGATATTCCCATTTGTTCTAGGAGATATTACTGAATTACTATCTTTTTGATGTTCTACAGTTGCTCAGCCAAACTCTACAGACACATAATAAAAAACACTGTTAGCTATATTTTTCTCAAGAGAAAAATGTTTTCACACTTGAAATTACTGCAAGAGTGTATTGAATGTGGAAAATGAAACACCTAAAAAGAACAACAAAAAACCCAAACAAAAGGTAGCACATGCATCCTTGTGTGCAGGATGTGTGGTACACTAAATTTCTGTAGGATTTCATGGAAGTAAGAGTGATGGTGTTGTTCCAAGCCACGTTCTTCTAATCCAAATTGTTTGCAATTTCAGGAGCACAAACCTAGTGAAATCAAAATTAAATGCAGAACTTGCTCTCTAAGGAACAGGATATTTGGTTTGTAGTGATTGTAGCAATGCACCTCCACTTATAAAATGACAATGCAGCAGAAATTTTGAAACTTGAATACAGTTCTACTCTGCAATTTTGAGTTTATGGAACTTTACAACCATCAAGTATGCAAAACAGTAGGATTGCTTTAACAGGGGAAATAAACTTGCTCGTTTCCTCATTTTGAATATTTAATTTTGCCGCCCACCAACTTGTGTTTTTTTGTTTGTTTTTCCCTTTTTCCTTACAAAAGGTAACCTTCAGTAAAGGAACCCCACCGAACAAAGGATTTCCTAAGCATGTGAGTTTTGCCTCACGATAGCCTGACAGGGCAGTTTACATAACAGGAGCATGGAGCCAGGAGGCATTAGATAATTTGGAAATGGTCACCAAGTAAGTTAGTGGTGACGTGATGGCAAATACAAGCACAGAACACAGCAGCTCTTGGCCACATCCACTGCAGACATGTCCTGCCAGTGAGCTGGACTGTGCAATAGGGTCCAAGAGCTTACAGCTGCCATTGTAATTATTCAAAACTCAGCAAAGTAACAGCCCTAAATATGCAAGATGCTTCTTTTCTCCCAGGGAATGCAACTTCCCACAATAACTACATCCCCCCAAAATAACAAAGCTTGGATTAACTGGAAAGACTTATGACCACAAGAGACTCTACACAGAAGCAAGGTTATTATACACAGCAGCACTTCCAGCTCTCAGTTTTACCACAAATCTCTAGATAAGTGCACCTCTTTTGAAATCCCAGATCCTAAACACATGCAACCGAGTGCAAATCTCAGTTTGTTTAATTTATGTATCTAGCTCTTGTGGCTTAGAAGAATCTTATATATATATGACCTGAGTTTATCTAAGGAAAGAAACAATCTTTGCAAACTTCTTTTTTTTTTAATGAAAGGAAAATCATTCTTTGGGGGCTTACTATCATGAGTACTTTGGACAGCTGACTACCAATGTCACTGCCAACTGAAACAACAACTGTTCAGTTTCAAAATACTTGTAAAAACCCACAGTCATCCCCCAAGCTCTCCCCACACTATCAGATCCACATTTTATCCTCAAATTAAGATAAACAAATTCTATTATAGCATCTTTCTATTTTGCAGCAGGGATTTGAAATTTAACTTTAGGATAACTGGTAGAGCAATTGCTGTTCTTGGAAGCAAAAAAGGAAACTTAATTAGAATGCACTTGGAGCAGACTATTTTGGCAGCTCAATTCCCAACAGCCTCCATCTGCAGAGGGCAATCTCAAGCACAGAGCTAGACTGGATTTTCCCTTCAGCCCTTCTTCTTTCAAGAGCTCACAATACAACAACACTAGAACATCCACAGGTCAGAAAAATCCCCTCTACCTTGCGCACCCCTACAGCAGCCTGAAAAAGTGGGTACAAATATTTAAGGGCAAAAAGAGTTGTCACACAACTTCAGAGACCAAGAAAGATGGGCAGGGGGGACAGCAGCAGTAGCAAAGTGGAATAAACAGCAGAAGTAAATGGGACAGAGGTAAGAGCATTAGCAGAAACTTAGTCAAAGTGAAAGGAGGTTCGATGGAGACTGGAAGCTAATATTAAGAAAACAGAACATATGTAAGTGATTGACAGGTTGTGGGTTGTTTGTTTTGTTTTATTTTTTTCCCAAGTGGAAAGATTCTAAAGAAGTAAAGATACTCTATGGTCAAACAAAACCCATCTGCTGGAATTCTGTTTATTTTCTTAATAGGATTTTTTTTCCATAAATAGCACAAATAATTGATTTCATATTTACAGCAGGACTCTAGTGGAGTGCAAAAAAAAAAAAAGGAATTAATTACGCAGCGAGGAGAAAAAAGAACTCAGTACAGGACAACAGGTCAATTACAAAGCATTACCCAAAGCCATCAAAGTTTCTGTCTGTGCCAGCGTGGGGAATATGCAATCACTTAACTGGAACTGGTATCAGAACACATTTTACAATGGAGAGATATTTAAGATATTCTTTTCTATATTCTAAAGTTTTAAATGCTTAACTTCACCACCATAATACTCTTGTCTTTTCAAAGTAATTTTCTTTATAGATTGAGGCAGCATCTACATCCTTACTGCTTTCCACATGCAAACAAAAAGTTCAGAAAAACATGCTCTACAGAGTAGAATAGAAATAACAAACTGAACAGGAACACAATAGCCAGCAAAGCCCAGAGTGAAAGCTCAGTTTGCTTTGAGGCTCAGCTCACACTTGTGCAAGTGTGAGGTGCTTTGCTACTCAGGGTAGCAAAAAGGGGTCAGTACACATTGTTCTTCACCACCATCAAAGGATTGGTGAGAAAGCAACAGGACTTCTTCCTGAAGGCCACCCGTAGCCCTGCCTTCAAAGGGTGTGTGATGGTCACTGGTGTAATGTGATGAGTAGGAATGAAACACTGATTACATTGTATGGTGTAGAACCACCAATAGTCCCTCCATTGCATTAATGACACTTTTGTGAAGCTCCTCTTGCACAAGAATAAAAAAGGTGTGCGGGAGTAAAATAAAAGGCTCCATTTAACTCTTTTCAATTAAGCAGAAGATCACTGTGGTAGCCTACACTGTACCCAACACAAGGCTTACACAGGAGCTGGACCTTACTTTTTCCCACAGAAGCACTCAAATGTTGCTACATCACCTGATACCTGATATATCCCTAATCCACGTCTGCTTGATCCCAAAAGAACAACTTGTTGGACAGACACTCCAATGGAAACTTCAGCTCCAAAGAACAGTCTTAGCCTCCCTTGAGCACAGCATCTGCTGTAGCTTGCAATGACCATCTGCCTCTGAAACCGATCTTGCAATGAACACATCACCCCTGCAAAGCTCTGAGTTTACAGACTTCATCCTGCAATTCTGTCATTACAGTCAGGACCAGGATCTCCCAACACTAGTGTGAATGAGGCAGACAGCCAGATAGTAAGTTAACACTTCCTTGACTTCTGTTTTCATTCAGAAGGAATATGCACAAATCTTGACAAGAACACTCTAAGGTCAACAAATCTGCATATTCAGCTCCAAAGGTCAATATGGGCTTACAGGATGCCACCACTTAAAAGGTAGGGATTGATTCCTTCAGGCCAACCTTTTTGTGTAAATGCAGTACAAATTCCTAGTTCCTATGTGGTCACCCGGACTTCTACATCACTACAGTTTAATCTGCTCAAGAGGGGATCATAAAAGGAAGTGATGCCTCCCTGGCAACAATCCTCTTCCAGCCTCTGTCCATACAACACCAGCCAACTTTCACAAAAAGGAGAGAAGGAGATTTATGCTTGAAGTACCCCTTAAGGATTTTCGGTTTTGTTTGTTTTAGAGGGTTGGGGGAAAGAGACTGTGAAAGAACAAGCAGAGCTAATCTCCAGCTTTTAAATAAAACACAGCTACACAGATTTCTTCGCCCTTGGGCTTTTGTTTTTCCTCTTGACTGAAATCCTGCTCAGTCTCACCTGATACTGACAGGGATGGCAACCCACCAGACCCTTGCAGCCAACAATTTTTTACTTTCCTTTATTAAAACAGGAGCCAGGCTGGGAAAACAAGGACATTAAATGTGCCTAAATTCCATTTGGCCTAAGAGAAGATTATCCTATTCTAATGCAACACAAGCAAAGAATTCCAAATGTCAAGATCTCCCACAAAAAATATGCTGCTTAGTGACAGGATGTTTAATTATTCTCACTGCAATGAAAAGGTTTAGACTGCCCCATTCCTGCTGATGTCAGTAAGGAGTGTCCTCCAAATTACAAAGTTGGGAATATGACATTTATCTACAGTCAACCATTTGAAGCTTGTCTCCTACAGTTGTTAAAAAAAACTCAAACCCCTAAAAGTAATATTCCACAAATGCCAGCTACGTTGGTGTGTTGAGACCTACCTGAACAAAGTGAGACATGCCTTGAATAATAACAAAAAAATCAAATATATAAAAAATCAATTAAGATAGTTCTTAAGGGGAAAGTTAGAGAAGCCAATGTGATACAAATTATTTTACTGTTGCATTTTTCTATCTTTGCATAACTTTCATCTCCCTCGTGCTATTTAACCTCTAGTTGACCTGCTTAAGTGAAGTGCTGAAAAACACTTAAAAAAATTTGAATCCTACTTTTAAACCCTCAATTTTTACCTGGAACTGAAATCATGCTGAGCAGTGCCGTTCACGTACATCTCTTACATCAAGGCTTTCCCACTATGTCATTAACTAATTTGCAAGCCAGTGTGGGATCTCATCCAATGAAAAGTGGCAAAACATAAAAATGCCAAGGATGCACCATTTACACAATACCCCAAGAAAAAAACCACACATTTAGCATTTCCAGCCTTAATTTCACACTTAAGAATATGAGGGATTGTCAAGAATAAGGCACATTGCTTAATTCTCACCACTTTATGTCATCTTATACCAGCACACTGTGTCCTGAGTTAGGGAGCACATCCATGCTATTACTTCAGAACAGGCTTTTAAGGCACATTCAATCCCTCTACCATGACAAGCAGGGGAAACAGTGAGACAGACTGGTCCTCTCATATACAAGAAACACACATAAATGCAAGGTAAAAAGCTACAGGCAACAAAAGACAAGGTCACAAACAAGTTCATCTTCACCTGTTCTAAGAAACTTAAAACTACTGTTATCCTGTATGGGTAAAAAGAATAGCAAAGCCAAAAAGCTTGTCTTCCAGTATTCTCATTTGTATCTCTTCTTATGAAAAGTATGTCCTTTATTATATTTAAATTTGCTCAATTGAGAAATGTGTTCAGCTCTTACAAGTGTTAGATATGCACTGCTTCTTTCGCATTAAGAAATAAGGTAGCTTTTAACTCTAGTCATGTATAACAATTTTTAGTCAAAAAGAGAAGAGCAGAATTGCAGTCAAACACACTGCAGTGCCTCAGAAAGGATGAACACTTCACTAGACAGTAAAGACACAGGAAAGTGAACTGTGCCTGACATATCACATATGCTCCAATCAGATTTAAAAAGTCGCTACATTTTATAATAATCAAGCACAAGACAAATGCAACGTGCCCAAACCAATGAAATGGGCACATCTAGAGTCAATCTTTCAAAAGATGTCATGACACACCTCAACAGATCATGATTTTACAAACCAAGCAGAGTTTTACAGGGTCAATTCTTGGGTGAGAGACAGTTACACAAAATCTACTATGAGCACTAAGTTATTCAAGTGATTCACTGAACTTTCCTCCGAGTTTCTCATCAACTGGCATGACATTCCTTGGTGCGAGGTATGTTGAGATAAGCATTTTCCAAATCCTGTCACTGTTAGCTTTTATCTTCTTTAGAATAAGACACTTAAACATACAGTTCCTGCCTCTCCAAACTTGTTCTTGAGCAATACTTTTCACTCACTTACCTTATGCAGTGTTCCATTTACAACTAAAGCAGCTGCCACGCATCACCCGCCTCGGCCAAGAGCACTCCATCAGTAGCTCCCTCCCTCATCCACACACACACCAGCATAATTGTAAAAGCAGTGTATTTTAAATTGCCTTTCAAATCCTGTTTGTTTTTTAAGCAGCTTGTTAAATTAGGTAAAACTCTTGTGATTTAGAGATTATGTCCTCCTTCTTATGCATTTGATCAACAAGTCTGGAAAAGAAGCATCATCGTGTCAATTAACAGGCCTTGAAAATCTGTCCTCAGTTAAAGCACAAACAGCTCCACAACCAAGTCCTACAGAATAGCAGGTCTGCCAGCAAATACTTAAAAATAACCCACAGAAAACTAGATGCTGCTGTAAACATTCTAGAAAGTAGGTTATACCTTGGCCTTCAAGCAATAAAAGCATGCCTGGACACAAAACTAGAAGTGAGATGAAAGTACATGGTTCTTCCACTCACCACGTTGCTGCCTGTCTGTTTTACCCTGACACCAGCACTTAGCAAACATCCAGGCAAACTGCACACGACTGTTCTCAACATGGAACACATCATCTTCCTGTGCAAAGATGATTTGGCAGAGTAAGAAATCTCTGCTCAATAACATCTCTCAATAGTCAAGCTACACTTTGCTTTATTTCATGCTATTAGCTTTGCTTCCACCTCCTTGGACCACCCTAAGGGATTCTTCTCCGTTATGTTCTTCAAATACTTGCAGATAATCATATCTCCCACTTAGACATCATTTAGCCAAGCTTCAAGCATTTCTTTTCATCTTCTTTCCCTCATAAATCAATCCCTTCAGTCTCCAGCATTCTTGCTGCTCTTCCCTGAATTTCTTCCAAACTACTGACATCTTTCAGCAACTAAAGAACTTCCAATTGCATACTGTACTCTAGATGTGCTTTTTTGTACTCTAAAGAAAAATAATTAAGCCTTTTCAAGAAATATTAATGCTCCA
Organism: Neopelma chrysocephalum; assembly: GCF_003984885.1. Taxonomy (NCBI): domain Eukaryota; kingdom Metazoa; phylum Chordata; class Aves; order Passeriformes; family Pipridae; genus Neopelma; species Neopelma chrysocephalum. Next base: position 6,210,856 of record NW_020897809.1, read on the forward strand.
AGCCTGGAATAAATCTAAATCAGAGATTACGTTATTTTGTTTTTTCCAGAATGGATCGTAATTATCCCCATTTCACAGAGCAGAGAGAAATATCTGACTTATTGCTGCACACAAGCAGTGCCAGAATAAGAAACAGATCCACGTTCTGCCATTCCCAGTCGTGCTCTGCCAAGTTTCAGCCCACAGACGACGTAAGACAATGTTCCCAGGCTGTGATCTACAGGCAAACACAAGTCATTTCCAAGTGAGTCTGGAACAACACTTGGGGAGCCCGACACTTGCTCATGTGAATGGGCCCGGTGCTGGAGGCTGTTGACACCAGTGGGATCATGCAACACCCTACAACATGTCTGTAATTACCTTCAGTAGTCAGGACACAAATCTCTGATATATCTACTTGATTTTTATTGCTATGTAGAGGTTTGTTTCTAAAATCAGGTGTCAGCTATCATCAGGTTAACTACCCAAACCAGCAACTCAATTCCAGAGGTTAAGACTGGTTTTAAATGAGAGGACTGACTGACTGCCAGACTGAGGCAGTACAAAGCAGTTTTCAACTTGGGCATTTCCTTCCTTCCCTCTCACTCCCAGATACATTTGCGAAGGAATCATGGAGAAACAACTTCAGAAAAATTAAAAAGAGATCTTCACAAAATAAATCTGTAAGAGAATGTATGAAGGAAAGCAAGGATGAAGAATGAGGGGGAAGGGAGAGAAAAGCCTGAGCAGTTAAATTTAAAAAATAAAGCAAAAACACCAAAACCCCACAAACAGGATGCAGACACATTAAAAAAGCAACACTGATCTAACAAAGGAATGTGAACTGCAGTTGACTTAAACAGCATCACAGCAACAGCCCTCCCCCTACACACAGATCTCTGCAACTCTTAAAGACATGGGGTTTTAGGCTCTTCCAAATTCTGTGTTTCTTTCCCATTGCTTGATACTCTTAGCTTAAGCTAATTTAGCTTACTGCCTTTTCTTTCCAGAAACAAGAGTACCCAAGTTTGACCCAGACTAAAGCAAAGCAAACTAAGTTGTATTATTCTGCCTACTTTAGAGAGGTATTAAATTCTAACATTCTGGTACATATTCTTCTCACTGAAAGAACAAACTATAAAGGGCCCTCTGTTTCAAGGTCTCCTGTTAAGCATCTAGAGAGTGTAACCAAGATTAGATAATGAACACCTCTGTGAAAGGTATCATTTCTTCCCACAAACTCAATCTACAGAGCTAAATGCCATTCTCTAAGTCTATATACAATTTTCTTAATGTAACTGCTGGTTCACAATTACAGTTCCTGCTTACATCCTCAATAGTGGCAAAGACTACTTATGAGGCTTCTCCCTGTCCCTGGAAGAACCATTTCCTCCATCCAAAATGCGGAAATGGCAACATAAATGCCATTCTCCTGTTCTTCTCTTTCATCCAACTTGTGTCCAAAAGAGAAAACCTACTAAGAACATTACATTTTTAAGCAAGATATTATCTTGATTTTCAGCATTAAGGCCGTTTACACATCCTTTTACCACCTACCTAAAGGTACCTATATCTCAGTGAACCCTTACAAGCGTTTTTATGCTAGAAAACTAAAACCATATATGCATCTGGTTACGGTTACTTTAAATATTATTCTTTAAATATGCACTGTGCTGACTAATTAGGGTCTCAGACCTATTTGCAAAGTCTAGCATTTGATGACAAAACTGAAATTACAGCTAGGATACAGATTTTTTTTTTTATCTAGTCAGAAATTCTTATCTTGTGATAGGAAGAAGAAAGGAAATTTGCAGAGGGTCAGAATTAGTGCAGTTGCATCATGCCCCAAGTTAAATGCAAAAACAGTCCCTCTTCAGCAGGGAATCAGGAAACTTTGCCTTTCTCTGTAGATCAATTGCTACGTGATTGTTTGCTGTCATAGAATATTAGGACTTTTTTCCTCCACTTGTATAATAGAAGTAATCTCACTCATCTCTCTAAAGAGGGTGGGGAATTAACTAGTGACAAATAGGCTGAAGACACTACAGAAATACAAAAAGTACTCCCAGTATCCTTAAAATCTTATCCCACAATCTGAGTAAAATGCAGCACCTATTACTGCCTTTTGAAAAGGCTCAGAACTACTCTCCTGCCTTAAAAGAAGGAGGAAAAAACCCCAGTAATGACACTTATAAACTCTAGCACCCATCAGTTCCCATGCTCTAACCTAAGGAGGAATAAATCCTTCCTGTAATTCACCAAGGATGAAAAATACAGTCATATCATAAAACCAGGAGACACAAGCAATAAAAAACCTCTCAAGATGTCCAAAAAGCCATTTATCAAGTAGTTTTTGCTTGAGGCAAGTTAGGTAATAACATGCAGAACAGAGCCAATTTAAGGAACTCACATTCAATATACTATATTTAATAAGTAGCTACAGGTAAAAATGATTGCAGGTTTGCTTTCCTTTATTTGTTCAGAGGGCTCTGGTGCAAATCATACATACATTAAGAGAGGAGAGATTACCACAAACCTTTCTGGGCACAGCATGATTTCTATGTTACTGCCACTTAACAAGAAGTCATTTTGAGATCCGAGTTTGTTGACTCAGGAGATGTGGCTTCAGGCCATTCAGTCTCACAATAAGTCACAGCCACCATCATTCAATTAGAAGAGGTACCACCAGACCAGTGGTCCAACTGGGTATGAGTAGATGTCAAAACTTCAGGAGACTACTGGTAACACTTGGACTTGCAATATGGAAAGATCACTTGACATAGATTTGTATTTGTTAACTGATAAGCACTTACCTGGAATTCGGATTTTAAATTTACCACTTTGTCCAAACCCACCATCTATTATTCCATCTTCTCCTGTAGATAGTTTCACTTTCAGACCCACAAAAATTTGGATGTTTGTTTCCTTTTTAAACAATGAACGACCAATCACGCTGTAGTCGTCCATCACCTGCAAAAGAAATAGGGATTCATGAGTCTACAATCTAAAGTGACAAGAAATTATCTGTGATACACTCTGAGTTTGGTGACTTCTACCACCCTTTAAAAACCATTTACCCCCAAATGAACAAAACCCTAGACAAGTCATCTAAACTATTGAGTTTAAGGTAATTTGGGTCTAAAACCATAGATGCCTGTACAAAGTAACATATTCCTGCTTTTACCTCTCTTCTCAAAACATAGGAAGAACAAAATATGCTGTAAAGATCAGTTAATTAAAATCTTTCTTCTGCTTTGAAACCTTTCCATGAAAGTCACTTAAGTACCTATGCTTACAAAAAGTTTATTCCATTACTTATCCTACAGCTAAGAACATTATCACCTACATGAACATTCTTTCTCTCAGCTCCAGACCTGCACTCCAACAGCTACACTTCCAAAGAAATGACAGTTTCTAAATAGAGCCTTTTAAATATTCACCTTTACATACATATTGATTTGTTAAACTAAAAGCCTTATGACCATTGTATCCAATTTTAATTTCAAGGTTTGTAACCCAGTGGGAAGAACTATTCCAAGCTGAATTCTTAATTAAGCTATCAGGAACAAGAGGCAGCAATGTTGGTGGGTAAGGCAAGATAAACAACCCTCCCTTAGGCATTACAAAGTATAAGGTGCAGTCAAGTGAGCCTAATCCTGTAGGTGTGAATATCCTTGTATACCTAAAGCCTGGAGTTACTCTACCTTGTAGACATGGAAAGAACATTTATTTATCGGAAGAAATATGGGGATATTACTTAAATCTTTCCAAGATTATTTTCTGTGGTAAAAGTTGCAGCTCTTCTTCATATCTTAGGAGCCATTTTTAGCTACACCTAAGGGGTTCAAAGACCAAAGTGACTTAGAACAGTGAAGAATTATAACCAGCTTTGAACGCTCCCCTTTATTCAGTTCAAACAGTGACTCACAGTATTGCTGGTTTATTAAGCAACTATGCTTCCCTGAAGCCTCCTCCATAAACTGTAATGCGTATATAGACTCAAATCTCTATGATTGCTATTATTTTGTTACATATATACACCTCTATTTTAATGCCAACCTCAGTAGGCTAGTAAACCTAGCATAAAAAATTTAATTTTTGTTTTATTTTAAACAGAGCTTACTAGCTCAGCTATAAACAGCCTTGAAAGGGCTGTGCAGTATTGCAGAGCACTGGCAGGACCTCTCCCTATCCCAGACCACATCCAGGATGAGAAATATCCACAGCCCCTCTTCCTTCTTTAACGTGGAGATGACAAGAGGACAGGCAGCTCCGCTCCCAGCTGGGCACAGTCAAACCTGTAGGCAACAGCACTCAGACGTCTCAACAACATTCTCTGCTCAAACATCCACTCCTCGTCTTTTCCCAAAAGGTCACATTTGTATTTTTTTATCATGTCTGTCCTCTCCTATTGCTTCAAAATAGCTGGTGAACCATTAATGGCAGTATCACTACTTGGCAACCTCTGGCTTAAATTTAAAACTGAATAATGTCTTTTACTAAAGCCCCTGATAATAGGTGGCGGTAGAGGTGGAAGATAAGCTTTCAGGCACACTCGCCTTTCTTTCGGTCTGAAACAGAAGACTAGCATAAAAAGAAGCTGTTAATTCCAACCTGAAGAAGCACTTACATTCTTTAAACCTTCTTCCTTTTTTCCAGTTGCATTAGCTGGAGAAATAAAAATATTACTTCTTCCTATAAACCTTTTATTCCTAAAAGAATTTCAAAACTCCATCCCTATTCTCCACCACCAGCCATGTGCTTCTTTCCCCCGTGTTTGAAACACAGATGGTTTCTTACGCTCCACTGAGGATCTTCCGTATAACTATGATTTTTGCAGTTATCTCTCAAAATGGCACAGGAAGCCAACTTTAAAGGCCACATAAAGATCTTTTATTTTTCCAAGAGCACTTCAAAGTTATCTTTAACTTAATTAAAAATGGAATTACAGGGTGAGCAATCATACTGGACTAGCATAGTTCAGTTTAGAGCCTCCCCAGCAAGGAGGAGGCTCCCCAGCAACTCAAATGATTTCTGTGAACAAGTGTCACAGGTATCACGGACCTTTGAGTAAAACAGTAATGATAACCTATAATTGCTGATTAGAACAGCAATAGAATCTATTACCATTTAGTTATGTTACACTCTCTTCAAACCTTTGATTTAAAAAAATCCCTTATCTTTTATAAGGAAATGTGCTTTTTAGGATCTTGCTCTTGTACATTCAGTTTAGGAAACAGACCAAAGGCTCCAGCTGCACTGCTCTTTTCACTTTAATGGTCAACTCATTAAAACAAAAAACCCTCCTTTAAGTGGTCAGTATGTTCTGTTGGTATCACCATGATTCCTTGGACATCTCTGTAGGCCATTAGAAACAAAACTGCTTTAGTGGTGCTGAGATAATAAGTGATCAGTGACTTGCCTGAGTGGCTGTTTGGAATAAAACCTTTACAACCCAAAGGTTCAGTCTCACGCACTGAATTACTGTACACCCCCATCCTATGTTGTCCATCCCCTCCAGTTATCCTATCATCAATTTATCACTGACAAAGACTAAATAACATGAGAATGCCTGCTGTAACAGGAACTAAGATAACTTGATCAGTCTTCGCATTGAAATAAATGAGTGTTGGAGAGAATTACTACAAAGGAAAGCTCATTTTCTCAACTTTATGTTGGAAAAATTTTAAAAAATTAATTTTTTGGTCTAGCCTTGCTTTGTAAAAAGGCAGAGAAATGCATGTTGTTCTCTCCAACTGAAACACAACACTTCCAATTACCTTACCAGCAATTTACCTCCGATCGTGGGATTTTAAGTTAATCTCCTTTGAGTTCTCAGAATATCTACAATGCCAATCATTTGGCCCATTAGCTGAACAGCCTTTTGGGAGAGCTTTCTGATTTTCTCTCTTTTTTTTGGTATAAAATACTATGAACTTACAAAGCCAAACGCCGCAAAGACAGTAAGGGATATGCAGTCTGCTCTGAAGCAGCAGCAAGGGGCCTAGCAACGAGGGCAGACTAATTTTATTAACTTCAGGGAAACTTCAAAAAGCTTTAGGGCTTTAATGCCAGACAGAGACGACCCCAAAAGTCAGTTTAAGTGCTGCATAAACAAAGGATTAGGGCAAGAAAAAGCTGAAGGCTCCTTGCATTTCTTGTTTATATTGTCATATGACCTAGTAGGAGTGGGAGAGGGCTGCCTCTCTGACTTTAATCCCCCATGGTGTACAGTGGCGTTTCAGTTCACTGACCTACATTACGATAATATTTTTTTAAATTTATGGGCAGAGGTGCAGCATCAAACTCACTTAAGGACTTTAAAAAAAGAAAAGGGGCGGGAAGGGAAAAATACCCAGAAGAGAAATTTTCTGGCTGGTATAGTCTCCCCCTCTCACTTAGGTTAGATCAGCAGCTTAGAAAGGGATTTCAAGTTCAAAGGGAGCGTCTCTGTTACTCTTGTTTTATGGCTTAGACCAGAGGACACAATAGCACTGAGTTTATGAAATATCCCTTCCCACTTGGCTTTTGTGTTTGCACAACAAAAGTAAACAGGGTTTTATAACCATAGGTGAAGTATGTGCATCTCTGGCACATAACCCTTGTGCTAACATCAAGAAGTTCACAGTAAAAAAAATAACTAACTCTCACTCCCCATCTCAGCACTGCTTACCCGACCATACACTTTTTGCAAAACCACAGTTCATGTTACATGTGTTGGCATTCAGTGCAAACCATAGTATAATTCCGAGGAGAAACAATTCTGTGATTACCCTTTGAGCAGGACAGCAAGTTATACCGTCCAGACTGTTAAACCACCCTCCTGTTTAAGATAACTTAAAAATGAGTGTCATCTGAACACCCTCTCAAACAATCCATCACACATTTCAAGAGCAAATAACTCTCATCTCTTAAAAATATCTATAGGGGAAAAAGAAAAAAACCATATCAGAATAGAAACACATAGGAGGAAACAAAGTGGTGCCAGAATGAGACGGAAATAAGGAAAGGTTTGAGACAGAGAAAGGAAAAGCATTGAATATTAAATAGTAAAAAAGATACACAGAGAAAGAGTAATCTTTTCTGATTTAATAAAAAATTATATGGGTTTAAAAAGAAATAACTTTTTAAAGAAAGATGGAAACAAGCCTAAGGATTATTCTGAGCAAACTGATAAATGGTCCATTGAAACCAAAACAGAAAAACAACAGGAGAGGAAAAAGAACAAAAAGAATCTATGACTAACACTGAAAATACAAAGTATTTTTATTACTTTTTTGTACCTTAGAAAAAGTACACTTGAGACATCTTCATCATGATCAGTGACAGCTCATTTATTTCTAGAAAACAGTTTCAAGCACTTTCCATTTCTGTGTCAGAAGTGAGAATATTTTGGAGACTGCAAATTCTTGTTCTTTTTTAAAACAGTTTCATGCGTTGAGAAGATGACGGCACATGAGGCCATAAAAAGGGTGAAGGAGAAAGGAACTGAGAGGATTTCGCCAACGATCAAGTTTCCAGCTTTTTTGACTATACAAAGACTTCTAGCTTATAGATGGTTACTGAGAATCAGGTGAACAACTTGGTACAAAGAAAGAATGACTTGGTCAGCAACAGCTTTTCCTCAAGGGCTTCCTTACAGCAGCATAAAGACCCTTCTTTGTGCACTTCCCTCCAGCACTAGAAGCTTTTGCCTGTTTGCTGGGCTCCAAAGACCTTCTTTCTCACTGTTCTCTAAGCGAACAACAAACTTTTGCCTCTGAACATCCATCCATGAGCAAGGAATGGAAATGAAATGTCTTCATGTCTCATTACTGCTGTTCTACTAGAGCAAGAAGCCATCACAAACATCTCTTCATAGCCTTAACTTGGTTTTCAGATGTTTGTCCCACCTCTGCCCAGCCTACGTTCCTTGTACCCAATAAACATTTTCCTTTCTCTGCCTTTCTGAATAAGGGGACAATTGCACTTGAGAGTATCCAACAAGCAGCCATAAAATGCCCTTCTCTTTGCTGAGCATCCTGCTATCACTATAGCCTTGTAAACCCATTACATAGCAGAAAAGGAGTCATGAATACTGATTCAGGATGAGTGAGAATTGCACAACCAGACTGTTCTAGGTTTTAAAAGCTCTGTACCTACCAATCAGCATTCTTCAGGCATGCACAGGGTACCAAGATGGCACTAACTATACACCTTCATAGTGCAAGTTTCCTTCACCTCTATTTAAAATTTAGGAGGTTTGAATTCAAAAAACCCCATAAGCACTAAATTCCTGACACTGTCTGAATGAACACATTAATTTTACCAAGTGAGAAGAGACTGGTTGATGTCATGATTTTATTTTTTATTAATCTATGCTGCCTTCTCTTTATGTAGGATAAGCAACATCAACAGATATGGAAGAGAGTAGGCTAAAGGACTGTTACTACACCATCCATCTCCAGACCAGTCAGCCCTGGCTTGCTATACAGATTAAAAACACTGTGATGATTACTATTCAAGGAAAAAAAAAAACAAAACAAAACAAGACAGGCTGTTCTGTAGACAAGATGATCTGTAGATGCAGAGGTCTTGACCTGGCCTCACAAACAGGACACAGAGAGGACTGCCAAGCTGAAGAGAGCTCTGAACAGCCAGGAGGACTCTGGCGGATCTCTAGGACTTAAGAACACACAGGCACTTTCTTAGTTATTTTAAAATATTTTAACTGTGGTGATCTCAGGTTCCGAGATCCTAAAACATCCAAAAGGAACATCAGTGGGACCTGGCAAATTTAATTTGGAACAGTGCATAGACCTGGCACACAGCAGGAGGTCAAGTACAGCAACAGTAAATTAATATGTTTCTAAAGGAAACTGCCCACAAATAGCTTGGGGAGGGCAGGGGGGAACAAAGACCAGAGGCTTAAAAAACCCTCACTGGAAATTAAGCAGGCAACAAGGACAATACAGGCCTGCAAAGAGCTGCCTGAAGCAACTGATGCTGAGGGAGAGGAGAGAGCTGACTGACTCTGGACACAGACTCACATTCCCTTCTGAAAACATCACATGGACATACGAACATCTCCAGTCCATCCCCTCCCCTAATGATCTCTAACTCCAGGGTGCAGATCTGCTGCCCAAACCCACCATCTCTTTTGGGTAACAGTTTCCTTCTGCCATTTGGCAACAAAGTTTGTGGAAGGAAGCAATACAAGCCTGTGCTACACTGTTGAATATTTGTGACTCAAACCCACTGAGGGTGTACAGTAGAGGGATGGCTACAGTAAAGCAGTATGGAAGTTGAGTTTTACTTTATCTTTTTACTTTAAAAATGCCTAGGAAATTACATTTATATAAAACCTAAGTTATTTAAGTTGCAGAATTGGGCACTTAAGAAGTTAAGAAATGCCAGATGTCCATACAACCTTATTCCTGTCCCTCTTTGATATGCCCCACGATATACTCTTTACATGACCACATGCAAAAAAATTCAGAGGAACCCCGCCTTATTAAGTGCACAGGGTAGAGACACAGGGGAACAGAATTAATGTTGCATAGGCAACTGTAAATCTGGTATTTCCTAACTTTCAAGTTCTTGATTTTGCAACCTAAGTAACATTCTTAATTTATTTTTGTATCCAATAAATAAAATGGTGTATTGCTTGCCTTGCTGACAAACTGATTCCCCCACAGGTGACTCTTACACAACCTCAGAAAAATCAAGACCAGCTGTCCACACGCTTGCAAGACCCAAAAGCATGTCTGCATTTTAAATTTAATAATATAAATAATAACCATAGGTGTTACTCAAACTTTGCAAAATTCTACTATCCAGTCATTGGAACAAGCCATTCTTTTGCTGGTTAGTGAACAAAACACTAATTTTTTCATATGGGCAAGCAAGCAGATTCTCTGATTTAGCTGGTACTCTTATGACAAATTTATTGTACTGTGTTATAATCCATATGCTGTGTCAGTCAGCAAACATCACCATTCTTTTCTCAGTACTGTTTAACAGAAATAGTATTTCTGGTTAATGAGCAGACAGTCCTCCCTTCCCCCTTTCCCCACTAAGCTTCTCAAACTCTTTTACTCAAAAACTAAACAAGAGCCAATAAATAAATGCATCTTTTATATTCCTATTTTACAGTGCATTTTAACTAGTGAATGTGCTGTGCACTTTTATTCACCTGATTGCCTTCATCTCTGTATTATTACTGTATTTAGCATACCATCAGCAGCCAAGCAGAACCAAACAAACTCATGTTCAGACTTCAAAGCAGGAAAAATATTAATTGTGGCGTCTGCATGTTTACAGTAGATGATGGAGTGACATCCACCACTTCTCCCAGCAAGAGTCACAGAAGGTTCTGCAGACAGCCCAGGTCACTGCCTGTGCCTGCAGGCTGCACTCACTCAGATTTCACAGTTTGGCCTTGTTACTCACTTTGTGCCTGGATCAGTCTGCACACCATGGCAGTCACCCAGAAAGCATCATTACCTGGCTGACACAGAGTTTTATTTGTTATCCTGCTGGAACCACACTGTCACTGTAAGGAAACAGCAGATGCAACAGTAGTCCTAGCAAGCCAATGAAGCCTTCTTTCTTAGAATAAGTTACATGGAAGAATCTAACTATCCAAGCAGGTAAAATTTAATTCCTTTCATTCCTAGCAGCACTGCAACCATGCAACAGAAAACTTGAGGAACAGTATTTCTGTGGCAAATATTTTAAATACAGTGTATAGGCACAACTCTGTGAAACAAACTCTGGTGTTACTCGTATCTGGAAAGGATTCAGTGAAAAAAGTACCAGTGTTGCTTATAAACAATCCACTACTCGGACTCTTTCCAGACAGGAATACTTCGGCACTTTCATATTAACTTACTGCCTCCCCAAGCAATGGCAGCTTCCCCAGAAGTCTGGTTTCATTCCTTTATGAACCACATCGGATGTTCCTATTCACTCATGAGCAAGTTCATTTTTCCTCCTTTGTACCCTCCTTCAGCAATCTGGTTAAGTGTGTGGCTGAGCTACTATAAATTTGACGTGCTCAATAACTAAATCCTGGTGTTTTCATTCATAAAAAAACATAAGGAATTACAATACAAAATATGGCTCATAATTGTTTTTCACAACTGCTGCTTTTGAAAATGTCTAGCTCCCCAAGAGACAGTGTAAGTCATTGCTGGTCATCAACAACCTTAATAGCATTTTCTCAAACTTCCTGCAGTTGCTTACTAGCAGTCCACAATATCTCATCCTTCTTCTGAAAGGCCAGGAAGATCTGTGAAGGTGACAAAGACCTTCCATTTGACCACTCAGGTAATGCACTTGCTCTAACAAAGGTCTTGCTATCCCACTAAGAAGAGAAAAACCCTAACACTTTCAAAAGATGCTGAAAGATAAGCTTTCTGTCTTCCATTCAAGCTTCAGAAGAGATGTCCTGATAAAGATCTTGATAACTTACCCTGCTTTCACATCTTGCTCCTGCAACAATACATTTCTCCTTGGGGACACTAAGATCACACCTATATTCAAACAATTAGTAACATGTTGTTATTAAGCAATAAGCAATTCTTCCATCCCCTAGAAACTAATCGTGCTGGCTACGTGATGGCCTCAGTCCCCAGGAGAATGAGTTCAACAAGAAAACTTACTACTCAGCAATGCACCAAACCTGTGAAGAGAGTGGCTATGAACAAAACCAGGACATCCCACAGCTGTGACACATGAAAGGAAACTGCCGAAGAAACAAGTGCAACATGATTACCCTCAAGTAAAGCCTAAGAGCAGGGCAAATAATGAGAGAGATACACTGAAAACTTTGAAATAGAGAAAATTAATTCTTAATGTCAGAGAAATACAGAGAAAGCATCTTTAGGAAGAACAAGCCAATTCTGATAGGAAAACATTCTGCTATGCTTAAAATGGGAAACCATCACAGGCAACGTGTGTATATTTTTCACTACACAAGCTTGAAAATATAGAAGGTGCAGCTCACGCTATGCAAGTAAGGCAGAGACTTTTCCTTCTCCTTTTGTTTCTGCCAAAGAGCTACTGATTTACGATTACCCTTGACAATAGGACCTTGTGGCAACCATCCTAAGATAAATCCCACTTGTGCAAACACTTTCAAAACAGTCAGAATATCTGAGTCATGCAGGAAAGCATGATGCACTTCTACAGTTCACCTTTCAGTTGAAACTCTCTGCATTAAACCTGCATGTCCGTGGAAGCCAAAGAGCAAATAACGAGACAAATATAAAGGATTTATCCCAGGAACTGAGTAACTGCTTCATGAGTCAGACTGGAATTAGTCTGCAATGCTGCATAGAGGTTAAATTCAGAGAGGCAGGTATTTCAGAGATGGTACTAGGGTTAATGCAAGTCTCTTTGCCCGCACAATTGTGAAGAGCTGAATGGTGAGCAGGTTGTCTCCAGAAGCACAAGATGAAGGACAACAGTTGCTGTTTATCTTCACAATTTGCTTGTCTCCAGAAGCTGCTGACCTGCCACAATAGAGCAAGCCCACATCCACAGCCAGCACTGTACACCAAATCAGAGGGACAAACCTCTTTCACAGCATCTCATCTGCCCTTTTTTCACCAAGATTCCCACATCACACTCCTTAAGGCCACAATGGTGTTCACAATAGCGCTCTCAGCCGCCTTTCACCTTTTTATCAGGACAAGCCACTTGTTGTCGGCCTAGCTTTTTCCTATTGAAAGTAAATTTGTCAGGCAGCCAAGGGTTTGCAAAAATAAAGTGTCCAGAGGGCGACAGTCTCTGCCTCCACATAACCACACCAGAAAGATGCTCTTGACAGAAACTTCCTTCCATTGAACTTCTCCCCTCTCACAAGTCCTCTCTGCAAGAGAAAACTGGACTTCACATCGCTTTAAAATCATCAAGTTAAGCAAATAAAAACCTCTGTCAGTGCCCTCTTAGTTCTGAGGGAACAATGTATTTTGATTTTCCTTAAAACTAACCCATGAACTTACTCTAACATAAAAAAGAAGTCTGAAGCAAATCAGGAACATTCACACATTTCCACAACAGTTCAAGAATACCAAATAATATAATCAGATAAAAATCATGACTCCAGTTGAATCATGCAACCTCAGTTTGATGTATTATGCAGCACCTCGAAAACACTAACTTCTAATGTACCACAGTAATACATATTCCCCCTTCCCTCTCCCCCCCAAAAAAACCCCAACCCCAAAACCCAGAAGATAAACAGGTAAGGATGCAAAAGAGGCTCAAGGATGTGCTGCAGACAGGTAGGTTCAAAGATTTTAGTGAACAACACTAGTCAGGTTTGACTCTTTCCCTCCCAGTGCTCCACTCAATCTTGGCATTAGAGAGGCAAGATACCAAAAATAAAGAGCGAGCAGTACAAAAATGCAGTGCAGGGGTACTTGATTTTTCATATAAAATTTACCATCACTTCAGCAGATGAGAAATACCAGGAAGCTTAGGCATGAAATTTCAGTAAAATATACAACTGAAGACTGTTTGCTAGTTGAAGTATGATTTTTTACTTTAAAATATAGTGTAGTGAATACCATATTTTCCATTAATTTGATTTCTATGTGAAACAGGAAAAACGTCATATTCGCTCATAAAAAGCCAAAAACTCTTTGAGAATAAGTGCTCTTCTTTTATTAAAAAAATTAACCCTAAAATCCAGGAGGGTGCTGTGCACCAGGGGCACACAAGAAAAATATTGTGATGCGGAAACTTAATGAACTTACAGTTCTTACCATCCCATTAGTGCTCTGAAAGTAATCAGAATAGGAACAAAAAGCCAAACCATAAATGCCTGATTTCTCCCGGGTAAACTGGTAGTTAAACTGCAGGGAATTAATTTTAATTCTAGCAACAAGCAGGGGGCCTTGGGAGAGCCCACATCAGATTAGCAGCAACATTTTACAAACAGGCACTATTGAATTCCACTACAACCCCATTATGGGAGCATGTTTCTACCCCATCCCAAACCTGGGAAGGCAAATATTATGTGCCCCTGCCTCCCTCTCTCCCAGCCTTTCAGGAAGCTATGAAGCTAATTTTCCCCAGCAGTATTCTCTGAAAGAAAAGTTCACTTCTTGTGAAGGTAACATGTATTTTTTAATTATTATTATTTTATGCCTCCCCAGGGAAGGTGAGGAGGGGGGAGCTTCCTTGCTCAACAGAGAAAGAAATTTTCCTGTATCAGTGCCAAGAATAGACACCCTAAATTCAGCGATCCTAATCTCCAGCCATCCATCAGCAGCAGGGTGGGACCAGCTGATTCAGATTTTCTGTTAGCTAGTGACTTTGTGTGCTAAAATAAGTCCCTGTACCACCCAATTGTTCCTGCTGCTCTCTGTTCTGCAAAAGCACTGATTTAACCATAGCTACCTCGACTGTAAGTACTTCCCGACTCCAGCAGGCCCTTTATACCTGGCACGATCCTCTTCCCACCAACTCTTCCAAGTCCCTGCGTGCCCCTTTGACTCTACACCATGAGCATTTCTTAAATTTGCTCCACCATCCTTCCAGCATGCACCAGGGAAAATGCCAGCCCCAAGTATCTACACTACCCTGGGAGGCAGAGTCCGGGTACAAACCGAACCTGCAAACAGACGATGGAAACTGTTCCTCTACAGGGCCAATTATTTTCCATACACACAGTGACCAAGGCCCATATTTGGGGCACACTGTGTGACAGATGAAGACAGAATAAAAAAATAAACCTCCCAGCTCTACATTTTTAAAGAGCATGGGAAGATATCAAAACAGTTCACTGATGTATCAGCCTAATAAATTACTCTGCTGGTCAAATATTCAATAACCCACATTGACTGGTTATTTTCTGGACCAGAAAAAAAACCCCTATGTGTAATTGATTAACATTATTCCATTATTTACACAGTAAAATCAATAGTAGAATACATAAAATGGCAGTTTGAAAATAACACTAAATAAAAACAATCAAAAATGCACAACCAAGGCTAACAGCAAACTCTGAAACTCTGTTAACCCCATCAGACAACTCACACAGCTGGTACTCTGCAAGTTTTCAAGTCCCATAGACTAGTGCCATTTGCTGGGAGCAAAAATATAGAAATAATCTGAGACTAGTTAATCTCTAATTAAAGAAAAGCATCTGTCTCCATAGGTCACACAAACTCAAATTCATATTCCTGCAGCCACAGAGAAACAAAAGGAGTTGATAAGCCAGGTCTTGCCGGATCCTGGCAGCACGGGCCACGCACAAGGGAGTGAAGTTTTAGCCAAGATAAAGGCAAATGTTTCACAAGTTCAGAAAGCTCTGGAGTGCCAGAAGAACAAGTATCCAGACACACACATTTGGTCTAGAGCTTCTCTGCAACTTAGAGGACAGAACACTTTCAACTCCTACTTCTAGTTCAGCAAAGAGAAAAGTAGCCAGCCATGTCAAACAAAGGAGATGATTCACCTGCTACCAAAATTGTGAAGAGTGACTGCTGATTTTGGGTGTCCCATATAACCCATAATAATGGAGATAAAATTTTCAGAAAGCTACAGATATCCTCTTAACTACCTTCCCTCTTAGTGTCAAAATCAACAAATCAACACAACACCACAGGTCTGTAGTTCCTTTGAAAAAAAAAAAAAAAAAAGGCCTTCAAGGTCAGTGGAAATTCAAAGGAGAAACTTGTATTTTCTTCTCCTTTTTTTTTTTTTAAGTTAAAAATGCCACAGAAACCTCAGGAAAAAAAAGGGAGAAATATGAATTGCCCATTTGATCATTTAATGTAAGTGAGGCATTTTGAAGAACCTCACTAACTCAAAATCATGCCCCAGCAGGGATCTTCGTAGTATTAAATCAGTAAAGCAAATAAACAATAGTCAAGAAGTCTGCATTGTACATTGCAAACATGGTATGGTATGCCAAGTGTTTAGTCTCCTGTACCAAAGGAAGGAGAGATTACGCAGTCCTCAACTCAGCTTTACAGATTTTTGAGAAGGAAACTAAATGTTTTTTACAAACAATCAAGTTTTGAATTAGGCAAATAAAAATTAATAGTTCTTTACCCAAAAGTTAATAGAACACCCATCACACCAATACGTCAAGTAAATATTTGCTAAAGTTTGCACCTCTGTTCATCAAGGGGTAAGCAATTAAGTTATTTATATATTGCACATCTCCACCTAAACCATTCATTGTGAAAAATTCCATGATGTGATGTATAAACAAATGATGCTCCACTGTTGACTGAAAGGTAACCACCACTGAGACGGAACTCATGCCAGCAATGCACTACCAACCACTACAGACAGTGGTTGTCAGACAGTATCTCCATACTGATGGGACAGTAAAAGCAAACCCCAATTAATTTTTACTGTAGGTGTTTTTTGGAGGAGTTAGCACCTATCTTCTGCCACACGGAGGTGGATCAAGTACATACACTACAGCAGATTAACACGTGTGTGACACAGAAACGACGTGCTAAGCATGGCTCAAGTTCTTCATGTTACAAGCTTGATGCCAATTTCAGCATGCCATAGCTCCCTAAGGCATCCTGTAGGAGATTTCTTTTTGCCTACTAAAATAAGTGTTCTTATTTATTACAATGTGAAAATGCAAAAAAGAATTAGTGTCCTTTGTGCTATTTAATCTAACTCATAATTTAATCCCTCTTGTTTACAGTGTCTTTACATTCCCAGTGTACTGCAGAATGTGTAAAATATGTCAATGGCAAGCTGGAAGTTTTGTCACTTAGGAAGGTACACAAAGCAAATCTCTGGGAAGAACACACTGATTAGACATCAAGTTACTCAACACTGCATGGCACTGAATAAACAAGTCACTTTAAACAACGATTTCTGACTTTGCAAGCAGACCACACGTAATACACTAGGTATACAAACATTAGAAAATGTTAGACTCTGAAACATAGCAGTGAAAATTCTGCAGCCCACCAATACATGTACTTACACAAAACAAATATTTCCAGTTCCCAAATATAGCGTTAAAGAGACGGCTTACCCTTTCCACTTGTCCTTCTTTGTGCTTCAGTTTGTACACTTTCAGCTTTGGAAGGAAAGTCTCTGTGTAATTCTTGTCTTCCATGCCTTGGAGCAGTACCCCATGGAATGCCAGCCTGCAGGTATTTGCATGAATATCTGTATCCAGCTTGGAGCCGATCACAAGGCACAGTTTAGGACAAGTGACTGGCTTTTCAAACTCTAGCAAAGCCCACTGTTGTTTTGGGAGCTGGACTTCTCCTGCCTGGTCGTTTTCTTTGTTCTCCTCAGACGAAACTGAGTCCTTGGACAAATATTCCTCTTGATAAAGATAATCTTTTTCAAAATCAAAAACATTTTCTTGAATTTCTTCATTGAAGTCAGCAGGGGCTGGACTGAAAAACATCACTCTTCCCATAACTGTTTCATGACCAACTGTGATGTGGAACTTGGCTTTAGTCTGAAGAGTTCCTCGAAAATACTGGATTTTCTTCAAGGAAATTATTGCAGCATGGATGGTGTGAAGTGAATCTGGGGTGCAAATTAGGCCTCTTTCCAGCAGTTTGGGATCAAACTGGGTTACACAGATACCTACTCTGTCACCCTGCATAGCATAAGTCACAGGAGTATGGAACATCTGCATGGACTTGACTTTCTTTGTCACCTGTTGACGAAAGGGGAGGAAAAAGAATGAAGTAATTAATTGCACATGAGCGCATCATGAACACTCGTATCATGATATGCTTATATCACATGATATATGTTTATATTGTGATGTATCAGCCACCCAGAAGGGAACAAATTGCAGAAACTTAGATCAAAATAGAGGACCAGATGAAAAGTCTAAGGCTGAACTAAAACCTTCAGTAACTGGAATATAAAGAGCTCTCAAAATAAGTCAGCAAAAAGTGGTCACAGCTAACAAACAGAAAGCTGATTAAAAAAAAAAAAGGAAAAAATCTAGCAGCTACACATCTTCTGGAAAACAACAAAAAAATCTGTATTGCTTTTGGAAAATCACATTTATACAAATAACAATGCCAATGAGCTTCACCACTACAAATATTGTTTGGGTTCCCTGAATCTCTGGCTGCTAACCAAAACCAAAAGAAACACCCTTTTATAGATTATAATGTTATTATTACAACATTTTGCAAAATAAATGCCACATCAGTGCCTGCGAATTCTTGAAGAATCCACAAAATATTATGAGAAAGGAGATCAAGAAGTGTGTTCATGTAAGAGAAAAACCCCTCACTAAAAAGCCTGGACCAAAAGAGTTTGTCAAGATCTTAACTAATGTCAAAACAGACTTAAAAGGCCATTGTAAATACTCAGCAGAGTTTCAGTTTCAAGCATTTTTGTACTCAAATATACATTCATTATCCCTTTAGCTAAGCCCCCTAGACAGTGCTACCTATCTAGATAAATTGGAGAGAAACAATTTAGTGTTTACCTCCAGCTCTCTATTCACTTCCAAGATTGTACTTTTGGAGGCTGGAAGTACAGCGGTTTGAATCAAACACTTCCCAAACCCTCCCTTCTTTCATTCACTACCCGTCCCTCTCCACTTTCAATCCATGTTACAGTTGCAATACTGGTGATACGTACAATGTTTAAGGACTTCAAAAATAAAAATTAAAAAAATAAGTTTGTTTTAAATGTAAGCATTTCAAAGATATAAACAAGCACTACAAGAATGAAATTGCCATATGAGAAGTACCAGCCCAAACCATTTTGAAAGACTTATGTGAAATCACATATGATAATACTGGCAGTAAATCTTTCCTCTTCTACAACCACAGACAGGGTCAATAAACTGACAAGAACTAAGGAATCTTCCAGCATTGTTACTCCTCAAACCAAAACTGGAACTGGAAGATGCACAAGAGATCTGTCCAGTTTTCTATTTTAAATAGCAGATTACCTGTGCTACCCCCAACTCTCTCACAGGAGAGAAGTCCTGCACATCCTGAGCTTTAAGAATTGAGATCCTTTCAATCTTGAATCCAAAAACACCCACAAACCGTATGTAAACATTAAAAAAATTCCAGAAGGAACAAACTACTGGGCAGAACCAGAGCAGAGGGAAAGGAGTGCCCAGGGCTTTCAGAATCACCTGATTTATTTGGAGCTGGGTATGGCTTTCAGGCAGGTTTGCTTGTCCTCAGACACAAGGAGGAAAACACACTGCATTACATAACCTACTGAAAATCATCACTTCAATGCTGATCTATCCAGTACCTTGTAGATGATTTAATCAGTCCATCTATATCTGTCTTAAGTAGTATCTATTACTGTATCTAAAGTTCCCATAGACATATCAGAGGATGGAAGTAAATGGGAAGGACACATTTGAGCCCATTCCTTTTTTCCCCCTCATGCTCTCAGCACCAGAACTGTAAAAGCAGCAATACAGCAGTATCTTAACTGACCATAACCTCTGTTCCAAGAGCATAACATTTGTAGGAATTAGAATCTGATTAGAACAATGCCAGAGTGTGCATAAGTGATTAGGGGGTGGATTAGATCACCCAAACTGAGTTGGAATTGCATCTCCTTCAAAAGGTCAGACATGGAACCAGTAGAGAAGTGAATCAGGGAGTTGGTCTGCACCCACTGGATCAAATAACAAGAGCCAGAGTAGCTTTAAATCACTGATTTCCTGTTTGCTGAGCAGTCCGTGAACATCAGTACAGTATTTCATTCCATTTCACTCTGACCCCAAGTGACAGAGATATTTGCCCATGGTTTAAAATACTCCAAATGTAGGGGGTTTCTTCAAGAGACTCAAGTACATAACTAAAATTCATCTTTGTTTTGTCTGGCCTTAAAATACAAACACAGAAGCACTGAAAAGGATGCAACTGACCCTCAGTATTAAATTTGTTTCTCTTTTGCATATCTAGTTTCTCTGCGTAAGGGATCCCTACAAATTATAACACAGTTCTAAGGTTTCACACACTTTCTTTAGCTTTACAGCAAAGGATTTTTCAAGTAGGGAGTTGGAGTTGGACCACTCAGTCCACCCATCTACCAACAGAGTGATGTAAAATACTTCAGAGCACTCTGTCCTGATCAACAGGAATTTGTAACCAAGACCAGCTATGACAAATAGCTTTGGCATTTATTTGCATTTATTTTAAGCCCCCATTTTAGTCCTCAAACTGCTGTCTGTAAAATGAGTTCTATCTTTCATTGTCCATGAAAATAGTGCAAGGCGCATTTTAGCTATCTATTCAACACAGCAAGGAAATCAGGCCTTTAGACACAGAAAGGGAACAATATTCAGTGAAATCTGAAAGTGATGGACTTTACCGCATGTGAACCACGTAAGTAAACATGGAGAACCTGGATACCATTATAAAACTTTGCTAAGAAATTCACTCACATTTTGCTTTCTAGTTGTGGCACAAGGGAATTGATTATATCTCATCATATAAATCCAGAACCACGTTTTGAAATCTTACATCATTTGCAAAGATATTTGCTTCTCTTAAAATTTTATTTGTATAATCACATTAATGTTCCTAAAGCATTATGTAAAGGTCCATAAAGAGAGTGAGAAAGAAGTTTGTGTTCAAATGCAGATTAAAAAACGCAAAACAGAAATCAAAAGCACCCAAACAGTTCAGCCCTTGAGATAAACAACTGTATTTAATATAAAAGAACCCATTATTTGAAGACCAAAGGAAAAGCCCAGTAAGATTTTCAAAGCAGTTTACTGCAGATTAATAGAAAACAGGATACAGAAGAAGTCCACTAATGACTTTTGGCCCTGATATGTCAGAGCTTCTTTTCCTTTATTTATCCAACTTCCATTGAGTTATCAGCCACATGCCATTGCTCATAGCTTCTTTAGATAAAAACCTAGCCATCCTGCTGCCTCCCAATGCTGTGAGTGCATCTTTCTGACAAAGATACAGCAACCAGATTTGCCTGTAATAGGGATGAGAAACTGCAAAGTTAAAATAATTAGTCTCGATATATTAGAGAAAATACTGATTAAAAATGCAGTATTCATAAAAGGACTATTACATATGTATTATAAAAACAGACCTCACTCCAAATGCAGAGGACTCCAACCAGATTAAAAATAAAGATCACACCTCAGAGCCCAGATGAGCTGCATCTTTAAACTTACATCCAAGAAGGAAGAGGAGCTGGTAAGTGAAGAAAGTACCATTTCAGCCCAGAAGTTTAAAAATTCACCAAGTGCAAGTCTGTCTGAATCAGCACCCAAACAAGAAAAAAACCAAACACTTGAGAAGTATAAACTGGCCATACTTTGCAGAAAAGTGCCAAATACAAGAAACACCACCTTAGTATCATCTAGAAGAAGTGAAGCAGCAAACTAAGGCCCAATTGCATGAGTAAAATGCATCCCATATCTGCTGCTTTTGAAAGCAAGGACTGCCTTCCTCCCTTTTGCTCTGCTACAAATCCAAATAAAGAATAAGGTCTCATCTTCCTGTTTCCAGTAGCATCTTTTGGTGGTCAGAAGATATCAAGCTACATTGGCAAAAAGGCTACCACAATTTTTAGTTTTCAGCCAGCCCACGTCTAAGCACATACACTGAAACTAAGCAAAACTAATTCAGATACAAGACTGCTCTCTACACATAAGCAGATCTTTTCATAAATTCCCTTCTAAACATGAAGAATGCTGAATTCTTTGCCTTATGAGGGATGACAAAGCTGAACCCTGTAGATGAGCAAGCAGCCATGTGTTCAGCGAAGCCGGCAAACCACTACTGCTCAAAAGCAGTGAAAGGAGATGTAGGCTGTGAAGGTACAAGACAGCAACAACGAGCAATCAGAAATCAAAAGTAAAGGCCTCTCCTCCATCCAAGTAACAAAAATTATTTTATTTTAAGAAATAAGGTATGAAATAATTTCTAAATTCTCTTAAGATGCCTTTGTGGATCATGTCATAACTCATTAGTTCCAAAACTTTAGCCAGAATCTTGAAACAGCATAAAATGGCAATAAACCAGGAGCTGTCAATAATACATCATTGAACAGCAAATCACACAACGCAAACTTTGCCCACTGCTCAGGCTGTGGAGAGCTTTCTCTTCTGAGTCAACATCACAACAGCAGCTAGGATCAACTACAAAGAGTAGAAATCTCAAAGAGTCAGAAATAATTCAAGGTTTACGGTTTCCAGCAGATCATGTGGCTTAGTAACAAATTTCTGAAAGATCTTGAATATTTCTAGAATCTATTATTTATCCATGGCCTCACCTCCACGTGGTAAAGGAACATAGCATCTGGAGGAAAAACTATTTCACAAAGAACAATTCTTTTAACTTAGTTTTTTTTAAGTGAGGTTTATAAGGGCATTCACCATATGACCACTTATGCAACACCACACACATGCTATCAGATTTATTTAATATACTCCTCCTACTGATAAAATAACACCATAGCCTGCACTGCAACACTGAAATACAAAGCAATATATAAGGGGATAATAAAATCCATTTAGTTTATTTCCTTTCTCAGCATCTAAAATATGCACTCAATAAATAAAAGAAGCAGGTCGATGATCTTCCTCTGCTTTAATACCATAATTTTAATTTAAATTACATGTATACTATATTCATGCACACAATTACAAACCAAAAATTAGCAAGTGTTAAGATTAAGATTTTGCAGGTAAAGTTAAGTGACCTTCTGTGCCTATGCAGTCTCCTGTAGCCTTTAAGTATATTATCCCAAATTTTTTCAACAGAACCTAATCCATCCCATGTACTGGCTGGACAAATCTCACTGAATAAGAAAACTATCCTCTATTTATTTTCTTCTCATGATTGAACTTCCCCGAATCCATTATTTGCTGTAACCCATCAAATTCACACCGTGTTACATGTATGCTATCTTACTGGAGTAGTTATTTGGTAAACTCCAGTGATCTTGTCACCCTTGTGATATAACATTGGCATTACACCTCACTGCAGATAAACTCAACTGCAGCATTTGTCACTAACCAAATTCTCAAGAGAAACCCAGTGTCTAGTTGTTGAGACCAAAAAGCTGAGTTTGCAGAATTATTATCATTTCATAGCAATTTTCTTCATTCACAGCAAAACTTCCAATAGCCTCGACTACTTCAGGCAATTTTTAACTTGCACCAAACCCCCTAAATCCACCCCATTCCTCTCCAGCTGCCACAGAAGAATGCTGTGAGAGATGCTGCCGAAGTCTCACTAAAGTCATGACTCTTCCTGTCTCAACATTCTGCCCCAGAAGCCAATCAGGCTGCTCAAGTATGATTTGCCCTTGTAACATCTCCCAGTAGCACATGTTCTTAATATGCTCCTTGGTTCCCACCATTTACCTCTACCTGGGATTCACCAAGAGCACCAAGCCCCACTGCACTTCTATTTTCTCTCTGCCTTGTCTCTTCTACATTTGGGTGAATCTATTCACACAGGGGAGAACCACACTCTGTTTTAGTCCTCTGGCCAAAAGTGCCTGGCAGCCATACACATCAAATGTCTGGGGAATATGGGGGGAACAGATCCCCACCTCGAGGATGCATGGAAGGATGCAGAAGGCAAACACCTACCATACATAATTTCATCTCAAAATGACTAAAATATCTCAATTTTTTTTTTAACCAAAAAAAGGAATAAGATGTCAAGTATCCCAAACTAAGTGGTACTGCTTATCACTACAGATGACAAAGTGGCATTTTAAAAGCACAGTATAATGCCAATGAGTTTAGGTAGCAAGTATCCAGGCAGAGAATGTCAGACCCATAGTAAAACTATGACACAGAAGCAGTTTCACATTTACGTACCAATTAAAATTTCTGCAACTTATCAAAAATATTTCAATAAAACATTTTTCAAAGAAAAAATCCAAAAAGAAGTCAAAACAAACGCAAAATGATAGGTTAAAGAAAGGCTGTCTGGAATTTTCTTCTTCCAACAGAAGGAACTGAATTATTTTTTCCAAATAGATTTAGGTTTAGAACAATAATAATACTTTTATCTGAAAACTTCAAAGTCACATGGAAGAGAATATATCACAGTAAACACAGGGTTGAAGGTTTTATAGAAGAACTTCTACTGGCATTTTTTCCTTCTTCTTTAAAAGAAATTTGTTTACTACCAGCCTTTGAAAAGCATAAAAGAGAGGAAAGTATAGGGTAAAGAAGTAAAACTTTTACGTGTAAGGAACATTTGGAGCTTTGTGAGAAGGCTGGTTTTGGTAGAATATGCGACATGTAGCCCAATGTGAGTAATATTATATCTCAAATAAAAATCAGCCCATGAATATACATAATCCAAAAGGTAATTCTCCCAATCTCTGAAATGTAATGGAGCCACTCTAGATCACTGAGGCATGAATATTTACCGTATTCAGGCTTTACTGCTCTCGATCTGGGTTCAATTTTGCAAATTAAAATGAAGGCTCTGTGGATAGAGAGATTAAAGAAGAGCATCCCAAAGCCTGCCTGTTTCCTTGGTGTGGTAGCAGTGATCTGGTTACCCTTCTGTTAGGTTATTTCTTTTTACTTAATGGACTAGGTCAAAAGCAATTGAGAGTGGAAAGAGGAGGTCATTATTGGGTCACAACCTTGGAGTTAAAGGCTCACTAAGGAAAACAAACATAGAGTGAACATAAAGCTGCATTTAAAAATAAAACCTGTAATGAAAAATAATATTTTCAACTCTTTTCGCTTCTATTTTGACAGGTCAAGGGGAAAAATAAGAACAAAGTTCTTTTGCTCATTTCTTTCTCATGAACAAAGTTCTCCTGTCCTTTCTCTAAAATAAGCTTGTTAATAGAAGCCATGATTTATACAAAATGAAACAAAGGTGATGAATAATTACTGAGAGATCTGGTAGGCTTCATTAGCTGTGGCAAACGTTAACATTAATTGTGATGATTTGTACATTTTCTAGGAAATGCCTGGAATATAAATACAACAGTACTCTAGTGCAATGCAGCAAACAAGCAAACACAAGCATGCACATCAGTACAAATCAAATGATACAGTACTACTCCTAGTGAATTCCTTGTACTAATTACAGTCAAAACAAAGGCTACCTCTGCTATGGGAAGAAAAGAAAAAGGAATTAATTACTATCAGACAAGTATTTTTTGCAATACTTTTTAGTTTATGAAATAAAAAACAACTGGCATACAAAATCTTTATAGCTTTCCCTTGAGGCAGGAATTTTTTAGAGGCAAATTTTAGAGTTCAACTGGTAAGCAATTTTCTATTACAAGTCATAACAGTGATTAAGATTAGACGAGTAAATTTATATCCTCTGGATTGTATGATATTTGCAAAATCTAAGTAGTTAAGTCTAGAGTAAAGAACAAATGGATTTATCCCTACCACCTTGGCAAATAATACTAAGCTATTAAAGGAACAAAGCAGTGCAGTGCAAAGTTTGATGCAGCAAAACCAAATTCTAATGCAAAGATACATTGTGCAAAAAAATGTCAGGTTTACAGTAATGATTCGGATTAATCCATTCAAATGCAGCCAGGGTAAGAAGGGGGCAAAAGGTCAGAAAAACCAGTGAAAGGATGAAGATACTGCATCAAATGAAACTGGAAATCAAGCCAAAATGTAGTGGCCATCAACTAGAAAAAAACCAGCATTTACCATACAGAGGTGCCATGTCATAGCTTATGAAATGAGAAATTCACACTTTTTTGCCTTTGAGCTACATCCTGGTAGCAAAGGGTTACTGTGCTTTAAAACCTTCACCAACAGCCTTACTAAACATTTAATATTTTTCTTTCTGCTTTCTTAAAGGCCCCAGATGTGTTCTTGCAGATCAAAAGAGACCAACTTATAAAGTTAAACGAAATCAAGGGCTTTTGTTCTGAGGCATCGTTGCTGAACTAATTATTCCTGGATGTTGTTTAATGAAATAGCGGTGCCATATATTAAAACAGTTAACAGGATGAGTTGCCTGAGTTATAGGAAAGGTCTGATCTGGGATTATAAATTTTAGGTTTTCTTCAAAGGAGATGAAACAAACTACTCAAAACTCCCCAGTCCTTTCTGTCACTGAAAGACTGAAATAAAGGAATCCAAAAATGTATGAAAGTTGAAATATCATTCTACATATTTACTCTTCCCTGAATGATAGAGAACTAAAGATGGGGGAGTTCAAAAACCTCCCGAAATTCTTTGAGACGGGGAAATCAAGATCTAAGTTATCCTGTCTATTCCCTGAATGCTAGAAAGCACAAGTTAAAATAAACATTGGTAAGTCTTAGAGGAAACTTCATTTTAGATGTACATACACAAAACAAGAAAGGACTTCCATCTCAGAGCAACCTTAGAGTAATTATTAAGTATTTTTATTAACAGGGGAAAAAGGTAGGGGCACAGGTAATCAAAGAGCTATTCCAACATTGAATTATTTGCAGAATTGGATCTTTTACATTATTCTGCAGCTCCCAATTGCACTAATATTTTTGCTAAAATGCATATTTAACCATACATTTACCCTACTAAGAGAAACAAAAAACTCCTAAGATCCCTAAGGATATCTCAGGCTAGGAAGGCAGCTTTTCACTCTTATACATTCAGACAATAAACACTTTACTTCCCTACCGATAGTCTCTTCTGTGTTTGTATTTTACAGCCTGACACAGGCCAACCCAACACTTGACACCTAATTAACAGACCTAGGAGCTGGAGGTCCGTATATTGATCACAGTAAATGGGATTAGTGTGAAATAAAAAGTTCAAAGGGTCTTGACCAAACTTCAGCACAGCCCAGCTGTGACAGCTGCTATGAATTTGTGTATCCAGTGCCCCACGTTTTTATTAAGAGGGGTCTGGCACACGAGAGTTTGCAGTAGCGTATGAGATCACGAAGGTTCACCTAACAATGTCAGGCTCTGTAACTGTAGTGACTGACTGAAGAAAAAAATCCTCTTGCTTGTTTGCATAGGTCTTTTTGATTAACTCATGGAAAGGGTCCCTCACCTCTGATACAACAAGCATTTACAACAGACGTAGAGTTGTGACTTCTTTGCCTCTCAAGGATTTGTTAACTTGCTGTGGAAGAGCTGTCCAATTTGAAAAACCCTAGGTTTGACTATAAAAGAAAGAATTCCTGATACATGCTGCAAGCATACCTAGTATATTCTGACAATGACAGCCAGGAGCAGTATTCAAATGACAGAAGTACAAACTATCTTTTAAACACTTCTAATCTTCTATTATCTTCCTATTTCCCTAAACCTTTCAGCTGTCATCAGGTGAATAAATATTTCTACATTTTACACCCAGACACTTCTTAGTTGTAGTCCTACTGACATGATTTTTTTAAAACCTTCATCAAGATCCAAAGAAATTACAACAATCACCAGCATATTTTTGTATTTCTGAGTACCTGTGCAAATTCATTTCTTTCAGACAAGCAGTCTCATTTTCCAGTATCAAGTATCACAGACACCTGTAACAGAAACACGGGATATGGGAAACCTACTGCAACTCAGAGAAGGGAACAAGCCTGTTGTGCAGAGATGTGCAAGTACCACTGAGGCACAGTGAATGATCAACAGGATTCTCTTGGTTAATGGGATGTTTACCAAAATATTCAGGATAAACTATGAACAAAATGCAATTTTGCTTTTGTTGTTGTTTTTAATTATTGATTTGGTTTGGGACACACTGTCAGAATATTTTCTAAAAAAATCTGAGAAATGTCTCTCCTGGGAATTTATATATCAGTGATAAGGAAACAGCCATCAGTCAGGAAAAAAGATGATAAACAGTTGTCAATTTATAAATAATTTTAATCTATTATGGGTCTTTTAAAAGGAAGCTAGATGTGGTCCACGAGGGAACCTTAAAAATAGGCTCATTGAGGTTGCAACGTGCACGTTTAACAGAAGAGGCAGCGCTAGAGCCATCACACAAACACCTGACAGCAGAACACCAACAACAGAACCTTGGTAAAAGTAAGGGGAGCAACAAGAAGCCTATGAAAGAAGAGTAGACTGTTAATGCTAACATGTAAAGATATTTCAAATAGTTAAGAACAATCTTTATACAGTATTGCAGCACACAAAAAACCAGCTTTTCATTTATCTCTTTTTTTTTTTCCTTCTGTGTTTCTCTTTCCTGCTTGATTTCTTTCCTCACAGAATCTTTCACTTCCTGTCCTTTGGGTCTCAGGGCTGTAGCTGCCCAGTCACACCTGCTGAGACAACCTCCCCAAGATGGCCAATGACATTTCAAAGTACCACAATTAGGCTTCAAAATTAACATTCCAAGACTGGAAGAAGATTTTACATGTGTCTGCTCTGTCTGCAGTCAGGACTGAAAACTACAAACTGTCACTCCCTCCAAGTCCTGAACGCCAAAACCTTTTCTTTTTAATTTAAAGTTGAAACTACATGTAATCCAAAGTGTGCAGACCACAAGAAATTCTTTGAGATGACTGAATCCAGTCCAAAAAAGGCTTATCTGGCCAATCCAGCAATAGGCAAAATTCTTCATTATTCTCTATATTATTTAGGTTTGGGTTAGGTGCTTGGTGGTTTGGGTTTTTTTGTGGTTTTTTCTTTTTTTTTGGCAGTGTATTTTTAAAAATTCCATCAGATTTTTTTAGAAGTATTTTTTCATAATCAGGTTGCTTTATTTGCAGATTTCTTTCACCATAGCCACCAGCTCTCACAGCTCCAATACAGCAAAAAGCACTGTGTCTCCCTGTGTTACCAGTTTATTTTCTCTTTATATTAAAAGATGCATTAATATCCTCCCCTACAGTAAATATTAACATACAAGATACTCATATCACAGTGAGACCGCAAGATTTGGTTACTTTAGGAGACTGGACAACAATATAATTTGGGATGCACGCTCCTAGTCCTGAATGAGTTTTTTAGCATAATGCAAATGGCTTGAAAAGAAAATATAATTTTATTGGAAGTGAGTGAGCACATATAGGAAGAAAACTGTCTAACTAAAAAAGCCCATAAGTAAGTCTGGAGTGAATCTGAAGCTAAAAACTGACCATATCATTCAAAAGAAAAACATCAATGTGAGAAACTCTTGCTACTACAGCCTATGCTCATTAAAGGAAATTAAGTCAGCAATTTGGTACAACTGGTGGAAGTTTTATCACTGTCTATCAACAGGAGAAGTGGGGAAAGATATTTTAAACAGAGATGAGGCCAAAGATAAACAGAAAAATAAGAAAAGCTTTTAACTTGGCCAGTAAGCCAAGTTTCTGAAGTCCCTCTAAGGAGATCCTTGCTTCAAACTAAAGCGTCTGAGCTTCAAGAATCAGTAAAACAAAAATGAGAAAAAAAATACACAAGCAATACTTAATCATATATTTATATCCCACTTTCTCTATATTCTATGTGTAACATATGTACCTTTTATATTCCTCCAGAAGATTAGATTTAGAGGAGAAAGAATTTTTTACATAAAGTTTAATAGACAAAAGCACTGTCGTTAGTCACTTAACATTTTCATTTTTCTGCCTTTATTTAAAGGCAAAACAATACTGTACCACTGGAATACTCTCTGTTCAGCCATCATAATTTTTTGCATCCCTGTTGTATATCATATTTTAAAACTATGACAGTTTTCTTCTCCCTTTTCCTGCAAAAGGTAGGTACCAGTTATTGTGTTTGAGCTTCTTTATTTTATTAAAGTGGGATAAATTGCACACTGTTTGGAGAACATTCCAACCCCTTACTTTTCTGAAAATATTATTTAAAATCCCAAAAGGATTAAAAAAAAAATATTTAACAAAAGTATTTAACAAAAGCATAGGGTTAGCCTATTAGAATATCAAGTCTGACATGTTACTAAAGGCAAAGGCTCATTTCAGTAATTTCAGAAGAAAAACATGAAACCCCAATACCTTACCAACCATGTAACAATGAAAACGAGGTTGCAATGAATTCCAATCTAACCCTCAATAGTAGATTCCAATTACCATGCTCACAGGAGAAGGAAAAATATTGACAAAATATAACACCATTTTTTCTGATACGTGGCGAACACCACTGCAGAAAACATTCCACAGATGTAAATCTACAAAGAAAACCAGGTTCCCACTCAAACTTCACTCTTTTTAGTCTTCCAAGACTCTGGGTACATGAAGGGATGAGCTCTCACTCTGCACTGAGACAAGGGAATGAAAAAAGGGTGATAGGATGAGGCTTAGCAGCAAATAAATAGCTTTGCTGTTATAAATTTTAGTAGAAACATTATTAGTTAAACTTAGTGGGCTTTGTGGTTTCATATACATTCAGCACAAGTAATTTTTCTACAAGCCTTTGGCTCCATCTGCTGACTTTAATATTAAAAATAATTGACGAGGTTGAAAACATTCACAGCTTTTGGAACACTGAAGTCCTCTACATTTTTTTTAAGTGTGGTTCAGAAGGTATAACTAAATACCCCAGGTGTGTGGTCTAGTAGCTTTGTTAGTTAAAATTATCTTGAAACAACAACATACCAGCTCTGAGAAGAAGGTACCTGAGTGAGCCTTGGATGCACAAGGGGTAAACAAAACTTACTTGTAAGACTGGCTGGAATCAGATTTTAACAGATATACATCTGGATGTTTATGCCACAGAATCACCCAGCAATTAAGTCCAAATTGGAGAAGTGAGATTCTGAGCAGACTAATAAAAAGAATCAAAGATCTATAACACAACCCTTGTGAGAGCTCATAAGAGACATTTGCTCAACACCTGCCCACACTGGTTTCAGCTTCTCCCATTTTCACCAAGATGTCTGCTTCAAAGAAACTGAAGCTTCTTGTATTCATGAACAAATAAAAAAAAAAAGATACAAAATAACCCTGCAGGTTCAAAAGCCCAAATATTTGCCTGTTCCAAGTGTGATTTATTTTTCATTATTGCAGAATTCTGATCATTATCAAGGCGCTACAAACAAACTAGATAAAATTTCTGCACAAAAAATTGCATGAGAAACACATCTATATGCTCTTTAAATATAACAGGGGAAAGTATTGGTCACAAAAATAAAACACATTTACAGTACTCCATTGGCCATTTTTTACAGTTAAAAACTAAATCCATCATTAAATCAAAGAAGTCTGATTTGCATGAACACTGAGTTCTCGCAACTGCAAGTTATTTGAGGGGTAACCGGGATAATCAACATCTCTGACAATCTGTTTTTCTTTACAACTCTAACTTTTAGTACCTGTATTAAACAAAAAAAATCTAATAACCACACCCACACAACCAACACCCTGCTCAGTCCGATCCCCCACAAAAAAAAAGCCCAAACCCCAACACACTCAACTTTCAAAACTTGCTGTGCCATCTCTGTGCACTCTGAAAAGTAGTTTCCTCTTACTCTCAGTGTAGCAGACACATTCAGCCCCTCAAATCAAATTCCACTTGTTGCAATTGCTATGTATTAGGGAAGATTTTTTTAATCATGCTTCTATATCATCGTACTCAAGTCTTAGTATCTGACTTACAAACACAGGTAAAAAAGAGTATATGGAATAAATTATTTTGGCAAGGGGATTTAAACACAGAATGAAGTCTTAACTGTGTTAAAGTTAAGATTAAACAGAATCTGAACCAGACCCTAAAGCTCACTCTTTATCACAAAAAAGCTCATCTTCATAGCTTTACAGAAAAAAACCCCAACTCTTCTGAAATGAAAATATAAAAAGCCCTCATACATACAGCACATACCACAGATAATGTAGTTTCCAAAAAGCTTCTTTTAAAACTATTAAATGTTTATAATGTCTCCTTCAGAGCTGAGACTGAACCTAAGGAATCCACTATAAAAGCCAATACTTTTGAAAACTTAAAACAAAACACAGGAACCCAAATTCTGAATAAAGATTCCTTATAACTTTTAATGGTAGGAAAATACAAGACTCCTTTCTACATGGTTATGCTCAGATACAGGTATGGGTTCAATAGGTTCAAAGCTACACTTACACAGAAGTTCACATTGGGGAAAATTATCACCACACAATTTGAGATTAAGAGAGACGTTAAGGAAAAGTTAAATATAATCATATTTAAATACAAATCTAACCTGCCAATTTGTTTTTTCATGTATAGGCAAAAGCAAGAAAAGCAGTAAGTATATTGTAAAGCACTGTGCATAACCATTTAAAATTTAAATCACATAAATGCATTCTCTGTTGAAGTCTATCTAAATCCTGACTCCAGTAAAAAGCCCTGGTTGGTGTCAGCTTCACTAGATGACACAGAACAAATGAAAGGCAGGATTAAAACTTCACTTCTGAGTTGATCAGAAGGGACCTTGTCCATCAGGGACAACAATGTAACGTAAAAGAAAAAGCAATAATACAGTGTTTGATTTGCGGAGTTACACTCACTGTGCCAGAAAACGTTAACATTACGGATTCAAAATACAGTTAATTCAGCCCACTCCTCATTGTGGATATCTAATGGCATGTTTTTACAACTGTTTGTAATGTACATGTCAGATGGACTAAGTCTTTCTTGTGAGTCACAGTGTAACCACAAATCTATGCTTGAACATTAACTTTGCCTTCTCCCCCACCCCACCCAAGTCTGACGTAAAAACTACTTTGCCCAACTCTCTTCCCATATATGAATCTTCGAAACACCTTGCCAATATTTAATTAACACATGCAACCCTCAGACAAGAAGTAGAATCACACTTACTTAAATAAACAAAACAATCAAAAAACACACCAGAAATTTATCACGCTTTTGCTTTTTCTAATCAAAATTAAGACGAGAAACTTGTGTAAAAAAATTTCATCAAAACCAAAAAAACCTCAAAGCTCCTGAAAAAAAAAAAACACAACAAAAAAACCCCCACAAAACCAGTGACTAGAACCCTTACCTTCACATTCTGATTTGTGTGCTTTTACTAGAAAATTAGTGTTGTTTTTTAGAAATACTGCATAGTTTCCTACCAAAAACATCCCTTTAAAAAAATTAAAAACAAAACACCTCAATATTTTTGGTAATCCCCCAAATCAGTTCAGTGTTCAGTGTACATATGTTTTAAAGTGGTAGAGGTTACTGGAGCCACAGTTGTCTTCCCTAAACACGTTGTCCTTACTCTTATTACCCCTATTATGCCTATTCCTAACAGTGAATTTGAAGTTGACAAAGAATTTCCACCCCCCCCAAAACTTTAAAATCTCCAAGATCCTCTCTGAAAGGGCAGCAAGAGACTGTGACCTCAGCTCTGACAACCACTGATGTGCTGTCTGCATGTATCAGGCATCTAAAAAGCAGATTTAGAGATGGGAGTTCAACAACCTCCACAGGTAAGATGGGTGGGCAGTAAAATTGAAGATGAAAACAAACAAGGATACAAGTAAAAGGAAAGACTTGGAAAAAAAAAAAAAGAATTTTGTACTACAAAAAAGTGTTTGACCACAACTGCATCTTAGAATTTGCTGCAAGAAAGAAAAACAGACACACTGCGATTTCTACCAACTCAGGAGTTTTCTACCATCTTCCCACTGCTTAGGGAAATGCATGCCTGAAAATATTAAGACATCAGAATAAATTATGCTGAACTTCAATCTTAGGTAGCATCTTAGATGCACCAAAGGGCTCAGAACAAGTTAGGGCCTTGCTCTGTACCACCATGTTGGAGAACTTCCTCCATCTCCACCCATAACAGATTAAAGACCTACCTGGGAGTGAAGAT
The DNA here is from genome assembly GCF_003984885.1 of Neopelma chrysocephalum. Taxonomy (NCBI): domain Eukaryota; kingdom Metazoa; phylum Chordata; class Aves; order Passeriformes; family Pipridae; genus Neopelma; species Neopelma chrysocephalum. The sequence goes on from NW_020897809.1 coordinate 6,244,493, forward strand.
ACTTGATAACCTCCTCTAACACCCAAGTGATCAAGCAACCTTTGACAAGACTGGAAAGAAGCATTAATATGAGGGTCCTTGCCACCTTGATATACTTTGTACAAACAACTGTTTTTCCCCAAACAAGAGCATCATGTCAACAACAGAAATGGAACATTTGAAATAAAAACATATGTACAAAACATTCTTATTCAATCACCACTTGACTCCAACTCTCTCCTGAAACTCAATGCAAAATAGTTCACAGTGGATTTTGTGTTTTATTTCACTTTTTCAAAGATTTGCATTTAGACTAAACCGACTGGTATTGCTTTGTGCTGACTTAAGGCCAAACTGGATATTTATTTTAGTCTTATTAGGCATTTATTTCAATCCTTTAGTAAAAATACGTATTTTCAAGTTTCCCCTCTTTTCTGTGGTTTTGTTTGGAGTGTTTGTGGTATACCTGCATATTCCTCAGTCCCTGAAGACTTCAAATTATTGTCAGCTAATCTCCAGAAGCAGGATCAATGTCTTCAGCGAGGCAAAGAAAATACCACATGAATAATACCCGCATTTCAAAACTGAACTGATTCACAATAGTACATATTTTTGCCCTAAGCCACCATTTAACTTGTTGCAGTACTATGTATGAGGTGTTACGCACCAGACAAAAACCTCTTCTAGGGATGGTTAGTATAACAGGCTATTGAAATTCATTATATAACGAAAATAATGTTAAGAAAAAGCAACTACAATATAGTAATTGAAACAAAGAAAAATGAACCAAGTAAGTTAGATAAATACCAAGAAAGAGCAGAAAAACTTCAAGAGGTTCTGAAGGCTCAGACAAACTTACATGACAAATTTCTGAATCATTTCCCACACCTGTATCCCTTTTCTGTTAAAGAAAAGCTTTGCCATCTATATATACACTAGGGTTGTTGCTTCCAATGAGTTAATCTGTTCTCCTGGCTGATTTCTGCCACTAAACTGAACAAGGATTAAGGCCACTTCTACCGTTCTTTGGCAGAATCTATTACACACCCTATATATATATAATATACAGGGAGAGACTATATCTTAGGAAGAGTTTGGCTACAGAGAAACAGCTCAACTACTAAATCTAACTTTCACAAAGGCCTGATAGCTTTTAAGTTCTACAGTTTTAGTATTTAAAGATGTATTAGCTACAGAGACTCTTTAAAAGGCTATTTGACCTTTCCTTGTTATTCCTAAAGTGTGAAACGTTTATTCTTGATTATTTATTCATTAGAGGAGAAAGCAAAAGAAGCCAATTTTATGTCATATGCTTTGAAGCTAATCTTTACAACCATAAAGAGCCTGGGAGTTTGTAGCTTTCATTTCAGACAGTTGCAAATGAAAATCTGTATCTAGGCATTCATATCATGTTCATCACAGTACTATCTGGGCAGCTAACCTAATTATATTATTCCAGCTGATACTGTAAATATTGGCACTCTCTAGTATTACTTTTCCAATTCAAACTGCATCAGCTATTATAACAAAGTTATGGAAATACTTTAGTGAAGAGATGCATCTTACATTTAGTTTCAACAATACGTGTCACTGTCACAGGCATGTGACCACAGACTCAGGTGATGAACTGAACAAACATTTAAAGAGCAAAGTCAATTCTCATGTAATTTTCATAGTAGTATCCAAGAATAACATTTAGAGTTCAGTAATTGGGTTCATCTCAAACACACAGTACAAGGAATGACAACCAGAGGACTCACTATGGTGTTACAGTAATACTTCAAGGAAATACTCTGGTAATAGAGTAATTACAGATTCCTTATGCACTGGTTCATTTCTTCGTTATTTGGTTAAATTTGTCTTCAGCAATATTGGTTAAATAATGTTTTCAATTTTCAGATCCTTTCTTTGCCAGTGGCCAGAACTGAGCAGAACTTTGTAACAGACAGACCGTGGCTTAGTTAATGCAGCCCTTGCTGAGTTGTTCTGCTTCTAAAAGCCTGATCAAATGAGGAATTGTACTGTACATGGATGACCAAGGAAGAACAAAAAGTGACATTCCCTTCCTTCCTTCATTCTGGTTACTGAAATCTTGCCAAAGCCTCCAGCACTTGAATTTAAATATTTAAAACATGATAGTTACTCTCTGCCCTAACTAAGTCTATTCATACTAACATTATATTCACAGCAGGAATGAAATGTGAAAGCTGTGTTTACCATACAGGAGGTTACCTTCCCAATTACTATTCAAGCATTCCACTAAGATTCCTGCTCAAGCGGTATGTGTACGTGCATGTGGGTCTGCTTTCAATTGAACTGGATGGAGAACAATTCTACCTGATAAATTAAAAGAAATAAAGTTAATGACCTGGCAGCAGCAATGCTTAAGCAAACAAGTTATGCAAACACAAACCAGCCATCCTTCGCTTTAAGAAGTTACCATAAAGTTTAAACAAAGAGGCATTTGGATGAAATTTTCTGATTACTATAGTAATGTCCACTAACTTAGTTTCAAACTGATCTTGAACCCCAGGGTACATAAACCCAAGAACATAACACCTGATCCCTGGAGCTGCAACTATTCAACAGGAAAGACTTCACCTACTAAGCCTCAGACTAACGTGTCTTCTTATTCAGTTCCATCCGAGTTGTGGTTCAAGTCAACTTGAAACCTTTCTCTTCCTGCACACTGAATCATTGCTTAGAGTAACCACTTTAGACAGCTCCAGGACTCCTTTACAAATCATAAATGCAAGACATTTAGCCCTACCAATACAACAGCTGGCATGTCCTGTAGAGGAAGTATCAGAACCTGCCCTTGAGAGGATAACACCACTCAATGTTTATCAGGTCTTGTCTTTTCTTTCAGACCCCATTCTAGCTTCAACCTATGAAAACAGATTCAAAACCACCATCCCAATATTTCTCATCTGACCCTGACTGATGCTGGTTTCAAACACCAGAGGTTTTAAGTCAACATGTACTCGAGGGGATGAAAGCACACACAACCGCATTGTTAACTCAATTGCGACAGCAGCTGAGAAAATGGAGGGAGAAAAAAAGTTTCTTTAATCTACGGTTTAAGTGGAAAAGATCACTCAAGAGCAAACCCAGACTGGAAAGGAAGCTAGAGATGGAGAAAAATGAAATAGGCAAGAGGAAAAGTAAAGTGAGCAGATAAAGGAAGTTAAAGCAATAGAGAAAAATCTAGATGCTAGGTGTCATGTTAATAATTTATTACATTTAGTTTTCTTTTCAACTTTGGAGTCACAAACCTACATATTTGTTTATCCACAAATGTGTTGCCATACCAGAGACAAACTGCTCACTGATATACAGGAACATATTTCATTTTTTCCATGGGTGCCATGCTTTTGCACTGGGATACGGAGCTTCTTCCATTCGACCCAGCACATTCCAAAAGAGCTACAGAACACTGAGCATCATAGACTGTGCATGGAAGTCACATCTGCCAGCAGCCTAAAGGAGACAGGAGAGGACACTATCATGGCACACTAGTGAGGAGAACGCTGACATACAGGGGAGAGCACATGCAGTCACTTGTGGAAATGTTACAGTGCAGTGTCAGGACCAACCTCAGAACAACTCCACCTGCATCATTTTCCTGTCAGTACAATGGTTCTCGCTTCTTCAGCTCAGTTTCTTTCCCACCTTGTATTTATGTAAGAACTCTCTTTAGCTTTTCTAACAGATCTCATGGGACAAGTTATTTACTGAAACCTAGATGCAAAAAACGTAATTTATCTAAGAAAATCAGTCATTATATCTAATCAAAGTATGACATTCATCTCACAAGGTATTTTCATCTACTCGGAGTCAAGATGATGCTGTATTATTTTTTCATTTTGAGCCCACCTGAACTGTGTACCAGTTTTTAGGCAATAACTCTCTGCACTTTCTAACTGTTAAGGCAAAATTATCTGCATGGGAGTGGCACAAAATACACACTTCAAACTACCTCACACATTAACCACTACCAGTCAGCATTGCAGATAAGCACAAGCAAGTACTGTCAGGGAACTACTGCAGAAGTTAAAATCTACTTTGGAGACCAGTATTGTTTCCAGAAATGCTGCACTTCCATGTGAAGCCTTGATCCTAACAGTCATTTCAAGATGGTTTAAGTGGATAGAAGTAAGGCAGAAGTTAAAATTCTCTTCCTTTTCAGATTCACTGTAGGAAAAAAACTTGTATACCATGGGTAATTTTTCTCATCCATTAGAATGCAATCTGTATCCCAACTGTTTCTATCTGGCAGGGAGCAGAGGGTACATCTAGACCTCCAAAAAAAAGCTGCAGATGAATTTCAGTATTTGAAGAGTTAATTGGCCAGCACTGACTAGGCCACTTTTCTGCCTACAAAGATCACATTAGACACACAAGCTCCAAAAATAAAGTGTATGGTTTGGATTAGCACTGCTCAGGTTGGCTGCTCTCCCCTGGCTTCCTTCCCTTCTGCTCTGACCAAGCACAAAAAATTTGAAAACCTCACGATATGTATCAAGATCCTTTTCTATTAGTATTATCTCTCGTCCTAAATAAAACTTAAGGTACAAAGTCCTTTATCTTGCTCCCTCTTTTTACTGTACCTACATGATACTTACTAAAAATTGCCAGCAACTAAATTGCCAAGAACTAAACCACTATACTTCAAGAACAGGTAGCAAAAGAATAGCAACATAGAAATCTCTTCCTGAGCATTTTTATTCCTGAGGTTTTTTTTTCAAGTCTAAAGTTAACTAGATTTTTTTTAATGGGTTTTTAATAAAAAAAATAAAATTGATTCTGTGCTTCGTGGTCTTGAGGTTTTGGGGGTTTGGGGTTTTTTTAAGTGTGAACTAAAACAGAAATAAAAAACAAACCCAAAAAAACCACACAGTAAAAAGTTACACAACTGTACTTGAAAATGAGGGAACTGATCTTTAGGAAAAGATCAGCATCTGCTATTCTTATTCTGTTAAGAGACTGAGCCAAAAGATTTGAGAAGTTTTTATTGCCAGATCTAAATTTCATTCCACAGGCACTGGATCAGGTCTTTAATCCTTTACTTAACCACAAGGAACTGTGCTGAGGAGTTTAGTTCTTCCAAAACAACTGATAATATCCTAAATGTTGAAAGCAAAGTACTTTCCAGTATAAGCCAAATCCTGCATGTTTTGCTTTTAAGTAATGCCATAGCAGATGCAAAACCAGTAGGATTCACACTGATGTTTTCTAGGAAAGGAGAAAATCTCCAAAAAACACAACCCATGCTTTAGAAGAGGCAGACGAATAAAGAAACAGTTTAATTCTTGTAGTGAATTAAACCGCATGTATAACATTATGTTTATTCTTCTAATTTATTGATTTAGGATTTAGAATTCTTTTATTTTTTTCACCCACATATTTTAATATGTACTGTGAACTGCCGTTTCACGATTTTATCACTTACATTTAGTTGATTCCCCCTCAACCCAATTTTCTGAACTGTTCTTCTTTAAAGCATTTCAATGAAAAGAAAAACATTCAAGGCAAGCAAGACTCCTTCCCCAGCAGAGGAACTGTACCATTTTAAAGGCTGTTTGTATCAGCAGTGGGCAAAAATAATCCAAGTGGTACCGGAAAAACCAGCTGTAGAAACAGTATTCAGACGTACTCTCAGAAAATTCAGCAAGGGTTCTATCTATTTGCCATGCAAAAAACAGTCAACATTGACTGACATTTGGAAGGGGTATATTAGGAGGCTCAAAGAACTCAAAAAGATAGAAGTAAAAACTTCTTTAAGATTTCACCATCTAAGTCCACATACAAATGTCTTTGTGATCCAATTCAGTGGGGTTTGATCCAACCTAATTTTCTGAAATTTAAATGCCCTGTCACAAAGCTTAACTGTGTAATTCTGATTGTGCAAAAGTTCTTAAATAAGTTAAAGTTAGTTCTCACTACTTGTATATACTAAAGCTCACTAATCACAGGTCCTAGGACAGACTGAAGTACTCACATGGACAAAAGCTGATCTCTCTGTTATGATTTTAATAGCTACACTAGTTTGAAGGAAATACTCTTGCAAATACAATTTGAGTTATTCTATCAGACAGCGGAGAATTTTTTTGTTGTACGAGCCAGAAAAACTACAAAATCTTTGCCAAAACAAAGTCCAAGTTATCTAGACAACAAAAAAATCTTAGAAAACATCTCTTTTCATATGGTGAAAGTGTATGAAGCTATGAAGCTCCTCAGTATCACACTTACAAAACAATGCTTCTTAGAAGCTCATGAAGTCAATATAATTTGACAGCAAATAGGCCCCTGCCAAACAGAATCCACTGCTGGTTTAAACCAACACTCTCATTTACTAGGAGACTTGACTAGATAAACAGAAGCAAGTTTCTCACATTTTTCATATTTGACATCTCACATGACCTCTTGAAAGCTCACCAAAGTACTGAAACACCCGGATGACTGTTCTCCAACTACAAGGGAAGCATTTCATAAACGTGTTTGCAACTTTTGAGACTGAAATGCTCAACATTAATAATGGCAATTGGCTACTGCAAACCTCTGGGATGGTGAAGTTTACCCAGTATGAATATTTCTCTTTCCCTTTAATGACAACAGCTCAAGCACACGTAGCAGATCAAAAACCTGACAACGTCTCAAGAGGCACTTCCCAAGGTCAGTCCAAAGACTGGATGTCCACATGATTTATTACACAAGAAATAACTTTGTACCCTACAACACAAGATACATTATTCAGCTGCAGCATGCAGCAAAATTCCCCACATGATCCCCTACAGAAAAACATGAACATAACTGCTCAGCATTAACACAGATACTCAGCCTTCAAGACACTCCCAACTTCTGACACACAGCACAAAGTGGCAGCACACTGTACTTTATGTGGGCTCCAACACAGCTCTGAACCCCCACCAGCCACTCAGCTTGCACCAACTTGCTCCAGCATTTGTCAGCAATTACATTAAACAGGACGGACAGGAACCTGACTATAAAGAAAGAATGAAAGTTTCTACTTCTTAGAATTCCTGAAAAAAACCCAAACGCAACAGTGGTCTTTGTACTCAGCTGCCACAGACGTGCCCTGTGGTTTCTGCAGCCCCTGATCACAGGTAAGGCAGTGCTGAGTGGACACTTTCAGGATGGCCAGATTTATATCCATTAGCTGTGTACATCTACCTCTGCCTCCTCACTCAATTCAGACTTGACCTCTTCTATGATCTTTCACAACTCTTAAGACAGAGTGATTCTTACTAACCAATCCGGGATATTTTCTATGCCCTAAAGCATCTTTAAAGCATATTAACATATTACCATCTGTTTTACCCAATCGGCCAGTATTTCTAATGTGCTTGCAACTGTGAAATCCAAAGGTAGAATCATTAACACTATGATTTCCCCCTCTCACCCAGAAAAGGAAGGTAAAGATAACTTTGCTCCACTTAAAAAAAAAAAAAAAAAAAAAAAAAAAAAAAAAAAAAAAACCACACAACTCTTTCCTTTTTCATTTAAAGTGTGCTATAAAAAGACATAGCAGCACTAAAATTTGACATTCATTCTCACTTAAACTAAAATCATTACACTAGATATACCTAAGACATCAGTAAAATCAAAACCTATCAATAAAATAAAACTAAATCGAAAAAAATCCTTATTCTTCAAATTCCAGAAACTTTTATAAAGTAGAAAAAGAAGTGTCAAAAGTTGTTACAGTTTATAAACTGAAAGACTGTAGAGACTGAAAGACCACTGAAATAATCTTAAAGGACACTCAGAATTCTGCCAACACTACATTTTGCTGCAGAAATCCTAGGTTCATTCTCTTCAAGGTGGATTTCAAGTGCTAGGAAGCAAACAGTACTAACTCAATTGGATAGTGAACTGTTTGCTGTGTCAAAGCTTTTTGCCCAACACATACACATAATTTTTCTTTTCACTATATGGATAATCAACCCCAGATGGCAATTTACATAGGCAAAGCATAAAGGAATCCACGCACTGCTGGTGCTCTCAGCCTCAATCAGAGCAAGCATGGGCGTTTGAGAATGTCACTGTTTATTTTTAATTGCTGTGTCCCTCCTTTGTGCAGGTTCAAGCGGTCAAAGATGTCGAAGTCCATTAGTAGAACTGGAAGGTGATGCCACTTCATTTGGTGAGAGGGTTCTTCAAATTTAAAAAAAGCAGCTGGTTTGTAATGTCCCCAAATGCCCAGCGGGTACCAGCTGTCAATCTCAGTTACCACTGGGTCAGGGCAAAAAAAGGTCAGAGAGAGTCATAAACCACAATGTGTTGTGAAATGTGCTTCCTCCGTTACCTTGTAGGCCTGAGAAAGGTTTGACCTTTTATAGGTATCCTAACCCAGCTCTGCATGATGCTGGCAGGGGTAAGTACAACACACAGCTCAAACTTACAAAAGTTGCTTCCTTTTACTGCGCTCTTGGTTTCCATACCTGTACAACATGAACATGAATATCCACAAGTTGCTAATAGCAAAAACCCAAAACTCTGCCCACCACTATTATCACTCAGAGGCACAAACACATCTATTTCACACACAGCAGTGAAGGATTAATTCATTAACAGCAAATGTAAAAATAACTAAAACTTCAAGGGAAGTTGTTAATGCCATAACAGCCCACCAATCTGGCTTCTCTTTGCAAACGACCCGTTTATCTGCTAAGTTGGTTGTCACTTCAGTGACTACTCTCCCAGTCACTTGGGTGGGAAGAAAGCCTCTTTTAAAGTCCAATGTAAAGCTTTTCCTACTCTCCATTTGCAAGTTATTCACTATGTTTTTGTTGTTTCCTCCTTCACACGGATTCTCAAAAACTAGTCTTATTCCTAAATATATTCCTTCAAAACGTTCTTGGACTATACATGAAAAGCTCAATGGTCATTTCCAGATACAATCTAGTGATGCATTCTTTCTTTGCAAGAAATAATTGCTCTGTCTCACCCCCATCTCCCAGAGCAGAAAATGACAGGAAGCTTGGCCAGTGCTATGCCAAAAGGAAAGCAGCAAACCCTCTATGCAAGGCCCTGTTTGGACAGAAGCCATGTCACACTCATCAGTCTTGCACTCCTAACTACTTGTCCCTCTTCGGACCTCGAGCACAGGCAGGCCCAGGATTGTGAACAGGACACAGAAAAGGGAAGGAACAGCAAGCAGAAAGCAGGAGAGGTTGAAACCAGAGCTACAATTCCAGCAAGCATATTCCCTGCAGGAATTGAAAGCACAGCTCCAAAAACAGGCTGCATGTTGCACAGGAGAACATGGGCAATTAAGAACTTCACTCGGAAGCAGACATGACAGAGTACTTTTCATGCAAATCACTTCTGTGCAAAGGACAATATGATATAGACTAGATGGCCACAGGTATCACAGAAGAGGCTGGCCAGAAACTGATTTTCAGCTGACAATATATTTCAGGTGAAATCAGAATGCCTCACTTAGTCCTTCACTTGTCCACAAAGTACAGTCAAAAATGAGAAAGCAGCATGTTCACTCTGAAAGAATAGGGTCCTTATAGTAACAACTTGAAGATAATACTGACAACGTGAAAAGGGGTCAATCCAGGCTTGTTGAGCCAAAACTTTCCTATATCCAGAATGTTACTGGCTGGGTCCATTTTTAAGTGGTAGCTGCAAAATACTCCTCAGTCATGACTTATTTTGGGAAAGTCAGTGCAAATCAGCATCTGTGGAATAGACTTCACCTGTTCCAAGCATAAAATCACCTTGTTCTCTTTTAAGGGAGAATATCTTTTAAGGTAATTAAATAGTAAAAACAGTTCAGCAGTTCAAAGGCCATTGAAAGGCCCCTGTGACTTTCTACAAGCTCTCCGAAGATCCCAATGGCAGCAAGCCACCTACTGCATTCCAGCAGTTCTCCCAGAACATGCTGACATCAATTAAAGCCTCGGCAAACAAAGAGAATGTATATCAAGCATTTCAATGCCCTCTTCTTGTCATTTCCTTTGCTCACAGACATTTCTAGAAGCCTACCTGCTCAGATTCTTTCTCAAGCCTTCTCACTGCAGCATGTCTCACATTCAAACCTTGTTCAGTCCTTGGGCACATCCTGTCTTGGAAACATGCCCACCTTGCTTTTCTGAATTTGAAAGCCTAACATGCTAATCGAGGTCAGTCTTCTCTCCTCTTCACCCAACTAAATTACTGAGCAGGTAACTTTATTGACTGCCTTTTTTAAAAAAATCACTATGTCTCTTCCTGTTATAATATGGGTTAGAATACAAAAAAACCTGTGAAAATAATTGAATAATTTCAGATGGGAGGAGAACACTCTCTTCTTTGTTGAGTGTCTCTTTCTATCAGGAAAAACGGGGGGAGTGAAAATGAGAGACTCACCTTCAGGGCAGGAATCTCCACACTGTCACCAAGGTTAACAGAGCCAGAAAGAATAGTCCCTGTCATCACTGTGCCTTGACCCTTGATAGAGAAACAGTGGTCGACTGCCATAAGGAAGTGTCCTGAGGGGTCTCTCGATGGCAGGTAAGCCTGAGACTTCAAGACCTGAAAAAAAGATAAAAGCAGCACCATGCCTGGGTGAAAAGTCATGACAGCCACACAGCAAAAGGAAGGCAAGCGGATGATTGATTGAACAAGCTTGCAATTTTACTGATTCCAGGCATCTCCCAATGAGCTTAGAACGCACCAATGTCAAATTAACTGTGTGTGCCATAGAGGAGATGCACACTTAGCAGCAGGAACAGTTCGATTTTCTGCCTTAGAAAGATTTGGTGCTGCACATTTAGCTTGGTTAGCAAAACCGCACTGGCGATAAAGTTGCTGCCAAACTCAATATAAACACTGCAGCAAAGCAAAGAGGGAAAAAAAAGCCCTGTACGTGTCATTCTGCCTCTCACCACCCCCCAACCCCCAAAAGTACAATTTTACAGTGCTTTTTGCTACTTCAGCTTTTTTGGATTTTCTGAAAATGAACTTATATACAGATATTAGTGCCCCATAAAGTCTATCTCTGTCTCCCTTCCCAGAGAAACTATTATACTGGGTTAAGTTTTCAAAGTCAACTTCTCCTTCAGATTTCTGTTAACACTTCTTAGAGGATCAAACCACTAAGAAAAACAGCTACCTAAGTACCATTTTCTAGAGAAATTCTCTAGAAAAGAGATTAGCATTTCTCTTTTGCTGACAAATACTATGTTTCTTAAAATGCATTATCACAGACAGAAGACTTTAATAAGGTAGTCATGTACCCAATGGTGCTTCAGAGGAACTGGTTTGCTCCTGTCTCAAATCACTTTTGATCTCTAATTCTCTTATAACACCAGCATATACACTTGGCACTGCCTTTAATGACAGTTTTAAGGTCGAACTGCAGATTAAGCCCAAATCGTAATGGCAGAACAATGGAGAGAGTCTCTTATGAAGGACAGAAAGAATAATACCTTGAAGCTCAATGGCAGGGCTCACACAGCATTTACCAGCTCTTCTAATATTAGGTCTCAGAGTTGACAGAAACAGCTGCAATACTGGTATTTCCTTCAAAGGCTTTAACCCTGGGGAACATTCCAGTAAAGCTACCAGGAACCAGATGAAGGCAGAAGTAAGGACTTGCATATCTCCACATTTCTGTGGGTAGACTGGATCTTACTAAGTCTGTTCTAAGGTCATCCTACATCCCATCCCCATTCCCATCTCAGGTCACACGAGCCTGGGAGCCAATACAGCATTTCACTGTTCAGCAGCGCTGTGGAATGTTCTGCCTTTATACAAGCCAGGCTGCCCTGGGCCAGACATCTCTAGAGTTTTTGATGACTGATGCTGCACCTTTACTTCAGCAATTTACAGTTTTAAATTTGGTAGCATCCAAATCAGAATCTGACAAGTCCTCAAAGAATAATGCCTCTGTTTTAGAGCTACTTACAGCTGTCTGCAAATAACAGCAGCATCCCTCCAGGGCAAAGATGCTGCTTTTGCCTAAAGCTAATTCACAGAAAGGATGGCAAGTCTACTACAAGCTACAAACTGCCCTCAGTTATTTTAAGCATTCTGCCCTTCACAGTATATGCTTCATGCCATATAATTTAAGGTTTTGAACATCTGAGAAAGTATTCTTCCTCCCCTACCCCCCCAGAAAAACCAAAGAAACAAAACACCACAACCAAACAACAACTCACATGGTTGGAACTGAGGATACCTGTGAAGCAACAGTTCGCTTAAAGTCTTCTTTCGTTCATATGGGTCTGATATAATGTTAGTTGCACAATCATATAGTTTTTCCCAGGCCCTATCTCATTCAGGACACAGGGTAAATCCAGGCCATGCTTTTTATCTTTTGCAGATGTGTAAGACATGCAGTAAGCAAGGCAGGATATCAGAGAAGAAGATGATTTCATCATGAAGGCAGGCAGTGCTTCTTTAGAGAATGGATTCTATACTTAGGCCAGAACTCCCATGTATTGTCATTCTCACAAAAATGAAATTTCTACAGGTAATCACTGACTATACACCTCAGACTGTCCAAACAGAAACCCCAAAGCTTAACAGAAGTGCTAAGCACTCATTAACTGAAATCAGAATTGGCAGGTACTATGATCTGAACACAAGCATGTCCCAAAATAGTTCCTAGTTTCCTTAAATTTGGCAATTAAAATTAGTAAACTCAGTGGACTTAGCTCCTTTGTGCCTCAACTTTCCAATCTAAATATGGATTAAAGTCACCTCTACAGTTCCCATAGGTGTTTTGGAAGTAAATTAACTGTTTGCCAAGTACTCAAAAACCACAGTGATGTGTGCCAAGAAAACTCCAGGAGGAAATTAATTACTCTGAATGCAGAGCAGTATTTGAATAGATTCATAAGGCCACACAGAGAATAATGAGAGTTAAAATAAAATATGGACTACCTGCTCACTAGTTGAGTCCTGTCCATCCTGTGCAAGAAGCAAGGTAGGGGTGGTTTATAATAAAGAATCATGCAATTAAACACTGGACCGTAATACACACATGGAGGAAGGAGACAATTCCCAATGTGTAACTTTTGAATGCCTGACTTTACTGTTTTCTTAACTATGGTACAACTATAGAACAACACCTACCACAGATTTGGCAGAATTTTAAAGCTATTTTTTATTCACTATGCTTCCTAACTCTTTACTACTTTAAAGACAATTTCAGCACACTTGTGGATGGTCATTTCTTAAGATACAACTATTCAAAGGCTTTGTAGCCTAGTAGTTGAAAAAGGAGATCCACTTTTGGGGCATGTAACTTCAACTTCTCAATTCACTGAAAGGAATCCCTAAAGAACCAGGTTCCTTAAAACTGGAATTAATGCAGGAGTCCCTCAACTCTAGATACTAATACATTGTACTCAAAAAGACTTAAGAGAAAAGTTTGAGCATGTTTTATGTTATTATGATGTTCTTCAGCAGGTACCTCAATCAATTCAGAAACACCCAGTGGGTTCTCAGACTCTGGGGCTTCCGGTCCACCAGGCTTTGCTGCAACAGCAACAATAGGACACCCACAGAACCTGAAAGAGAGAAAGACTCCCACCATTAGACCACACATCTCCTATATGTGTCAATATAAAGTAGTTCCAGGCTCACCTGAAGGCTAGAAGCTCCCTGAAATCCCAATTTCTCCGCTCTTCCCCATAGTCAGTAACAACTTACTAGTATCAAACTATTCAAAAAATATACAACAGCTAATTTCCTCTGCCTATTTTTTTTTCCACCTTCTACAGAATTTCCTGACAACACCACAATAATTTTCCCAGCATTGATGGTAACACCTACTCCACAGCTGCAACAGACCTCAGCTTTGCTTACTGCTGTGGAATTATACATGCATGCCTGTATGTGTAGTGAAAATCATTATTAACAAATAAACTATTAAAAAAAACCCAACCAAAAAATAACCTCATTGCCAAGTGTCTGAGTTCAGAGACAGCTGTCAAATGGTCTCTGCATATGTCCGACTAACAAGAATAGTTTAGGAACAAAAAAAAGCAGTTAAAAACCATGCATTTGAGATTCAAAGTCCAGTGGTAAAGAGGCTGCCAAGAAACACCCCACACCTGAGACACAGCAGGACAAGCACTTTGCAATCACAGCCAGCTCAGCAGTGCTTTCAAAGCACCACAAAGCATAGACAGCACATGCTCAAACTGAATATTTGTTCTCTCCTCTGTTCACTGAATCCTGTTCCTTAGATTCTTCAAATCAAAATGCGACCCAACAGTTATGTCACCTTACATCCCTGACCAAAGCAAAGCCGTGCTTCAGTTTGTGTAACCACTAAATATTTTATTTTCCCACTTCAAAAACAGCCACATTTCCACTCATGAACCTCACTACGCTTCACTCATTATGTACCTCAACTAATGTACCAAAATAGGGCTGACAAATATTGTCCCAGCCAGAGCCACATTACATTATATAAACTTCCATCATTCTGCTATCTCTAACTGCTGCAATCACAGCTTTCATCCTCATTTAAGATTTCCTAACACTTTGATTTTCTGTGGAGTGAAACAGACTTCCAGATCATAACGAAAGTTGCAAGCCCAAAGGCTAAAAAAACAAACAAAACAACAAAAACAACAGAAAAAAAACCCCAAAAAACAAACAACCCCTCCCACAAACAAACCAACCAAAAAAAAAAAAAAAACCAAAACCAAAAACACAGGGTAAAAAAAAAAAACAAACCACACAAAAAAACCCCAACACATCCAGAAAACACCTACCCTCACAACAAATAAAAACAGCCAAACAGACCCAAGACTTTTCATCTGGGTATTCTTTGTGTTATTAAATTGAAAAGCTTAATTATAGGAAAATATTTCTCCACAAATGGTACTTGCACATATGAATATGGAATGGCACTGGAGTTTCCAGCAATCTTTTCACTCTCTTTTCATCATCTTTGCTAGATGGCTCAGCATGCTTAGAAGCACATTGGAAGGGAAATGCTGGTATTTTTGTTAAACATTGTTACAAGTCAGGTGTTAATATCATTGTTCACTTACTTAGTATTTTCCAAGGTCTTCTGCATTTTCTTAGTCATCTTCTCAATGGCACTTTGTCTCTTTCCCTCTGGAAGGAGATCTATTTTGTTCAGAACCACCACCATCTTCTGGCAGGCAATTTGCCCAATTACCAAGCACTCTGCTGACTGTGTCTGCATCCCTTTTGTCACATCTATTACAAGCATCATCAAATCGATTATCTGGGCACCTGGAGGAGAATTCACAGTCAGTATGGTAGCAGCATAAAAAAAGATTAGGGATCATTTTCTCAAATAGTTTCCATAAAAAATGTCAGCAGATGTACAAATACCCAGAAAGACAAACAAAACACACGTCAAAGTATGCACTGACTGCATGGCTCTTCTGAAATTAAGACCTCAGGAATTTAAGCTGTTATATGCTACCATCAGATCATAAAAAATACTGAAGAATGTGGTAGTTTACATATTCCCCCATACTGATAGTTCAAGTCTAAGGCTGTTATCACTGTCCTTAAAGAAAGTGCTAAGAAAATTAACCTTGCAGCAACACAAGCATGACTTTTGCCTCGCTTAAAAATTATTATCTAAGAAGCTAAGTAGGAATATGATAGAGCTGAAGAAACACAGCAACACTGCAGAGAGTTGCACGCTCAGAGCAACCCCAACAAGAGCCAACCACGTGCCCCATTACTACATCAACAATCCTCAGTCCCTACCTGCTTCCTATCATTTTTCTTTCAAAGTCCAAAATTTGATAAAAGTGAAAACAAAGTGATCACCATCAGAGCCAAGTTTATCCCAAGTCTAAAGAAATTCCTACAATCCCACAACATGAGGAAGAAGTGATTCATGAACCTGCAGTATATTGCCATTTACTCCCAATTCACATCCACATAACTTGTAATCTCAAACACAGGCACAAGGATCCGATTCTTAGATCCCTTCATGAAAAAGCTCCTAAATTTTACACTGAAGTTACTTATCATGCTTATGGATTACTTTGATTTTTCAAAGTACTGTTGTCATGATCCCTTAATCTTTTGATTGAAGCAACCTGAATTTCATGGATTTAAATTCGTTTTCAAGGAAGCTTTTGATGAATGTTGGGCCTTCCACTAATTACATTCTGAATTTTCTTGTTTCATTCCAGGTAACTGAAATACTCTGAATACCAAAATAGTAAAGTGCAACAGACCTTAATATTGACAAAGTTTAAATATAAAAAACTAAAAGAAAATTTAAAGCTGAACTACTAGAAAGTCATATTTCAAAAAAAGGCACATTTTGAAAGATTACAGAAGCTAGAAATCACATAAAACTGCAGCATTCTGAACTTAAGTACTTTTAATATTTGCCTTAAATGAGAAGAACAAGAAATCAATACAACTGTTCCTTGTTCCTTCACTCTCTCCAGCCTTCCTCCTGCCCTTTTTTTTTTTTAAGGCTTTTACAATGGCTATGACAACAGCTACCCTTGTTCCTAATTCCCATGAACTCAGGATAGGAAATCAGTCCAAGGCTGAAGTGCAGGGGTGAATGAGCGGGTGGGAACTACAACAGGAAAAAAAAATTACATTTACAAATGACTATTTTCAACCTACCAGAGCTTTCATCTTGTAATAATGAATGCTAAACCCTTCAGAGCACTAGTGGGATAATTATGACATTTCCAACATTTCATCAGAATTTTCACTAACAGTTTCAAATATCTCACCCTAACAAACTTTGGACAGACATTATATCTTCAAAAGTAGTTTGTATTTTTATTGTTTCAAGAATTGTATTGATTTAGAAGTTGCTTAAATTACAACACAAAAGTCATCAAGGCTGTACCAAAGGCTCAGACTATACACCACACAAGTGCAGACCTAAAGGTCAGGAAGCAAGGAGAAAAATGGCATGAAAATAGTTTTGAGTAGGACAAAATAGTTAATAATCAGAACAGATCCACTTTTATAAGTACATACAGCAGGGCTTTTTTACACTTAACACACATGTTTTGTATTACACTGTACCACACAGTAATTCTCACTACACAGGTGTCATCCTTAAAATGAATGGGAATTAATAATTAAAACCAAACCATCAAGTCAAATGGATTATTAATACTATTAAAAGGACATCTAGTAAAAAAATGATGCTGCAGCTTAAGCCTTAGGTAACTCTACTATGACTACTAAAGCATAGCAATCCTCATGATCCAAAGTTAAGCCAAAGTAACCAGACCCAAACCCGACCTTGAAAAGGGTGGCTGATGAGATCCATTATATATAGTGTATATAATGGGTATCTCCTCATTTCAACAGGAGACAAAATCTGCACTGAACTGTTATATGCAGTTTCAGTACAAGGGCCACTTTACCTTGGAACACTAAATCAACTGCTTTGAATACATTTGCTATAAAGCAAATGCTTACAATTGCTGTATGTATGAATCTATTTAGCAACACTTTAAAAGAGCCACAAAAATCATCAGCCCAGTTGCTAGAAGGTCAAGAATGTCTACTCGGGGCATTTCATAGCAAAGAGAAGATGAACAAAGGAAAAATAACTGTACAGTCCATGGAAAAACTCCAGAAACCCCAGAAAACACACCATGACACTCCAGACAAAAAAAATATTACAAGTCAAGGAAACAGCAGCATATACAAGTTCACAAACATTGTCGGCACAGCTACTGTGTCTCCTGCAAAGCCTTCAAGTGCTGACTGGCCACAGTTTGTAAGAGATGGCACAAGATGGAAGAGAAGACATGGCAGGCAGAGAGCTGGCACACAAGCAGGGTGGGAAGCTGTTGCCCTTCAACAGAGTCATGGAACCAAGGGAAAGATCAGGACAGCATTGACAGAAGTACTTTTGACTGCATTCTCCCCAAGGTATCAGGATGTTTTGTACATGTTTACTCATGCATATCAAGGCATGAGTGCTCAAGTTTACAGAACCCTCGGGTAAAACTAAGGCAAAAAACTAATGCTAAGATTTAGTTCCTTAACTTTTTTCTTTGAGCCATCTTTAACAATTCACCTTCTTCCCAATCCTTCAATCTTCTCCTACACAGTTTTTACCTTTTGTTTTATTCAAGAACCCATTTTCTTAGTTGCCCATCATCCATGCATAGAGTCCATTAAATACTAGAATAAAATCTAGAGAAGTCAAAATACAGTGAACAGGGATTCACAAATGTAACATTTCCAATCAGGAAAGTTGGCAGGTCATTTGACAAAACTAACTGTCCCCCGTTTAACATGGAACATCTCATTCAGTACACTTGCTCTAATAGCATGCAAATGGTAATAGTAGACTTAGAATTTGTTTAACTTCATATTCACTACTTACATCATCTCTAGCACACTAGGAAACAGTCAGCTCACGATCATATCAGAGTTCAGTCAATGAAAGAAACAACATTTCTGAATAATTTTCTACAGCAGAGTAAGATTTAACTAGGAACAGTGAAGTGAGGATGGATTACATGAGTATTCTCAACTAATCCAATCTCACTTGTAAAGATAAAATAAATAGCGCCATACCAAGTGGAGACTCCAAAAACAGCAACAAGAATAAAACATGGTGAAAATATCACTCAATAAACCTGCACTATCTGACTACAGAATGCCAGCCATGTGCTCTTGTGTGAAATGGAACAGAGAACTGAAACACACAGCTTTTGCTCAAAAGAGGAGACAGGATATGGTCCCACACAGTTAAGGAGAGTGATCTAGAAGAGATTATGGAAGAGTTGAGTGTTCCTCGAGCCTTCAAAGAAGGCAAATGGCTTGAAATTACTCTGAACAAAGTAGAGACACATGCAAAGGACAGGTCTGTGTATAAGGAAGCACAGCAATCAAAAATATTTTATCTGCATATAGGTCATATAGAAGGTCATATAGAATCAGTGACAAAGTTTAACTAAGGTACTCAAATTATTTCTTCTATAGAAAACACAGGGGTGTAACCCTTTATTTGCCACTTCATCTATGAAAGAAGTGTTCAAGAACATTGACAGATAAATCCCAATGAGTGATTTCTCACTTTGCTTGAATATGAAAGATCAACTATTGGAGTACCCTTTGTGTGATGACACACAGCTCAGATGAAGCCCTGCAAAAAACAAATGAAACAAACTAGTTGTCATCAGAAAACACAAGGGGGTGGGAAAAGATGGGAATTATATGGCAAAGATAAGCAGCTAAACCACAGCAAAAATAAAGCAAAGTAGATAGTCAGAGTGAAGAAAAACAAACAAGAAAGATAAAACATGAATTGAGAGAATCTGGATGACAGCCAGATACAGGCAAAACACAAGACCAGCAGCACAGCATCACAAAAACTGCAACTGCCAGCTAAACCTGGAGGTAGCAGCACTCACTTGTACCACAAAAGTGACAGGGAACACTGAACTCAGATAATAAGAAAAACACCTTCAGAGACAAGATAAAGTCTAGCTACTGCTTTGAACAGTCACAACCCACTCTTGCTCCTGAATTTTGGGGAGTATCTGATTATAAACAGTATTTATTACTCTTTATTCATGAGACTAGTTGAATCACACGTCAGATTAAGACAAGTTTCAAAACCACAGAAGGCAGCAACTCGAGTTTCCCTAAACTGGCAATTGACTCAATTTCTCCAAGGGAAGAGCAAAATGACACCACTTGCACCACATCATTCCTAGCTAGGTCTCACCCTTAGAGCCTGAAAGAACTCACCAGCTACTGCCTGAGTACAACAAAAAAGAATAGTATGCATTAATAAAAGGATGTATTGATGAACTTTTAACCTTTAGGATGAAATGCACTGCATTCTCTGCATTTGCAGTATTTTGTATAATATATCTATCTTCAAACCTTTACTGAAATAGGAAGAAAGGTCTACCCAGAGTTCCAGGCAACAAGGCTTCAGACCTTCCTCCCCTGCATTAAACTCACTCCTCGTAAACGTGTTTAGTGTTGCGCCCACCTTTGATTTCCACACAATAAGTAAAGGACACTTGATCTTGCTCACTGAAGCTAAAGTAGACAAGCTCTGCAATGTTTATATGCTACTGTGTCACATCCTTACACAAAAACATAAAATTAATAAACCCCACATTTGCTACACCAGTATTCACAGGGTAACACCAATGGGAGTACCCAAGCTACAGGCTGTATTTTTAAAAACCATAAAGCACTATAACAGCCATGTTTTATTTTAGAACAGAACATTACATCTTAAATAAAAAAATATCCTTCAACCTTGATCACAGAACTCAAAATACCTTCTGTTTGTGCAATCTGTCAAATGCTTGTAAATGATATACCCAAACTGCCAGACTGAGCTGTGGTAGTACCACAGTGCAACATTTAGAGTAAGGTAGAAAAAAAGGACATTATTAGGTCTACGAAAAAAAAACAACAAACAAACCCAAACAAACAAGACCCCAAACATTTAATATTACTTTATCAGTTCCAAAAATTTATTACTCTTTTATTATACATGTACTGAGTCCACTTTCAGAACCACTCCATTATAATCTCCAAGCACTGAACTAGATGCTCATTCCATCCTTACTGAAAAGGAAAACCAAAAGGCATTTTCCATAAATAGGCAGAATCTCAATTGTTTTCTCTACCAAATGCACATCAAGAATATAAGAGCATTTACAAGTTGTACTGTTTTGGCAAGCAGATTCCCCATAATCCATCAATATAAAGCTGATTTGGCTCTGAAAGGTAAAACCTGGGCTAGTGGAGGGAAGAAAAGAGGTCAGGTCCCTGTGTGAATGAGGGGGAGGTTTTGCACACCACACAATAATGGAACATAGACAGAGATTCTGACTCAGGGCTTCTTTAAACTACTGTGTCCTGTTTGTGGTAATCTTTTTAGCTGACTTTAGTCAAACAGTACAACTCCTGTTCACAGGCACCAAAAGGAAGCAGAAAATGGAATTTGAAATGTAAAAATAAAATAATTGTGGGCCATGGGCTATAATTTGATTTCATGCTTTACAAGGAAATGAAAGAGGACTTCCTTAAACATACTTTTTTTTTTTTAAATATGCTTTTTACCATGTTAGGATTTCCTTTACTGTAGAAGAGAAAATAGGATTGTAGAAAATGTACTGTTCTCAAGTATCATTGCTACTCAGGGGCAAAGCTCTGTTTTAATGTGCACTTCCCATTCTAGGGAAGAGGAAATTCTTCAATTAATAAACCGGGTGGACTGAGGCGAGTTTTTAAGGTTTAATCAATTTCATCTGCACATGGGATAAAAAGACCAACTATTCTACCATTTTTGCCTCCCCTATTCCACTTTCAAAAAAAATAATAAAATCGATGTTTTATTTTAAATTCTTTGAGGTTAGTATCTCCTGTCGCAGGAAATATTGTCTATATCATGCAGTGAGTATGCAACTTCCCCCTTCCCAACCCCCTCTCCATTTTTTTTGTTAAGAAACTTTATTCAGAAACAACTAAATTATTCCCTGTTCTCATATAGAGTAACACCTTGGGAGATGCTACAAGTCACACAGGATTTTGCTAGTTACCTTAGGAGAGGCACTGTGATGAATAAGGAAAATGTTTGACGGGATACGAAATCTCCCAAAGTTCAAACAGAAATAGGAGGTGTGAGGGGGCAGAAGAGACGTGCACACAACTGGAGAGCATGAATTACACATGAAGAAACTCTCTGCAAAGCAATGCAAATCACGGATCAAAACTGATACAACTCCTGTTAGGAAACACTTTGAAAAGAAAAGGAACTCATGGAGTTCAGGCATCCCACCACCATATCCAAAGCAGGTCGTTCTTAAGTTCAAACAGAGCTGTGCAGCTTCAAACTCTGGATAGTTTGGAATATCTCTGGCAGCAAGCATCTGACTGGCAACCCACTTCTTTCTGAATGCACAGTAAAGTTTACAATTAGAAGCATTATGTCATTGCACAAATTCTCTTTAGATGAAAACCAGCCACTATGGTTGGTCTTAAACTGAGAGCTAGAAAGGGAAACCAGTATGGAAATAAGGGCATAATGGCAAGAAGTCCGTTTCTTATACACAAATAACTCCTCTCTTATTTGTTATTTATTTTATTTCTTTGTTTTAACCTGTTATTTATTTGTAAACATGAGTTCAACTAACTACAAATAGTAGGCAGTGAGACAATTGTTAATAAGGAATAAAAGTGTTCCTTCGCAAAAGACCTCACCCAAGAATCCCCTCGGAATATACTTGATACTTCATCTCCCAGATGAAACAGTGTGCCATGTTGTTCTGAAGAGGATAAAAACAATGAAGGCCTCTACTCTCTCCTCTGTCAAGTCATCCATGGATCTATCTTGTTTGAATAAGTTTTAACTTATTTGTGTCAGAAACAATTCTGTTCTTCAAAAGGAAGAAATGCCTACAGTGATTAGAGCATGGCAATAAGCTTCATTAGCCATGCTGAGTAGCACAAACAAAGCTGATAAGACCTTTATGAAGGTCATGCTAAGAAAGACTGAGGAACATTTTCTAATAATTTACTAT
Source organism: Neopelma chrysocephalum (assembly GCF_003984885.1). Lineage (NCBI taxonomy): Eukaryota > Metazoa > Chordata > Aves > Passeriformes > Pipridae > Neopelma > Neopelma chrysocephalum. The sequence continues at coordinate 6,266,989 of NW_020897809.1, forward strand.
TGTATGCTGGTCTAGTTATTGCAATATTGCACACAGGAGTAAGCTTACATTAAATGGAAGAGTTACAGAAAAAAAAAAACTCAAACAAACTTTAAAATGAAAATGCTCTCAAAAAAAGCATTACAACACAGGAAGAAAGAAGATTATCAAAAGATCCTTCACAAGCATATAAGGAGTCCCATGTTGTCTTTAGCCTCCTCAGAGGAAAACCAAGAGCACCAGTCTGAGCAATGTCTGAACACTTCTGTCATTTCCACCACTACAGAAGAGAGACTATTCCAAAACAAGGCAAAACCAGGAAGCCTTCATTGCAATCTGACTAAATTCACTGGATAAACACACATCAAAATTACATGTAGTTTTGTAAAAATTACATACAATTAAAGAGAATCCTTCCTCCAAAGACTCACAAATAGAAATCACTAGTGGTTTCAAACCAGGGCAATCACACGCTTTACTTGGTTATTGCACTGATCTCCATCACTATCTGTACATAGTCAGGTACACCTAGAAGCACTTGTCAGTCAAGTGGAGCAGTGAAAAGGCACTTGCTCTGTCACCTGGTCATGGAGACTGCAGTTCCTTGAGCTGGGAAGTTCCTATTCCTAGCTATGCTTCCCCAACACTGTGCTTATTTAGGTGTCCCACAGCTCACAGAGGATCAGATGAATGGCAAGGTTGAAGCCCAGACCAGTCAGTTCATCTCAGCCACACCAGACAGCTCTCCCTGAGGCTGACAAGGTGACCCAGCTGCTGCGGCACCCAGGGACAGCCAGAGTTGGCACAGGGGAGGCAGCAGGACCAAACAGCCAGGAGCTGCAAAGGGAAAAGAGAAAAGAGCAAAGCAAACCTCCCATTTCTAGGGGAGGGACATTGCTGCAGGACAAGCTGTCCTTGAAACACCAGCCTGAGGAATTCCAGAGAAACTTCAAGCTGAATAAACAGTATTGTTAGGAAGCACAGGAAGAAATCTAAGTACACATGTATATACACAAAACTAGTGCCACTACTTCAGAAAATTATGAAATGACAGTCATTATATGCTATTCAATGCAAAATTGCCTTATGTGTAGGACCAGCCAAAAAAGGTAAAGTATTAGACTTTACCTATATACAATGTAATATTGAAATAAAATACTTCATTTAGAGCTAGTCACTCTCTGGAAAAGAACACTTTAAAGATTCCTTAAAGAAAAAAGGAAACAAGACAAATGCAATTAAGTCCTTCACAAACAACCTCACTTACAAAGAAAAATCCATGTTAACAGCATGCAATGACAAAAGCAAGTGAAGTTGAGCAAGAGAAAGGAAAGTAACACACCTCTAATAAAAGAGCACAATCAATTATGTGACAGTAAATAGCACAACAATCCAAACTTAGCGCTGCTACATACCATTTGTCTTTAGACAAATAAAAATACAGCTTTGATATTCACATCATTAAGATTTTTCAAGCTACATCAAGTTGGATGAAATTCTGCTGTTTATAAAACATTTATGATTTTATCCTGTGTAAGAGATACTAAAATGAAATTTAAAGCAAAGGACACTTCATTCCATCACTGACTTTCTTGCTTTAACCCTCCAAAACATTCGCTTCGACTGTTTCCAAAGAAAATTTAACAAACCAGGTAAGTGATTACTAGGGTCTGGCATTTAAATTCCTGTTCTTCAAAATATTTCTGAAGAAAACCAGAAAATCATCCCAAATGAGAATCCTATAGACAGTGAGGGCACAGTAAAGCAAACAATCCTTGTCTTGTAACAAGAAATGCCATGTAATACATAGCATGTATACAAATGGAGGTAAAGCACCATACGAGAGAAGATATCTTTCCTCCATATGTAGTAAAGTTCTTCTCTGTAATGCTACCTATTACTAGATCTGAATTTCTATATGGACAAGGCACAAACTGGACAGAATCCAGAAGAGACCTCTACTTATTTTAATGCTGAAAACATTAACTGTGGTAGAGTTTAAAAAAAGCCTACATACCTTGGAAAAGCAACAATCATTCTGAGTAGACGCAGATGACTGCTACAAAAAAAGGTAGCATTTGCTCAATTGCATAATGCTGTGGTATTTCAGCTGCTTTAATTTCTTTCTTGGCTAGAAGTCGAAAGTGCATAAATTGTGAATTAATTAGCAAACATTAACTTTTTAACGTGTCATTCATATATATGTATATGCAAATACAGACAGCAGTGAAGCTGAGAAGTTAAATATTTAGGATACTGCACAAAACTAAAGTTACTTAACATTTTAGACTGAATGTCATTATACAGCTCATCAGCCTTGGAGTACAATCTATGGCACATAGTAGCAAAAATTATTATTTTGTACACTTGAAAGCAAGAGAAAGCACAGAACAGATCAATTGGGTTATTACAATTCAGGTTGCAAATCTGGTTTGTTTGGGTTTTCTGGTGGGATTTTGTTTGTTTGTGTTTTGCACTATGTGTCTATATTACACCTAGCACAAAAAGGTTCAGTTTCATAATTTGGCATCCAGACCATAAAATATCTTAACAAGAAGTCATGTCCCATTTCCAGCACCTGTAATTCCACTGATTCATATCAAACCCAAACTTAGAGGTTTGCAGTGAAGTTCTTTCTGCATGGAAGTTGTCGAGTTCATAAAACAAGGTTTTTGAAACAATGTGACAGTAAATCAACACTATATGTTCATGCTTCAGGAAAAAGAAAGGTGCAAAGTATAAAAAATGGATATTTGTAAAACCCCACTTTGACCTCCTCAGAATATACTGTGTGCTTAAGGTCCTAGCAAGTTTTCCTAGAGCCTAATGAGTGGTTAGTTCAAGTTTCAGACTTGTTATTCAGAGGTATTTTGTTTTGGTATCAAGGCCACATGTGTTTTTGCACTGCTCTGAAGAGTTAAATATAAAGTAACATTACACTTGGGCCTTAAAAAGTGACCATAAATGGTCCCTGATGGTCCATAAAGTCTTTACTGTAAACACTGAAAAGCAAACAGGTCAAAAGGAACAAGATTAAAAAAAAATACCCTTTTTATAGTCTTGACCCATATCAGTTTTACATTTCTTCTCTACAAGATGCCGTGCTAAGTTTCAAGTTGGAAAAAAGTAATTATATTTGCATATGATAATGCTAAATATGTTGCAAAAAATATGACTTACAAGTTTGATCATTCTGCTCACTCCATCCTCCAGGGAATACAGACAGATACCATCTTCGAAGCTATCTCCAAGATCAGAAAGAGAAAACAGTGGCTAAACAGTATAAAAAATTTCAAGCATCCAAAAATACAAAGGCGCCAAACCTGCATGAACGAGGACATGAGCTCATCCCCAGTTCTGACAGACTTCTACACATCCAGAGTCTTCTGCTCCATCTCTAAGGACTCAGTTCACACCAGACAGAAACAATGTTCCCAGCTTCAGCAATGTCACACCTGAGGTTCCTCTACTAATAATAAACACTGGAGTGTGGAGACAAATAGTGAGCCTCTGGTACCTACAACGATGAAAATTCCTGCTACCGCCCCAATACTACAGGATCTTCCAGGCTCAGCCTATAGCAGGCTATACCTGTATACCCTCCATTATGAATGATAAATCATACAAAACCAGGTTTGTATGGGAAGGAGCAAAGTAGTAAAATAAAAATTACTAGAATAAATTGATATATTTTCCAAGACCAAACGAATGAGCTGCTTCAGGCAGTGAACTCCTGTATTAGCTTTTCAGACAACTGAACACTCTGCTTTCCAAGAACAGCACAACTGAAATGCTTCCTAATCAATGTGTCCATATTTCTGTATTTGAATCTACTATTACATAGAGGCCCCGTACTGGATTCAGAGGTGGGGGGCAGGAGGGGGAAAGACAGTTGAACAATATCTACTACGTTTCTATAAATTCTATTCTCTATCAGTGCTATTTCACGCTCAGCTCTTCATCTTTTCAAGTTCTTTTAACATTTGTACAAGATGATATCTTTCCATTAGCATATCTAGGATTTGATCACATCCATGCCCCCATGCTGTAATACAAAGAGAACTAGAGCATCTCAGAAATCCTTACACAAGCAACACACAACTTGATGATCTCAGGATAAAAAGAATGTGCTATGCCTAATGACCAGCTAGTTGGTTTTTTCCTTCCCAGAAGACTGGAGAATTGTTACTACAGAGCATCTATTGCCTCCCTCTGGGTGCTTTGGAGAATGACTGAATTATGAACATCTTGGAACATCTGTTAGAATTTCTTTAAGCATATTTTAGTCAGTTCAATATTAGATGACAGGAAGACTTTCTTGCTACCTTTTGTGTTAATTTCTTTAAAGTCCTGCCTAGCCAAAGGATATCTCACTGTAAATTCTTGTTCATTTTTCTGCCATATCTTCAAAAGATCAGTCTAACAAGTTCTATACAGCAGTCATAGGAGATAAGAGCCATCACACAAGTGTAGCTAGACAGACCTGAACATACATTTAGATATGCAACTCCAAACTTCCAAAACCTATAAACAGCAGATTGAACACAGTCAAAAAGAAGTATAGATACAAAAGTTGTACCTTAGAGATACTGCTGAACTAACTTGAAATTCTCAACTTCATTAAACTTTACTTAAATTTAATGCTCTAGGCCTACTACCCTGAAGATCATGAAAGGCACTGGAATCCCCAAGAAACACCCAAATTATCACCTTGATCACATCAGAGATTTGCTACTAGATTCTCTTCTCTTCATCCTGTCAATTCAAGGACATCAATCCTGCACCTGCAGCTCTAGATAGCTCCAACACCTCCAATAAAAAATTGATTTAAAACCTTGTACAGACCAAGAGCATATTTCTACAAGACCAAAAAATAAATTTTCTTAAACAATTCAACAAGTCACCAGTCCAAAAGTAAAACTCTTAACTCATCAGATTCTAAATCATTCTTCTACAAAAAAACCCCAGGTTCCATACAAAGCCGGAAATAAATTCATGTCATTCTACTCTAAAATCATTACTAGCCCTAAGCTACCTTGTCTCTGCCTTTGAAATAAAGTAAGCAAAGGTCATGCACTCCACACCAAGCAGCTTGTTTTGTACCATAATCCAGCCCTATTATGCTTTTTACAACACTGTATGCAACACCCTGTCCTAACAGATGAGTTATGGTAGGTTATGGGAAGATTCCTGCACAGCTCTCAGATATGTTCCATCTGAGAATGCTAAACAAGATTTTTTGTAAAAAAATTAGAGTTCAGATTTTGCTTCTTCTTTTTTCCCCTCCCCTCTCCTCAAAAATAAATTTTTTTAAAAAAAATTGAAGACCGCTAGGGGCAAAGAAAAGAGTGTTCTTTAATTTTCTCTTCACCCTCCACAATACTGAAATAACATCAGTCAGGGTTATAAACATCTGTAATTGCCAGGGGAATGTACAATACATTCAGAAACTCCAGGCCCACATATCCTGTAGCTCTGCACTTCACAAACAAAAGGTTGGGGAAAGAAAGAGGGGGGGGGGTACAGGGAATAAAGGCTTAAAGATTAAAGTCACAGGCAGAGACAGACGGCTCCGTTTTTTAATAACTGAAAACACGAGTTGTGCCTGAATGTGCTCATTGTTTTATGGCAGGGGGGAGAGGCTACACACGCTGGACTGGCTGGCGACAGAACTGCCTTTGCATCAAAAATAAGATTTACAAAAAGAAAAAAAAGACACCAAACCCATGCCCTAATTTTCCCTCTTGCAACAGTTAATGATGCATTCAGGTAGAAATCGACAAATTATCCCACCTTACCTTTATTAAATAGGGGAAAACTTTGTGACTAGAAGTAGTACCTGATGAAATCAGCCTAACAGAGACTGCAGAGATGTCTGAAGGCTTTATGCTGTGAGGGAACACAGACTACGACAATAACAGTTGTACATAAGGAACAGGCACGTCTATGAAGCAACGAGCTTATAAATCAATTTATATTTTGCACAATAAAACTACAGCTGCAAGGCTAAATTATGTGATCTAAGATTTTTATACGAATTCAAGAAGTTTAGCTGTCATGAGAAAGTTCTTAAGGCCTTACTTTTTAAAAGTATCAGCTATACCTTCAGTGAATAAAAAGGTTCATGAGTTGGGTCCACTTCAGTCAGTACAAAAAAAAATAGTTAGCTTAAAATATTGCACTAGAGCATTAAAAAATTGAAAGTATTTCTTTTAGGTTTTAAAACAATTTTTCTCTCAAAGATCTAGGAGTACAAGCGCTTATGGCTACTCAATATCCATGATTATAAATGTGTATTATGTTAGAATTCCATAATATAGACTTTTCTTATCTAAACAATCAAAATTTACTTCAGTGAATAAACTTCTGTGGGTTAGATCCCACCAGTGCCCAGGAACCCATCCAAAGTCAAATAAGGCCAGTTCCACTGCCAGGTGCCAATGGGCTACAGGTAAACACGCAGCCTGAGCAAACACATGAAAATAAAAAATATTAGATCAATCTTTCAGTTGTATTCTAATCTAGCTCAAGATGTTACTATAACAGAGCTTTTGTTTTACTGTATTTTTTTTTTACCTGCCAACTTTGCTTTAAATATAGACAGAAAGGAGATAATTCAACCAGACAACAGGCTCTTTCATCTAAAACCATGAAACTTCCAGTCATAACTTCTTGGGGAAGCCTAAAATAAGGAGGAGGGAGGCACACAACAGGAGTCAATGAAAAGTAGTCTCCTGCCCAAAGCAAGCATGCTGTGCAGGGAGGAATCAGTGGCCACAATACACAGTTTCTTGGCCAAAAATGTCAGACCTGGAATGCTCCAAATTATCATCCCCTTTGTTGATGTAACACTTTTGCATCATCAGCCACTGGACATCTTGTTGAGATTAAAAATATTGTGGAGAGTTACTGTCTGTTTAGCAGAGAAAAAAAAAGACAGAGTCCATGTCAGAAAGGGAGGGGAAAGGAAAAGCCGAAACATGAGCTCATAAGCCTGTTACGGGGGATAAAGGCAGGCTTTGTTTTACTTTATTCATACCAAGTACGAACAAGAGGCTCATCACTGTTTTGAGCTTGGACTGCAAAATTTCTTTTGTATGCAGCATCGCCAACTTTTCTCCTCATGTAACTAAACTACCCCTCTTTCTCAAAAACAGCTTCTGCTGATGCTCTCATCAAGCATTTAAGCCTAGATGAAACCTGTATGATAGCAGTCATCTTCCCCATGCTATACATTCTGACACTTCGGAAGCACCCACGAAGGCATTCTTATATAGTAAAGACCAGCCTTGGTTATACTACTGGTAGTGTCCTAAAGTGCTCACATAAACATAGAAGTAAATAAAATTAAAATATAAGAATATTTTAAAAAAATAAAAATAATTTGGAGGACACATTGGCTATATAGCCACACTAAGAGTTAGGCAACAGTTATTAAATTGGAGATACTTCTTTGGACAAGAAGTAGCAATTCTTAAACTTTCAAATGCAGAATTCAATCCAAAAGTACAACACAATGTAAAAGAGAGATTAGAGGAAAAAAACCACTAGTAAAAAAAGATCTGTCATCTGACAGAAACACTACCCACCAGTGCTGTCCCTAAAAGAGCCCAAGGGCAATAGTAAAAGGTAGCAAGAGAAAGCAGAGTCTGGATTCTACTTTCTTGCTCTCAGGAAAAGGCGAAGAGGGTGGTAATTTACCGTGTACAACCAAATTGTATATGAAAGTTTAAAAACAGTCAATTAAAGCCAACATTATGGAATGGAACCGAGGGTCCGAGTGGAACACGTTAGACACGCATTCCAGACAACGGCTCCAGAGTCCGCCTGCGAGGCGGATACTGTACAAAGTACAAAGGGTCAAGAAGTTCTTCTCGAAGAGAACCCCAGCTTGGACCAGGAGTCACGACAGATGTGGTGCCCAGCTGCAGAATGACATCAAGGCTGTAAAGCCAAGTAACACTTGGTCATCACCTGCATTGACAGAATGCCATGGACAGAGTTTGAAAACTTGTCAGTCGAGCGACAGCAAATCTCAATACAACTGAGAATCAAATGGAGGTGGACAACAAGGAACAAAGAACCACCCCCTTACAACTAACAGCAATAAACATGCCTCTTTCAGTTTACATCTCTTACATATATCCTTCATACACTCAATTAGAGCTTTGCTTCTCTTCAGCAGGTTAATCTGTAATGAATAAAAGAGTTACTAAGACCTAGTGGGAAGTTAGAAAAGGAAGACAACTACCTCAGGTTACCATGACTATATTACATTTTGCCTTCAGAGTATTCTGTACTTTGGAGCACAGTGAACTGCAATTTTGATGCAAGTTTCTTGATTTCTGGGACAGTTATGCAGCAAACTGTTATTCCTACTGCAGCAAATAACCAAGTGGAAATATAAAGAGAACAATTATGTTACTCCTTGTCATTTACATCAACATACAACTCCATACACATTCAAACTAGCAAATTAATCCAATGTCATGATACCCAATTCTATGAGACTTCTACAACACTAACTTTCAAACCTTCACCATCTCCAAACACCAACAATAATTATAACCCTTACAAGAACAGCGAGCTGAGTAAAAAAAAGTAAGGTTGTTCTCAAGAAGGACACCCTGCAACCAATCTCAGTTTTTATGTCAAGCTTTATTTCAAGCACCTGCATTACTACACAGCTATACAGTGCACAAATGAAAAAAATCTCTAAAACCAACCAGTCCCAAACAAATTAAAGATGCCAGCTCTGAGAAACAGGATACTTTCATTCTCTGCACTGTGCACAGATTATCAGAGCCAAAGTAAACAGCAATATTTTGGAAAACAAATTTTTCTGGACAGTCTAGGCAGCAGACAGTTAACCTACCCTGCTGCCATGCTAGATATTGGGTGCTTTGCTAACTTACAAATTACAGATGAAGAATAGCTGAAGAGTTAATGTTGCCATTAAATTGCTCTTGCTAAAGTTTTAAGAGTTAATACTGCACTACCAAGGAAAGTGCTTATATGCAAAAAATCACCACAAACTCATCAACCGAAAACCAAACTCAAAGCAGTGATCTATTAGTTTATTCTCAGTTCACTTGAATGGAGTTTCCAATGTTCACAAAGGCTGTACTTTCTGTTTGTTTTAAATTATAATTTTGATTCCCCACTCAGATTTTGCTAGAGTTATTTTGTACTCAGTTCTCTGCCCTTCAGTCCATGGCAGACATCAGGCCCAGCCTAACAATTCACTACCAAATCATGAAAATAACAAGTATTTTGCATAGTTGGTCATTCCCCTAAGTCACATCACAGAAACCCTTCCAAAGTGAGGAGGCCATTATCGAGCACATGGTACTATTTCATACCTCCTGCCAGGCCAACACAAGGGCTTCTGACAGTGTATTTATTTTTATTTAAATTTTTGCTGACTAGGACTGCACAAGATACACACTTCATTTCAGAGCAGTCCGAAGGGGTTAACAGTCCTGTAAATCTCACATCCCAGTACTTCAGGACAAAACAAACTATATCATGTGGATACACTATCTAAATTGCCAAGGCTACAAAGCACTCCACATAGTGCAGAGTGTATAGCATTTGTCTCACATTAACACATTCTCCATATAATTAATAAAAGCTCACCATAATATAAAAGGTGATGCTCACTGTAAAGGAGGAAAGCAGTGCAGAGTTTAATTACTAAATAAAACTAGATACAATAGTTACCAAGATTAGAATTTATACTGCAGTAAGCGGGGTCGGAATTTAATGATCTATAACTACACAGAGATAAGAGACAGTAGCAATGCTTGAGCAAATGTTTTCAGCAGTACCAACAGAAGGCAAGGTGAAAAATCTAAGGTATCATGATTGATAACCAGATGACCTTTTTAAAAAAATTTTACAGCAGAGAATAAGTGCCATAAAAAGATATTCCAAATTTCACCAGTAGAGTATTTGTTTAAAAATAAGTATTTTAAATGCTTTGAATTATATACTTTACTATGTCAAATTAGATGTTCATGTGAATGAAGTTGAGCAGCCAACTAAGGAACAAAATACAGACCTGGTCTGAGTTTGTATTGGTTTGGACCTTAATTCTGCAGGCTCCTTTACTGAGTTCACTCCTAGGAGGCTGCATGGATGCAAAACACCCAACCTGGGTCTGAACTGTTACCTCTACAAAGCTGCAAGTGTGCATGGCACTTCACAGATAAACACAAAACCAGGTTTAGAAAGCTCACAGACTAAATTTAGACCAATTGCTCCCTAAAATAATGAAAATATTTTAATCTCTGACACAACCAGGTTATTTTACTGTTTCAAGTTTTATACTTTGAAAAGCATAGATCCTGAGAGGTGAACATACAGTAACCATCAACATACAAAACCAGGGCCCTTATCTCTAAAAGCCCTCATAAATAAAGAAAAAAGTTTTCTATTAGGTATTTTGAAGAATCTCAAAAGGTGAAATTGTTCAACATAACCCTGCACAGAAATTTCATAATGCATCTCAAATACTACATAAACCAAAACATGACTATCTAATGAGATATTTCAGTATAATCCCAAGCAAGTTCTTCCACATTTTCTCTAGGATGAATGAACAACTGAATAAAACACAAGTGTTGACACAAATATTTTTACATTTTACAAGCAGTAGTGGCAGTTTGTATAAACTAAGTTTGTGAGCAGTAACATCTGTCAGTTAAGCAAAACATCACTCAAACTCAAAACCTTCATCAAGACCAGAACTGTGCTTCTGTGACCAGGGAGGGTCATCATAAGGAAAGTACAGCAGGTCTTCCAGCTCTGCATCCCACACTCACCCTCCTGGTTCACTGATCATTAAAAAACACTTCTCCCAAATCGAAATCTAAATTTTCAAGCTAAAACAGAGGCTGACAACATCCCCAGGGAAGTGGGATGAAAGCCTACAGAAAACAAAGTCTGCTCAGAATACACATTGCTCTGCCAGGCTCATGTGACCAGCTCTTAGGAATGCTGGCACTGCTCAAGTTATTCAATGGAAATATGCAACAAACAGACTAAGAATCCTGGATAAACAAGAAAATAATACAGAGTGCAAAGCACCAATACTTCTACTCTGAAGCTGCATCTGTAAATTTGCATTTAACTGTACATTTCAAGAGAATACTTCTCACGGCAAAAATTCAAAGAGCAGCAACAGCAGGCACTGAGCCATCACTCTCTCACTGGGATGGGATTCTAGAAAAGTGCCCAGAAGTCCAAAATCATCTGCGTTAGCTAATCCAACCTCCGTGACTAAGAAATTCCTAAGCAAGAACACAAAACAGGATCAAAAGTATATCAAGTATACTAAGAACATCTAAAGAATACACACTTCTCTCTTTCACAAAACCCATTCTTAGATGCTTTTGCCTCATAGGAGCCTTTTTTATATTTTTAATTACTGCTTTTCACATTTTGTTAGGTCTTGTTTCCCATTCACAACTTCTAGTCTCAGAGAGCACAATAGATTCTAAATTGAACTTCCTGACAGTAAGAACTAAAATTACAGAATAAGGGATGGAAAACTCAGAATGAGAATTTAATTTCAAATGAACTTAAGTAAATATATTTCATTTGTTATCTGGGCACTTCAGTCTTCGCATCAAACGATGGAGACAACTGCTGTTGAAGAATCATATAATAATAACGGAAGAGAAATACAATGGAACTTTATTAAGTATGTTCTTACTGACAATTTACTATAGGACTTAAATTAAATTTTGGTAAAGGATTTCCTTAAAGTACTTCCAATAAATTATTTTTATAAATTATGTTTAAAATGTCATAGTTAATTTGCTTTTGAAGAAAAAATTATCTTGCCATTTGGTAAAAATGTAACATTGAAATAAAGTGTACGAAGAGGAAAAAAGGTAAGTAATGTAGGTAAAGAAAATGAAATATTATTTAATGACAGAAGCAAAAAAACCCCATGAAATAAAAACCATATAAATGGATATTTAATTCTTTTCCTCCCTTAATAAAGTAACATCCACTTACATGGTTTTTTTCCCCTCTAGTGTCCTGTTAAGCAAGGTACACATTGGAAATGAGAGGAGAACTGAGACATCAGGAGGGGGAAAAAAATTTAAAATAGTTCTCATTTGTAGTCACCATGTTTTAAACATACCCAATGATGTTGTTACTCAAACAATAAGAGTTCAGTGTACAAAGAAGATTTGCCTCTCTCCAAGAGCTAGATTCTGTTGGTCCACAGAAAACTGAATTACAACATCTGAGTACACAAGCTTTAGGATGGGTTCTACTGGCAGAATGAAAGCTTTTAAGTTTTCAGTCCCAAGAGAGCAGCAACAATCTCTTCTCGCTGCAGCAGCCCTGGGCAGGCAGAGAAGCCTATTTCACTGCAGTTCTCTTAATAAACTAGAACTCAAGTTCAGATGCTGTTAAATCTGAAGGCAAACTGAATAGATAATTTTAAAACCTAGAAACAGAAAACATGAAACAAACAGAAGTGAAGCAAAGGTGGGTTATCAGCGACCCAACTCTACCACCACAAACCATCGTACCTCACAGTCCAACCGTGCCCACTCAATCCTTATCCAGTTACAATACAAAATGAACAAGGGCAGGTTTTAGTAGTATTGAGATCCTTTTCTCCTCCCTCTTACTCAGACTGCAAAGGACACCATATAAACATCAAGAAATTGGTTTTCAACCCCATTTCCCACTACATTTGTTCCTCCTCTTTTTCTTCTTCCCTGACATTCCTTAAGATTTTTTTTAATTCATTTGTGGAACTGCCAGCTTATGAACATACAGAAAAATCTATTCCAACCACAAGCATCAAGACCAGCCTCCTACACAGCTTATTACTCTGCACCTGAAAGAGGCACACCATGAACCACGGGTATCCAACAGAGCAACAGCCTTTGGAGATGGACTTCAGAATGGAATTTCTGAAAGTTCTAAGGGGGGGAATCCAAGCAAATAAACAAAACAAATATTTTTTTCCTCTTTTTTCCCCATAAAAATCAGATAAGATTATCACTTAAAACAATGCCAAGGCTATGAACCCCTCCCTACTGCTTTCTTGCATGTTCTTGCATGGCAGGAAAAAAAAAATCTGCTGAAATTGCTAGGGATCAGCCAAATTCAATAAACCAACACTATCTCTAACTGTAAATGCATCACTAAGATAAATGAATGCATAATTGCAGAGTACTAATCACTGCTTAATGAAATGCTGAAATCACCAAGAAAGAATACAGTCTTCGTGATTAGAGCTCAATTTTTTTGGTTGCTCAGAGCTAACAGAAATAGAAAGAGATTACAACTCAGGCATTTAAAATATTTTGCATTGATCATTACCACTTAGCAGAAAATCATGATTTCCAGAATATATTTAATTTTCAAAAACTAGTTTGATGTGCTATTTTGCTGACCTCCTACAAAGTCATGCTTGCCCCCTACAAACTAGTGCCTGACCATCCAGTATTTCAGCGACTGTTACCTACACAACTCTGCAGCTCATGACAAGTTCTCACACGTGAACTGCTTTAGCTGAGCTCAACTTGCCTGCTTTTACCACATTTAAACTGTCTTCTGACCCCTAAAAGAATTTATTATTGTTAGAGAACAGACTCCACTTTAGCATCCTCTTCGCAAGAAACACATCTCATTCACAGACCTTATTTATTCCACTTCTGATCAAACAGTGCATAAAGGGGAACTAGGACAAAAGTACAAATCTTTCATAGGAAGCATAACAGCTTCTAAATAGAATAACAACATCCCCAAAATGAGTGCATTTTGATGATTTCATCCTGGCATCCTGAAAATTTTCGGCATCTAATAAAACCAGTAAATACAGTTGCACTTGAGATGCTACAAAGTTGTTAGCTCTGCAATAAAAAGTGAAACCATCATATGCTACTAAAATAAATATTGGATAGCTTAGTTACAAGAATGTTTGAAGTTATTTCATTCCAATTGTTCTTACATGAGCTCATAAGTTACTGCAAAGAAATTTAAAACAGTAAGGTTCAAAAGGATACTGCCAACTTATTTAAATTTCACAATAGTCAATTTTGGTTTTACCTAGGATTGACTCAATTATACGCAAGGATACAGCAAAAAAATTCCATAAACCTGACATCATTTTTTATGTGGTCTACTGCTTTCCTAGCCACACTCTACCTTTTTCTGAGTGGGACAAAAATACAGATCTCTACAATGCAAAGGAAAAAGAAACAAGTACAGTAACCAAAATAACTTCCAACCACTGCATCAATTTGATTACAAGTCTAAAAAACCCAGTGATCTTTTCCATAGTAAGTTAAGGACTCGCTGGTTTCTTGGTGCAGGGTAAGTAAAGAAACCAACAGTTAAATTTATCTTCACTTTGATTTGCTTGGCTTTAAAATACAACAAAGAAAACATTAAACCCCACAAAAGCAGTGCTGGACATTACTAAAATAATCAACTATTGTATACAGTAAATAAAGCTTAAAAACAAAACACACATTTAGGGACACATGATGAAAGAACAGCCAAACACCCACCTACACACAACTTGTAAATGAACACAGTTCAGTAAGGAAAACACATCTGAGACAACTTTCTTAAAGACTGGATTTTCAGCCACTGGTTTTGAGGGTTTTTGAAATAGAATTTAGCTTCAGTTTAAAACTCTTCTGTTCCCTTAACCAGAAAAGTATTTTCTCCACATAAAGTTTGGTATATCTGATTTAATCAAATACACTTTTTTTTACTGCCCCTAGAAGCACAGACAGGTGAATCTCTTCCCACAAAAGACTCCAGTTAACCACCCATTTTGTACAGAAAAAGCATTGCTGGATGTCAGAATATACAGCAGAGAGAGCAAGGGGAGAGCTCAATTACAAACACATGGGCAAACACCACCAGCCACCACAACTTTATCAAAGCACTTGAAATAATGGGAGAATCCTCAGTTGTTACTCAGGTGAAAAGTCTACTCAGGGAAAGAAATATTCATGCTGGTCCACCCCACAGGGTGAAAAGCTATCACACAGCAAGCAATCCAAAAAACCAAAATTACTTCCTTAAACACCTTTCTTAGGGATGCCAGACTTGTGACTTTTGAATTTTTAGCCATACACAAGGATAAATATTATCAAATAAGAAAAACATTGAAATAATTGTTATTTTATTTATACATATATAAACAAACAGTTATAATTTAAGTGCTTTTCAGGTTTTTTAAATGAGGCATATTATCATATTATTTGAAGCTATAATGTAGCCAGAGACCAAAGTTTCAGTGTTAAATGCCCAAAACTGGTCCCTTAGGTGAACAGCACTGTTGACACTTGTGAGGCATTTTGCTGATACATTTTTTAATACTCTAAACTGAATATTCATCATCTCACTGAGATCAGGGAAAGATTCCAGTGTTGAATGTTTTTAAGAATAACAATATTTTGGGTTTCCTTAGTCTCTTAAAGCAGCCCTGACACCCAAAAATTAAGTACAATTTGAACCATTTTCCTAATTCTCTGATGAAATGTCTCTTGGTCAGTTGTTCTGATGTCTTTAAAGGATACTTCATAAATTTGAGTACAAACTTGATGTTTTGGGACAGTACAGTCCCAAAGTTGTGTACACACAGAACTGCACAATAAAGACAAACAGCACAAAATATCTGAATATTTCTGTCACACAGCAAACCTGAAGCACACATATATTCCAGTTGTGCAGGACCAGGCAATCTACCTCTATAAAACTGTCTGCAGTGTTGTCATATCCACATTCACAGACATGCTTATGTTGGGTTCCTGCACAGCCAGCACTACCACACTGGGGCAGCCCTTCAAGATGCTGAACACCTTCAATAAACTCTGAGCTCAGAGTGTTTACATTAACACTTGCTGATGGGTCCCAAGTCCTCTACAATTTGGGCGAGACAAGTCCAGCACTATTTCACGGCTGCACTAGGTTAGCAGTTTACCCTTGAAGTAGATCATTTCCAGAAACCTACCTCGACCTACAGTTACTACTTTTCCTTCTCTCCTATTCCAGCAGATGCCCAACACACCAGAGCTGCTGCTGCTCCCCTGACCGGGCGACAGCCCAAGGAGAGCAGCACAACCCCAACGAGGACCAAGCCATGCCACACCAGTACTTTATGTGCTCTAAGCCACTCTTTAAATCATTTCACACACCAGAATGTCAGCGTGGATAACCACTGCCAGAACACGACACAGAATCCCCCGAAGTCAACCACAGGTTCAGGTAATCATGACCTCTCTTTTTACAGCATAAATGCATAATTTCCGCACCACTCTTTGATGAAGGGACCACAGACTTAAAAAGAGGAAACAATTACAGCCATTAGAATTTCACCCAAGCATGAGATTTAATCTCAGGCCATGGTCTTGCCAATGGCTGTGGGGGTCTCAATGGAGACAAAATTGCTCTGTGGGAGAAAAAAATGCCTTGATGATGACATTAGTCAGCAAGAGAGACCGAGCTTTGTCTTCCATCCAACAGCACAGTCAAATACAAGGAAACCATTTTCCCTCCTCCTCTTCTTGATTCTAAAAAAAAAAAAAAAACCAAAAAAAAAACAGCTACAATTTTGTTTCTCTCTCTGAAATGCAGTTTTTGTATGCTTTGGAAAACTTTCTTCCCAAAAGCAACACTGCTGGAAGGGTAGTCTTTAATATTAGAAAAGTAGATTTAAGCATGGATAAGCATCTGTGACAAAAGACATTTCCCACGCCTATCCTTGTTAATATAATTGGACAGTTCTATCAACAATTCTCAAACACTTCTACAGCTTTTCTTAACCCAACATGTTCTCAAAGACCATTTCAAATTCTACATACACAGGAATCACATCTAAAAGATGCTCACCTTCTCTACAATGCATTTAATAGAAATAAGACAGGTGAAACTTGGCTGAAAAAAACTGAGACAAAGTTTGACGATGCAAAAGAGCTCCTGAGATCCAAGAGTACCAGCTCCTCTCATATGCCAATCATATGTTGCATCCCAACTAAGACACAAAACAAAGGAAAATTTTAGCACAGAAGACAAGAAAGTGCTACAGGTGATTGTACTAAAATCAATATTCCAGTACTGCAGAAAAGACAGATCTGCAGTGGACAAAACTGTCTTCATGATCCTCCTATGGTCTGAAGTAAAAGAAAAAGGAGTCTCTCAACAAAAAGCCCAAACGTATCATCTCTTCTCTGAAACTTGGGGTGAGGGACCTGGATTCTTACCCAGATCAACTTCTATAAACCTCAATTCAAATGTTGATTTTTATTCCCCCTTATCATCGTTTACCTCCACAATGCTTTTGAATACAATTTATTCATTTTTATTTAAGCTACCTTTGCTATTCCATTTCCTTTCACTATTCACCAACTCATTCTGCTGTTACATTAAACATATATACATATATATAAGCACACACACATATTTGTTTGTCTTCTCACAACCACCCCTAGTGCTGGTAATTTCAATCTAATGCAGAATTAATCAGTTTAAGTTTGAAACAGAGATTGTAATTCAATTTGGAAGTCAACACTAACCATTTCATGCTCACTTGAAGAGATCAGATAGACTGCACAAGAACATTTTGCTAAAATAACTGATAAGAAGATGGGAAATAAGAATTATTGGTATTTACTTAGCCTGCAACACTTTTTGGAAGCAAACAGTTTAAAGGAAGCACTTCAGAATAGCTATTTAATCTGAATTTTACAGATAGCACAGAGAATATATTCTCACAGAATGCACAGGATCTCTGCAATCACAGCTATCGTACGAGCTGTTCGAGTCTTTCTTCCCTGACACTCTCACCCAATTTTGCTCCGTTATGAGCTGTGACCCAAAGAACACAATGTGTTCAAGAATCCATCTGGAAATTACAACCACAGAATATCTGTCCTTGCTCTTCAGCTTGCCAGGCCAACCGTAGGGTTCCCAGACAGAAAACAACAACTCGTTGCCACACAGAGAAACAACTTTTTATTCCACTTAAAAGACTTCAGCACTGACAGTGTAGGGGTTTGGTTTGCTCATTTAGCCAGAAGATCTGTTGCACATCTGCTTTACAATTATAACCTAAATTTTTCCATCTGCATTTGGTTTTCCTAGAGGTTTTTATAAACAGTACTTTACAGTAGTCATCTAAGAACCTACATTATTATTTCTAGTACAAAAAAAAAAAAAAAACTACTGAGAAATATTTTAAGGAAGCTCAGTTCATGGCTCCATCAAGCTAAACTAGCTATTAAAAATGGGTTTATACATAAGGAATGTATCACTGAACTTATATCTAGCATCTACTAATTGAAGACAACTTTTAAATCAAGATGCAGAACAAATACAGTAGATCCTTATAAGTCCAGTTTGTCGATTAGCAGACCACTGAATTGCTAAACTGGACTATTTAGCAAGCAAACATATCCATCATCAGTAAAAATGCTACTTTGAAAAATGTGCTTTAAATTTATTTTGACAAGGGTAATTTTAACTATAAACATGCTTCATATTTTACAGTAAGCTATTCTAAATTTTATGCAGTTATTTATAAGATTTCACTACATTAGCTAATATTTTAAAACATCTAAAAATTGATTAAGCTTTTAATTGATTGATTAAGCTTTCCCACTCTTCCAAACAGCTTAAAAAATAATTTCCAGCAAGTAGAAACATGAAGCAAAAGTGAAATGAAAGGGCACGCAGTTACTTGATGAATGCTTGCACACAGTACAATGGAACAAAGAAATTCTGTTTTTAAATCAATAGGAAAAATGATCAAACAGACTTAAACAGCACCATTACAGTGCTTGGTTATTATGTTTTCTTGAGAAGCTGTCATGTTTTTGTGTCAAATAACCAAGTGTGAATTAGCACAATTTTGTTGTATACAAGCAAACACAAACACAACCACTCAGAAGCTTTGTAGAAAAACTGTCCTAGCAAGGGATAATTTAACATTGAAACAAGGTTCAATAAAGCCACTCCTGGTTAAAAATCTACACTTAGGATTAAAATTCAATTATAAGTCATAAGAAATACACAACTTTTTTTTTTAAGTTGAACACAGAAAACAGTACATTTCTGACAGGATTCTAACCAGAGGCCAAAGAGAATGTGATTATTCACTATAACTTTTGATATCAGGAGACGATGGCTCTCCTGCTCCTTGTAAATGTTTCAATCCATAAAAGGAACAGAAGCCTCATCCTACTTGGCTCTCTAATATAAAAGCTGATGTACAGTTTAGGAACTTGTTGAACATGTGTAGCTTTAATAGGCAATTCAGCTTCAAGTCAAAATAGCAGAAAAGAACACAGAACATAAATAGTAGCAGCCAAGTAGACTAGTCCCACTGTCACATCACTCAAAAACACAGATGAGGAGCAATGCATAACACATGGAAAGCTAAATCCATTACAGTTATGACACAGATATAGACAAAAATTCCACAAGACCACTGTTTTAAAAAGTACCCTGGTACACACACACTCCAAGTTTCACTCTACCCAATCTCACATAACAAACCCTGATATCACACAGAAGTGGTTCAGTATAGATTTCATATAACTAGCTTTCTTTTGCCCAGTTATTACACAATGTGGGGAAATGCGGAAGTAAATAAAAGAACTGTGTACACTAAATTTCATGGTTCCCACATCAAAGCAGTTGTTTTGTCTCACCTGTGTTACCTGTGTCTTATGTCATGTGTAAGACAACACCCCATAAGTTTTTATTGCTTAAGGTATAAAAAGCACTATCCCAATTACAGATGAAAAAGCCTAACCTTCCTTAAAACACAGAGGATGTTTTCTTTAAGAATGAGAAAATTAAGCCACAGTTGTGTTCCAAATCTTCTACTTAATTCTGTTTCGATTCACAGTAAGGTCACTCCACCCACGTTGACCTGTTACCCCGCATACTTATCACTGAGATCCTACATTGTAAGCAAACACTGCCCTCTTGTGCACTGCAACATCCAGGAGACAAAGTTCCGCTTCAGGGGTTGGGGAGAGGGGCATTCCAGACCAACAAAATTTTTATACCGATTGATTTTTCTTCATGCATAGCTCCTTAATTAAAAAATTTTAAAATTTTAAAATTAATTTTAAAATTTCAATAAAAAGACCCTTTTATTTTGTCAGGCAAGCATCTGGCACCACTCAAAATTGAGGTGAATTAAAAAAGACACCTTTTCAATTTCAAGAGAAGTGTTTTCATTTGCAGAAATAAAGTTTATTTGCATTTTTAATACAAAGCAATATCAGCAATTTACAAGCACCATGAACCTGAAGAGTCTAATAGTGTTTAGAAAACACTCACACTAGTGTTAATTGAACTCCCTTGGCCCAAGAGTACTTCCATGACATCAACCACTACAACAAGGCTCGTGGATGTGAATTACACTACACAAGAGTTGTATTTTAATATTTTTTTCACCAGAACAAGGTTCATTATTATGTTATTCTCACTTCAAGCTCACAGCTAAAGTTCTCAAGACTCTCCAATGACTTCTCTCTGACCAGAATGGTATCCACTAAACAACACAAGGCACTCTTTCCTCCACAGAAGAGGCTTTCCTTCATTCAGCACATGCACTCAAGAGCAAGTCATCCATATATACATCTAAAACTATAATATCCTACTTGCTCACTCACCTAGAATGAAAAAAAATATTAACTGTCACATCTTCACAAAGGTCTCAACAAACAAAAGCTCACATCAACAGAAGTGTGTTTTCATTGCAGTAATGTAAAGGTAACCCCGAGTTTACAAATCCTCTTAAAAGCTTACAACAAACTCAGCAAAACAACTAATCTGTGATAAAAGGTGGGAGTTTTTTGTGATATGTTAATCTTACAAATAATCTGCATCTGACTGAATTTGAATGCTGGTAGCAAGACCACATTTCCCTTGATCTCCCAAGCCTGTTTTCATTGTACTCATTTGCATCAGCAAGACATGCTTTTGCTATGCTCATTTCCCCCTCCCCAAGCTCTTGTGCAAGTTCAAAAGTCTTGGTCCCTCCAATGTATCAGGTATGAATTAATACCCTTCCTTAGCAGAACACAGCAGCAAAGTGGAAACAGACACTTGCAAGGCATTTTTCTTTGAAAGGAACTGCAGGGACAAATGGTGACAATGAAGCTCTGGTTATAAAGCAAAAAGGTCAAAGGTTCAGACAGGCACAAGGATTACAAAACTACAAGTTCGTCAGAATTCCCCACACCCCAGGTTTAGACAACCAGGGTCAAGCAGTAGCTTTCCAATTAAAACCCTATAAGGATACTCTGTCCTTTGAACTTCATAGGGAGGAGAAAAAAAAGATAATTTTCTGTTTTAGAATTTCTTTTGAGGACCCATCTCAAAATTCAAACAGATAAAGGGCATCTGACAACAGCTCACCTAAAACAAACACTGCGCTATCCCTTCCCTGCCTGTGTGGGGGAAGCTGGGATGAGGTAATCATGTTCTTCTGTATTAGTGTGCTGACCCTTTGTAGGGCATGAAATTAACCATCAGCAAGTAAAAAATCTGCTACTGGTTAAACTACTTTGCTACGCAAAGTGGTCTTAAAATGAAATATGGGGATTGAATTTCTTCTCGCAGATTAACTTGTATAACCTCTCTGCAGGCATCCCTTCCTGCTGAACTCATTTCAGAAACCATTCCAGACCCTACTGGATGCATAGGTCTGCAACAAACAAATATAAAAGCAACTCTTATTTTACTTGGACAACATTAACATCAGTTTTGTGAAGATCAGGAGCTGAACTTCAACAAAAGAACAGAAGCTTAAAAAACCCCATAGCACTGTTACAGAAACTACCCCACCTCAGTGTGAAATTTTACCAAAAATACCACCCTAAATATCTACAGCAACAGAAGAAAAATAACAGTACTGCATCTTGCAGTCATTCCTTCACTGCAGAGAGTGAGTGTAAGGCTGATGTAGGTTCTTCCTACTCGTGACAAGCTAAGAACTGATCTTTAAAATTAATTATTCGGGTTTGTTTTCTCTGCTTAGCAAGTCACAAATGGCTGTAAATGCTATATTTGTTACACTGCTTGAGACAAGAGCCTCCTAAAGCACAGGAAATCTCTGAAATTATTTTACATAAAGAGTTTTTTATTTTAAATAAAGAGTTCCATTCTTCTTGTTTAAGACAAAAAGAAATACAAAACAGTTCAAGCCATACAGCTACCAACAATAGCTTAATACCTTCCTGCCACAGACACACAAGAGCCTGACGTTGAAGAATATAAACCAGCACGGTGAAAGGCATGATGTAGTACATCAAGTGGCTATTATTTATTCCATTCCAACCTTGACTATCACCTTCCAGCTAAAACTTTAAGAAAGCATCTTGGGTGGAACTGTCTGCAACATTTCCAATTCCCAGCATGCAGGTTAAAAAAAAAAAACAAAAAACAAAAAAACAACAAAACCATAAACTTTTGATTTAACATTTGATATGTTTTGTTTTCAAGGACAAGCTTCGCAAGAAAAATGTAGCCACACAGAATGAAATACGACTTCCATTTTCCATTCCATTTGGTTACTGCTCAAATATTCTGCATTCATTTAATCCTAAAGTATCGTGTTTAAAAAAGCATCTTGTGAGTGACTG
Organism: Neopelma chrysocephalum; assembly: GCF_003984885.1. Classification (NCBI taxonomy): domain Eukaryota; kingdom Metazoa; phylum Chordata; class Aves; order Passeriformes; family Pipridae; genus Neopelma; species Neopelma chrysocephalum. The sequence goes on from NW_020897809.1 coordinate 6,289,620, forward strand.
TGACAAGTATTCACAAGGTCGAGCACTGCCTGGCATAGCATGAACCCTCATATCCAGCTCCCTTGCCCATAGCCATCCTGTTTTTAGTTTTCCTGTAGGTTAATACACATATACAGCTACCACAGGACTTGATACCATAAAAGCAGTATTTTAAACAGGTATGAGAAATCTGAGAGGTAGAATAAACACAGGAAGATAAAGTACTTTGCACTTAAAGTTTTCTTTTAAAACCATATATAGAGAAAATGCATAGTAACAGGGAAATCGTAGATTCTATCAAAAAGAAAAAACTAGTGGCATTCCTACTCGGAATGTTGCAGACAAAATGTTTGGAACAGTGAACCCTTAACGCTCAACTACAAGGGAGTAGACCAAAATAATCTAAATTTTTCAAGTGTCATTTCTGAAGTGGTGAAAAAGTTGGCAATATTGAAATACTCAAACACCAAAGAATGTATCCTGTTACACAAGATATGCTATACTTCAGTTTGAGTTTCACCAAAACACGCTAAACCTGTAAGCACCTAACTAGTCCCACAGGCACAGATCAGTTTTTATCATCATGGTCTCACCCTCCAAATCTGGCAGGGGGAAAAAAAAGGGGGGGGCATACACCATCAAGATACATGTTATCAAGTAGAAAACTGAATTTTTTTAAGCCTTTAAACTATTAACATAACACTGCATTTTCCCTACAATCCTTTCTTAATACACAGAATTGCAGTAAGTCACATCAGCAAATGTTTTAACTAATATACATAATATGGTATAACCAGAACTAAGTGAGTTTGATGTACTTATGTGTCCGAACTGACACCTGTAAAAAACCGTTTCTGCTGGGAAGAAAACTTCATCATGCCCTCTACTCTAGTCCACATCTTTGCTTCTCCCTGCATGGCCTATCAATAAGGAAATCTGAATAACTTATTCAGCCAATGTGGAGAGCTGTGACTAAATACTTTGAAGATGTTCATAAAAACAAAAGGAAGCAACAAGACTTTTGTGTATTAAACAATCACCCCAAATAAGTATTAAAGGTATATTTAAAAAAATGGCTAAAGCAGTTTTCTAAGTTTTCCCATGTCCTCTTCATGAGAAAGTTTACACCACTCAGATTAGTTGCTTCTGGCAGAAAGGAATGTCTGACTACAAGTCAATCTTGAGTACATCCAAGAAACGTTTGCCAAAGTAAACTTTGTTCTTGAGAAGCTAATCAGGTGCTTACAATTACTGAAGAATGATAGCGGGTTGTCAAGTACCAGAGACGACTAAAAGACCACAAATTTGTGGAATTTAGCACTCGGCCACTCCTCCCCTGCAGCTCCGGAGCACGTGAATGGCACTGGACGGCCGGTGAAACAGACATATAAGTAAATATTTACCCCCGAAGAAGTGCAAACAACACGATGTAGTTACTACTACCGCAGTTTAGAAATAACACATCTGCTCAAAAGGGGATTAAATTCGTTCATTATGAGAAGTAACTCAGTCTGAACCTTAGTCTAACCAAGAAAAAAACATATTCTATTGCAAATCTACCACATAGCTGACACTAAAGAGAGACTGGCAGAGGAAACGCATAGGAACTAAATCTACTGATTGACCTCTGTAGTTGCAGTTTATCAACCTGTGACTACTTTAAGCAGCCTGCAGCTGCAACTCCATCACATCCCTAATAGAGCACCAACCACCTCTTAGCTCTTTTTAGAAGAGATGGAGGGGGGAGATAGAATAAGGTGAACTAATTCAGAATAAATTCTAACGCAAACCAGATTAATCTTCCAATATCAGCTATAAAGACCAAAATCCACCAAATTATTTCTAATCATAAGATTATCATGTGAGAACTCCCTGGTCCCTCCAAGACAAAAGTTCAGCACGGGGATGTCCCGTCAAGTACAGCACAGCTCTCAACCCAGGCAACAGCAAACTCTGACAGCTTTAACAAGTGAGAAAATAGAACTCAATAGGACTGTAATATGCCTTAAATAAGGTCTCCATGCACAATAAAGAAAAATTTTTACCCAAGTAAGTAAGGAACCTGAGTAGGCCTGACTGTTCAAAGCACACCCCAGGAACTCTAATTTACAAACCCCTTTCCTGTGAGCACTGGCACTTTATTTGAGGGGCAACTATGAAGAAGCGTCCCAGAGTCGCAGCGCCCGTGAAGAACCGGCACCGCACCCCCGCCTGCCCTCGGGGAGCCCTCGACTCGCACCAGCCGAGCTCCCACCGCGGACCCCGCCGGGCGGGCCGGGGCGGCCCCCCCGCGCCCCCCTTACCGCCGATGATGGTGCGGATGAGGGAGGCGTGCCCGGGGCAGTCGACCAGCGTGAACTGCAGCTCGCCGGGCCCCGGGCCCAGCTGCGGCGGCAGCGCGGTGCGCAGGCAGGAGAAGCCCAGGTCCAGCGTGATGCCCCGCGCGCGGCTCTGCGGCGCCCGGTCGAAGGCGGCGGTGGAGCCGGTGGTGCTGAGCGCCCGCGCCAGCGCCGTCTTGCCGCTGTCGATGTGCCCCAGCACCCCCACGTTCACGTTCAGGGTACGTGCGGCCATGGCGGCGCTGCGCCCGCACGGTCCGTCCCCACAGCGCCCCTGCGGCAACGCGGCGCCCGCCGCCGCCGTTCCGGCCCGGGCGGAGGGTGACCCAGAGGGGCGAAGGTTGGGCAAATCCAGCGCTACCGCGGGGATGGAAACCGCGGGGATGGAAACCGCCGGCTCCGGCGAGCAGCACCTCTGCAGCCTCCCCTACCCACACCCCGCCCCTGCCGGGCGCCCTCTCCCAGCAGAGGCAATTTAAGCAGGTGACTGTGATGGCCACACACCCAACAGCTGGGCCCTTCCACAGGTGTGTGCCCGGCCCGATGGCAGCAGGAGGGGGCGACAGCCCTGGGAGAGCGTCTCTGTCACCACCCCTGCCCTGGGGCATCCGCGCTTGGCTCTCCTCTCGCCCACGCTGATTAATGGCTGTCGGGCTGCTCAGCTCAGCCCGTGCTCGCTCTTACATCACACCCTTCATTCTGCCCCCCTGGACGCCCCATCCTGGTGCTGCTGGAATTACGGCGGCCCAAGTTTGCTTTCAAAGTCGCGTGGACATTGCAAACCTTCGTGAAAAAGCAGGTCACGTTTGGATCGCTTGCTGTCCTTACGCTTAATAAATTCTAGCCTTGCGTAAGTCGCTTTGCTGTAAAAGTATATTTATGTTAGGTAAAATGCCACCTAAAAAAATCATACCTTTAATGGATTAAGAATCATCAAGATTATTCACAGCTCTTCTGCAAACTAAGAATAACCACCCAAACAAAAAACAGCAGGTAGATGAGCATTGGAGAGGCCTGAGAGCAGCTCAGAGGGGAATGGCAGGACCATACTTCCCTGATTTAAGTCACTTGGCTTTGCTGATAACCCGGGAAGCATATGGGACCAAATGTATTACAGGATAAAGCTTAACACAGTGCTCAGCATTTCAATAGTGACTAAGTGGCCCAAAGTACCACTTTGAATCACAACAGCTGTTTACAAGCCAAGAAGCCAATACTATGTTACGGACTTCCCACAGGTGTCAAAGAAGACTGGACTTGCACTGTATTCTACATTTTATTTTCTTCGAGAGCAGCGCTGTTGCTTTTCTGCTCACCCCATGCAGTAATACATACTGCTAATGGTATTAGCATTCACATCTGAATAACTAATGAATGAGCCAGAAGTGTAAAATGACTTGCCTAAGGCTATTGTCAATATCATGGATTTAGTTTTTAGGCTTTGACTCCAAACTCCAGGCTTTTTTTCCTTACAAAGAAAGCTGCTTTATATAACACTTCCAATATGAAGAGTTTGGTTTAAAGCTGGATACAAATTATCCCTCCTTCACAAACACATGGAAGACAGCTGACAGAATCAATGCCTTAGTGAAAAAGGGCGGGGGGGGGGGGGAATAGCTTTCCTTCCTAGTACTCAATGCTATTTGAGAGACAACTGTCTCCCTAAAGGAAAGACATGAACTCATGAGGAATACTGCAATGCACTGAGCTAGCCTGGCTAATCGGCTTCTCGAGTAGAATAGTTCAGCTTGATGGGAGCTCTGTCTTGGGAGCCAAATTAAGCATAATGTCACTTTTCAGACCAAGTTCCCAGGCTTTGAATAGTTTCCTGTTAAATCATAAGGCTCATATATACTTCATCGTGCTGAACGTCTCAACGTGTTATATTGATACGTACTTCCAAAGGGAAGGGAAAGTTTACATCAATTCCCATAGTTATAATCCACAAAGATATCCCTGCATCATATTACCTACCATTTACTCCTTTTTTTAGCATTGTTAGATGAGTTCAGAAGAGGTGGGAAAAAGTCTGATTCCTAACCAGAGGAGGCATTATCCAGAAGTCCTCCCAAAACACCTAAAATAACCGCCTTTTTCAACAAGCTTTGACAAAGTAGAAAGGCCTAAAAGTTTCTACAACTCTTGAGAAAACTGGCAGTGAGGTCAAGGAGGTCCCATTTCAATGACTCACAGTGCAAGAGGCTACAGCCAGATCAGGTGTGGTCTATTTTGGTCTGCCAACTTAGCAGTGAAACTGCATTTTGCTCAGACAGTATTTAATGGGATACTGGATAGAACTCCTGGGATGAAAAAAAAAGATAATTCTCTCTGTTAAGGACATCAAAATAAGGATGATAAAAATCCATAAGAAAATGTATTTAATTCCACTGCTTACATTAAAATAGTGGCACTTCTTTTACTCGTGAGTGACGTCCAAGGAGAACTGTCAGGTAGAAAAGTGTTTTCTTCCTTTAGACACAGAAGAGATTTGCAACTCTCTAGATAGAGCAGCCAGTTGTTCTTGGGTAAAGGGAAGGAAAAAAGCCCAATATGTACAGCTTTGTTGTTACCACTCAGAACATAGCTCTGTCTCCAGGATTTTAGAGTTCTGGTTTTGCCACATATTACTTGAGGAAATATCAGAGTGCACACTGTATCTGTGAAATGAATAACTTACATCACCAATCTCGAGGAGGAGAAATCTGATAGAGACATAAGCACTTTTATTCAGCATTTAGAGTGGTCCGTTCTGTGAGCTTACAAAGTTTTAGAATTAGTTACAAATTTGGAAAGGAATTAGGTAAGATTCATCACTCCTATTGCTTTGAAGAGTAGCAAAAAAATCAGCTTTTTTGTGGGAAACAAAATAGAACATACCCCTCACCCCCTCATCACTTCCCCCACACACCCACACACAGAGGTCTTGAAGGAAGGGAAGAAGGGAACCTGGCAAAAAATGAAAGAATCCCAAATTCTCCAGATTTTTCTATGTCTTCCATGAAGTTTGTAGCATTTAGATGTATTCCTTATTTTCCCCTTAATACATCATTCCTCTTTCCACTCATTCTCTCCTATACTGAATTTCTCCCTTAAAAAGTGTTCATTTTAATGGCTAAAGTTTATGGACTCATGGGAGAAAGGGCAGGAAGTCAGACTTTTGGGATAGGGTAAAAATGTAAAGGTCATTCACACACTCACACACACGTACTCTCTCTCACTCCAAAAATAATACACTATTTGACAGTTTCAGGATTCAGCATGTCCCATTGAAATTTGAAAGCTTATGTGAAACTAGGCCACGTCCTGTAACCTCAAACATTTAGTCTAGGAAAACAGCTCTCAAGTCTCCAGCTCCCACATCGGGTATCGCATGACGTCTGTGCCAAATAGGAGACCTCGAACCAGGGGGCAAAAGAAACGTTGGTAAAGTGAGTTGATTAAACCTGGGGAATAACAGTTCAGACTCTTAGTGACAGGTATTATTTTTTTTCTGGTTAGCTGGCTAGTGAAATATTAAATTATACTCAAGGCATCCAAAACATGAGCTGGGCAGAATGGTCGCACAACCTACTTGTGTTCCACCTGGTGGCATGGACAAAGGAGAAAGAAGACTCATGCTTTGCAATGAAATTATTTTATCCTTCCCTTCTAATATGTTAACTATTAAAAATCACAAAAATAATGTAAAAATTGAGGCTCAATATTTTCTCATACTGATGCACCACAACACGAGACACCAATTATAAAAGATCGTTTATGCTACTGAAGTTCAGTTCTGAACTTTCCAGTAGTTCCACTTGTGCTCTGCTCTTTCTGGGGAATAAACAATTAATCCTGTGTGGTCTAAAGGATTACTGTTTATTTTTCCTCACCCAAATGTCCTCTTTTGCCCCTCTTTAACTGCAATTTCAGGACAATGCTCAAAGAACATATGGAATGAGTAAAACAATGAATACAATGAGCGACACCAAACCTGGCACAGCTTATGGATGGTTGCAAACCCTGTTAATTAATACTCATGTGAGCACATAAGAGGGAGAAACCAGCCTGACATCTATCAAGCAAACAATTGTTCACTGATTCTTTTTTATATTGAAGTATCCTCTTCTACTATAAACCCAAATCCAAATAACTTTAATAACATTTTCTGCAGGTCAATACTAAAATTGTACCTTCATTGTGGCAGCAGATTTTATTTACTGAACAGTAATGGTCACTACCAGACAGATGTTTTAGGCTCTAAATTCTGCTTTTGAGATGTCATATTGCTGTAGACAAACAATTAACACTCTGTTTGTTACCCACTTTTATCAGGAAAAATCTCTAATTGAATTAGTATTTCTAAAGCTCAAGAACCTGATGTAGCATATCTGATTTTTACAGACATGGAATATTTATCTCCTTCCTCTAAATTACATTGAAGATTAACAGCAATTCTTGATTCCTGCCATCTACATTCCTATATATTGAATTTCACAAAAACATAAATAAACAAGTACTATTAAATAGACTTTGAAATGCCATAATCTCAAAAATAGGTCTAGCTGCAACATCAGACAGGATAACATGAACCACATGGAAAGGTTTCAGTCTAAGCTAACAAACTATTATGTATTTCACCCATTGCTAGCTCTTTTGAAAAGGAGGGCCATAGCTAGTCTGGACCCCTTGATAACAACATCACTGCCTTCAGAGCTCTTACCAGACTTGCTAATTATTCTTCCAGGACTGGCAGAAACTTGAACTCTGACCAGACTTACCCACAACACTTGCGGCAGTTTAATGCACTGGAGAAATCAAAGTTGTATATTTGCTCTTTTACAAAGAGAAAAGTCTGCATTCAGTACGCATTAGGCATTTGTATTCTGTGACTAATATGACCCTGAGAGGATGTACAGAGTCTAATAGCATACACACTTTTCCAATTATTTAAAGAATAGCTCATGATTGTTAGATTCAGAAGTTCTTAGCTAAATTGTATAAGAGGATGCCCTTACAAAGGTGTTGAACTACACATGTGTGCAATTATATTGTAGTTATAGAGTATGTAAATATAAGCTGACAGAACAATTAACAGAAAGAGAAAGCAACAAATAACGAAGTCTTTCCTTTGCCAAATGACATTTATAACAAAACTAATGGAAGCTCTTAAACAAAAAGGGAACAAATACCCTCTATATGGTTCACTGGGCTTCTGCAAACTGAACCATAACTGCCATCTTCCCTAAAACTGCTCTCCCAGCTTGTGCTGTCACATGACTGCTTTTGCAATTCCCCTGGCAGTGACAGGAAAGCCGAGATGGCACCAGACATCAGTCCTGCCTCATACCACAATAATCCCTTGGCCTTCAACATTGCAGACACAGCCATAGTTTTAAAATGGCAGAAAAATACATATCCATGGGAAGAGTCCCCTGTCTTTTTCCTGACAGAGATCCCAATACCTACAAACAAGGAGAATTCACTGGAACTGCAGGTTCCCAGATCCCATCTAAAATTTCACTGTGAGTGATCTCCATCTCAAGCATTTAAACACTTCATAAAAGGTGCAGCAGAATTACCCCTGAACCAGAGTCAGGAGCTGTAACAGCCTGCAAGCTTTAGCGTCACAGATCTGATGAAAAAAGGGCAATGTCTGTGAGGCCATAAAACTACCTGCTGAGAATCTGGAGTGTTTGCAGTTCACTGAACACTAGAAGTTAGTGAGCATCGCTGAGCATGTAAGAGACCACCCATTCCTTGGCAATGGGGTGGACTGGATGGTCCTGAGAGATCCCTTCCAACCTGAATGATTCTGTGATTCTTTGGCCAAGATTTAGAAAACATCCTTGGAAAGCCTCAGCTTACTTTTGTGAGCTAAACCCCGCAGAGGTTTTGACAGAGCTCACGTTCCTGGCCCCCTGTCACCTGGCTGTGGGGAAGGGGCTCCCTCAGCCCCACGACGAGATGGGGACACTCGGGGCTCCCTCAGCCCCGGCAGGGGGAAAGAGTTGGCTTCAAGTATTCACGGAAGGCAGGTGTTTGTCGCTGTAGGAACAAGAAACCTGCGGGCAAGAACGAGCCGCTTTCCCCCTCCAGGAGGGCTCCACTCACCCACCTCCCAAACCACCCCCAGCCCGGGCTCGGCCTCTACCGATTTAACAGAATGAACTAGGTTGCAGAAGACCTCTGACATCGTCGAGCCCAACCCATGACCGAGCACGCCATGCCAACCAGACCACGGCACCAGCCTTCCCCCGAGCCCCTCTGCGGCCGGTGACTCCCCCGCCTCCCTCCCCGCGCGGCCCGGCCCGGCCCGGCCCGACTCCTGCGCAGCACCCGCGCCCGGCCGGACCCTCCGCGCGCGCCACACACGCGGAAGCGCGGCGGGCGGACTCTAAAAATCTGCGCTCCCTGCGCAGGGTGACGGGCGGGCGCCGCGCCCAATGAACACCGGGAGCGGCGCCGCGGCGGCCAATAGCGCGGCGGGGAGGGCGGGGCGGGACGGGGCCCGGCGGGCGCGCGCCGGAGCCCTGGTAACGCGCGGTCCGCGTGCGAGGAGCGCGCGGCGGCCTGTCCCGGCCCAGCCCCGCCATGAAGATCGAGGAGGTGAAGAGCACCTCCAAAACACAGCGCATCGCCGCCCACAGCCATGTCAAGGGGCTGGGGCTGGACGAGAGCGGCGCCGCCAAGCCGGCGGGGGCCGGGCTGGTCGGGCAGGAGAACGCGCGGGAGGTGAGCGCGGGGCTGGGCCGGGGGGGTCTGACGGGTCCCGGCCGTGAGGGGAAGCCCTGCCCGGGCTCCTGCGAGTCGCTGCTGCCGTGTGAGGTGCGATTGGGGGCCCTCGGGGCTGTTGGTGCGCCGCTCCCACTTCCGTGCAATCCCCCGAGGATGAAGAGTAGAAATTTGGGTGTCAAAGGCAGCGAAACCGGCCAAAAGTCAGGAGATTTGCTGCAAGCGGGGATTGGAGCTGCCCCAGCGCGGGCCCGGCCCCCGGCGGATGCTGTATCGTAGAATCATCGTAAAATCATAGAATAGTTTGTGTTGGAAGGGGAGCGTGAGGATCATCCAGTTCCACCCCCTGCTGTGGGCAGGGACACCTTCACTGGACCAGGTTGCTTCGAGCCCCGTTCAGCCTGGCTTTGGAAGAGGATCTGTAGCGGATCGGCGTCTCAGGCAGCCGAGCGTTGATTTCCTGCTCTACTTTCAAACCTCTCTGTGTGCGTGGGACGGCGGGAGGGGCAACGGATCGAGACTCCCGGGTTGAGTTTTGTTTGTGATTTTTAACCTTTGTGTCACGTAAACCGATTGTAGGAAGTAGGTTTTTCTGGTCTTGAATCTCTTTCCGTGTGCATGAAATCGGGATCTTCCTTATTTATAGTGGGATCGCAAAACACACCAAACAGTTCTAGTAATATTGGAACAAAAGATATTAAAGCTTGTGTATAGATGTTACAACTTGTGTTAACAGTGTGAATATTTATTTAACTTATAGGCATGTGGGGTCATAGTGGAGCTGATCAAAAGCAAGAAAATGGCTGGCAGAGCTGTACTGTTGGCAGGACCTCCTGGAACTGGCAAGGTATTATTTTTCTTTTTTGGTATGAAATAAAGTATTCACAAGTCTATTTTATTTTCACTTGTTGTCAAAACCATTTTAGGGTAGTGGTTACATAAAGTTTTAGTCTACTGGATTTTTTTTCATCAATGTATTGACATGATTTCTTGCTTTATGTTTTGATTTTTGCCATGTCATCAACATTGGCAGTACCTAGTGGTGTGTTCAGCATTGGTAATGTGAAACCACCTCTTTAGGTTGCCAAACGCATGGATAACATGGGCTCTGAAAAAGTCTTAGAAGTTAATTTTGTGTTAAAACCTGGGTAGTTTTTGCATTCTTTATTTTGTTCCCCTTGCCATTTAAGGCTTTTTACATTTGTATCAGGTGTCAAATTGGAATGCACAGTATTGTGTCTTTAAGGGTTTTGTGAGTCTTTGGCCAAAGTCATGTGTTTTGGGGGAGGGTTGTTATATGTGAGAAATACATGTCAGACAGAATAGTCTTAACATTAAATTGATAGTTGATATATGAAAGATGAGAAAAGTTAACTGCAGAAAGAACCCTTTGTCAATTCTCATAGAAATTAATGTATGAGTTTGGGGGTTTGTTGTTTTGTTTTGTTTTTCTTCCAAAGACTGCTTTGGCTTTAGCCATTGCTCAGGAACTGGGAAGCAAAGTTCCCTTTTGTCCTATGGTTGGAAGTGAGGTCTATTCCACTGAGATCAAGAAAACAGAAGTTCTGATGGAAAACTTCCGGCGTGCAATTGGTAAGTTTCAGGAAAACAGAAGAATTAAGTATTTGCATGATACATATTTGCTTTTTTCCAGTCATCTGAAAAGCAAAAGCTTTTCAGTGGTCATGGTGTTCTCAGATTATTGTATACCTATTTTCTTCATCGCTGATCTTAATTTAGTGGATCTCTTCCACACTCAGTGGAGTCAGGTTTTCTGTTTATAAACCATAATTTAATTACTGTATTATGGTTTATTCTGCTTCCCCAAATTCTCCTCTCATACTCTGCATTCACCTCCTGGTTCTGCCTGTGACTCTGAATAAAGCTGAAAGAAAAATGATTTTTAGTTTCTTATGTTAGCAGAAATACTTGCAGACAGAAAAATGCTCTCTCCTTTTTTCCTGTAGTGAGTTCACCCTGCAAAACAAACGGTCTTAATTAGGGGCTCCTAAATGGCAGCATTAACCTGACTTACTGTTCCAGCAAGCACAAAGAAAGTTCCATGTCTACAAAATAAACGCTTTCACTCAGTGTCTTCTTCAATTCTGGAGTGCATTTACAAGTCTGATGTAAATTGGTTTAATTTGCGACACACCCTCAGTGACAATCTAAAATCTCATACCATCACTGCTGACAGCTGATAAATGCAGATAAATGTGGCCCTTTTCTGTGTGAGGATTGGTTTTAGACAGCCCAGCTGATTTTAGTCCTGAACATATTAACAGTTGATTTTGCTGCCTCTGTACCATGTTTCCTCTTGGACTTTGTCTGAGTATTTGGCAGCAGGAAGGTGAAGAAGACTCTCAGCTCTCCAGTGAAACAAAAGTATTCCATTGACTTTTAGAAGAAAGCAACTGTCAGTAGTCCCTAGTCTTTTAGTTACCATGAATCTGGCAGGGCCTGGGGGAGGGAAGCCAGAGACTCAGTAGTCTGCAAAATTTCCTTGATGTGATGAAGTTCCCTGTCAGAGGTTTGGAAACCTGAACCAGGAGATGAAACTTATGCCATCCATGTTGTCATTTCTAGAGATAGCAGTATTTTAACTCTCTGAGGTTTAACAGCCAGCTACATTGTTAGTTCCCTGCATTCCCTGAATGTCAACAGAGAGACACTTCTAAACAAATATTAGTGTTAATGAAAGATGGAACTTCTTTAATTCCTTTCTGTTGAATTCCATGTCACATTTTCATAACACAACCTTTATTGAATATTTTTATCCGTATTAAAAAAAAAATCTGAAATATTTTAAAGGACTGGTAACCAGCATTTCTCATAATGTAATATGTTCCAGTTGGGTTTTAATCTCACGTAGGTTTTAGCTTTCCTGCTGGTAAAGAAATAATTTACAAGGGTTCACTTTTTAAAAAAATGATTTTGTACACACAGTGCAGTGTCACCTGTGACTGGGTGCAAGAGTAGCTCCAGCTCATCAGTACATAAAGTATTAATTTAAGGGGCTTTTTGAGTTTCCTTAGCAGGTTCTGTATACATCATTTACTGCTGATATAATGCATTCTGCTTTCAGGGAGTTTAGCCACCTCAATTTTTAAAAATTACCAGAGATGTTAACATCAATTTTTTTACTCAGTGGTTGGTTTGTTTTTTTTCTTGGAAACTACAGTGTCTGACTGGTTTGGACCCATTAGTGTAGAAGGAAGCAGGAGTGACTCTGAGTTTACAGAATTTTTATTGTTGAGAGTTATTTAATAAAAGACTTGACCTAGTCTCATGGTCACGTAGTGTTTGGGATATAGTTGAGGATTTATAACATGTAAGAAATATAAAAGGACAGAGTGGGAAATGAGAACATGGAATTGTTGTATGGGTTAAAAGAAAGTTAACCTGAGGGAGAGATTAATCCAGTCTAGAGCTCATTAGCAGCGGGTGAGGATGATGACAGCAGCTAATGTTAGAGCTCAGGTGCAGTAAAAAATAACTGCTGGAATAGCCACTTAAATAGCATAACTGCTCCTTGTGTCTCCAAACTGTAACTGGCAGTGAATCAAACAAGTACCATTTAACTCCATGGAGTGCTGCTGAACCAAAACATGAAGTAGCCCACAATTGCTACCTTGAGCTCGTGTCTGATTTGGGAGTAGGAGATGTCTCTGTTTAAGAAGCCTTTTGAGAATGAAGTTCTTAGTCAATACATGCAGATTGATTTGAAGGCAAAGGATATTCAGCAAGTTCAAAGCATCAATTACCTTTGTTCAACATCTGTAAATATTTTCTGCAGACACCTCTCTGTGAGCACATTAATCTGGCTTAAAGGCAGGCTTTGGAAGCAAATCCCTGAGTTGTCCTCGCTGACTCGGCTTTGGCTTGTGTCGTGGAACAGACTGAGCACGTGGACTGGATTCTTTTCAGATGAAATGAAACTGGAAGATGTGCTTTAGCAACATACAAAACATACCCCAAACACAAACAGGCTTCCAGTTTTTCAAAGCAGAATAGAGCTTGTGCTAAAAGTTTAAAAGCAAAGCAAAAAGGACAAGCAAACCTATGAATGTCCAGTTTTTGGGGCACCACAAGTTACATTATATAGATTCCCGTATTGCTTCACATTCCTTACATATGAACTTATGTGATGCAGCCTTGTCTAGGTCTGTTTTATAACTCAGAGGTTCAACAATTTTTTGTCTGATGTTTCGGCATACCTGAAAAACAATTTAAAAAATTACTGAAATTAACTTTATGTACAACTTTTTATGTAATCCTAAATCAGAGAAAGCAAACATTTCTTACCAAGAAATTGTCACGTTATCCACAGTTAACTTATTTCTTGCATTTCAAATGCTGGTCTGAATTTGGGCCCAGTAGAGGGAGACAGACTCGTATATGTCAGTTCTTTATGGCCCCTATCAGCAGCTCAAGATTATCGGTGAAGTGTCTGATCTATTTCAAAGCAAAAGGAAAAGTTACAGAACAAGGAAAGTTTTATAAAGTCCTAATAGCCTCAGACTGGGCAGGATGACTTCCTTATATCTTGTTACAGTCCATTCATTATTTTTGGTATGGCATGTGTGTCTCATAAAATACTTTATAGAGTCTCTTCAGATGTGGGTTCTTTGAACTTCTGTGTAGTTAGAACATATACATAGTTGTAGCTGTGGTGGTGATGATAGTGGTTTTTCTTTGGAACAGTCTAACTGTAAAACTCATCAGCTCTGTATTGTTCATCAGTTTAAAATAACAGCTAATTACAATAGTTGTGATTAGAAGATACCCAGATACAATGATGATTGCTTGGCTGTCTGAAAAATAACAAAGTAAGGATGTCACTGTCAGCTATTTTGAAATAGTTTTAAATTTTCATTATAGCAATTTCTGCTAAATTTTATCTAGCTCACCTTTTGCTATTAACTTGAAAAATACTTTGAATGATACATTAACTATTTCATAATTTTATGATGTTTAACACAATACGTGTCAACTAATTTTTATTATTTTTAACTCAGTTGCTAAAATAAACCTTTTTATGAGGTTACCTTTTTCTTCTGTCTTTTTGTTAACTTTGCAGGGTTTTATCTGGTGGTACAAAATTGTGTAAAACTTGCAGTTATATTAATGTCACTACTTTTCAGAAGATGATCTGTGTCTCTGACTTTAGCATAGGGTTACAAATCAAGCAAATCCCCTCTTCAGGGTAGGGAAAAGAGAGATAGTCCTGACATTTGCTTCAAGAGCTAATAATAATGAACAGAAGAAAACAATTTCTAAGAGTTTAATAAACCTCTTTGCTGGTCAGAATGAGCTTTCATTCTGATAACACAGTATGAATATTCTCACTTAATATTGAAGAAGAGAACAATATTTTATCTTTCTACCTTTAGAAGTAAAATATTACCATGAAATTAGTGCAGCCTAACAATATGTTACATTTTGTTGATAGTAAAGCAGCAGACTCCTGAGTGTATATGGCTGTTGATTTGTGTACTGAAACTATTTTAAACAATCTCTTGCAGGGTTGAGGATTAAAGAGACCAAGGAGGTTTATGAAGGAGAAGTCACAGAACTAACTCCATGTGAGACTGAAAATCCTATGGGAGGGTATGGCAAAACCATCAGCCATGTAATTATAGGACTCAAAACTGCAAAGGGAACCAAACAGTTGAAGGTATGTGTAGTAGAGTCTCAAAAATTAAGTTTATTTCTTCTTCTTTCTTCTATTTTTAGCACTTCTTATTTCCATTTCAAGCTCTTGATCCCCATCTCTGTAGAGTGGGGAGGTCAAGAGGCTCTTTTCTTTTGCTAGACAACTTTATCCTGACTGTACATGTTTATCTACTTTGTGTAGGATATTTAGATATTAGTCTTGTCTCCTACTAATTGAAATTTTGGATAAACCCATTGCTTGGTTAGCAGCCCGTTATTTTTCTGTTCAGCAGCACACACTGTATGTCTTCAACAATTTAAAGGTGAGTTTAAGCAGGAAGAGATCCTTATGCAGTTTTGTAGATCTCTAGTACCGTTAAAAATGGGCTGAGTTGGGAATCTGAACCTTTTCTCAGTCTGTGATACCCTCACTCGGCCCCTGGCTATAAATTCATGTTCATGATAATAAGCGTAGGAGAAAGCTCTTGTTTGGTTTTGTTTTCCTAATTCTCAACCGAAGTTTTGAGGATGGTTTTGGGAAATCTTGCCTGTTTCAGAATAAATTGTTCTTTCTGTCACATCCCTTCTTTTTACATGCGGAGATGTGCTCTAGTGAATATTTGATAGAGAACTGAAAATTGAGCTGGTGTGCTGCCAGCTCAGGCCCACTTTCCCTTTGTTTTCTTGTACAAGTGTCCATTCAATTTCCCTGTCAGACTGGGAGAAAACTGAAAGCTGTCTCTGTTGTTAAGTATCATCTTGCATTTGTTCACTTTGAAAGCAAAATGAAGAGCAAAAGTGAATAAACATGTACCTAGAGAAACAAAAGCATTTAATATATTCCACACCCACTCTCCCTCACGCAGCTCCACAGAGGGTAAGGACTCAAGAAATCAAGTAACATAATTCAATGCTATAGCCAGATTTTTTATAAAAGTTTTGCTAGAAAGCCAGAGAAGTGCTGCTTCCTAAGTATAAATATATTGTCACATTACACAAAGGTATATTTTGTAATAGTAACTGGTATCATTATGTTTCTGGCACTGTCACTTCCTTCGGATAGCAGAGTTTTTTGGTAAGACAGTAAGTTCTGTGTGTCCTTCAGATTTATTCTCTTTCCCCACTCCAAGTGTTACAGCTTTATAAAATCCTAGAGGTATTGTCGGGGTGAGCTGCAGTTTAATTTTCTCTGATGGGAGTGAGCTTCAGACTAAATTTCTTTACCTTAATTTCCATAACAATATGGAACTGTTCTGACCAACTGTGCCGTTTTCTGGTCTCCAGCTGGACCCAAGCATCTTTGAAAGCTTGCAGAAGGAGCGAGTGGAAACTGGTGACGTTATTTATATCGAAGCAAACAGTGGAGCCGTCAAGGTAAGAGAAAAGTTCTGGACTTTTATGCAGGTGTATGTTTCTTGCAGACCTTTCTCTGCCTTTTTCGGAAGGCTCTCTGATTTATTAACCTTAACTGACATGAAGTGGTTACATGGAAATTTTAAAAAGAGCCCACTGCTTTCCTTATCTGGGGAGAAAAGTCTTTTTGCACTGAAAGAACGTGGTGATCTGGTTCACAATTAAGGTCATCTGGCAAGGAAGCTATCACTGATGCTGTCTGGATGAGTTTTCTTCTCTGTAAGATCAAGACATCTTTAGGGGAAGAGGGATAAAAACCAAGCAACTTTAGTCATTTTCAGGCTGACACGTGCAGTGTATTTAATCTTTCTTTTATCGCTCTGGTATTTTCTCCACAAGATATATACATGTAGAAGGGAATACTGCATTAGTTAGCATTCTTTTCATATCTGATTTAGAAAGTAGTGTACAGTGATACTTGCTGTTTAATGGATGAGCATAATATTTTGTATCATATAATAAATCACCCACCTACAAAAGAGTCTTGAACAGTTCTCCCAATCTCTAGTTAATCTGCTGGATTTGTCCTTTAGCAAGAATTGCATACGGTTAAAAGAAGGGGAGAGAGGAATGGAATATTCTTACCACTGCAAATATCAGGTATTTTTCAACAGAGTTTTTGAGCTTTGATCAGTAGATAGGGTATGCCTGTTGCTAAGCAGGGAGTGGGACGTCTGAATTGTCAGATGAAGCTTGTCAGAATGGGAATTGTGAACTAAGCCCTTTATCAAATTTGTGTCACTCAAGGTTTGGGCACTGAAATTAGTTCTATACCTGGGTTTCTCTCCTTTGCTTTTCCTCAGAGGCAAGGCAGGTGTGATATCTATGCTACGGAATTTGACCTTGAAGCTGAAGAGTATGTTCCCTTGCCGAAAGGTGATGTGCACAAGAAAAAGGAAATTATTCAGGATGTCACCCTCCATGACTTGGATGTGGCCAATGCTCGACCTCAGGTATCTGACTTCCCAGATGAAGTCCTTACAGAAAAATTATTTGATATAAATGTGGTGGTTATGAGAATAATGGAGATGTAGAAAGTTGAGCTGTTCTAACTCACCCTCAAAGATTACACTAAAGGAAAAGCAGGAGTTGCTACACCTTTAAGGCCAGTCTACCTCTCCTTTCCTCAGGGAGGTGATGCTGCAGCAGGTTACCTGTTAAAGAGACAGTTGCTACATTAGGGTTTGTACACCTGGTCATGGAATATTTGCCAGAATACCTTTCCTGGCACTACAGAGAACAGTCTTAGAGCCATAGCAGAGCTTCCACACAGGTATTTGGGATCTGTTACCTTCACAGTTAAATGTATAATCTAGCCTTAGCTCTCCTTCCCTCCACCACTGTGCCCCATCCCTTGCAGAAATCATAAACTTTGACAGATTATCAAAGACTGCTGTTATATCAAGGTAACTGTAAGAAACAACTTCTTTAACCAATTCCTGATTTATGATATTCTCAAGTTATGTGCTTACTACGACCTCATAGCTGATCTGTAACTTTTGTTTCCTAGGGAGGGCAAGACATCCTTTCTATGATGGGACAGTTGATGAAGCCTAAGAAAACTGAAATTACCGGTATGAATCTTGCATGGTATCTTTAGACCAATATAACCTGTGTGTTTGCCAGTTACAAAAGGATTAAAAATCATGTTACTCCTGCAGCATCTTATTCATAAACATTCAGATTTCAAAAAGCAGTGATACAGCTGCTAGAATTGCAATAGCTGGAAACAGTACAACAAGTTATTGGTTCATGCATGTAGTGGTAAAATACATACCATGCTCTACTCCCATCTCCTGGGGAGAGAGGTCAGAACACCATTGCCATCCCCCTTCTCATAAGATTCCTGCCACAGAGTGTGGGTTCACACTCAACAAAGAGCCAAACTGAACAGCAATAATACACAAAATCCAAAAAATATTGTTAGGGTGTATCTTTATGTGAAGCAACCATCCTGAATTTCAGTGGAGTAGAGAAATGGCCCCTGTGGAGCAGCTCTCTACAGACCTGATGCTCCATGTGCACTGCTGCTCTTCCTACCTACAGATCTTTGGAGGAAACAGTATCTACAGAGATCTATTCTCCTTTTCCCTTGAAAGAAATGATGTTTCACTAAGTGACTATCTAAATTTAGATCAAAATCTGTTTCAGTACCTAATTGAATGGTAGTCTTTCAAAGTATTTTGTCTGTCCCAGAGATCGCTTTGCTTGTCCTAATATCAGATTTGTCAATGTAAGATCTTGCATAGTTTTGAGATCCATATGTTCATAGAAACTTATATAGCCATTTTGTTTTTCTTTTTTGGTTAAATGCAACTTCTTTGCTGAAATACGGTAGCAAGATTTCATTCTTTCAGTGACATTCTTTTCAGCCATGCTTGGAAACTTCAGTAAGTTTCAGGGTTTAAACTGAGGTTTGACTGACTCCTCCACCTCTGCCAAACTCCCCAAATCCACAACAGTCAATTTTTCACAAGCCTTGTGAGAAGACAGACCACCCCAGTTAAGTGAGAGAAGTTCAATTTAGAAGTATTTTATTGCACAGATGTCTCCCCAATACAGTGCTAAATGCCACAGAATTTTAATGTCACAGAGATTTTCTTTGTGGCAGTAAAATACCAAACTATGAAAATATTCAGGGAGAATTTTCCTTGCTTTAAGCCTGACCTACTGACCTATAGTTCACTAACAAAACAACTAACAGTTTCTTTTTGTTCTCAGACAAACTTCGAGGAGAGATAAATAAGGTGGTGAACAAATACATTGATCAAGGCATTGCAGAGCTGGTCCCAGGTGTGCTCTTTGTGGATGAGGTTCACATGCTGGATATTGAATGTTTCACGTACCTGCACCGAGCGTTGGAATCTTCTATTTCCCCCATTGTCATCTTTGCTTCGAACAGAGGAAACTGCATCATCAGGTATGATGTCTGCACTTGAATTTTCCAGTTTGCATTGGTTCATAAGCCTTGGAATTAGCTGTATCAGTCGAGTAACAATCTCTGAAGGCTTTTGTCTGTGACACTGACACCTGTGATAATCCCCTGCATGGGTTGCAAGCTGCATCAGTGCTCAGAAACTGCTAGTGAGCTTCATGATGGGACAAGCATTTAGTGCCAGGCTGAGTTAAAGCAGAATGGAATTCCTCCTTTTATTTTCACTAACACATCTCCTTCTCTAACAGCTTCTGAATTGTCTTACATCTTGGGTGATCTGTGACAGATTTGTACCATTGTCATTGTATACCTCAATATATCTGTTGCCTGCACATTAGGGACATCAGAAGCACCAGAGCTACAAACCTCTGCTATCATAGTTTCCTGCTGCTTCTGGATTATTTTGCTGTTTGCTATCCTAGTTGCATTAGACTTCAGCTGCTTGTTCTCCCTGTTAAAGATCAGCCTGTCCCTTTTTCTGCTACATTGGTCTGGCTTTTTGTGTTTCTTCAGTCTCACCCATTACCTTGTTTTTCATCTCCATTCCATGCCTCCACTTTGATATTTTGCACCCACACAATGCATTCTTTACATGTTCAGTAAAAGTGCTCTCCCCTTTCAGAGTCTTCTGTAAGTTCTATTGCTAATTTGTGGTCTAGGTCTAATTATGTCTAAACAAGCTGTCATTAGCTATGATTGCTACTCTTTAAATTAATTTAATTCAGCCGTGTAACCAGCTTTTCCTTTCCCTCATAGTGGCTCATCTGGTATTAATCTTTCTCTGTTTGCATTGCTTAGAAATAAAGGTGATAAGCCCTTCAAAAATGTTTAAGGTGGACATTGCAGCATTCTCTTTGCAAAGGCATAAAAAAAGCTGTCTTGTAAAAGTAGAGGAAGTAGAGGTCTGTCAGCATGGATTCACTGCAGAACTTCTTATGAAGAAACTGATTTAAGAAAGGAAGTTTTCTGTATAATAGTGACATCTAATATAGGAGGTCCAGGGCCTAAAGGAGGACCAATGCCTAAATTCTAGCACGGAATTTTAGAAATGTAGTTCTTTAGCAGCAGTTTACTGTTTTTACTGCAATCTCTGTAATTCTCATTAAATCTGGGTATCTTTCACTCTTGACTTCACAGCAAATTGTGGTGGTCTTGGAAAACCAAGAGTACCTGTGTCTGCAGGCTTTGCTGTTGGGTGTTGTACATCAGACAAATGAAGTGATGGGGATTTAGATCCTGCTCTTTCCTTCACGCACAGACCTTCACTTCTCAATTCGATCAACTGCAAGCATGGGATGTAAACCACTGAAATATTCACTGGAGAGGCTGGGGAAAGGGTGGAACAGAGTAATGGCTTGCTCAGCAAGAGAGGATGTTCTCAAATAGATGATAGTGTATATAATTTCTACTGATACTGCTAAACAACTAAGAATGATTTGTTCCTTGCTGGAAGACAACTTGGAACATTAGATATTGTGATATAGGAAAGCATGAAGGAAAGCACCTCTAACTACATTTGAGTGGCATGTGTAAGAGCTCCAGAAATTGTATTTGTTTCCCTTGGACTATCCAGTATGAACTTCAGACTGGAATGTTCCTGTCCCTGTCCAGGGAGTGTGTGTGTCTCGCACAGACACACAACAATTGTAAACTAGTAGATGTGTAGTCCCTTTTTACTGATTCTAGTCAAATCAATTTACTGAACTCAGAATAGTATCTGACCTCTTTCTGTTTGGTTTCTTCTTTAGGGGCACAGAGGATATCGTGTCTCCTCATGGAATACCATTGGACCTGCTGGATAGAGTGATGATTATCCGAACCATGCTGTATACACCCCAAGAAATGAAGCAGGTACATGCAGCATTTTAAAGAACTTGTAAGAAATCCCCGGAGTTCTGCTCAGTTTCTACCTATTCTGTTACTACAGAGTTGTTTGTGGTCACCAGGGCTTGTGCCAGAAAGCTTTCCACTTCCTAAATGCCTGCTGCTTTAGGAACCACTACAGTGAGGTTGTTAAAACTGGGCAACTTCTCTGTCTGATTCCCACCCACTGAGGAGTTGCTAAGCATTTCTAGAGCTGAGACACCTCACTTGAATGAAATGGCACGAATTGTTAGCTGAAGTGATCTCTTGCACAAATATGCTTTCCATACTTGGCAGGTTCCAGCAAGTAGTGCTTTTTCAGTTGGTATGAGATGAAGTGTTACATCTTGGGACCTTTGGTCTCAGTCCTCAGGCTTTTCCCTCACAAGAGAGATGAGAGGGACTGAGAAGTGCAACTTCATGAACTGCATTTTTGCCTCTATTCCCTGTACTGTAGCTTTAACCTACTGGGGCTGTTTCCTGAAACTGGGAGAATTTTCTTGCTCCTAGTCAAGTTTGGAAATGTAAGCACAGCAAGTGCTGCAGAGATATGCTTCCAAATGCCTGGAACTTTTCCTGTGGGGCCATCACAATGTATTGTGTATCGATTATAATGCTTGGTGCCATTATGAGGCATTGTGTCAAAGATCCCCCCTCATTAGCCTCTCAATGCTGTGAAGTGACACAATGCAGAAGACATTACGGTTTACCATGTCAATTCTTTGTATTATTTAAGAGATACTGTCAATGGAGGAGAGCCTTGTCACAAGATAATAGTCTCCTGCTGCTGGATAAGTGCCAAGGTGAAGCCGAGGCATTTATCGAACATAAACGTAGAGGCAAAGCTTCATTTCACTTGGTTTGAGGAGCTTTTCACAGATGCTGTTGTGAGCTGTTCTCAGGATGATTTTTTTATACCTAGAAGGACACTTTAAGGCATCATGGTGTAGATTGCAGTAGAAGCAGCCCAGTGATTTAACAATACAATTAGATTTGGTCTGTATACAAAACAAATTTTAAAGTGTGACTTTTACTCAGTCTGGGATATTAAACACTGTCTGGATTTCCCTGTACTGTAAGTGAATTCTGTGTAGTTAGTGCTGTATTACTGTGCAGAAATTAAACTGCTGAAGAGCTTGTTTCTGAGCAGCTGATTTTTAAAGAGCTGAGTAAGTGCTGTGATTTCCACTGTCCCCAGGGGTGAAGAAAAGGAAGTGTTTACAGTAGCATTTCGTAAAGCTAAAAATAGAGTCCAGACATTATGTCCCATAAATCATGTTCCCATAGTCAGATAATCTCGCCTTAAATTAAGGCTTTTGAATGACGATTTCTCATGGGAGAAGAGGAGGAGCTATTACACTTAACTTTGGTTTCTAACTAAATATGGTTGTGTGGGTGTTTAAAAATAAGATGTCCATGAATTTAGTTCTCTATTTTTGCTCCCATTTTTCTTTCATGTTAGGAAGAAGTTTCTGCCACTGATATTTCTGTGTAAGACTCTTTGCCTTGGCCTTTCTCAATTGATTTCTTTATCTGCACAGAATCTGTTCATGGATGTACTGAAAGTTTGTTCATAACCAGTTCAAAATATTTCTTTTTGTGTTGATAAAGTAGAAATCCTGTTGTGTAGCTCTGCTGCAAGAGGAAGACCCACAGTTACCTTAGTGCAACCAGAATAGGGAAAAGAATAAATTTTTATGCATATTCTAGTCAAGTATTGTTGTAATCAGGCATTTTGCATCTGTGTCTGCTGTTAGATATTAGAGGTTATAACTGAGACATTTTGTTCCTAATGTATTTTACCTAGTAAATAGTTATTTTCCTATTCCACAGTAAATGCATATATAAGCAAGCTCCTGGGTTAATGGCTTGGGCCCCAGTCTTTCTGTAAGGTTCTACCAGGTTGCTAGATAAAAAGTTATTTTAAAAAGGTTGTTAAAGATGTGGCATTCAAGATGTTTCTAGCAGAAGAACAAAGCAACAATGTTTGAATGAAGGGAAGGTGATGTTCAGGTGATCTAAAAGTAAAAAAATCTTCAATCTGAAATTGCAATTTGCAGCAGCATTGGCAATATTCAGTATTAATATCTTAGCACAAACTTCCTTCCATTCCAAGCCCCTCTCTTCCTCTCTTCCCTACCCTGGCTTCCTGAGCACATTTTTATGGCTTTAATTTAAACAAGTGCTTCTTGATATCTTGTTTACAAAGCTGCCAAAGTGAAAAATACCTGTATTATATGAGGCTTGCAGTTCCAGAGTTATCTCAGCACTACAACACAACATCATTATCCAGTCTGCCCCTTATCACTCAGCTGGTAATACGGACTACCGAGAGACTTGTGCCACTTTTGTTACAGCTTTATATGCTCAGGCTTATTGGTGATATCTTCCTCTCCAACTTCGTAAAGATCTTCAAACTGGTACAAGCCTGAGACTGTTCTTGAAAGATTAGATTCTTCTTAGTGATTTTTTTTTCTTCTTGCAGGAATAGGTGAATCACAGAAAGTAACTTTTTGATTTATTTTACTATCTTCTTGTCAATTGAATAAAAAGTGTGTTGTGAGCTGCTAAGGAAAGAGTGTAGCTTTCTGTAGGGCTCTTTGGAGGGCTCTGCTGTATAGCAGCAGTGATACACTGCAGAATTCAGGAACTGGGGTGCCTGCCCACAAGACTCCAGCTGCTGCTTAATTCCTGCATACATTTTCCATTTTCTTGTAGAAGTTCTCATATTCTGCTTCTTTTCAGTAGATAGACTTTACTAATCATGCAGTGTTACCATGAAGGGTTAGCAGTCCAAATGGGTAGCTTTACCTGCCTTCTGTGATAATAGTTTTTTCAACATTTATATTTGCCTGTTCAAAGACTTAAAATTCTATAAATTCTGGTTTAGTGGTGAGTTACATCAGAGTAACTTCACATGATCTTGTTTTATAGCCTGTCTCATCTCTGAGATGACAGTTTCCAGATACCAAGCTAAGTAGTTTAGCATGTTAATTGGTACCTCACTTATTCTTCCCAACAGATCACAAAACTTCGTGCTCAGACAGAAGGAATTAATATCAGTGAAGAGGCTCTAAACCACTTAGGGGATATTGGTACCAAGACAACCTTAAGGTAAGTTGGGCACACTTTTCTCCTAAGCATGACTGGGTCTAAAAACACTCACTGTAGAATATCTCACTCACGTGAGACAAACCTCTCCCTTACAATGATGTGGTCTGTTAAGAACAGTGCTAACATAAAAGAGAGTGGTAATCCTCACCTTTCCTCCTTTAAGGAATGTATGTGCTGGAGGGCTTGCTGCCTTTTCATACTGCTGGTAGAGCTGTGCATCTCCTGACAAATGTCCCACCCCTACATGGCTTCAGTTCACTGGGATGCACTGAATTGTAATTACTCATCTGTCTCTGTTTGATCACAGGTACGCTGTGCAGTTGCTGACCCCAGCTAACCTGCTTGCCAAGATTAATGGGAAAGACAGCATTGAGAAAGAGCATATTGAAGAAATAAATGAACTTTTCTATGATGCTAAATCCTCAGCAAAAATCTTGGCTGATCAACAGGAAAAGTACATGAAATGAAAAGCTTATCATGTTAGATGCTTTGAAGTGGCTTTAAGCCTTAGCCAGGGCTGGCTTAGTTATTGAATGAGAAATGTTAATGGTTTGTCTCTTTTGGGACTGAAAAATTATTTAAATGTTGGACTGCTGTGTCAGGACAGAATTAACTATCAAGTGTTCCTATTTCGTTATCAACCATCAGATGCTCCATGATGTGTGTGTAACATCTTAGTCTCCCTTTTATGAGTATATATGAAATTAATAGCTCTTGACCCTTTGGTTTTGTCTTTAGATTTCGTTACAGAAGAGCTCTAACTGAAGTTGATACTTAAGAACAGTCTATTTTCCTTATGAGTGTTGTTTTAAAATAGTTTCCTTTTACAGATGAGAACTTTTTTTTTTTGAATCAAAGTTTGTCTGAAGTGCTTTATAATAAAAATGTCAAGAATATTGGAAGTGTGCATGTGTTCTCTCTGGGTCTTGACCTGCCTAAGGAAACAGTCAAAATAAGTTGGAATTAACAAAGCTAAATATGAGTAAAATGGATCTGCAACATCTGCAGCAATGGGGGAAAACAGTAATGAGACCTTTTAAAAGTGTTTACTTTTTTGTAGGTTTTGGGTTTTATTTTCTGAAGATTTCCTTGGAGAATGGAGAAATACATAATAGCAATTATCATGGCCCTATTTAAAGCCTCTTCCCCGGAGTAACTTACACTTTCTTTGTGTTTTCTTACAGCAGATTAAATAAAAATTGCTTTCCATCACAATTAGTTGTTTTTTCCACTATCACCACTTCCTTGATCACCCAGGATCAGGAAAAAGTTTCAAAGTGAAAATGAAATCCTGCTCTACGCAGACTTTGTATGACTTTGCCTTAGTCTCATGTTCACAAACTGTGCTTCTTATTTTGTAAAGCATGGATACCTGATTGCTTCACAGCACTCTGAGGATAAATGATTTAAAGATTTAGGTCTTTCTAACACCGAAATACAAATCTCTCTAACCACATCAATGGTTGAATTGGGAAAAACGTAGAAGCTTTATAAAGTGACTAACCTCACATTCCTTATTAGAACCTTTAGGGATTTATAACACTCTATGTACACTTAATTAAATACGCACAGTTCTTGGGATAGGGTGGGAAGGGAAGAAATAATAACTTGTCACAAGAGCCCAGTTTTACATATCCTTTTTAGCATCTGCAAAGTGAAAGGGGTAAATTTTCAATTAATAATTCTGGCTTATCAAAAATTTTAATCTGTATCTCTAAATGAGACACTTTCTCACAAGTACCAAGTATAGAGTTACTCAGCCTTCCATGAATCCTTCACAACAAGTCATTGGTTCCTCACGGGGAGAATCTCAGCAGTATTAACATTAGGCAGACATGGGCAATTGGCTTTTTTGTGTTGTTGTTTTTTAAAAGGTGAAAACCAACTGTCTTATTCACTTTGCTTTCCCAAGAGGTTTTCTTCTAAGACTTCATGGTAGTTAGAGAAGCTGAAATAATCACAAAGCCATAGCATGCCTGTTTGTATAAAAAACATTGCTCAATTGCTAGGTATCAAATGTAACAAAGCTTCATTGTTAAATCAGAGAATTCTGACTTCTAAAACATGTGTAGGCTCAGTCATCATCCTTTTGGAGAAGGAGTCCAGCTGCTAAAAACCTCTGTCCTCACTCCTTTATGCTCTAGAGACTTGTCTATTTCTTGTGCTGAAGTACTTTAGTGGAAATTGCTAATGATTTTTCAGCTCCAAAAACTGTGGACTGGACAGCGGAGACTGCTGGGGAAAAAAAAAAAAAAGATCTGGAAGGAAGCTGAATGGTTTGGATTTAATAATGTTTTGATCACATTCTACCATCTCAGTCATGTAAAACCTGTCCCATTCTTCAAAGCAAAATTCAGTACTCTGTCAGCCAACCCTAATTAGCTTTTGTACTTTAAATAATCTATCTACCCCTTTCTCCACATCTGCAACTAAACAATAGTGACAGAGAGATTTAATGAATGATTTTTGGTTTATCTGTGACTATTTTTGGCCAAGGAGCATTCCTGTTTTCAAACCTAAAAATCCTCTCTCTTACTGACTCCAAATGAATGAAGATTGCAATTATACCATCAGACTAATTTTCTTTTTGCTGGAGCTGGATGGCACATTCTGTTTAGTGATATGGCAGGATAGAAAGAGACACAGTGAATTAAGCTGCTGCTGCATGCTCAAAATTGAACCTTTTTTTTTTCTGTTGCAGTTTGCCAGTCCTTCTTGGCAATGATAAATGTAGTTGTTTAAGAATATAAGTACCATTTTTCTTTGAGTTTTCTGAAATATCTAACTGATCAATTTAGAAAGAAGTTTGAATAAGCCCTTAATAATTCTGAATGCCAGAGCAGTTGAAAGGCCCAATCAACATTTGATGGTATTGACATTTTACTGGTAAATTCATCTCTGTTCTCTTGTCAGCAAAAAACTTACTGGGGCAGTGAAGAGTGGTGCCTCCTGGAATACTGAAATCTTAAGACCACTGTTCCCACTTGCCCACCATCAGCAGGAAAGGGCAGAAACTCATTTCTCCTTTACCAAACCAATTGTTTCTTTGCTTACAAAGTGTTCTTTATAAAAATTCAAGCTCTGTAAAACTGGGAAGAAATATCTGTTCTCACAAGTAGTAAAACAAGTGATTCTCTGTAAAACTCAAGCTGGGTAGCCTACCAGACCTCAGATACAAGCAAAGACCTGGGAAGAAGTGAACTGTGTGCCACACACTGAAAATAAGCAGTTCCATCTGACCCTTGTTTCATAGCAGACTCCATGACTGATGGTCCCTGTCACTTGAGACTGACTGCAGGTACAGAAGTGTACTTCAGGAAGAAAACAAGATCTCAAAGTATACCTGGGAGGAAAGCAGCAGCAATCAATCTAAATCGGCCTTTTTCCCAAACCTTGAGCAATTTAAAAACCCCACATCATTACATCATCACGTAAGACCATCCTTACACCTGCCGAGTCAACCGCAGCCGCTGCTCTGTGGCAGAGCTGATCCCAAACAACCCCAGAAAGGAGCAAGGACTCTTCTAATGGGCAACAGCAGAACTGGGTGCAGGGTGTGCTCAGGAGGGGGTGCTGTTATCTACTGGCGTGGTCCTTCTAGAAGGACCTTGCTTTTCCATTCCGCGTGTTAATGTTTGTGCAGCAAACAAGCCCCTGCCCAGGCTCTGGCCGTGCACAGGCTCTGCAGAGCCCTCGCCCCATGGTGCCACCTCTCTCATGGCCGTTAAGTGTCTAAGGAAGACATAGAGCTGTGAAAGAAAGGGAAAATCCTTCCACGCTAAATGGTGAGCCAATGTTTATCTAACCTATTAAGTGACGTCCAGCAGACTTATTGGTGTCAAAGCTTTGCCCATGAAAAAAAGTCTTTCATATTACCGATAAAAATAGTTCTGTTGAAAGAATCACTGCACCACATACAATAGCTGCTGCTGAAAGATCCTTAGAAAAATAGAAATACTCCTGACACAAAGCTGCCCCTTGAAGGAGGAAGGCACATGGCAGCAGGGAACGTTCCCACCGAATAAGTTTGGTTATTAATATTAAACATGAAAGAACAAACTATTATTTTAATTCTTTTCCTCCTATTTTCCACAAAGGTTGTGCTTAATGCATTAATCTTCTCAGCGAAGTTTTTACGACCGATTGCCTACACACTATGAGAAGTTTCTCCATCCATTACTTGCAGGGAAACAGGCCCTGCTGTGTAGGAAAATATTTGTTACATCTTATCAGGGTGACACATAATCTAACAACAATTACAGCAAGCCCATATTTTGTACTATTTCGGTTTCAACGTGAAAAATAGTTCCAATATTAAACCTGGGGTGGGTGGGGGTTATAGTAACCAGTTGAATATTATAAGCTGTGATTTCCTTTCTAAATGGAGTGGTGCCACACTCGGATCCTGCTCTGAGACAGTGGATACACATAAATCCAGTGTACGTGCCTCCTATGCAGATGCCATGGTGTGGTACTACCTGAAAGTTGATTCCCCCTCCTTATACACACCAAGGTCAGAAATTGTCATGTCTTCCATGTGTCCAGAAGCATTTAAAACACAATTAACCTTTATGAGAAAAATGGGAGATACTCTGAAAACTGACCCAACTGTGAGACCTCTGCTGTGGTCAAGAAAACTCAAAGACTCTACACATCCTGAGAACTTTCCATCTTAAAAATTGATCCAGATGCCCTCAATGGAAAAAACTTTGATTCCTTGCTTTTGGTGGCTTTTACCATTTGAAACTGGGGTACCCAGAGAGAGCAGCATGAGGCTGAATGCAGCTGCTCACAGCAGGGTAAGGGCTTTGCTGCAGGTCAGCAGGCATGAGACACACATACAACCTTGCTTCAGGCTGCAGGATGGCCAGAGGATGTGTTGGTGTTACACCAGTGACCTGTTTTACACCTGCATCCTCATTACCAAGCAGGACCAGCAAAACACACATTTGGGAAGCTCTTCCTCTGCACTGATGCCTGCACACACATTTAGGGTGTGAGGTATATCAGTGTTCCTCAGGGTGGGAAACACTCCAGAGAGGTGAAAATGATGATGCTTTTTATTTCTTTAGGTAGAAGATACCCTGGTAATCAAGAGCCATTATACCAGCTGGAGTTTATTTTAAACTCCATTGTTTTCATCCAGCCTCAGAATGCCCAGAAGCAAAGAGGAGCTTTTCCTGCCTAACATTTTGATATCCTTAAAATAACCAAATGCAGGTACTCTGCTCTGTGCCAGCTCTGGGAGCTGGTTATAAACACTCTCAGTTCACTGTCTGTATCTCCTCTGCTGATTAATAGCTTTGAGCCTGTGCATCAATGTACATATTTTAATTGTGCACATCCCAGCGAGTCATCGACATCAGCAAAGCGACAGCACCGATATCCTGGGAGTTACAGCCACAAAATTTATTTAGTGGGAACATTCTGATAAAGTGAGCAAGCCAGGGAAAGAGTAGATTTTTTTTGTCCTCTAATCACTAAAAATTAAGAACTAGGTTATTTTTATTACAAAACATTTTCAATAACCTTCACTTGTTTTTTTGGGGTTTTTTTTGGGTACCTATTAAAAATTTCCAAAGAGTAGAGGACATAATGCTGCTCACTTGACCTTGTAACTGCAGCCACTTCTGGGCTCCCAGCCCTGATTTCCAAACCTGGCACCAGCCTCTCAGCTCTGCCACTGCTCATCTCCACTGGCCGACAGCCCCACAACTCTGAGGGAGCTTGTGACAGTTTTCTGGTGTAAAACCAGCCAAATAAGGAGAAAGAGGAGAGATTTGAGCACGTTTTGGATCGGAAACCAGGCATAAAAAGGAGCGCAAGGACGATGAGGAAGCAAAGAGCACGCTCACATCTGCCTCTCAGCATCTGCAGCAGATGCTTGCTTTCTTTCCCAAAGAGAGCTCACATTCCTGAGTCTGCAATGAGAAGTGGGAAAACTGCACAACCTGAGGTTTTACTGCCTGCTCACCATGGCCCCTGATCCACAGCCCCATGTAGATCCTGTCTCCTGTGGGAAGGTGGAATCCACAGAGGTTGTTAAAGGCAGCTGTGATAAAGACATGTTGGTGTCTCAACTTCCATACTAAGCTCAAACAGCACAGCAGACAGCAAGGCTGGCTGGGGGCTCCTGTGCTTTGGGATAACCTCCCTGGTTAGGCTTCATGCAGGGCCCAGTTGTTTGATGCAATACTTCAGAGTTCAAGTTAGCAAGATATTAACCACACGCCAGGAAAGCATTTTGAAAACTACTTTGTTTTACAATTCACCAGATTTACATTATGAATGGAGCCCTGGCTCCACTTAGGTCATTACAAACCTGCCTCAGTCTCAGTGAGACTACTGGGGATCAGAACAGAGAAGATGGACTTTGTGTAGTGTCATTTTGTCCAGTTTTAACTGAGGCCATTGTGCCTGGCTCAGCCTCCCACACACCTGCCCAAGCAATACAATATTAAATAACAGTTTTCTCAGCAGGCAGGTTGCGCTGTATGTGCTGCATGTCAACATCATCATATATCTTAGGACTGCAGGTTTGGGGTTCATTCATAAAGGGGATGGGGCAGTTTCCCCAGCAGCATGTAGGATGTTTGTGCAGGATTCCCTAACAGATGGGGGTTTAGTCCCAAAAGGTTGGTATTCAGGCCAAGTCTAGGGAGTAACACCAGCATGATGACTGTTTGCACCAAAAAGAACTTGTTCCCCAGGTTCCCATTGATTTGGATGCAGTCACCTGGCAGAGGTTTGTTGCCAGTTCTGCATCTCCCAGCTTGTAAGCCCCTGTAGATGCAGTAACTCTGGAGATACAGAGGATTATTCATTATAAGTTCTGAAATTATGAATCCAAGCCTGTGTCTCACATACAGCACATCCTTCCACCAGAGAAGTAATGGCAGAAACGAATTCAGGAGTCATATCCTGATTTCCCAAGACCTGATTCTAAGTCTATTCCTGATTCACAATGCAGTCTTCAACGAGTCATTACCTGAGCTAACAGTTTCCCAACATCTATTATTCTGGACACATGTTTTAGAGATTATAGGCACACGAGAGTTAAAAATTTGCAGTATCTCTTCAAGTACAAGCTCCAGCTGTACAGGTGCTCTCAGGCTTAGGTTGATAGCATAGTGGAAATTCAGGAATGTGGGTGCTGGGTTCACTTTTTCCCATGCCATGGTGTGGTACTACCTCAAAGTTGATTCCCCCTCTTTATACACATCAAGGTCAGAAATTGCCCTGTCTTCCATGTGGCCAGAAGCATTTAAAAAACAATTAACCTGTTGAGCATCTCAACATCTGGAAGGACTCCAAGGCTCAGTGAAACTCAGGGTTTGGTTTTTCAGTTTTCAAAATCATCTCAGGCATTTGAGTTAGAGATCCCTGCTCTTACAGCTCCAGGCCATGGACTGCAGAAAATGTTACCAGGCAAAAGCATTATTTCCTCATTTTGGCACTAGCAAAATATATCTGAATCACCTTTGCAGTGGATATGTGAAGAATTCATCCCTTTAAGCTTCTTCTGAAACTCCTGCACGGACAGATCAAACCAACTGTCCAGGACCCATTTCCCCTCCTGTATGTTCTTGGTAAGGAGACCTACACAGAGACCAGAGCTTCACTTCCCTACATGAGTTGTGCTCATCCATTCTGGGTTCAACTGTTCTGTATGGATGAGGGAAACATTCCTCAAAGACTGCTTTCTCCACCCCTTATTACCAACATTTATCCCAGCCATATGGTTCACACACCCATCAACCACTGTCTGCAGAAGTTATCTGCTTCCATGGAGAAAGCAGGAAGTAATCACCATTCAATTTTTGGAAACCATATAGAGTAAACTACTTTTTTTAGAGATGCTGCCTAACCCTCCCTGCTTTCCTTCTGATCCCCTGGGATTTGAGACTGTGGGTAGCAGAGACCAGCATCCTCGATTTTACAGACAAAACTGTTTGATCCAGATCTTAATATGATCCCCCCTTTTATTAGGATTAAAAAAAAACAGATGCAGATTAGCAAATCAATTGTAGGTACAAGAGAACAAATATGCAGAATGAGAGAACTGACTGCCAAATGCTAATGCTAAAGAATTCAAGCCCAAGGGCTTCATCCCAGGGAGGGACTGACAACTGCAGAGCAGAGCTGGGCAGCTTGGAAAGCTGCTAAAAACCACAGGAGATAACCATGTTCGAGGATGCTGCCGCCTATCCCTTAAATTAAAATAGACACATTTCTTAAATACAGCAAACATGAGCCCTCTCAGTGCCTCATGCAATGCAGGCGCCTGCTGCTCTCCCCAGCCCCCAACACAGGGCTGCCAGCATGTCTTTTACATCTGGGGCGGAATATACTCCTCCAAACTTCCCCAGCTGCCCCAAAAACACAGAATTGCTTGGAAGGCTGAGGGGTGTGCAGTGCTGGGCACCAGCAATGGGAGTCCTTGGCCCCTCCTGTGATGGCCACGGACACAGCAATGCAGGACCTTGTGCTGATGCAGTGGCTCCAAGCACCACAACGCTGCAGCTTGGGCCATAATCAGGGCTTGAGGGTTTTTGCATAAGGTTTTGGGCTTTGGGGGTTTTGCACAAGGAGCTGTAAGAGCACCTTGGCCAGGGGCAGCCATGCTGCAGCTTGGAGAAAATAGCATCATGCCCTGGAAGGCAGAACTCTTCCTTTGAGGAAATAAGGCAGTTTCTGCACAGTGCTGCTAAGGATGGGACTGGGGATCAAGTGTGGCTGAATCCAAAGGATGAATCAGAGCAGGGCACAAATAGAGCCCTGCTGCAGGGAAACTCACAGGACTTGTAACCACACATTTCTTCCTCCAGGCAGAAGAGGCAAAGAGAGATCCCTGTCCAACGGTAAATCCATTGGATACCATGGAGTTGTGCTGGTTTACACCGAGGACTCCCAGCACAGGGGGCTACTCCCCAGTCCCTCCCATCATGACCAGGTCTGCTGTGCAGGAGGATGGTGGCTTTCAAAGTTGTTCCTCTCCCAGAGTAGGCAAAGGCTCCCTCTCCCCCCCACAAAGGGGGCCTCAAAGCACTGTGGGCCAGAAAACACGACAGCAGCTTCAAACCCACCGCTGGCTCCCCGCTGGAGGCACGGGCGCCTCAAGCAGCCGGCATCACCTCCAACTTCACTTTTTGATTAATGTTCTTCCAAACTTTCCTTGGCTCCCCGCGCTCCCACTTTCTGTCACCCTTCTCATTACAGATGTATCTTTGCATCGAGGAAAGCGGGAGGAAAAATTGTTCTTTCAGGGTGACAGCTGAGCGAGGGCTATATTATTAAAGGTACCAATCATAGGTGCCGAGCTATCATCGCACGATGAATGCACTTGTCAGGAGCCCGCGGCGGCCGGGGGAGAGAGGGAGGGAGAGAGGTGGTGGGACGGCGGCACTCGCTTCCTCACTCCTCTCCTCCCACCCCCTGCTCTCCCTCTCCTTTAATGTTGGCCACCTCTGCTCGCCTGAACTTGGACCTTCAGCGGCGACAATTTCTCTGGCCTCGACAGCACGATTAATTTCTCCTGCCCTCGGCGGGGCCTCCGAGTGCGGTGGAAGTCCAGCTGGCCTGCTGCTGATAAGATGTACCTTTTGATTTGTTTTGTCTTTGATTGCCTTTTCTGTCACCTACAATGGCTGGCCGCCTGGAGACCTCCACATCGCCTGACTGACGGATCTATTTATCTATAGGCTGCTCCCTGGCTTCTCCTCCCCCTCGCTCCCCTCCTCCCCCAAACCACCACCTTGTACCACTGAAGTCCCAGTCTAATAGAAGCCGTGAAGGCTCATCCACTATAAAATACATCTGCCATCCTCCTTCTCTCCAAGATAAAAGCCTGTCAGTGTTACTTTCCAATTCCAGGCAGCTTGATTAATGGTGAAAAGCCACTGCAAGATCGACTTCTGGTTTTTACAAGCGCTGTCAGCCAGCCCAGGGTTATGCGAAACACACTCATAGAAAACAAAACAAAATGAGAAAAGGTTGGGTGGGGAGGGAGGAGAGGGATGGGAAGGAGGGGGCGAGGGTAACCAAATCATATTAGGCTCAAGACTAAATAAAATAGGAACCTGGAGCCATCAAATACCTGTCACTCGGGTGCAGAAATACACTCTGCAGCTCATTGTACCAAGGCAAATTATGGCAATAATAAATCATCGTTGAAGGAAGATTGTTGATAAATTTTTTTTGGATGGTGGCATTCAATAGGGGTGCTGGGACACCTGCCACTGGGCTTGGAGCGAGAGCCGGAGCAGGTTATTAGCCTGTCACTCAGCCCTCCTCCTCACACCCCACAGGGATCGCAGGCAGTGGGGCTGGAATAAAAAGTCTGGAAAGAGAGATATTAAAAAAAAAATTAATTAAATAGCTGAAATACTCCTACAGGAAAAATAAAAAAAGGGAGGGGGAGGGTGTCAAAAGAACTACAGCACTCTTTGCAAGGCTCATTTTTGATAAAGAATATTTTACAATGGCCCAGCCTAGTAGTCCTTCAACCACTCCATTTGCTATTGAGAGGCAGCCCTCTCTGGGGTGAGATGTGACTCTGATGGAGCAGAATAGTGCAACACACTCTGGAAAAGTCTGGAAAAATATACAGCCCAAAAAAGAAAGTATGGAATATTTCTGAACCACCAAGGCTGTGCTTGAATGGTCATAGGCTCAATCCTATGACAAGTGACACCAAGTGTGGAGGTGTGAGTGGTGTGATGTTGGATCCCAATTGGCCCACAGAACTGCAGGACCCTCACTGCTATACAGGACTGTTGTCCACGTCCAACAGGAACGAAGACTGTCCTCAGATAAATCACTCATCTGGATGAGCTCAGCAGGATGATGCTTCTCGAACAAATTAAGGAACCAGGTCCCCACCAGGGATACAGCACTGGGAGGATAAGGAGAGGGGTAGAAAGAACTGAAGGAAAGGGGCTGATAAGCAAGAAGCAGACATTGCAAAGGGGGATGGTAAACCAGAGAGGGACAAGGAAAAAGAGAATGGAAAATAAAATTTCCCCAAACAGGAGAAGAAAGTATGAGGAAGAAGAAGGAAAATCAATCCGAGGGGAGGCATAAACCCCATGTACAGAGGATGCAATCCCAGAGAAAGCAAGAGTATAAGCACGAGAGAGATGGGATGTTTGAAAAAAGGTTGTGCATTACAAGAGAAGGGAAAGAGACAGAGGAAGAGTAGAAAGATGAAATGGAGAAGGCAAGAAAAAGACAGGACTCCCGTGAGGATGCAGCAGGCTCCCTGGCAACCCTGTTCCCCAGAAGATGATGCCAGGAAAAGAAAAGGGAGAATTAAAAAAAAAAGTATCAAGTAGAGAAGTTAATCCACCAAAACACCAGGCACAGGTTGTACCTCAAGTTATGAATTAAACCATGTATTCAGCTTGTATTAGAGAGACCTCCACAGCCACATGCTTTCCAAATCTGTGTGCATGGGGGACCTCAAATCCTGCACCTCCTTCTATCATGCTGTTTGCTCAAAAAGCTTGGTTCCCCTCAAATATGTCATCAGCCAGAAGCCATCACAACTGACAATTCACTCCCACCGAAGCTGGGACAACTTCCCTCCAACAACTCATCCGGATCAGACCTGCAGCATCCGGCCCACGGACTGCCAGGTCCCGGGAATTCGAGGTCCTGGCTATGGGAGGGCAGGCTCGTTTCCCCAGCCGGGGCGCAGAAACCCGGGAACAATGTGCCGATTGTCAGAGCGCTCCTTGATCTTCCCGATGCGCATATGGACAATGAGAGAGCCCCGGCAAGAGCCGCCAGCGGGGCCGGCTCCGCGCAGATGAGAGGGACGGCAAACGAGAGATGACAGAGGGGACCAGAGGAGCGGGCACAGCGGAGACGGGGGAAGGAGTCAGAAGGTCGGTGAGCGGCAGCGGGCTGGGACACCACCGCCTGCGTTCGTCACAGGGAGGAAGCCACCACAGGCTCCCTTTGGAGCAGGAGCACAAGACAATTTTTGCATCTGGCTGAAGGTAATGACTTCCACACTCCAGCTCTTGTCATCAGCGAGTCTGTTAAGGGGACGCATCCAAAGCCTGCAGAGATCACAGGGAGACACGGGCTCCTGTTCCCGCTCCTGTCCTACTTGTACCCAGACACAGGGGCTGCACCCAGGCAGCAGCTCTTCCCAGTGCCCCAGCTGGGAGCTCTGCCTTGGCATTGTCACCAGCTCCAACAACTCCTGCTGCCCGTGCTCTACAGGCACCACTCACACCCTGGTTTCTAAAGGTTCCTAGACCCAGCATAGCTGGAGCTTCTGCACCACCACGTGCAAGTCTGAGTCCCTGGATCCAGCCAGATGACAGGATTGGGAAGGGGAGGTATCAGAAACAGGGAAGGTTCAACTTAAAAAAAAACCCCAAACTTAGGAAAAAATGGTAGTGTCCTTTCCCACATGTTAATTTTTAAAGTGATAATATTACTTCTGTATTCCATTACTTGGGGGGAAAAAAAACTTTCTATAAAATGAATAAGTATTTCAATTTGAGTTAAAACAGTAGGTAACTATAGTTCCCATTTATTGCTGGCCAACTTTACTGTCAGTCCCTAATATTGCACTCTGTTAACTACATTATAAAGAATCTATATTGAAATCTCACATCTTTTTTTCCCCCCAGCTAGTTCTTCAAAACAGAAGTTTTTGCGTATCTTCATTATTATGTCTGGATTTAAGTTCTACTTCAGAGCCATAAGATATAACCTTTTCCATATACACATGAGCAATATTGATGCTTTTTATTTTCAATATCTTATTCCCTCCTATTTTAGGGATAAAAGTATTTAATTTTTCTGCCAGTGCAAGAATCTTTGCACAAAATGCAATTTCATTTTGAACACGGGCTGTATTTTGACTATGACACAGTAAAAGAAATACCGAGTATTTCAGAAACATGGCTATTTTCCGTAATTGCACCAAACGCTATTTTTCATCATTAGACAAGCAGACAAAGTTTAGCTAAAACAACAACTACAGGAGATATTTCACGTTTCCTGTGAAAAACACTAGGGTTTTTTCCCAGGAACAATATTTTTTCTAATCAATAGTTGGCTTCATTTAAAAAAACCCAAATTTACGAAATTCAGCACCTTTGTCTGTGATAATCTCTCTCCCATGCAGAGCTTGAATATCACAAGCATTCAAACCTGGCAGACTGTTCCCTGCTAAACTAGACCATGGAAGCAAGATCACCATCAGCTTTGAACCTGACAGCGAGTCACTGCATGGTATTCACACCCTGATTCCCATATGCAAGTGGTGAGAAAGGAGAAGGGATCTGCACACACTATCACACCTTCTTTCCTCCCAGTGAGCACAACTTGCTGTGCCAGCCTGATGTAGTGCAGTGGCTTAGCAGCATCACTACGACCACAAACTGGCTGTCTCGAGAGGCAGACAGAGATGGATAGCAAGGACTGCCTGATCAATGGACCTTTTGTCCAACCCTTTATCACAAACAATAGGAGCTGCAACAATCCAAAATATATTCAGGTAAATACTGGGAACTAGCAAGCCAAATGCTGCTGTAGAGGCCAAAGACAATTCCCCAGCACCAGAGACACATCTTTTCTGGGTCCCAAGTGGTGACTGTCAGGATCCTCAGCCCTGCTTCAGCCTGTCCATTCTTTTATCCTCCCAAATTCTCTCCAGGCCTGAGAGCTGCATGTAGTTTTCTAGACCACTGACCGCAGGAGTGATGCGCTCAAACTCACTATTAATGTGAAGAACTATAGCAGCAGCTTTATTGAATGCCTCCAGCCCGTCTGGACATCTGTATTGTGCAACTTGGATACAGGTGATAGGCACCTAAGATTAGAGAGACTGATAACTATATATTCCTAAAGGGTCCTGTCCCTTTGGATAGATTTTTTCAGAGGATGAATTTGCTTTGTCCAATCCAGAAGGCAGGATCCTGCCAGGACTATCCACACATATCATCACTTGCCTTCAGAAACACCAGCCACCTTCCCTCACACAGAATCAGAGCAGGGTAACTCCATCCCACCCTTGCTGGGACAGGAAGTAGGTGTGCATCTAAAGACCCATGGAACACAGACATCGGAGAAGGTGAGAAAATTAAAAATTTACAGCCAAGAGTTGCTAAGCCTTTTAGACAGAAATACAAAAAAGTAGCTTTACATGGTCAAGTGCTCTTGCTGTTGTAAGATGAAAACAAGTTGTGTGAAGCTCATCTCACACCAATTAAAAGGCCGTGTTGGACAAAGCTCACATGGGTATGTGAGGTTTGAATAGCCTAAGGATCACTTTCACAGAGGGATTGAAGTTCTGACACGAGAAATACCTGTTTTGTTCAAGAACCTCCCACCACAGATCTACCTGTGGAACACAAGAAAATAGGATGGTAGCTTTTACTCAGGTCTTCAAGCTGTGGGCTGGAGTTTGAACTTTCATTTCATAAAAATGAAAACCCTTCTAGTTTATTTGCTCTACAGCTAAGGCTCTTCTCTTTCCACATGTGAGATACCCCTGTCACCATTCCAGTTTAAAGGATCATGTAAGCTTCCAACTATTCACTACAGAAAGGTGGATACCTGTGTTTAAAGTTAAATAAAAATTACTTCAATGTACCTCAATTGCAGAAAGTAGTGTCAGATCCCCTGGCTTCTGTTACTGTATTCCATCATTAAATTAGATAAGCCTTATCCCAAATGTTGGCCTGCTTCCACCAGCCAGTACTGCTTAAGAAATGGGAGGGACTGAGATAAGAGGCAGCTCTTTTCTACCTACTTAAAGAAGTTAACATGTTCCCCCATAAATCTCTTCTTCTTTCAAGAGATACTCAAAGCAAGGTTAAAAAATGCTCTTCTAATAACTTAAAAATCAACAGTCCAAGCTTCATCCTCAAACATCCAAGATAAAAGTGCTTAGAAAAGGAATTATTTTAACAAACACACTTCCCTATCTTACAAGTTTCTACATCTGTGGAACACAAAGAAAACTTTGTATGGTGCAAAGGGAACACCAGGTCAGGCTGGGA
This sequence comes from Neopelma chrysocephalum, assembly GCF_003984885.1. Lineage (NCBI taxonomy): Eukaryota > Metazoa > Chordata > Aves > Passeriformes > Pipridae > Neopelma > Neopelma chrysocephalum. The sequence goes on from NW_020897809.1 coordinate 6,328,658, forward strand.
TACCAAGGTTAAACAAATCATTGATTTCTATAGCACAGAGGTGTTCTGGGTTTGTCTTGCAGGGGAGATCCAGTAGGCAGCTGCCCCTTTGCATTTTAATCACCATCCCCAACCGCACAACACACTCACAGTTTGTTGTCAACAGTCTTCAAAACTCTGGAGCTTGAGAGCATTCTCGGATGCACTCAAATACAGGCCCCTCGTACACCACCACACCCCAGCTTCACAAGGATACATCTCCTCACTGCCTTGGCTCCTGCACTATTTCTTCCCACAATTCCTTCACGGCTTCTCACCACACACCCACCAGTTACTCTGCAGCTGAGCTCTGCAATCCCAAATCATTGTGTAAATTACCACATTTGTGGTCACAGGGAGCCCTTGCTCTGTGTGCATTAGGTGTAATTCTGCACCCCTTGGGAATTCAGCAGCAGCAGCAGCAACATTCTGGGTTCTTGCATTGCCCAAAGATAAAGCTATTTAAACAAAAATAAAATTCACGCTTATGTAGTGAAGTTAATCAGGCAAAATATTCTGTTTGCTGTTCCCTGCTCGCTGCTGCATTTTTCTTTTATAAATCTTCACACGGGTACATAGAAGAGACACATCAGAGCTGTAAGAACATCAGAGGGCTTCAGACACACTGAAGATTAAAGTGGATAATACTCATCTGAGATTTCAGATAGCTAATATTCTCCCAGGCCCCGCTCATACCAGTTTTGGAACCATCCACTTTAGCCTTAATATCTAAGAAGGGGAATCTGGGGTTTTGTATATACGTCATGTATCCTGATTTTCTCCAAAGCAATATAAAAATGTCTGAAACAGCTTCTTAAAAAAATTATATCTTTGCTGTTCTCTTGTTTTTTTGTTCCCTCTGTTTTAAGCTCTCAGGTATTCCTATTAATGGAAAATTGACTGGCCCAGTCTTCTTGTTCTCCAACAAGAAATATCTCAGAGCTGGCATCTCATCTCTGACCTTGACAGCCCCCTCTGTGATGACAAAGTATATCATGTCTGTGCTCATTCAGTCTCCAGTCCCTCTGATACAGCTGCCAAAGGAGGTGCCAATTGTCAGGGTATTTCCTTTCTGCCAAGCACTGCCAGCTTGGCTGGCATCACGTTGGCAATAGCCAGAGGATTGCTACAACCTGGCCCACAGAAGAGTTTCAATTTTAGCAGATCCATCCAGTGGCATATTATAAACCAGCAGCTTAAAGTCTAGCTGCCTAATTAGGTCCCCAGCTTAGAATATTGATTTTCCTTTTAAATGCTTCTTTTTTTGTCTTCTTTCCAATCCCATGGACTGTCTCAGTCTAGGCTTAAGTGGAAGACTGAAAGGCTGTAACAGCAACTGCCCCTTGACACCTAGCATGCTTGAAAAATGTTAGAAAATATTGTAAATGTTATGAACTCCCTAAAAGATTATTTTCAGCATTTCAGCTTAAAACAACCTCAATCCTGGCCCCAGCTCTAGGAAATACAAATAAATATTGGCGAACTCCGCTCCCAACTTCTTACTTTGTACGACGCCCATCGGCGTAGCAGGGAAGGAAAGGAAAGAACACACATTTGGAATAGATTTAACGTGCATTTCCCTGATCCAAATTGCCTCGGAGCCGGTGCCTGGAATCGCAGTGTAACATTGCCACCCGGCGGGCAGACGCTCCCCGTGCCAGGCTCTGTCCTCCGGGGCGGTTTTTGGCAGCCGCAGCCCCCCAGACAAGCCGGCGTTGTTTGAACACCTGCGGGCCGGGGCCGATGGAGCCGCTCGTCCCTGGCCGCGCTTCAAACCGCGACCTTTTCGGGCAGGCAGCCGGTGAAGGCTGGGGTTTCGTGGCAGAAAGCTGGCAGAGGAGCCGAGGGCCGGCCGAAATACCGAGCAAACCAGAGTGTCAGAGCTGTCACTGCTGTCCCTCCCTGCACGCTTTCGCCGACAGCCCCTTTCTCCAGCGGCGATAACACCCCGCAGCCAGCACGGACCTGGACAGACGCGCTGCGAGGATTCCAGCCTGCCGTCAGCACCAGCGACACTTCGGGAGCACGTTCACTAGTCCAGGGAGCAGGTTCACTAGTCCAGGTTCGCTGCGGACCTCACAGCATGTCCCACCACGTCTGTAAACAAGCAGCTCACACAAACCTGTGAGAGACTCCTCAGAGCTGTGGTAAAACTGAAGACCACCTAAAGCTTGTTATTCCTTGCTGCAAGAGGGGACAATTAGGGAAAGCAGTTACCAAGCCACCCGGCTTCCTCCTTTACTGAAAGCTGGTTGAGAAATCTACTTCACAAATCAGTCTGTTTACAGCAGAAGGACAGGGTTATCCCCTGGAGAAATCACAGGAGCACAGCCATGTAATGCTTAGAGCAAAGCAACAACCTTTAAAGTTGCAGCCAAGAGCAATTTATTTATTTATTTTTAAATATAAAAAAACCCAACAACAAACAAAATGCTTGAGAAATCAGGAAAAAAAGCCCATTTGTTTGCCATCTCAAAATTATATGGAGATGGGCCCCAGGAGTAAGTGAACTAGAATAAAACAGATGATTTTTAAGGCTTCCTGAATAATGGCAAAAGGGACAAAAATCAAACACCCAGCAGTTAAGTGCTACAGGAAAAGCTTTCGCATGAAACCTGCAGTGCAGAAGAAAAGGCCATGCCAAGAATTTTGCATTTAAAATGCCAAAAAGAGAGATCTCAGGCTTTGCCCTGGTGTTGGTGTCTCCCCCAGCTCTTGCAGGTAACTCATCACATCTGTGGTGACCCCAATGCCGTCATGTGTGATGACATAATATTCCAACAGCAACCACAGTTATTAATGCAAGTTTCTTGGTGAAATATAAAACAGCAAGGGAGAAATCAAGCTGCTGTTTAGAATGACAACCAAAATCTTGGCTGAACTTCTTGCATCCAGTACTGCTATTTTAAGCAAATTTGCTTTCAAGTACTGGGATATTTCTATTCAGAAGGAAGTCAAAATTTTCCCTTACTCTAAGTTTAGGAACTCAGAGGGCATATTGGGAATATCAGCAGCTTTGCATTGTTTCAATTAACATCCTATTACTACTATCATGCTACAAAATGATTGGCACTGTATCTCCAATGGAAACAGTTTTTGTTAAACTGATACATCATGGTCCCACTCTCCCACTATTTACTCGTGCAGCACCTTTTGAATTGCAACTCAGAAAAAAACCCCAACAAACAAGCATTAGCTCCAAAGATGTACTTTATTTCATTATAAAGCAGATTTTTTAGGCATTATTTCTTTTTGTGAACATCCACTGTACGACCAGAAGGTCCTGCTTTGAGGACATAGCTGCCTCATAGTAGACAAAGATTTCACCACTAGACAACAAAAATACAGATGCACAGAACAAGTGCTGCTTAGACACTGAAGAGAGAAGTCTAAACTGCAAGCAGTTCAAACAGATGATATGACCAAAAATACAAGTACAGCTCCAGCCCAGCCAGAGCTTCATGTCCAAAAAGTGGAGTCTTTTATATCAAAACAAAGTTTGCATTGGGCTTCCTGGAAAAACAACAACAAAAATACCCAAAGCCAGAACCACACCGTGCTCCTTCCCTCTCCTTTTAAAGTCACTCTTTAACTGTCCCCATGTCACATCACAGTTGTGCTGTGGTGCACTAGTACTTAATGAAAAACAGAAAAATGATAGAATGTAGTGTGAAGTAATAGTGAATGGCTGACAGTGAGAATTTCATGGATCCTTTATCCCAATACTTTTATTCCTTTTCCATTTGTGATCCTCACCCCAGGAGTTTGACTTTTGTTGATAGGTGCATCTCATTCCACATTTGCAGATTCCTCAGGCATTTGATACCTGAGCTCAGGGCATTAACAAGGGCTTCTGGATGTCATCTGTGCTCCTTGGGTCCATAACAGTCCCATCACTCCCAGCAGGAACAGTGACTCATATACTGTCAGCCCAACATGCAAAAACGCACAGAAGGCATGTTGATGCAGTGTAGAGAAACATCCCAGCGTTACAACTCCTCATTTTGGTTTCCATGTTGTCAAATACTGATTGAGGAAAAGTGTATTTACAAGACTCATACACAAATATTTGCATTTGGTCCTAGGCACCTGATTAGTACTGACAATCTAAATTTAAATGGAAAATTAAGTATTATTCTGGTCCATTAAAGCTTTTGCTGTAACCTCCCCAATTTGAAGGTGTGATCTTCAAAAAAAGGAGGAGCCCCAATACCTTCTGAGAAAGTATTTTTCTATGTACCACTCAAATCCATGAGATTATAGGGTGGAAAAGCCCTCTACATAAGGCCCTTAGTGGGGTTATCTGACAAGGGTCTCATATCTAGATCTATAGAAACAGCCAAGTAACATACATTCTTTCCACAGTCCTTTGTGGTAATGAGACTCAAAATTCACTAGATATGAGTAGTCAGATAACATCCCCATCGCTACAAGACCAGAATTCATTATCAAGGAGAGAAACTACGCTCTAGCAAAGAGCACAAGCAGATTTGCATCTAAGCAGCCATAACACCCATTTTTTTCAGCCAGCATCAGAACCAGCAGTACTGCCACTAATGGCAATGAAAACTAAGTAGAAGGCTTTACAAAGCTGCCAGTTTGACCAAGTTTCAAAGCAGCAACTCTTAGGCACAGGCTCTGGCAGAATCGAGATTGACCTGAGTTTTCTGCTTATGGAGGAGAGGTGATGGGAAAGGACACATTCCTTTCTTACTCAGAAACTTGACAACAGTCTCAAGCCAATACTCAACATCTGACAAGGTCTAGTGTAGTAATTACAAGACATTTGGAATTAGAGATATCATTCAGTAAAAAGAAACAACTGCCTTCCAAATCTGCCACACTGAAAAAATACCCAAACACATTAAACACTGTTTGTGCTTACAACCATAATCATGGAAACTTGAGCATTAGATGGAGAGATTTTTCTCAGCATTACTGCAAAGGAGCTGCAAAAACAAGTTAAATGGAAAAAATCCCTTCCAAACATTCATTTAACAAACATTTATTAAAACCTGCAAAGGCTTCTGGTTACTAAATTTGAAAGGGGCTCAAAAAAATCCCAAAAATTGTTGAACTAAATCCAAGTCAGAAAGCTGACTCTCCTAACACATAATTAAAAAACAATTTTCTTAAGAAAAAATTTTTTGCACATTTTCCTCATCAATTTATAAAATGCAAACCGTATGCTAGAAAAGTTTGAACATAAGGGAATGTGCTTTGGAAACATTATTAAAATATGTGTTTCTATAGAACAACATTATCAAGTTTATGATACTTCTTTTCACCTGACTGGTTACCCTTTTGAGAATGTCCCTCCCCTCTTTCCTGGGTCCATGAGAAGCTAGGTTTAGAAAAGAAGAGCTCCCATACTGCCAACTTCACTCTGTTCCTTTACAAAAATTTCAAAGTACTGATAAATGATAGTGACAGCGAGCAAAATTCCAGTTCCAGACCCAATTGCCCCAAGGAAGTCTGCCAGCACAGAGAGGGCGCCGATACAGAGCCCACCAAACGCAGCAGCTGTGGGGATGTACCTGCAAAACACGAAACAAGAAGAGAAAAGGGGCCATTAGAGTTTGTTCAGGATAGTAACAAATACAGAGGGTTAGTCACACATGGGGTCTATGGAAAGTAACTGTATCAGAGGCAGGATTTTTCTAGAAAAGCAATCCCACTGAGAACAGAAAGACCACTACAGAGATAATCTAACCAGGTGGTTAAGAAAACAAGAGTGAAACTACATTAATGGAAAAAAAGTCAAGGGTAGAATGCTCTCTTCTCTTATGGGTCTACAGTCCAAGGTAAGGAACATGCAATGCCATGTACACTGGGTGAGGAAATGAAAAGCTCAACCTGACTGGAGGGGAAAAGAATGTTATGCTAAGGGAGAAGGTATTAATTACAGTCTACCATGCAACTAAGCACAGTGATTAAGCTTGTGGCTACCCTGAAAAAATTATATAAATGAAAAAATTTAACAACGGGAAAATACAAGCTCCGGAACTTAAGGCTAATTCTAATTGTAAGGTAAGAATAACGTGTACTGCACAAGTCTATTAATGAGACAATATTCTAAGCCTCATGCATGTAACATTGAAGCTGAAAGAATATCTATGTTCTAGGATCTAGAAAATGGAAGTCAAAGCAAAACTTGCCCCATGTTTGCCCATAACACTTTGCATAAACAGCCAGTGAAATGTGTAGCTCACCTGTTGAGTTCATGTACCATTGAAGTTTCTCTGTGGCCTCGCATTACCATTTGTTGTTCTTTCAATTGCTTGGCAACCTGTATTGAACCAAGGAACGGAGCAAGTAAGTTTAGTGCCACTTGTCAGGATCAGGGAATGCAGTACTATGAGGAAACAGGACCAAGATATTGCAGTAAATGGTGGTGGGCTTGGGCTTTTTTTGTATTGTTTTGGGGTTTGGATTATTTTCTACATTATTCATCTGAGCTTAAAATATCCATTATTTTAACTTCAGATTGATTGTAGTCACAGGCACTTTTCTACCTGTTGATTACACAAAGCTTTTTCGATAATTCTAGTGCTATTGAGAAGAGGAAAATTTGGACATTGGTAGGCTCTCATACATATAATTCAATCCGTGTTTTGCCACTTACTCTTTGTGGGCCCATACTAGAAATCAGACTTTAGAAACCTTTCTTGAAACATTATTCTTAAATTGGATTTCTGCAATTATACAGGGTTACAGTGGAACCCTGCAAACATTTTACTAACAACTGCAGGTAACAAACTCTAGCTGGGGTATTTCTGAAGGTGCTTGTCACTGATTCCATGAACTGAAAAAACACACTTTCAGATGAATAAGCTGCCAGTTTTCCACTATATAGTTTACATGAACTTAAAATAATTTTACTTAGTATCAGGGAAGTATATTAAAGTGTTAAAAAACGTACATTGGCTTATTCTGAAATAAAAACCTGACTATACATGGCTGCAAGTGCATCCCCGCATGCCTTGACAAGCAGCAAGATGCAAGTCCAAAACAAGAGTGCTCATGCTGTTACAGTAACTGTGCAACTATTACATATTTGTTAAAGAATGGATTAAACCATTCCATATGGCTGCCAAACTTGATTTCCTACACAAAACCACACAATACAAACACACCATGATGACAACTATTTACCGTCTTGTTTTCCAATTCTAATTTCAGAGTGATATAGTTCCTGAATACTAAATATCCTGTAGCAAATGGAAATTGTGAGAAGCTAGGCTCAGGCACATCAGTGCACTGCACTATATTCTCCATTATCAGCACTCTCAAGATAAAAATAACAACCTGTAGTTAATCTTCCCACAAAAGAAGCTCAGAACTCTCTATCCCATTGGCTATTTGAGCTTTACCTGCAAGTTCTTAAGTGGCAACTGCCTTCTACACGGTGCACCTGTCATGTGGCACTGAAGTTCTCCTCTCCTGTTACCTTGCCAGCTCTCACACTGATCAGATGTTTCTAAGTTCTAAATTCCCTAATGCCAGTGAAAGCAACTATTTAAGTTTTGATGTTGTTTTTGAAAAAGCAGTAAAGAAACCATCCTCCTCACTTACAAGAAAGACACAGTCCCTGTTTACACAAATGATAAATATTACCAACAATATTATCAGCAGAACAGCTATTTCAGCAGAAAGTCTTATTCTTGCAACACTCCATCTGTTTTCATCAGGTAAGCTGACATAATTTGCCATTTTAAACTTACATCTTTGGCAGAGGAGCCAGAGACTTCAATCCATGTCTTAGAGAAGAAAGCACAGGAGCCCAACATAAATACAATATAAACAACTGCATGTACAGGGTCTTCCAACACTGAAGAAAAGGACTCTGGAGGTGACAGATAATAACAGAGTCCACCAACTGGATAAGCACGAGCAGGGCCTCCAGACGATGTGTCCTGGAAGAAGGAAGAAAGCAGTCACCAACCTTCTCACTGTTTCTTAGGCATTAAGCTAAGCCTGGGTTTGTATCACCTTTGTGTCACTGTGTAGCATTAGTACTGCAGCAGCACACAAAGACTCAACTTCACTATCACAAGTAGTTTGTCTAAGCAGAAATGCAATAATGAACAGAAAAAATACTTCTGACAGCAAAGAACAGCCCAAGGAAAAAGGTAAATGAAAACCTAACTTCTACATTCATCACAGCAGGTCTCATACATACCATCAATTTAAACAAATTACTAATTTAGGAGTTTAGTGTGCATGACCACCTGCAGATGTCCTAATATTCAGAGACCATCTTTTCAACCACACATTTTAATGGTGCTTTATAAAGCTGTATGCAAGATTAGAAGGGATACTCACAGACCAAGTGCCCAGCAGGCTGACCAGTAAGTTGCCACTGAAGCGGGCAGAGAGCATCTGGGAGATGACATACAAGTTTGACACCAGGGCAGACTGAAGAATAATGGGAATGTTGGAAGTGTAGAACAACTTGATAGGGTAGGTGTTGTACTGGCCACGGTAGCGAGCAGATTTGATAGGAAGATCCACTCTGAAGCCCTGAAAAGTTTTCAAAAGAAAGTCCCCTATTACATCTGGGCATGAACCCATATCAAAGGCCACAAACTGCAAGTGCAAGGCCTTGACAGCAACAGAAAACAGCTGCAATCATTTTGTGCAAGCAGACATACTCCATCCAGAGGGCTTACAGGGGAACTCTTCTGCAAAGGGCCTGCAATCCTGCAGGATTGTCTAAATACACACACATAAGAAGGGATGAAAGATAAAACTTTAGATTTCTTCTGATGTCTACAAGAAGACTGAACAAAAGCATCCAGGAAAAGAAACATAAAACTTCCAATATTCTTCAACAGATATATTTGCTGCAGCAAACAGTAAGGGACACACAAGCCTAGAGACTTCAAAGTATTCTCCAGTAAAAAGCAATAGCAGCTGGGTTAGACAATATCACATGTGCATTTTCATCTGGGTTTTTCTTTGTTTTTTGGTTTCTTTTTTCAGAGACCAAAGTAGGTCTCATGTCTTTTGTGTGGCTATAGCAAGTGTGGGAACTGATTAGGAAAAGGCAGAGTATAATGAACAAACAGAGGTTGCAGGTAAAAAAATTAGTCTTGTGAAAATATAGAAGTGAAATGTAGAAGGAAGTGGACCTACTTCCATACAGTTTTACAACCCTCATCACTCCAACTGACCTGGAAATAAATTACAATTGCAAAGACAAAGATGGTGGCGATCAGATTCATGAGGTTGGGGAGATTCTGACGGTAAAAGGCCTCACGAAGAGCTCTGACTTTGTCTGTACGAGTAGCCAGAAGATGAAACAGAGCAATGATGGCTCCCTCAAATTCCATGCCTTCGAAAAGAAAAGGAAAAACAAATTAGAGGTGAGCTGTGATTATCTCCAAATTTCAGTGCTTTGTTCCATTAGGGATACTTTGGTACTACAGGATTCAGAATGGGATTTCTCCAATTCGAGTTCAGTAAATATCTTGTGTGATACCATAAATTGAGAAGGAAATGTCTTTGTGTTTGGACTTTGCACAGCAGCACTTGCTGCCTTAGCAAGATTCACTACATGTCAACTACACAGCTCAGATGCCAATAACAGCATTTGCCATTCTGCTAACACAGTGGGGGAAAAAAAAAAAGAACATGGTCTACATCACATTACCTCGCCCTGTGTTCACAGTGGTGGGGCTGAATGCTTTCCACACAATAGTCTCACAGATATTGGTAGCAATGAAGAGAGAGATGCCAGAACCAAGACCATATCCTTTCTGAAGGAGCTCATCTAAGAGCAGAACTATCAATCCAGCAACAAAAAGCTGCAGTAGAAAAAGGAACACAGTATTAGTTTCATGCCTTTTTCATTTTGTTAAAACAATGATGCATATTAAAAGATAAGACCATATGAAGAAGATACACTTGGATCCTTTTTTTTCCTCTGCATGTGGGGCAAGCTGTCCATAAGGCTGATTTTTTGGCCCTTTCAGGGGAAGAGTAAGTAGAGGAGACTAGAAATTACCTGGATTGTGATAAGCAGGCAGATACCAGCACCCATCTCCGATGGGTCTCCATACATTCCAGTCATTACATAGACAATAGACTGTCCGATGGTAATGATCATCCCAAACACTGCAGAATAAAAAGAAAAAAGTATGTATTTGTTCTGGAGTTTATGACACAGGGCAATCAGAGTCCCATTAGGGGGAGAGTGAGCAAGTGTCTAGTGTGATACTTAGTTGCCAGCCAGAGTTAAACCACAACAGTTGGGAAGGGATGCAGAAGTCACAAGACATTTAAAATCAAGGACAAGTTAAGTTTGTGATCTGAAATCTGGCATTGAAAATAGAAATACACAAAAAAACTTCAGAAACAAATATACTTAGAAGCAAGTGGGTTTGGTTACCAAAGACTGCTTTAGATACTGAAAACTCTGAGGGTGTTAAGATACTACCTTAGCAATTTATGATTCTTTTTTCCAGTAAACAGATCAGTTAGAAGTGTGGTACAGCATTAAATAGCTAAACAACACCCATTTTTTTCTAAAAGTCATTATCAACTGAGCACAGAGACCCCTTATTGCTGAGAAAGAACCATGCCTGAAACTGCAAAGTATAAACAGCTACAACAAACATCTTAATCACTATGAACTTTTTTAGGTTAATGCTGACCATCACAGTTCAAAAGTTGAGTCCCCACAGTCTATATATTGCTTTGCTTATCTAGGGAGATTACGGCAGCAAAGCCAATTGCACAGATACTTTTTCTTTTCACACCTTTCTAAATCTTAACAGCCAACAAGCCAGAGAGCAGTCAGTAAAAGACTGATGAAGTACAGACATCTGTAGCAGAACATAAACACAGCACAACAGAAAATCACATTTCTGACTCCACCATTCATGACACATTAAATTTACACTTTCTACTGCTGGGGACAGAACCTCTAAACCACAATATGAGCTGTTACTCACATTTCTGGGCTCCGTTGAAGAGAGCTCTGTCTTTTGGGGTGTCACCAACTTCAATTATCTTAGCACCTGCCAAGAGCTGCATGATGAGCCCAGAAGTGACAATAGGTGAAATGCCCAGTTCCATCAACGTGCCTGCCAGACACAGGAATAACAATGAAAGAAAATACTGGGGTGTATCATACTCAGGCACTTTTGAAGTTCAAAGTTTTTTTTTCCATCCTTTACATCATGATGGAGAAGATCTAAAACTACAAATTTCCATATATGTAAAAGGTATCAATGATAACATAAGTTTGTTAGAAGTCAGTCTTGCATGCAGTACTGCTCAGTACCTCAAAAACTATGTCCACTGAAAAAGACTTTTGCTGTCAAGAATAGATTTATTCTGCATAAAACAAGGTATGATATAGACTGATAAGACAGCCCAAATAATAAAGAATGACAAAGTGAACTCAGGAAACTGTCGCCATTCTTAATTCATACCTGCATTAGAAAGCTTCCTCAAGAAACTGAAATCTATATAAACTACAATGCATTTCAATCTTCTGTGAGACAGACTCAAAGATGTCACCCAGGAAACCACAGCACATATATAATATGATTTGAAACACAAATCACAAACCTTGGAATATTTACAGAAGATTGCAACAGCAGCAATGCAGGTAATTAGGAACTGTTTCTTCCCTAACCATTTCCCTCAAAAAATGCTCAATTTTTATGTATATAATAGAGTGTACACAGCCAACCATAAACTCATTTTGTAAGTTGTGCCTTTCCCAATGCCGCACCGGTTTACGATTTTACAGAATATAAAAAAATACTTTTCCATCTCTACTTCAGTTTTTGTCTTCATTAAAATAGAGTGCAATGCAAGAACAAGTTCAAAACCATTTTCATTCAAGGTAAAAAACCCCACCCTCCTGAAAGACTGACCATACCTCTATTTGATGCCAAAATCACTCTCATCCAGTAGAAAGGATCTGCCGAGTCTGATGACATGATGCCAAACAAGGGGATCTGCATTTCCAAGCAGAGATTAAATTAGAGACTTCATAGCATGCTTTAAATATTTCAGCTCTTCCTTAAAAACAAGAGAAGGAAACATACCTGGCAGCATACTAGGAAGATGAAGAGTGTGATAGCTGTCCATAGTACCTTTTCCTTAAACTGAATCTAAAGGGAAAAAAACAAAACCAAAATCCAACACCAGATGATAAAGCTGTCAAGATAACAAGACCTAGTCAATCAAGCAAACTTTCAGAGTAGCACATTTGACTTTCTTGTAAAGGGACAAAGTACAGGACATCCTAAAGAAAATAACTTACAGTTCATCTCTTTTATCCCACATAAGATGAAGGAAAATTACAAAGCTTTATTGAAAATTTAATCCAAATAAACAAGCTTATGTCAATGGAAGGTAATTCTAGTCCTTCCACAGAAATAAGTCTTACATTTTTATTAGAAAGAGCTTATGATGAGAAAGAAACAATAATACAGAGCAGCTTATCTTAGCAAATAATCTTAGATTAGAACTTATGAAGAAAAGATTTTCAAGTATTGCTGTTTTAACTTACTCTAGTTTACACTCTGTACTGCTTCCAGCATCTCACCACACACTGCTGTGGCATAACCAAATCTGCACAACTGCATTTACCAGCAAATATATTCTTGCACAGCCCCATCCACAACACAGGATGCACCAGACAAGCACTTCACTAAAAACAATTGTGTCAAAAACTGCCATTCTCCCAGCAGGGAGAAGAAACCCCAAATCCCACAAATGCAACCTGTAAACATTTTACATTACACAAATACAAACCTTTGAAGTAAATTTTATTAACTTACCTTCCGTTCTGGCTTTTGGATTTCAGGCAAGATAACACAGAAGGGCTTGATCACTTCGAGAAATTTTACTGTATGAAAATTAGTTAAAAGACAAAGTGAACACAGAGATACAAAGAATATTGGGAAAAGCTCAAGCAAAATTCAACTTGGACATGTACATTACATATTAAAAAGCCCAGTTCTGGGGATTTTTTGTTGACTGGTTGGTTTGTGGTTTGGGTTTTTTGTATTATTAAATTCTTATCTGTTCCAGATAGGCAGAGGTTCAGCTAGTACATTTTAAGTACAGTATGAACTGGAAAAAGAACTAAAAAAAGAAGTCAAGAGTTTTCCTAATTCACTGTATAGGTTGACAGTGCCAAAAAACCCTGTCATTGCTTTGCATGAATTTATCAATACCTTTGAAACTTTTACTTCATAGTAGCTTCTCCCTGAGCCTGATATTTGAGAAAAAAGTACCTTGGATATTGTATATATATTACTTGTGGGCCACGCAGCTTAAAAATTCCTACACACTGTTCACAAGCATCAATTCAAGTTACTTTCCAGAACATCTCGTGCCATGATTCTCTCCCAGCCAAAAGGACACATCCTTAGATCAGAAAAGTCTGTCTTAGAATAATCCTATAAATGAAGAGAGTATTTGCAAAGTCGCAAGTTCTCCCATGAGCAGAGAGATCTGATTTTGAACAGAGTTAACAGTAGCCTGGTTAAGACACATCTAAGACTGCAGTCATATTTTGGACTGATTTGAACTAAAAAGAACACGACAGCACAGAAGAACCGAAACTACTGGTGGCTTCCACTTCTTCATGCCAGGCTGCAACTTCGGTGGCAACTTGGTAACACTTTAAGACAAGCCCACAAAAGATATACACTTATTTTCAAGCGATTGTGCCTGAAAAGTTCCACTGGATCGTGGTTTTCAACTTAAAAGCAAACCAAGATTCTCTCCTACATCTACAACAATATTCCAGTCGGCTACGACGCTTTTCAAGCAGCTTCTCCTCGAGGTGAGGGACTCTGCAGACTCCCACTGACTCGGATCACTCCGGGCTGCAGACACAGTTTATGGTTTACTCTGGCAATGCCCCTGGCAGCGCTGTGCCCCCTGCCCGAGGTGACACCCCCGCCCCGGCACTCCACCCGCCACCTCAGCCTGGCACAGCACACAGTGTGAGCTCCTTCCCCGGAACCAGCTGCCATGCCCGGGAGGGGAGACGCAACAACCCAGCGGGAGCCGCCAAACCAGAAGGGTCCCGCCGCCCCTCAGCGTGTGTGTGGGGGTGGTGCGGGGGCACGGGCCAGCGCGGTGCCCGTGAGGGGGGCGCGCCGCGGGCGAGCTCCCTGTGCGAGGGGACCCGCCCTTGTCCCGTACCGCCCTTGTCGCCCCCGCCCGGGCACCGGAGCCCCCCGTACCCCCCGTACTCACTGCCCATGGCGGCCCCGGCGAGCAGCGAGCGGCAGCCGCGGAGGGACACGTCAGGCTCCGAGCGCACCCGCCCCCTTCCGCTTCCTGCCACGCGCCGCGTCCGCCGCCCCCGCGCACGCGCGCCCGGGCACCGCCCACCCCCGCTGCGGTGCGCCTACAACTCCCATCATGCACTGCGGCCACAGGGAAAGACACCTCCCACTGGGCGGGCGACTAGGTTGTCGCGCGGCTTGCTGGGAGTTGTAGTCTTGCCCCCACCCGACCGCCATCTTGGCGCGGTGAGAGACCGTGGACCCTGAGCGTCCTTGGGGACGTGGGTTGTGGGGAGGGACGCGTGGTTTGGTTACCAGAATTCGTACGGCTACTTTAAGAGATTTCAACTGATATGTGGATAAACAAGTGAATAAATAAATAAACACTTAACATTTGTTTTCTGGTTTTGTATTTTCATAGCAGAACATTGCAGGTCTTTCTCTCCAGTAAGAACCTCCTTGCGCGCCCCGCCCTCTCCCCCAACACCAGTGACCTCCTGGTGTCACATGTCAGGTGGTAGAAAGGGTGATGTGTCTTTACCTAAATGGCTTATCTGCTTTTAGCCCTTTTAGAAGTCGGGTATGTAGGTAGTTGTCTGGACTCTCTGTGGTCAATGGACACCACTCTCAAGTGGACACCTCTGGAGAAACATTCTACCTACCTTATACGTTTGTTTTCAGATGAGATGAACCATCCTCCAGAGGTGTTCATCTCTACTGATTATAGAGGTAACTAAGGTGACAACTTCAGACTAGATATCTATATTTAGGCATCTGATGATGGACACCTCCTGGTGTCACACAGTGTCACATGATCCCTGCGTGCCTGAGGCTGCATTTAATGCACCCATCCCACTGGTCTTCAATAAAATATGAAACACTGGTGAAAATGTGAAGCACTGGGCTCTGTGTCAATAAAGTCACGGTACATCAAGATGTCACTGTGTCACCTGGCAGCACCAACAGGGGAAACACGCTCACAATGGCTGATTGTTTGAGGTATTTCATTCTGAGAGTCACACCATGTCCTGTGTGCTTCCCAGGCCTTTACAGGGGGAGTTATCAGCAGTCTGAAAGGAAAAGGTAAACAGAAGTCAGAGGAAAGATTAAAACAAATAGAGGTGTTAATACAAAGCAATTAAAGACAGTGTATACACTCTATAAAATGCATAATGGCTTCCACAAATCTCCCTAATATTTTCTAGGTGCTTAGGTATGCTTTGTTTGATTATTTGATCCCTAATTTTCTGAGATTAATTTAAAAGACTAGCCTAATTCCCATTTCATGTGGTTTTTTTCCTTTTACTTTTTTTTATTGGTGGACAGTATATTTGTCCTTCTCCAGGATTTTGAAACCATGCATCGAAGACATCTGCCAATAGGTCGGAGAATATTTTAGTTTTTATCCATAGTTACTCATTTCAAAACATCCAGTTTATTGGAACTGGTTTTAATCCACACATTTCTAATTAGAGATAAAGGAGCTGCTTTCCAACTGACATGCTGTCTTGCAGAGTTGGTTTGATAAGATTGTTTTGACCTACTAATGTCAGCACTGTGCTGGCTTACCAGAACTGATGAAGGGAGAACCAGGGGTGGTTTTGTGGAAATTTGGACAAGGAAACACAGCAGTGATTAGGGGATCAGTGGTAGAAGCATGCAATGAGATGCCAGAATTTGCACAGTCACGCATACTTTTTCAATAGTAACCTTTGTCTGTGTCATAAAAATAGGGAAAAATATTTAATAGCTGTTATTCTTTGCATGACCTACCTGTCAGTCTTCTTGTGTTCCTGGGTTTTTTAAAATTAATTTTAGACAATAAAACAATTTTGTTTTCTGCTGTAAAAAAGTGAACCTTATCGTTACATAGAATTGACTACTTAGACATGGAGGATGAAAACTCATTAGATTTTGCTGACATTTCTGTTTTGTCCATCCTGGGTCTGAACAACTTCACATTTTGGGTGAAGTGGGTACAGTCCTACAGGTGAAATTTGCCATTGGAGTTCAATTCTAGGTGGCAAAACATGGTTGATGAAAGCAAGCTTTCTTCAGATCTTACAGCGAAAAAAGAAACTGTTTTGCCAACTGCAGTAGAAAACTACATAGAGAGGAGACGAGTTCAGCTCCTTTAAATAATCAAGTCTCACTCTGCAGAACTGAAGAGCAAAAGAAACTGAAGATACAGTTCTTGGGGCATTATTACAGTAAAGCCATGGGAGACATCGAGTCAAATTTTGGCCTGATATGACTCGTGATTTTGACAGTTTATCTTAGAGTACTATTTTGGCAGCCTGTGTGACAAAAATGGAATTTTATACACTAGGGCTGATTTTTATACTGTTTTGGAAGCACCTACTACTGCAAGAGGACTCCGTGTAGAGTGGTGCCAGCTGGTACAACTGGAATGATGATGATGATGACGAGGAGGATAGCATGTAATTTATAAACTGCTCTTTAGAGAACACAAACATCTGAGAAGCAGACGTAGATTTTAAACAGCCTGTTCTTTTCATGTTTTGCTATTCTTCTTTGAACCAAATCAGTCCCTCTTATATAACCAAGCTAATCCTGCTTCAGAAATAATGTAATTTAGGACCATTAAAAACATTAGTATTCATTTACTGGCACTGAAGTTTATTAGCCAGTGTGTTCCACTGTTTCACACAGTGCGAATCTTCAGCATTTACTGCAAAATTATATGTCTCAATATACCTCTATTGCATTAGTGCAAAACTGATGTTTAATTACTGCTTTTAAAATCAAGTTTTGCTCTGTGGCAACTGACTACAGATGCTGGACCCAATTGTGCTGAATTTGCACCCTGATGCAAACGGTGAAGACTACATGATTGCTTCAATAGCCAGAGATAAAAAGCAGAAAATAGAGGCAGAGAGAAGAAATGGGGAGAGAAGCACAGATATGTTTTCACTCCCTCTAAATAGTTCCTTTTTATTCTAGTGTCATTGCTTGCAGAAATCAGTTACAATCTCTCTTTGAAGAGATCACATTTTTCTCATCTATGACATGCTCACACCCTGTTCCCACACCAGTACGTTTTACCAGGGTGTCAAAGTTTGGCTGTTGCACTGAGTTGAGGTCTCTCCTTACCAAGGAGGATGAAGGAGCTGCTGTTACCCAGGCCTCATAGCCCCTGTGGGCTGGGATCGCCAGAGGGCATTATAAAGCTGTTTGTGTACATGTGTGTGTAAATACATACATGCAGACAGACATTTCACTTTACAAAATGTGACTAGTTAATACCTATAGCATCAGTCTGCAAGAGGGGTCCTGTAATGTGTGCTTGGTCTGTTTAACATCAGCGTTCATATGCAGTCTGATTTTTGATGTACAGGTTCTGCCAGTAGTAGTCTCTCTAACCACAAGGTGGAAGAACTGCTTTACTTATGATGTTTCCTTCAGCTTGTATGAGATGTACACAACAGTGCAGGCAAGTTTTGTTACTGTCATTATTTAATTGTTACAGTGCATCAATGCCCAAGGGCCACGTTCAGGACCAGAAGTCCTCATGTTAAGTGCAATGTAACACAGTCCATAGTCCTGCCCCGAGCTCCTGTAAATAGATCCCAGGGCCCCACAGAGTGCTCGGGTCTGCGATGCTCCAGAAGATCACTGTGACCTCTTTCTGTGCACAGCACAGCTATACTGTGAGAGATCCCTTCGCTTCAGTGAGTTCCCCGAAAAGATCAGCACGTGGGGAGCTCCATGTGATTATGCTCAAATGTAGCAGCTGCATCTCCAATGCTCTGACAGAGCATTCCAAGAAACAACCGCAACTGTGACATGCTTTACCTCCCCTTTGCCTCCCACCCCCATGCTGTCTCTCAGACTGCTTGACAGGTGCTTGTCAGATGTCCTTACTGATTTATTCATGCAGGTAGATGGGCTCTAGAGGTGATAGCATGAGTGAAACAAGGTCATAAGTTGAAGCTTATGGTCTGAATGACAGCTGAGCACAGATACATAAGGATGACCTTCAGGAAACCCTGAGTAGACAACATTCCTAAAGCAAATTGTTTACTATGGTACTAACCTAAAAGAGACTTAACTGCTAGCTCCTTTAAGCCAACAGCCCAACTCCACTGATTTCATCAGAGCTAGAGTTTCCCTCGTAGTCTGTAATCAGGAGACAATCTCCCAGCTTGCCTGAGAAATCTGAGGCAGTGTGCCAGTCACAAGTGGTGTGTTCCCCAGGGCTCAGTATTGGAGCTAGTTATGTTTAATTTCTTCATCAAAGATTTGGACAAGGGGATCAAGGGCGGCCTCAGTAAGTTTGGTGGGATTGTTGATCTGCTGGACAAGACTCTGTAGAGGGATCTGGACAGGCTGGACTGATGGGCTGAGGCCAATTGTATGAGGTTCAACAAGGTGACGTGCCAGGTCCTGCATTTGGCTGTTTCATAGCTGTGGCTATTTGCAAAAAAATTTCCAATTTCGATATCTAAAATGAGGTACCCAAACCACTGATTAAGCAGAATATATCAAAAGAAGTATGCTTAACTTCCCTGCGAGGCAGAAGTCTAATATTGCAATGCACAAAAGCATTTCCGACATCATTATCAGGACATGAGAGGTTAACTGAAAGTCTTTATACCGCTTTGCATGAAATGTTTTGAATCCTGAACTCCTGTTATGACTCACACCCCCATTTCTCAAATTTGTTCACCCAGGTGCTCCTAGAACATCACTTTATTCCGTGCATTTATGGCAATACTTAATGAGGTATCTAAAATACTGTATAACACTGTACCTTTAATGAGCTGTGCTCCCAGCTGGCAGTATTACAGCACTGCTTTCTCAATAACTAGGATCCTGATTTCTAGCTCTGATAAAACAGGCATTCTATATAACATACACTTTGTGTAACACAAAGAGTCGGTGGCTAAACCCTGATCCCGTCAAAGAACAACAACAAAACTCCAACAGGACCAGCATTTCATCCCGCATCTTCAAGTGAAGCCTCAGTATTTCAAGTAGAAACAAATTGTAACGTAGTTTTGCAATGAGAGCAGCGCTATTGATTCGGAAAAAGCTCAGTAACAAAGCTACCTTCTGTTTGCTAAATTATGCCACAAGGAGAGATTATAAAAATTATGGTAAAATTATGCAGATCAGCAAACAAGGTCAGGCAGATACTTGCCACTGTCAGTAAATGCAGTTGAAATATATGCAAGAAGAGTGAAGAGGTTTTACATCCTTCCCTGAGGGGATGCAGTGTTGGATAATGCTGGCCACAGCATCAATGCAGACCAGATTGATAAAGGCTGGTTCTCAGCTGACAGCCTACAAATTGTACCTGCTCATGGTGAACCAACAGGTGAATATTTAGCAAGACTGGAAGGCCCACAACTAATACAAGGTTAAAGTCTTTTTACCATCTAAATGCTTCCCACATGTTCTTTTCCTGCTTTTTTTAAGGTTTCTGAAGTCTTCAACATGTTTTTTTATGTAAGAAAAAACAACCCATAGATTGGTTAATTTTCATGCCCTGCTTGGTTTACTGTGGCTTATCTAACTGGATTCTGTAAAAAAATTATAATAGAGCTAACTAACCCAAATGTGTTGTATTTCTAGGGGATTAAGAACTAGCTTTCACTTATATGATCTGTTCTTTAATCCTCAAACTATAAACTTGGAACCGTTGTTTAGAGACAAAAAAACCCAAAGCAAAACCAACAAACAACAGTGTTTGGAACATTAAGAAGAAGAGTGCTTGCCTTGGAAATACTGATGCCAATTTCCCTTAAGGGCCTATAGACTAGTAACCAGATACATACAGCTCTGATAATGGACTCATTTACATAAAAACCACTGCCAGCTTGATTGGAACAGTCACCCTGTGGAAATCGGCCAGGACTAGAATCATCCCTATTAACCTGAGAGCCTTTACACATTTATGGAGACAGCTTTTGGCACAGAGCATTAATTTCACCTAGAACTTTATGAGTCATTAGCAAAAATACCTTTCATACTAAAAACACATTGGACCTATATTTGTGAATGGAAAAATACCAGTAAGAGGAGGCTTTCTGGTTTACAAGTCAGCAAATCTTAAATGACACTGGATCCCTTTAGTCCACTTGGAAAGTTCTGACAGTAGTCAAAAAAATAACAACGTGAACATTGGACTTCTGCATCAGCTGTTGTTTTTCAAATCAATGTTTGGATATCGAATTTGAATAACCTTGTGCACACAGTGACATGGAGTTACACTCCTCACTTGTACATAAAGCAGTTCTGTTGGGGTGCACACAGAGCGGGGCTGAGCTCTGCTTGTAGTTGCATAACTTTTTCATGCAAATGAAACATGTAATACATTAACATTTTTGCATGCAGTAATTATCATATGCATACTTGAAAAGAAAATGCTGCACATGTAAAATTCTGCTTTTGATCCTGGAATAGAACTGATTTCTGTTTAATTTATGGATATTTGCAGCTTGCTGAATAATTCTGTGAGTCTTTCAATTTTGATCTCTTGACAACATCAGCTTTTAAATACAAACTGTTTGTAAACTACCTTTTGAGCTACTGTCTTTCTCTCTCTTTTTTTTTTTTTAAATTCTGAGCAGCAGCAGCAGCAGAAATTCGTCAAGTAAATTATCTTCCTGGCTTTAAAACCAAAGCTGAAACCTGGGCTGTTCCGTTTGATATGTAGTGAAGGAGCTTTGATTTGATTTTTATTGTATTTCGTTCAAACTTTATTATAAAACATCTCCCAGGGACACTTGCACGAGAAACACTTTGCAAGTAAAAACAGCATTGCATTTCCAGTCTCCCACTTTTAAAGGTTATTATAACATTTTTATCATGCTTGCTTTTCTCCATAATATACCACTGCAGGAGTTAGGTCATAGAGCTAGATGTCTCTACAGGTTTTTCTAATGGATTTTCTTTTCCCATACAACAAAAGGGGTTTCAGTGTGTCATTAACCCAGTGACCAGTGCTTCTGCAGTTGGACTGTGGGCTGTCCCCAGGCAGCTATATTTCCGGTGTTCTCTGGCTCCAATTTTGTCTCCACTGTTTTACCGAGATGAAACTTGGTATAGATTTGTAACAAATGCCCCTCAAAAACCTACTATAATTTAAATAGAGAAGATTACCTTTGTGGGTGACTCTTTATGAGTGGGTTTTATGTTGATCCCAATAGCTGGTTCCTTCTCTAGAACTGATCCACCCCTATTTTTCGGTGGAGCAATAGTGACTTTCAGCAGCTGAATACTTTCAGGCTTGTATTCAGGTTGAGCATACAAAGTGCTTACTTGATAACTCTTTCCTTCTAAAAATTACAGTTTAAATCCAAACTAGATATAAATTACAACGTATCACATCTTTTTATCAACTTTTGATTACTATTTATCTCTCATTCTCAGAGAAAGCTTTTTAAAATACTAAGAGGATGACAGGCTTGGGTTGATCCTGCTCCTATTACAATCATTCGCCAAAAATCCTACTGGGTCATAGCCTCTGAGTGGATCACATCCCTATGGATCTCCTAATGCACTTTATAAAATGTATCCAGTAAATCTTGTAACAACAGAAATATGATTAAATACACAGAGCACAGATGGTTCCAAAAACCCCCGAGCTATAGCTTCACTTTGAATTTTTACTTATAAAGATTTACTTTCCTTATAAAATTAGGCCGTAGAAGTCTTTTTCAATATTTATCTAGCTCAGCTAGGGAAATAAAACAGTAACTACATGCTGATCTGCGCAATATCATAGAAATGCAAACACATTAAAGTCCTCCTTAAATGCAAGTGAGCAGGCCCCTGGCCAACTGGGAAGAGCAGGAGAACAGCTAACACGGTTGAGTTTTATAGACATGCCAAGTGGCTTAGCAGCCTCTGCTGAATGCTGCTATTACAGCGGCTTGCCTGAAATAAGAAACAAAGAAATCAGATTAAAGACTGAGCTGCTTAGGACAGCAGCATTAGTACAGCAAATTTCCTGGCAAGAGAGCTGTGATTTTGGGCATCAGATGAGTGCTCCATGCTGCAGTGCTGAGCGGGGGTGGATTCTTAACCCATTTTGAAAAATACTGAATGAAAACCTTTAGGAAGGTTTTATCAGCTGTGAATACTGGAAAGAGGGTGAGCTTCCTATCCTGTGGTTTTGTTCATGTGCTATTTGGCATCTTTGTGTAAGAGCCTGAGAAGCCACCAAGCAGTAAGCTGTTAATGCACCAGTCGTGACAAGGCTTTGGAGCAATTATCAATCTCTGTGTAGTCTTTGACTGTTCGTCCCCTTAGAGCACTCCGAAGAGCCAGCCTTACAGTGGGCTGACTCCAGAGCTGAGGTGAATGCTGGTGCATCAAGGCACAGTTTGATGAGTGAATTTTCAAGTGGCAGTGCTGGCACAAGCGGCTGCCATTCCACACACCTGTTAGTGAGCACTTGTTCCCTCTGCCTCTCTCTGTGCTGTGCCAGTATAAGCAATTTGTAGCTTCATGGCAACATGGACTACAAAATGATCTGGCTGCAAAAGACTTTTTCGAGTCCTGCAGCTGAATTACAGAGTTAGTCATTTTCATACTCGTTTAGGAGTTCTGGCTGCAACATGAGTGAATACCTCAGTTATCTTCAGTTGAGCCCGATAATTAATGAGAGCAGCGAGAATGTAACAGCTTGGGCTTCATGATGGGCTGTCCAAGCCAGCTAAAGTTCACACTGAATTGCTACGACAGCTGACACCTGGACTATTGAATCTTCACATGCTAATCACTACATCACATCACATCTGGCTTGGGTACATCTATTCAGCTTAAAATCACCTCTCACAACTGCAAGATGGATGTAGCTTTCTTAAGTGCAGGTGTGTCCCAGCTGACAGAAAAGAGGGGCTAGAATATATCAGAAACCTTTGAAGACCACTTTTCTTCTTACTTTTTTATCTTCTTACCTTTCCTTATACATTTTGTAATCTACCTGTAGACTGTTTAAGTAGTTCAGTGGGCAACACAACCTTACAAGGTGTCATCACAGAAGGATGGTCAAGGAATGAGCAAATTAGGAAGCCTTTAAGTTTTACTTAGTTTTACTCAGTTCTGTAACTGAGCAAGTAGATGCCACGTTGTTTACACTTCAGCAATATCCTAAAACCCTTTAATACATATTCTGTAGGTGATTCCTTGGATGCAGCAGTGCCTTTTAGTGGCTACTTAATGCACCACAGGTTTGTTACAGAACTCCCTGGAGAGCTGAAGCTTTCCTATCAAAGATGTGGTAGATCATCTAAATTCAGGTCTCAGTTACCCAGTAAATCTACTACACTTCTGCAAAGCACCTTCTCTTTCTTTGCTTCATAGCAACTGTGGCTATCTAAGTGGAATAATTTATTAAATCAAATCTGCTTTGAGAAAAATACAGTTCATTCATCTTTCTAATTACTACTGTTCAAATTTAGCCTCAATTAGTGACCTCTCAATTCACTGAGATTAGTTCTGCCTATACAAGTGAGACTAGCTATGAAGGCACATGTAACAAGCCCTACATTTCTTCTACTTAATGTATCACAGGATTAGATATCTGTTGTTGTTTTTTTGTGAAGCAGTAAACGAAATGCCCTTGTTAGCTGCAAATATCTCCTTTCCCAGGAAGGCTCAATTTCTGAATGCAATGGACAACCATGTTACCAAAAATCAGGGAGATGACAGCAGTGTAACAATGTTATTGTTCTACTATTGTATAACACTTTTAGATATCTGGATCTTAACATAACATCACAGACACGTGAGCCACTCCCTCTGAAAACACAGCAAGGCAGACCCACAAAATGAGTAGAGATGTATTATTCTAACTATTTTATATGGGTGAACCTAGGAGGGGAGACCAAATGCCCATGGCTAGTAAATGGAGTCATTGAACTGAAAACATGAGGTTCAAATTTCCAATCTGTGCTCTCCTTACAAGACATCACCCTGTGATCGTCCTCCTCATATTGGAAATCCTGGAAAAAACCTATTGAATGGCTATCATAGCTTTTTATGTTTGGATTCAGCAGTTGTTTCAGCCACATTCAAAAGGAATGAGTCAGAAATTTGTGTGTGTGGGAAGTGGTTTCCTCTCACACTACTGCATGTATGGATGAAATACATTTCCTCTACTATGAAGTTGCTGAATGAGAAAATAAAGTAGTGCAGCTGACTGGCATTTTAGTGGTTGTACTTCGACCCTGATAATGAAAAGCCAGTGGCCTCGGGAGGCCAGTTTGGATAATGCATTCCATAGGAAAGCTGATGAAGTCACTTGCATTATTATGAAGGACGACTAGAATAGGACAAAGTGGAGAAAAAATACCGATATTAAAACCAGATAAATTAGAGACTCAGTTCTTTAGTGAAACCTGGCCTGGCTGAAAATGCGGGAGGAAGTCAGGCTTTAAGATGTAGCTACAGTGAGATAATGAAGACACCTCCCTCTGTGCTTCAGTCAGTTTTTCTAGCAACTAGTGTTCAGAAATCAGAGATAATGATAATGGCTTGTGCCTGCAGTCATTACAGCTCTGGCACGCACAGTATGCGAGGCATTTAATGTCAAACTTACCAGCACCACGCAGGGAGACAGCGGCAGGGCTAAGTGGAACACGGGTCACCTGCCTTCCAGCCCCAGCTGTAATCAGAGGAGCAGTGACACTGCAGAGCAGGCAGGTTTTATTTGGTATGAGAATGAACAGCAGAATTTGGCCTGGGGCTAGAACCTGCCCAAAGATGAATGTCCTCCCATCCCGGGGGCTGGTGTGATCTTTATTTTGCCCTTCAAAGATGATTTGATCCTCGAGCAATAAGTTTCTGTAAGGTCTGGAGCCTGGTGAACACCTCGTGTGGCTGTCCCTAAATTCTGGGGAACTGAAGGGGAAACAAAGGAGTTCAAGGGCTGGTCAGACAAGTGAGCTGGGGCAGAAACGGGATTAAGGGAAGAGAAACAGAAGAGACTCGCACAAAGCTTTCAAGAGAACTCTGAGCTTCTGAGGGGAGAGCTGCATCCAGCAAAAAATTGGAGAAGAAGGAAGACATAGGGGAGTAATAAAAGATTTCCCCATTTGTTCCTTACCTCAGCAGAGAATTTAAGGTTCTTTTTGACATGAAGCCCAGAATTGTTCCAATTATTTAAAGACCAGCACCTTTTTTTAAGTACTTTGATGAGCTATGCAGAAGACACAGTTGCTAGGTATGTTTTATAAAAAAGGATCTTACTGCTGTCAGTAAAGAACTTCTAAAACTAACCTTACACATGTGTATATAAAACACATAGGAGTGCACATCATGGGACACTTAAATGCATTTTTGTTTGAAGGTAATTCCTTATGGCAAGGCAGGCCAGTCTGTCAGGAGCCACAGCTCCACACCATGCTGGGTCCCTCTGCCCTGGCAGCACAAACACGTGGCCCTAGCCTGATCTGTGCTGTGGGTGCAGTCATGGGTGATTAGCAAATCATTCCATCAGACACCAGGCAGGGCAGTACACACCGAGGGACATTCACCCAGAAAGAAGGAAAGTGCACTTCCGGGTACTTTTTATGTATATTTTAGCCATTTTCCAATATTTCCTTTGCTTTCAACCTCTGCATGTCAAATGATAGCAAATTGCAAATGTACTAGTTCCAGCTGAGCACAACTGGGGGTGAAATAGCTTTTCTTTGAAGCTGGAGCTAGAGTCCACTTGAAAAGCTGTAGGGAGAGGCACAGACATTTGCAAATGAGTAACTGAATTTCTGACCAGGTGATTTTTCAAAGCATTGTGATTCATGGAATATATTTTCAGAGGAGCTGCATAATCCATTAGGAGAGCAGCCTGTGAAAGGGACCATCCCCATAGCTAAGACAGCAATCACTAGGTAAAAGAGCTTATTAAAAGAATGTCATCATCTACCAAATGAGCAGAAAAACAACATAGATGTTTATGAAAATATTTTAACATAAAAAGAAATTATTATAGCATTTTTCCCATTGATTTTCATATGACCATGGATCTCATTACACATTTCAAGTAGATTTAAAAGTACAGGACAAGGATCCAGGGCCAAATCCTTTTACATCTGAACCATGCCTAGGAGGAGATGGGGAGGATCATTCATCCCACCTTGGCTCCACTGTGTGTTGTAACACTCTGGGAGCACTTCTCATGTCTTGTTGCTGGTCTCTCAGTTTTGATACTCCCTCGGCCTCTTACCTGGAGCGTATTTGGGAGTGCTGGTAGAGGAGCTGACAGCTCTGTGTGCACAAAGGCAATTTGCTTCTGGCAAATCAAGGCTTTCCAAGTGCAGTGTGTGTCTGCTGGAACACAATGCAGACACTGCCCCATAAATTTCGATATTGCACACGTGCAAAATGTGTGTGTGTGTTTGCCTGGCACGGGCAGGGACTGAGGCAAAGGCAATCCCAGCAGTGGTGTGTGTGGGGGGGTAGTCAGATGCCTGATGGTTTACATATGTGGGCAGTTCCTGTGACCACACATATGAAAACAGAGATGAGAAATCTGTAGGGATCCTTATGCAATCAGTTATATATGTACAGTTTCAAAATAAAACATTAGCTGGGGATAAAAATGGAGGGCTTCGATTAGCTTTTTATAGCACTTCTTTTTTTTGCTTTACTCCCTGCATGCCACACAAACAGCTACCTCTCCAAAATTTTTCTTAATATTTGGGAACCAGTGATGTAACTTCAGCACTTCAGGTGAAACTGTTGTATATGCCTTTGCTTCATAACCCCTCATTCATTTAAACAGCTAGTAGCTTCCAGCACTGCTTTTTTATATTTTAGAGTTATGGGTGATGTCAAATCAGCCTTGATGAAACACTCAGCTAACTACTGCTCGGACTGAAAAGGGCTGCAGTAAAGTATTATTTCAGTGAAACCCACAAGCTTGGAGAATGCATATTCTGTAATTATTTAATAATTTTTCTTGCATCAGGTTTTGTCATAGAAGAAATTAAGACTCTTAAGGACTTTACCAGCCATGTGAGATTATCCATGCACATAGCAGACCTGCAGTATTCTCATAGTCTCAGAAGGATTTTGGTTGAGATCTATACCTCTCTTCCTCTTCCTTCCTCAGCCAAGCTACATTTCCAAATATTGGTTTAGAAATTGCAGTCACCCCAAGGAGAACCCGTGAACTACATAGGGACAACATAAAATTAAGAAGTTAGTGCCCCCATTTTAGATTTAATCCAGAAAAAAAAATTCTCCTGCTTGACATACAGTGCTAGACATTCCAACTTGGACAGAAACTGAGAGACACACACAAGTGAGAGTCCCCACTGACAGTCACACCCTGTGGGCAGCAGGAAAGGTGATGCTCAGTGCACACGGGGAAGGTCACTTGCCAGTGCTGCATGAAAAATAAATCTGTTAATTGCCCACTACAGCTCAAGATCACTGGTTGCAAGGTCAGTATTTAAAATATATGTCATTACTCTCCTCAGTTATTAAGTCAGACCTTCTCAGAGTACACACTTTCCTTTCATCCAGCTCATTAAATATCAGTCAAAAAACCAAAACACATGAAGTAGGAAAGAAACAGCCAGTTCACTACTGGAATAAAAGTTTAATAGAGGAGCGTCAGCTGCGTTTCACATACATGGTCAAATATGACTAGTGAAAGCCTGTAAATGTCTTCCTTCTCCCCTTCAAATATTCCAAGTGGACTGTCTTTCAGAGAGTAAAATCAAGTAGATTAGCCCAGGCTTTAAACCTCAGGAACCATAAGTAATAGACCATAAAGCAGAGACCAAAGACAAAAAAACCCCCTTTTAAACATTCTTCCTTAAAACAAAAAAGGTGAAAGAAGCAAAAGCAGTACCTACAGTCACAGAATTTCACAAGGAAACACTTAACATATGCTCAAGAACATTGCTTCCAGCTGCCCTAAGAATCTTGTAGAGAAGTTAGATCAAGATTACCTTTACTTCACAGTAACAACAAAAGTCAAAGAGTTTCCAAGATTGGATGGTTATCAGTTGGAAGAACTTTCCATTGAGTTTGTTTAAAAACATATTAAAGCAGAGTTTGCCTCCTCAATCTTATGCCTACAACTGCACTTAGCGACCAGAGGGGTTAAGATTGTAGGAACCGGCCGCTGATCTGTACTGCTGAAGTTCATGCTTTTCACAGCTCTGTTCTAGGCAGATGATGACCTACATATGAGCAAGAGAAAGAAAAAAGAATGGCTGGATAATACAGAAATTATACAAACACAAGAGTTTAGGCTGTCACACTCATTCTTCTTGGGAAACATAAGGAGAGACAAGTGATTATCTGCTCACAGATTTACTTCTTTTCTACATGTTTTCCTTAGTTTCTTCCCCCCAGCTCCCTTATTACCTGAGCACTTCTTAGTGTCCTGCTGGTGTTATCAAATAAGATTTAGTGACATTCATGCTAGTAATTTTTACATGACAGCTTAATACTCCCACTGGATATTTTAGAGAATAGTTCATAAATCAGAAAAGTCAGAATTCGGAAAGGGCTTTCAGGTCATCCTTTCCATCCCTCTCTGCCATAAGCATTTCAAGCAAAAAAAACCCAACAAAAAAAAATAGCCAATACTTTTGCAGCCTAAAATAAGACTGAAAAAGAAAATAGAGATGCTCTGAAGTGCAATCCTGCAAATAACTATGCATGAACTACCCGATGGATTCCCTCATTTCATTGCCAGTTCTTTCCTTTGAGTTTTGTTGATGCTTTTGTGGGATCAAAAGCAATTTCTTGCTGACAATGATCATGACAATGATCATTCTCATATTATCTCATAAAGTATGATATATCATACTTTACTCAGTGTTTGTCTCTGACATTCATTCTGCATTGCAGCATACTGTCATTTGCAATTGTGGCCCAAGAGCACAACTGAGATTTCCAACTCCCTTGTCTGTACTGCCCAGACAGTGACAGACAGATACACTGTAAGGTAGGCACCAGAGAACTGATGAATAGTTATTGGTAATTTAAATGGGATGGTGGTACTATAAACAATTTTCTCTCTAACCTACTGTCTTCAAGCTCTACAAAGGCTAACTAGGCCTTCAGAAGCACTGTTTGAATTATTCCTCTTCCCTGTGATTATAGCAAATTCTGTTGGTAGAGAATTTACCTTATGCTACTTCATTAAAGCTATTCCTATTATATAAAAATTTATTGTTTAGCATGTCTATCCTTTCCCTGTAGCTGCAAAGCTGTTATGCAGATAATACTGATCTGCTTTGTTATTTTGCATCCCCTTCTCCGTCTCTCAAAGGGAGTTTCCTAACAGAGCTCTAAGATCTTGGTCACAAAAGGCCCTGTAACAGATAGGCTCTAAGTGAAAATTTAGGATTCTTCTTGTCTTTGGTACAGACTGACTAACCTTGCTGGAAGACTTTCTTGTGACTTGTTGCCAAAAGACTAGTTTTCTACTAGCACAGGTTCAGCTCTACTGGCAAAGACAGGATCTCTTGACTGTCCTGTCTGTGGGTTAGATAATGTTTGCTGTAGCTTGTGTTCTTGGCTAATGAACCTTGGTTAATGGGTTTTTGTTTAAAACAAACAAAGGCTTGTTTGTGTTTTCCCTTTGCATCAGTCAACTATGGTCTGGCACTTGTTTTCATCAGCTGACTTCATATATTTCTTAGCTTCCTGGGTAGCTTAGTAGAACCATGTGTGACCAACAGCAAAGGAGGGTTTTCCGTGGCTAAAGCTTTCTGTCATATGTCATGCTTTGCTGTGAAATGAGCCCTTGGCTGCCCCTTGCCTGTGAGGCAAAGGGTCCCAGCTTGTGCAGCTGGAGCTTGTGCAGCCAGACTGAAGATGAGCAGCCACACACAAAGGCTGGACAACCTTGACTTTCAATCACAGAAGTGCAGAGTACCAGTACTAGCAAATTAAGCATTGTCCAAGAAGCACAGACCAAAGGCAATTCTGTCCTTAAGCACATGTTGCCATTTCCTCTCTCTGACACTCAGCTCTCACCCAGAGCCAATGCAGCATTTGTGTCTCCACATTCTTCAATTTCTGCAGAATCTGGAAGCACTGAGAGTCACTGAACTTCTATTGGTCCACTAAATCTGGGGGAGGAGGGATAAGATCCCGTGGGTTCAGCCGGGCAACAAGGCAAACATCATAATTGTCGTGCATGAGGACGTTGGTGGCCACCACATTCCACTGGTTCTCCCATGTATCCAGCTCAAGGATCTCTTTGGTGATAACCTCGTGACGAGCTGAAAGACAGAGGCAACAACAGCAGGCATCAGGAGGCAAGTCAAATAGGATCAAAGAGGTTTTTACAGTTGTTATTATGACCCTTCTGAAAGGGGGCAATAAAAAGGTAATTTCTGTGGTATGAATGACTACACTGTGTGAGGAGCACACAAGTTGTCAACATACAGCAAATGAAATAGTGCAGATGGAGATCTGTGCAGTGCAGTCAGTCCTCACCCTCTGGGCTCCAGGTGCAGCTGCAGGGACAAAAGCATCAAGTGCTCCATCTTGGCACAAGTGTGCAGGTGGCATTTCAGCCTGCAGTCAATTGTCAAATGTTCATCTTTTCGAGGCAGAGTATTGCCTCTTGTTCACAAGTATGCCTACATGCAGTATATTGTCTTTTCTTTGCCCTGACTAAAATGCAGCTCTCAGGCTGCTGGAAGCACTCCAAGACTATTTTTTCCTTGGGTGCAAAGTCTGGACATCCTGTGATTTAGGAGAAATAAAAAACCTCCAAGGCTTTAAATGTACTTTAGATGGTCTGAAGTGCTGAGGAATTTGTCATGAACAGTCAGGTTAGAAGAATGCCATTAAATCACACCAGTCTCCAGACAAGAAGCTTTCTACAGAGACTAACAAAAAATGAAAGAATCTCCATGCAGCAGAGAACCATAGCTGTCAACCAGCAGTGCTATATTAAACTTCTTACAAGACCACAAGCCCTTTCTTTGCTAACAACAGTCCTGAACTCTGCAACAATTGTTACTCAAACCCAAGTTCTCTCCCAAAAATAAAAAGCATCTTTCATTTATTTCTGCTCACTTTTTCTTTTCATCTTAAAGTTGCTTTCTCACAGCAAGTAACCTTAGCCTAAACTTTTCTTACTTTGAGCTGAGGACATGCACATGCTTTGCTGTCAGATGAGTTTCTGGAGAGATGCAAGAAAACAGACACTCCACAAATATCAGGATAAGAACCATCATAGCAAAAAAGCATTGAATACTCCATGCTGTTTTATTGAGTCATAAGGGACTGGTGACAGGATAAATTTTACAGGGTCCAGACTGAGGTTCCCATTCAGCTACCCCTTATAGAAAGCTTTTTTCTAACATAAAATAAAAACAACCAACAACAAAAAAAACTCCCACCACCGCCAACGCTGTCTCACATCTATCAGCTGCACCTCATTGTTTGGGCACTGCCTTTATGTGCAACTGGCAGCAAAGGATTGGAGAAGGGGGAAAGAATGAAAAGCAGAAGAACATTCAGAGGCATATATTGTTTCCCTTGTTGGAAACAGACAACATACTTTTCCAGAGGACAACAACCCAGGGGATTTAGTGCCCCCAAACCAGTGCTGTCATGGTTTAGGTTCCATGCAAAATTGGTGTTGGTGTTATGATGTTGTGTGGTGGGACGTAAAATACCTCTAAGGCTCCTCTGTGAGGAGGAGCTTCAGGATGTGGGGAGGTCCCACGGAAACAAGACTTCTCCCAAGATTGGCTTCCTTACTGAGTGGACACAGGACAGCTCTGTTTTCTGCAGGTCCTGCACATGCACGAGATTTGTGGATGTTGCAGTTTTATGAACATTTCTGCACATTTTTGTCATGTTTATCTAAGGAAACCATTCACCAACCATTCACCATCTCTGCCCCCCCAATAAAGAAGGGTAGCACAGTGTTTCTACCCCACCATCCACAGCCTGTACTCATTTTGCCCTCAGTTGTGTCACAATTACTTCTGATACAATTTTTGTTGGTCCAAACCCAGACCTCTGAGACTCTCACAGATCTCTGGGAGCTTGCTTGAGTAAAATTTGAGTAAGATTTCAGGATACAGTCACACCTGAGTAGTTTTTGTTCTCTTCCATTCTGTGACACAAGTTATGATGCTTTGCTTATTGAACCTGGATATTAAAGGAGAATAATAATAATAATCTATAGTAAGGGTGCAGCCATTCAAGACATAAGACAGCAAACTGCTAAAAAAACCCAGTTACATGTGAAGAGAGAAGGCATGACTGACAAACAGCAAACAAATAACCAGCCAGTTACGAGTACCAGCAAAGAGCTCACTTGTATATGACCCTGCAAGAGTCAAGAAGTTTTTCCTAAGAGGCAAATACAGAGACACAAACAGACCTAACCTGTGACATGGGAGGCTCCAGTCACTGTATTTTTTTATTAGATCATCTCTTTTATACAATAAATTTTTATGCCTGGGTTTTCTTTGGCATGGGTGATGACAAAAATGAGACAATCAGAGGAAAAATAATCAAATGTTGGAACCAAGGCATTCTGTGAGTGATTGCAACACTTCAGAAAAAAGATCATAATTAAAACATCAAAGGCTTATTCAACAACCCTTCCTTACAAGCCTTGCTGTGTTTTTTCCTGACCCTGGTGACTCCCCACCTTTGGTGTCCCATGTTTCCCTTTTCTGTGGGATGTTATAACTGGTTTTGTTCCACTCTACAAATTCTGCTTTCCAGCACATGGAGTGTTAGTTAACTCTTAACCCTTGGGAGATAAAAAGAGTATGTTTTTTAAATAAGGGAAGCAGTAATTTCTCTAGTCTTATCTTGTTTGATATGAAAGGAAACAGCACTCTTTAGATGAGAAAGTTCATGTGAGGAAAAGCACTGCTGAAAATAGTCAAACTTGAGAAAAAAAAATTACATCTTTTAAAAAGAAAAGAGAAATTAGTTAAAGCACCTCAGTTCTTAAGCCTTTTTTAAAATTATTTTTAAATTTTTCCTGGTAAAACCAATAGAAAAGGTGATGCTTTTCAAAGAGAATAGCACCTTTGACTTCAGGCTCTGATGCTGGGTTTCAGCTTTAAAGTTTTAAGCTTGAAGGTGCAAATAATTCCTGATTCTGCTTCATTGATTCACCTTATTTAATTGTAATTTATTTTTTTAAAGGTAATATGTTAGCAGCCAATTTGCTTACAAAAGAATCATGGCACACCTACAAAAATTGGCTGTATTACAGAGTTTAAAAACTTACCTACTTAAAAAGCCACCCCACACAACTCCCTGTCATCATAGCATTATTCTGCCTCACCTACCAGATGACCACCTTACCTAATGAAAGGATTTCACTCATTTTTCCTACAAAACCAGGCAGTATTTTTCTACACTTTCTTGTTTAAACATGAGAAGTTTTAAGAAACTTACACTGTGTTTTTCTGCAAGGGAGTTAAAATGAGAACTGTTCTGGTTGTACAAACCTAACTCTAGTGCAGACCCTTTTCCAGCAGTAAAACTGTGTTTATAACAGTATGATTTATTCATATTCAGGAAAGGAAAATGCTAAACCAGTATAGGGAACATTAATCATAAATTTATCACCACCAGAAACTATGGTATGTTAAAAAGAGTCAGAACACTTTTGGTACAGTTATGCCTTTTTGATGTGCAAGTGCAGACTGAAGCTACACCAAGCCTATAAACTTAAACTTATCTTTTCCCAGTGTCAAGACTTGAGTTTATACCTAAAAACGTTTACTTTATAGACACTAAAATTGTATTTCATATATGCAAACACAGTAGTTGAAGCAAAATGAATCTGATCTTTAAATTATCTTTTGTATTCTCATCTGTAAACACAACACTTTCCCGTAATTTTTCATATGACTTTTTTCTTTGAAAGGGCAGAAGAAGAATAAAAATATTAATTTTCAGTAAGTGCCTGCCTGCACTCCATATACACAATCATGCTTTTTCTTTAAAAGATTTTTATGATTCACTCCCCAAATATGGCCAGACTTCATTTTATGATGTAAGTTTTCTCATGTCGTTTGAATGTTTGATGAACGATTCTTGGAAAGGCCCCCAGTATGACTGCAGGCAACATAAATATTTGATCTGCTTTTTCATCTGTTTTTTTTTCTTTTTTTTAAACCACATTCCATTTGTGATTTGGGGGTTGAGGGGAGGAAGAACTTTCCATGTGACAACGGTATTTATTAGCACTTTTGTCCTTTTTTTACCTTGCTTTCTCTTTCCTATTCATAACCAAAAATTCAGACACAATTATTAGGGTTTGGGTTGTGAGGGTTAAAGGGAGGCAGATGTAGAAGAATTAAGCAATATGCTTAACAGGTAGAAAATCCATAGTTCATCCAGGATTATTAATCATGCAGCTATTATGTTTGTAAGCCAAGAAAAATAAATTCACTGTGCTGTAGCCTGCTTAGTGTCCAGAGGACTGAACTGAAAAAATGTCATGCTGAAATTCCATTAACTGGAGTTAAATCTGTGGCAAGTTTGCCAAAACGTGGTCAATATTTCATTATTTCTTCCAGAATTCCATTGACATCAGCTTGTATATTTGCTCCAGCTTACGAATGAGGAAGCAGAGTTATGGAGATGGTGAGAGCATGTGCCAAGTCACGAGTGCCTCTGCATCAGTGCGGGGCAGAGACATCCAAAGTAGTTTGGGGACAAGCTCACCTGCCCACTAGCAGTGACAGAACCACACTGACCCACTGTTGGATGGCCAGCAGCACCTTAGCAACTTTATCCAGAGTAGGCCAGCATAGAACCAGAACCTCAGCACAGAACCACCTTGTGTGGAGGGAGTAGTCTCAATGGCATATCTGTCCTTGAGCTCTGTGCCCTGGGACGTCCTCACACAGGCCACTCACCTGAAGTCCTCCTGACATTATCCTCAGGTTGTCATAGCACCTTTTCCTTTCCAGTTTGCAATTTCCTAATATGCTCTGTCTTCTTTTGCATAAATCAATTTATATTAAAGAAAAAAAACCCACACCAAACCTGTAGCAGTTAAACTGCTACCTCTCTGCTCTTTCCATGGAAAAAAGCACTTGTACATCACAAGGTGCTTGCCAGTTCCCAAACAGTCCTCGAAATGCTTACTCAGGTGTTTCTTTCACTGGTTTCCCCAGTTTTTGACACATAAAGCCACCCCAGAGTTGCCTTGAAGCAGTTCAGCCTCCACTATTTGTTTGTACCTGTTTTTTCATGCCATTATCTGTACCAAAGAATGATTTCAAACATATGGGACTAGCCTCTGCTACTTATCTTTCTCACCACTAATAGCTACTTTCGTAATTACAAGATGCAGAGTTAGGTGACCTGGGAATTCATGTTTGTGTTGCAATGGGATAAAAGTGCATTTAGATCATTACCACCAGATGTCCTGGCTCCTCATTCGCAGTAGGAAAAATAATAAGTTCATCAAGTCTGTGGCCTTCAATCCCATTTGTGTATGTGAGCTGCCCCCAAACTCCACCAGTGTAACACAGGCAGCACCCCTTGTGGGGTCAGGGACATCCATCATCTGTGCCTGTGGGCAGAAGCAGGCAGAGAATACACAGGAGAGGGAACTTGGCTTGGCTGTTTAACATGCTGGCCAGCCTTCGTGATGTGAAGTACCAAGGCAGTGTATCCCGCCAGACACAGCCAAAACTGGGAGGAAGGTTACTGTTTTCAGAGCACCTCCATGGAGTAAGGTAAGATATTCACTCTCATAGAGAGGTCCTCTATCCTCCTGCTCTGCTGTGTAATTCTTCAGGATCATAGTTTCATGATCCACCCATTTACTCACAAATCAGTGTTTTAAAAAACATACATAAAGAACTGGATAGTCTATGGAAGGAAACTTCTAATTCAGTTACTTCAATTGTTTTTCTTGATTGATTAATCCAGCTACCTCAGCTTTTAAAATCTTTCTAGATTTTGCCTGCTGTTCATAGTCAAGGCCCCTTTCAGACAGTCTTACAAGCACTGGTCCTGCTTGCACTGCAGGTGATAGCAGGATCACAGGTTACAGAGGCAGTGGGGTCCGTGCTCTGGAAGTCAATGCACCATTCGTATAAGCTGCAGGATCAGAATAAGAACTACTGGGCCCAGCCCGTCC
Organism: Neopelma chrysocephalum; assembly: GCF_003984885.1. Lineage (NCBI taxonomy): Eukaryota > Metazoa > Chordata > Aves > Passeriformes > Pipridae > Neopelma > Neopelma chrysocephalum. The sequence continues at coordinate 6,365,039 of NW_020897809.1, forward strand.
TGAGATACTGTTTCTAAATGCCTTACAATGGGTTAATACATTATTTATAGAGGATATAAAGCATGTTTAGACTGTATGCATGACAGGCAGTTATGAACAACAATAGAAGATGTCATACATGGCTACAAGCCATGTTTCTAAACAACCTATTGACCTCCTCAGCAATTAATTAAAATGCATTAAAATATCTATTAATCATTCATTAACCCTTTATAAACTATAAATGAGATGTAGCAAGAAGCAGGGCTGAATTGCTAATACCATGCTGCCAGAGAGTGGGTCAAATTTAGATGTGGAACGAGCAGGTGCTGCTCCCCAGCAATTCCCCTGACCTGATTTGGCCTCATTTATGGCAGCACATCTCCAGCTAATGAGCGGGGTAGATGGGCAGCCCTCCCTGGGCAGGCAGCCCGGTGCAGAGGTCTCTCCCAGTCCCAGCAGCTCACGCTGGTGCTGGGGGAGAATGCGGTGAAAGGTCAAGAGGCATTTTTTGGGGGTGGTCTCGGCACTGGGGCTGGAGAGCTGTGGCAATGCCTGCGGCACAGCGGCCGGCCAGGAGCACGTTTCTGTGCTGAGCAGAACACAGGGGCCCTGAACCCCTTCCACTGGTGGGAATATTTATTCAAATGGTAACAACTGTGGGTAGGAGAGCTTTAATTATTCATCAGTGCCCAGTAAATTTTAACAGAGGGAAACGAACAGTGCTGCAGATAGGCAGCCCGGGGTTTGCACCTCTGCTTTATTTAGCTGGGAACATGGGAAGGTGCTGGAGAAACAGGTTTTGTTCCAATCTCTCAACCCCCAAACTTCACAAGTGCAGTATTTACTGTGCCAGACTCCTTAATATGTCTATATTTAATTTGATTCCAGTAATGTTCCATAACCACTATAATAAAAAACAAGCACTAGAACGATTCTCCATCTAAATCACATAATGGAGGAGACTAAGGGGATCAGCTTTTATAGGAGATTAGTCAAAATAAATAACTATTAAGCTAGTCCACTGTCAGGAGTGCATGGGGTGGAGATGCAAACTCATTAGCTCAGCTGGAACACAGTAATTACTACACAGTTCTGCACTGCTGCAAGCAGAGCTGCTTCTATTCCAATGCATGGATTGCAGTTTATGTAAATGAGGCAGAAAAGGCTAGAAAATTAATCCGGGGTAACTATTAATTTGCATCTTCCTCTTCCTTTTTTTTTTTTTAAGAATCAGAATTACATAGTTTGTAGGACCCAGTATCACTATCATCTATCTTGGCTAACAGTTGCAAACACAAAATTGAGATTCTTGCATAGATAATTTTTACCTTTACCCTTCCTCTGACTGTAACAACACTTAAATGAAAAATTAATTTCTACTTGATATCAGTAAGTAAATAACAAAATGGAGTTGAGCAGCTCTTGTCCTATGGCTTGTTGCTTGGGAGAAGAGACCAAAGCCCACCTGTCTACAACCTCCTTTCAGGTAATTATAGAGAGTCATAAGGTCCCTCCCGAGCCTCCTTTGCTCCAGGCTATGCAGCCCCAGTTCCCTCAATCACTCCTCATCAGATTTGTGCTCCAGCCCCTTCCCCAGCTCCATTGCCCTTCTCTGGGCAATGTGTGTCTTGTTGTGAGGGGCCCAAAACTGAACACAGAATTCAAGGTGCTGCCTCACCAGTGCCAAGTGCAGGGGGGCAGTCACTGTCCTGGTCGTACTGGCCATGCTATAGCTGATACAAACCAGGATGCATCAAATTAAATTAAAAAAATCCAAATCTGGATTTCAATTTCTTACTTCAAATCTGTGAGACAGGCAGTTGTACCGACCTCCATAATCTGAAACTAAAGCTACAACCCTGAGACACAGGCTATGAGATCTGTATTTGTGCAGCAACAACAGAAAGTCAACAAACATCTGCCTCAGCAAGTGACAGTGACAGCAGATGACATGGTCCCAGCAAACAGGCACACACTCTTGCCTTCATTATTTTCACCAGAAAAAAAAAGATTTATAATGCTCAGAAGCAGTCCAAAAGAAAGGCAACCCAATATGGCAGGCATTTTATAAGGGTGCAATCCTGCATACCTGAAGAGCTGCTCCCCCCTCCTTCAGGGAGCCACACTAATGAGGCTCCTTCTGCCAGGCACAGGGTAATGTCAGTAGCTGTCAGAATGTGCAGGTGACAGGTTTTAGCTCGATGCAAAGGAAATCAAACATGTCAACAAAAACACTGTACAGTCAGACTGCAAAGGCTGGGTTGAAATCCATAGTTACAGCAGGAAATGTGGCAGTGTATTTTAGCAGTTAGTGGAAAGCTGCTGGCCGTTTGCACGCTGAGCCCTGCTGTGTGCTCATACTAGGGATAATGTTTCCACTCTGTACAGCACTATAAACTAATGGACAAAATCAGCCATTTAAAACATGTCTGATTATCCTGATGAATGCTACAACATTGCTGAAAAATGACAACATTCACAACACAAGGCTACATGAGCTGGAGCTGAGACAAGCAGATTAATGGTTCCTGTTTGACACAGCAGTTTTAGTAGAAAATGAGCTAATTTGTATAAACTACTGGCTAACAGATGAAGTTTTGCAAGTCTTGCTAAGGAGAAAAATTCAGAACAAGAATTGCTCTTTTTGGGTAGTTATAATGACTGTAAGAGCATACAACATTCATCAGCTAGTGATACAACACAGAGGTCTTAGAGGTGTTTGTACCATCAAAGCATAGACACCTACATCCTCACGTGTTCGGCTTAGGTAAGCCAGGTTAGAACCCCTTTTACTCTGATCAAAACACAAAGCTTTAAGAGACAGGAGAGCTCCTCAGGGTTCTGAATTGCCTTCTGGTCTTTCAGAGCAGATGTAAAGCACCAAGGACCTGAATCTCTCTCTGAAGCGTGTGTTCTTCTCCATCTGCTGCAGGAAGCCTGGGGTCACTAAGGTCTTAGTGTAGGCACTGCAGAGAAGTGTCTAAGCTTCAGCTGAATCAAACTCCTTTCCTTTTTCATGGGCAGGCTTTGAGCAAACTTCTAACTTGAGGAAGCCTTACAAGCTTTACCAACACGCCTCAATATTGAACAACAGTTCAGAGGAAGCTTGAACACACTTTGGAGCTCACTCATCTTTTAGAAAGACTGCTATTGCTACTTTCAGCTGGTCAAGCTGACTTTCCTCTTGAGTAGCTGCAGGTTTTCTTCCTCTGCTCACAGGGGGGCTGTTCAGGCTGTACCACTTGTCCTCCCTTCAAGCAGACAAAGATTTGTGAGAGGCAATATATACAGAATGGGAATCCTGCCATCACAAGAATTCAGTTGTCACATGAGACTCAGAAAAGATGGTAGCTCAGCAGTATTCACCTTATCATCCAAATTTAAGGCCCTTTGAGCAGTTGACAGCTGCTTTTCAGCTTTGTGTACAGCATCTCTGGACTCTAATAATCCACTGGGCCTGGACTTGGCTGCTCTTGGGAGCCAATCAGGCGAGCAAGGGGTGTTGCCAGGCCCAGTTGAGGGTAATTTAAATAGCTCCTGGGAGCGCTGCGAACGGGAGTGGGCAGGCAGGGGAGTAGCACGGCAGTTTGCAGGGCAGTTGGCACGGCAGTTTGCCTGGCAGTTCGTGCAGGCACGGCGAGCAGGAAGGGCACGGCCATTCTGCCAGCTCTTGCTGGTGGATTTGTGATAGGTGTGCGTGGGGGTTTCATGGTTTTTTGTTTGGCTGGTTTGGTTTTTTGGTGTTTTGTTTTTCGGGTTTTGTTTTCCCCCTCCCAACTCGACTAGATCCAGCAACGGTTTACAAAGGATCAAAAGCCATTGCTGCAGCTGCTGCCAGCAGGAGTGTGCTGACCCAGGCAGAACCCCCCAGGAAGGACACATCTGTCCAGGTCACCAGCTGCAGGGAGTGTCCAAGCCTGGCATTAGCACCAGAGGACAGTGCAAAAGACACCCGCGTAAGGTGCGATCAAGGTGAATGATCTGCTCTGCTCAGTGGCAGAGCCTAAGGAAGAAGTGGAAAGGCTGAGGAGTATTAGGGAGAGTAAAAGGGCACAGTCTTAAGCTGTGCCAGGAGAGGTTTAGGTTAGACATTAGGAAGATGCTCTTTACAGAGAGAGTGATTGGGCGTTGGAATGGGCTGCCCTGGAGGTACTTGAGAAGAGACTGGATGTGGCACTCAGTGCCATGGTCTAGTAGACAAGATGATGTTAGGTGAAAGGTTGGACTTGATCTCAGAGGTCTTTTCAACCTAGTTGATTCTGCTATTTAGGTCTAATAATAATAATAATGGCCAGTCTTCGCGAACGAAGATTTGGGGAAAGGTCTTTTCACCTTTCCAGCCTGTGCAATGGATTTTTTAGGTGAGAGACAGCCTGCGCTGAACTGAGCCCACCCTTTAATCCTAAGGTTCATCTGCCGGGGCCAAGCAAGCTTGGACAATGGCAGTGAGGTCCTCAGGACGTAGGTTTGTTTAGAGTGACCTTCTCATAGATGGATGGCCTCACAGGGCTAACGGGCTCCATCTGCCCGGGGGACTTGGTGGGATTCGAACCTGGGTCGCAGAGGTGAGAGTCCTGCATGCTAACCACTAGGCCACCAGGGGTCCCCTATTTAGGTCTACAGACATGCAGAAAGGCATATAGAGCATGACACATGCCAGTAAAATTAAGATGCAACAATGTCTTTAGCAGGCTAACTTTCACACTGCTGGATCAAGAGTGGGTTTAAGCAAACGCAAAGGCAACTTGAGGCTGAAGAGTTTGGAATAGATCTGTAGTATACAAGGGGTTGGTTTCAGCCCCTTAGGCTAAGACTTTCCACTGCAACAATGATTTTGGCTTATTTGCTCTTGTTTGGTTTGTTTGTTTTTGTTTGTTTTTTTTTTCTCTGAAGCACTTTTTCTTGAATGTTCCCAGCAGCCCTTTAGCGTTCAGCAGGCAGAAAACCCAAAGACTACAGCTGTGCTTTCAGCTTGTTCCAAGAACTCCACTTGGTTGAAGCTGAATTACAATGTTTTGTAAAACTGGAATATCCTCTCTTGGTTGTATCCCTCATAAAAACCAAAGTGACATGCCAAGAAGCCCAAAAGACTAAAACCAAACAAGCACATTCTAAAATAACCCTGTCTGCTACTAAAGCAGTAGCAGCACATGCTGTTCTGTACCTTGAAGCTGCTGAGCAGCTGTAATTGTGAAAGTGCAGAGTCAAGCCACCCTTTCCAAGCTCCCATATGACAGTAACAACCACCTCTCACTCCACCCTTCATCCCCAAAGAGCACATCAGACAAGAGCCCTTTCCAGCACACAAAGCAGATGGGGTCAGGAAGAGAGGCCAGCTAGGTAACCTCTTCGGGTTCAACATATGGCCTACACTCATCTTTTTCTTCGTGATGGTAGCTAGAAGCTGCTACTGTTGTCAAGATTTAGAAAGCCCTTTTCCTTTAATAACTTGAAAGTCACATTAAGAAACCTGTCTTTAAGGTACAGGTTCCTCTCAACTCCTCAAATATGTGGTTATACCTGATTTACAGTTGACAGTGAGAATCTTATTTTGGCTCCCCTGTTAATAGGCACCATAACATCTAACAACAAATCATATGCTACAGGTATACAGAACGCACACAAAGGAGGTCAGAATTCAGGTTGCATTTTCTAGCTTTGACTTCTTGTTTTTCAATCTAAATAACAGTATTAGTGCAGGAGAGTTCTATACATAATTATATAGATTGTAATAGTAGAGTGAGGAATCAGGACCCCATTGAGCTGGCATTAGTCAAACATACAAAAGATGGCCTTCCTGAAATCCACAGGAGGACTTTCAAACTCTCCCAGAACAACCACTCTTTATACATGACTCAGTGACAGAACATGGTGGTATTGTACAGAAAGTGTTTTTATGGCTCTGACGCTTCCCCAGTCAGAAAAATCTCATATTAATCTCTTAGTCATCTTGAACAAAATTGCTTAATTTCTCAATGATAATGATCATAGAGTCATAGAATTGTTTAGGGTGGAAAAGATCTTTAAGATCATCCAGTCCAACCATTAAGCCGGTGCTGCCAAGCCCACCACTAAACCATGTGCCTAAGCTCCACATCCACACATCTTTCATATCCCCCCCAGGGATGGTGACTCAACCACTTTCCTTTATCAGCCTTTTGAGATTTGTACCCACTAACTTTAGGTTTTTTCATAATATTGCTGAGAAAAAGACAACTATGGTGGCGCTATGGAAACACAGTGATGTGTCATAACCATAATTGCTCTGAAGTCACAAAACTTCTATCAGAGATGACAGGAGAACAAGCCTGTTAGAGGCTGCCAAACAATTGTTTTCAGGAAGCAGCTTCCTCAACAGTAGCCAGTAAAGGGGTTAGAAAGCAAGATGTGAACTATCTGATGAAAATCACCATTCTAAAATAACAGTGGCTTTATGTTTAGAGGTTATACAAGTCAATGCAACTGGAATCAGTGCAATAGGAAGACATGTCACCCAGTGATACCACGTAGCCATTCCTGGGCAAGAGTGAGCCTGACATGACATTTATTAGCAGTGGATAATGCATCTGTGCTATTCCTTTCTCCTAGAAAGAAATTAGGGTAGCAGCTCTATGTAGTAGAGGAGTTTAAGTGTGCTTGTTTTGTGACTCTTTGCATTTATAATGAAAAAAATAATGGTTATAAGCATTGGAGATTTAGAAAGAGCTGAGCACAGTTGGAAGGAAGAAGAAAAAAGAAGAAAGGTGTCCATGAGGCTAGGCTTATTTAAAATCACCAGATCTGGAACTTTAGTCTGTTTGCATCTCAATTCCCTACGCAGAGTACTCGTTAAATACACAATCTTTTCCAACAGCAATAACAAAAAGCATGTAAGTAAATAGGCAGAGATAGAGTGGCAAAGGACAGATAGACAGGACCGTAACGTTCAACAAATATGCCCAAGTTCTTTAATGTCCATAAAACACTAAGCTCCTGATCTGTAGCTCTGGATATAAATCCAGAATAATTCTACTGAGGTTTTAGATTTGGAGAGGTTTAGTGCATATTGGAAACATCCTTAAATGTTTATGTTTTGTTAAGGAAAATAGCAAAGGTTAAACAGAACACAATTCATATTGACATTAGGGATTGGCAGTCCAAAGGGCAGAATCATGTCTGTGATTCCAGGGCATGCCTGTGCCGCCTGATAGGGTTTATCACTCATCAGCTCAGTCTGTGTCCTGTGAAAGTGATTTTAACTACACAAGGAATATCGGACTCATTTTAGTACCTGCTCCATGAAATCCTCCACAGAGGTACAGCTTCCCTTCCACACAACCTGCACTGGTAGAGTTTGTTCGTAAGGAGAGAAGGGGAGAAGGCATAGGAGGTCCATCTCTCCAAAAGTCTCCGTCAGGGTTATAAATCTCCACTGCGTCAAGACATTTCCGAGTCTGTCCTCTGTCATAACCAAGGCACCCAATTCCTCCTGCAAAAGATATGTAGGTCAAATGTAGTCCCATACATAGCTGGCTGCATTTTCTGTTTACATGTTCTCATCTCCCTCTCTTTTCCTTTTGCAGCTCCAGAAGTTTGTGAGGAAGTAAACTCAAAGCAGAAGCTACCGCGTATTATCTACAGACACCGAAGCAAGATCCTTTCTGAAGTCTTGCATCCAAATAAGGACAAGCAGCATGTCTTCAAAACACAAAGGTATTTTGGTTTTTTTTCCCCATATAGTAGAAATTGTCATAATTACTTGTTCTGTTTGCTGGACAAATTATAATGGATCAAAAACTATTTTTCAAGTACCTTCAGTGGATTTGACCCTCACACATGTTAACCAACAATCATTTCCACTTGTCGGTTAGTTTTCTTCAATAAAAGAAAAATGTTACACCTATTTCTTACGACAAATCAACTTCCAGAAACAAACCCATCCTATACACCAGAACACCAACCAGGTTATTTGCAACAATATTACTGTTGAAGGGTTAATTAGGGTGCTTGAAGGCAGTGTGCAGGATTAAAACAGATCCCAGTTTTCTTTGGCTGGGACATACGGCAACAGGCTGCAGATATACCTGAGATATCAGTGCGTGCTGGAAACACTAAAAATCAGTGTAAACACTGCCTTCCCAAATCCCTTCAAGCAATCAAATCCAGATTTTGAATTCACAGCCTTTGGTTCTCCAGAATTATTATGCTGACGTACCCACACAGGTTTTCCATCTGTGCCAATGGACACAATACCCATAATGAGCACTGATGGCGTGCTGAAGAGGTTCTTTTGTGCATGTGTGTGTATGTGACCACTTTTAAATATAAAATGACTGCAATATGCAAGCAATTTCCACATGAAGGCTGGCATCCCAGATACACGTGTAGGACTGCTCGGTTGTGGAAATCCAAAGTGCATTGTGTGGCATGTAATTATGCCCTTGCATATGCAAAAGGAAATGACTGCAAGTGCAACCTATGCAAGGTTGGTGCAGCTGTTTTTAAAATATATTGCCCCTAGAATGCTGTTAAGCTGGTCTGTCAGAGAAAACAGCCCCCAGTGGAGCTCCAAGTTTTACTTGCATATGGTTTTCCCTCTACATCTTAAAACTGTGTTATTTTTTATAACCTTTTTGCATTCTCCAAAGGTGTTTGCAAGAAGGAACTACATATAAATGGAGACCACAATGCTCCAAGCATTGTATTTCTGATCTGTATTTTGGAGTCAGGTAAAGATAAAATCAGTTAACCCTCAATTGGAGCAGCAAAAGTAGAACCAAATCAAGTGTTCTTTATCATCAGCAGGAAGTTTTCCTCTGGCTGAAGTTAGCAATATCTGATTTTGTTCAATATTCGAATTTGGAAACCTTAACTGAGTTGGGTTTTGAGTTCCTTTTCCATGCACATAAAATCTTTACTTGCCTCAATACCCACCAGCAAGGTCCTAGCAGTTTGGTACCCCTTAGTGTTTGCTTGAACTAGGCTGGCATCCATATGCATTTGGTATTAGCTTAACACCCTCAACTAAGCAGTATTTGCTCTGATGGGCTCCTCCTCTGAGGCTTGATTCACCTAAGAGACCTGAGGTAGGGATTAATTGTGGTCCTGGAATTTTGCTAATCATTTCCATGCCAAAAAGGGAAGCATCACCCCACTGAGCCTTTCTCATGATGGAGTCTCACTGAGCTGTTCCTTGGGGCTATTTAAAAACAAAAATAATTTTCAGACTTCAGATATTTACTTATTGTGTTGTTCTCTATGACAAAAGCATTATCCTCTTCTATGTAGTATTTTCCACTACTCCTTAATGACTTATAAGAGAGGTGCCACTCTTAGGACAGGACACTATTTCCCTAAATTTATCAAGGAAACTTTTAAGAGCTAATAAAAATGTTTAACTGATAAGTATTTAATTGATTGCTTATCTCACAGGCTTTCTGATTCTACAGCATCCATTGGTATAATCACAGAGTACAGAATGCAAGACAATTTGCTACCAGGGCATGTACAGTCTACAGAGTGCAGTGTAATGCAGAGAGAGATTCTCAAGGCAGTTTTAACCGGGAACTAATAGCATTAAAGCTCCCCCAGGCTAATTTGACCCCTTCAAAAGACAGCTTTGTGGTGCCAAAACTGGATTGCTGCTGGTTATCAAGTTGGGTTTTTTAAAATTAGCCCAGGTGTTACTGTACCCCACTGAAGAATATGCACTCACCCACAAGAAAAGTCTTCATTTGAAAAATGAAAGAGCTTCTTGTTCAATCAGAGGAATGAATGGCACCAGTTAGGGAATGCATGCGGCGTGTCAAAAAACAATAGCTCTGCTGATTGCCTCAATATTTCAGCAGGGAGGGGAAGGTGAACAAAATGGCCCAGAACTCTTCTAGGAGGATAATAGCTGCTTATTTCTTCATGTATTTTTATTGTAATTTTCTAAATAGAGTAACTATAGGGCAAGGTAACTTCAGAAAGAACACAAATAATCAGGTACAAAACTGATACAGCAGTCAGTGGCTTTTTGCAAAAAAAAAATCCCAACCATTACCTGTAAATGAAGACATTCAGCTGCCAGTTCAGGGGAGCCATCAGCAAACATTTTTCATATATAACTATTAGGAAAGTAATTTTCCAGGACCTATTAAAGCATCTTTTAAAAAATTTCAGAGCTACCATATTCTCAAGCACTTATGAAACATTCATTGGATAGTTTAAGCAACTTATATTTAACCTCCTTTAATCCTGTCATTATCAGAGACAGTCCTGAATATAGGAAATATCTCCCTTTTATGTAAACCCTGCAGTGATTTCAGCTAAATCAAATTTTATATTCAATTTACAAGGGCAAAGCTAAGTTCTCAGCAAAAAAAAAAAAAGAAAGAAGGAAAAATCAGAGCAGAATAAAGTTTAATTTTCAAGCTTAGAAAAAGAACATTCTGAAAAACAAGAAATCAAGAACTTCAACCTCCTCTCCTAAAGCAATTCTAACATTAAAATACTGTTCACAAGGAATCTGAGGATATTAGGCTCTATGAGCCCTGTTTTGCTCTGTTCCCAGATGCACTAGCTGAGAAATGCTCCTCTGTGACAATATAGTTTTTCCTCTATGGAGACTGATGTCTCGGGACTCTTCCCAAAGAAATTAATACACAAATCAGAAAAAAAAAAATCTCAAATTTAAATTAATTCACATCGACAACCAACTGGAGGGATATCACTTTTACCAGGCGATTCATCATGTACAATGTAGAATTTAATTTGGCAGAAAAAAAAAGCTTTCTGTGTCAGACAACTCAGGCCACTTTCTGATCCATCACTGAAGACTGCAGATAACCCTATCCCACAGGCTTCTTCATTTAGATTTAGGAAACCATTAAGAGGGCAAGTGGAGACACAGGGAATTACAGTTAAGACCACTAAGATTGTCTTTATCTCATATTCTCTGGGTAAAGCAGCAGAACAACTGAGCTCATACTCCTACAGGAACCTCTACATGAAATGGGGATAAGCTTTAGGAAGCTAAGGCAGGGTGCAGAAAGAGGACAGAGGTACTTAGGTCATTTGGGGGAGATTCTTGTACCAAATGACCCGTCAACAGTGCATGGTGTACTTGCAATTGTACCTTAAACCACCCAGAGCTATAGATGGGGTCATTAAAACACACCTGCTGTGGTCACAGCCTCCTGGGAGCCCCAGCAGGTGTGCCAAGGGCAGCAATGGCTATTTCCATGCCCATGGTCTGGAATTTTTGCTGGGGAGGGTCCTTCATTAACCCACACTCACAAACAGAGCAGGTGAATTCAACTCCACCTGGCTTAGCTCCCTGCATAAAGCCCAATTACTTGTCTTTTGTGCAGGGGAGATGGATTTCTCGCTTGGAGTTTGGAACATTTTTGTCATTTTCACATTGATCACACAAGAGTATTTAATCACAGAGCTCAGACTTCTCCTCTCGTCCCTTCCAAATGCACCCTTTCAACACTTTAGTCTTTTTACATTATGCATTTTCCCTAGGAGATATTTCAGGTGCCACCGAAGGACTAAAAAAGCCAGTGAAGCCACCTTTGTGTTCCCAAATCCATTAATGCTTGAGAGCTTTCTACATCACGCTTGGATGAATCTGCAATCAAACATACTTTCAAGGGCACTCTGTAAGCAGTGTTTCTAATGGACTTTAAATTTAACATGAAGCTCCATTAGTAAAATAAATATATAAATAAAATACATGATCTTTATTAAGAAATCAGGATTGAGAAGACAAGTCTTTGATGCAGGAAGGCAAGGCGGGGTAGGTGATGTGATTAGTATGTCTTCAGAATCTCAATGAGGCACAGCTCTGTGCTGTGCTCTGCCCACACACTGCTCGTAGCTGGCTGAAGGCAAAGCACACAGCTTTGGCTCAGGTCAGCTGCCTCCCTGGCCCCACGCTCATCTGAGAAGACCAAATGCAATTTGAACCACATCAGCTCTAATAACAGCACACCCTTCCAGCACTTAAGGGGAAATGTCTATAAAGGATGGTGAAGTGGTAAAGAGTCACTGGTAATGATTAGTTCAGCAGGTGCAAAGGCAATATTTCTATAGGAGTGAGCCTGACATACAGTTGAGTTACAACTTATAGGGAACATTCCTACCTACGTGCACCCAGTGACTTCACCCATGTCACTGATACTTGTAAAAGCAGGCACTGGCACAGAGCAATTGCACTTCTAAGGTGCATCCACACCAAACTCTTTTGCAATTAAATTTCCCAGGCAGCTGGGTTCAACAAGGATAATTTTCTTTCCTACAGGAAAACCACACAGCTCCGAGCCCAGATTGCTCTTTGCATAGACAGAGTGGCTGACCAAAACCACCACAAAGGTGGTTTGGGGTCCAGATAGAACTGAAAAGAGGTCTCCATTGAGACTTGGCAGCAGATTTCATACCACTTTATTTGGTTCCCCCACTAACAGACACCCGAAGTTAGACATGAAGTACATTCTCTCAGCCAGGGCAGTATATCAGGGAACAACTAGAGCAAAGCTGTTTTCAAAAGGAAGGTGACCCAGGTAACAAGCTCACCATCAGGGCACAGCTCCACAGAACCAGGGACAGGCAGTTGCAGAAGGTCCCACCAGCAGCTGTCAGGCAGAGACAAGGTTACAAGGAAGGACCAACTTCCCAGGCCTGTGTTTAAATGGTGCTCCTGGACCTATGGGCAGAGGGTGTGGGTGGAGGCCCCAGGTGATGCTGATCAAGATGATCAAGACTTATTAGTGCCCTCAGGGCACTGACATTGTTATTCTTTATCATATAGTCAAGTCCTCAGATCATAATACCAAGCAGTGTGTGTTCTTACTACTGCTTCTGAATTTTTATCAAAGGAACCTGGGGAATGGGTAAAAAAAACAAACCAAAAAGGAGTAATTCTCCAACAAGCAAATGAAATCCAACTTTGCCTCCTGTAAAATAATTCACTATTAAATCGATCTCTGGAATGCACAATGGATTTAATAGTGCTAATCTCTTAGGTAACGTTTCCCTTCATTAACAGCACTCAAGCTGAGTCTCAGCAGTTACGTTCCTCTCTCTCTCTCTGCAAAGCGGGGCTGCATAGCTGGTTTCTCAGAGAAATGAGGGAGCCATAAAGCCCTGGCAGGCACATCCAAAGATGAAACCGAGAAGCACTGTCATTCTTTACTAACCCAGAGCACAGCAGATGAGGTAATGCAGCTTGTAGAAGATGTGAGGGCAAAAGATTGATTAGAAGCGGGGCTGAAAAAACCCCCAATGATTGTCTTCCTGAACATGGTCAGTGTTTCGGATCCAGCTCCATTTCTCATGAATTGCCTTTTTCTGATTTCTTTTGATAATTCCAAAGTGTGTAGAGAGCATTTCTGATCTAATCTATCAGACCTATTTTTGCCTGTTTTTGTTCCTCCCAGCACACTAAGGAAGCTGTTGCACAGGTATAACAGAGCAGAATCAGGCCCATAAGCTGCTACTTGTCACAAGTCCAAAGCATATTTATAAATAGACAGGTTTATTTTAGAAGAAGTTGTTATTCAAATGCACAGTTAATACTCAAGCATGAAAGCTAAAATGTCTCCTTCCAGCCCCTCCCACACACACTTTCTTTTCCAGAGGGACCCCAAAGTACATATTCAAATAAACATTTTATGATTGAGACATTCAGTATTTAATTGAACTTCATTTGACTGCTTAAAATTTTTAAAAGAAGCTCACAGCAAGAACTCGGGGAGAAAAAAACCAAGTTGTAAGAGGTGGGATGCTGGGCTGAGGAGGATAACTGAAAATTCTTTGGTTTCTAAATCTTCCCTAATAGGATTTTTCATTTAAATCCTTCTATACATTCTTATTTATAAGGTAGAAATTATATAATGATAAAAGCAACATATGGTTAAGGATGTCATGGTGATACAACATCTTTTACCAGTGACCTGTATTTCAGAGACAGTAGTTCTACTGAGTGTGTTTTAACATGAAGTAATGAATATGGCATTCAGATGGATTCATTTGGATAAATTTTCCTAATTTGTATGTTGGCTGTGATAAGTTTTCAGAGACCTAGCTGGAAAGGACATTTTTTTAAGCGAGAGATTAAAATGCATGACCTTAAATAAAGCCCTCCCATCTGGTTTTCTTCCAGAAGTGTCTCAATTGCCTCTGTCATTAAGAACACAATACTGCTCTTTCTTGGGCTTTCCGACGAATATAGTTATGTTCCTGGGAAAATATGGAGAGAAAGAGCTGAGACCAGTCAAATGAGATGAATAGGAGAAAGGATTCTGAGCCTTAGGAAATGCTGTTCATTTACTTATGAGGATTATGTATGGTGTATAAATAGCATGAGATTCTCTAGGAACATTACACAACAAACAGACAATTACATTGCAGGACTGCTGATTAAGACACACGGTACAGGTTCCTGAACAATGCTATTACTCAGACCAAAAACTCTAATCTATCTCTCATTTTCCTTCCATCAATGTGACTCTGGAATAATTCCATTTAAGTCATTAGGGTTTTACATGCTGAAGCTGCAATTAGGCTGGGAAGAGGTTTTGGACAGTGACTACATACTCTCTGTTCTGTGCCAATAAGACTTTTCAGAAATTAACACTTCAAAGGCTAAGCATCAGATTCTGATCTGGGTTAGAATAAAATGAGCCTGACACAACACAGTTGACATTAGCAGACTACTTACTACAGATTTACACCTGCATGCATGATTGGACTTGTCTGTCAAAGAAACTGCTACTGCACCTTATTCAAAGCTAGTATTCCGTATCTTCTTTCTGCTTCATATTTATGATAGAAATTACTTTTCATACATCAGAGATATTAGAGAGGATCAACTTTCTCTGCAGTGATTTTTTGTTTCTGCTCTAGAGTCCTCAACGTGCTGACACCTGTATAAGTTATATAGAAAGACGGAGATCCTGCTGGAAAGAGCTGACACACATCACTTAATGACTTTGTTTTCAAGACTTGCTGGAAAAAAATCTCATCTCTCTGCAACACTACTTTATGTACCCAGCTAGAGATATCTGTTTCTTTATTTCATGTTTTTATTTCTGGGAAGCAGGGCTTGGTCCTGAAGACATACTGAAGATATCTTACTTTTTTCTGTTTCCTTTTAGCCTCTCTCCCTTTCCTTCCCCTGTCCCCAGCAGCCCCCAAGCAGATCTTCTCAGCTGGGTGCAGACTGCAGGAGGAACAAGTATGATATGAGAAGTGGGGGATGCTTGTGGGAATGCCATTCCATGCTTCTGAATGGCCCCTTCGCTGAGTGTTCCCTCACTGGGGATGTTAGAAGCTCAAGTTCTGTGCACACAGACTGCACCATGGGGAATCCCCATTTGGAGTGAGGAGGGGGATCAATAGCAGTGGTAGAGACTCCACAAAAGTCTCCCTCTCATCTGTAGCATAAAAGCTTAGTCATTATGCCTGAGTACAGACATCTCTGAGCCACTACATGAGAACAAACTCTCCTCTTCAGAATGTGTCTTTTTGCACAAATCACCCTTGACAGCGTCTTTCTAGACTCTCAGGGTGCTCAACACCCTTTTTGAAGCAGGGTGATGTCCAAGGGATCCATAGCTTTGAGGAGCCTGCTATGCTTTTACTGCCCTCATGACACTTGCTATTCTTTGCTCTGTCACTGTCAACCTCTGTTCTTTCCATTTCCGTTCTCTCCTGAATGTCATCTGCATGATCAAGTACCACATCAGCCAGATTAAGAACATTTTCACTGCCTTCCTTTCAATGTCATGAATCTCCCATTCACCTGGCCGGGGTTACCATCACAATTCTTTCCAAAGGAAAACTGGACCCCCCTGACAGCCCAGTAGCCTGACAACTCACAAGGTAACAAGAATTTGTCACCATGGATAAACTGTGGAATGTTGCTTTTCTGTGTGAGGTTCTAATTACAGTTGGTGAGTGTGAGTTTACAGCTGGATATGAGGCCATGTGTGATAGCAGCAGAGTGAGATGTCAATGTCATGACTGTATCACTGCTTCCAAACAGAGTTTGTTTGGAAATTGCTCCATCATTTTGAGAGGCCTTGGAAAATGCTTTAATGTCTTCCACAGAGTTTTCGGATCATGATGGTTAACATTTACCAACTACATTGTCTTCTTAATTTTAACAGATAAATTTCCATTTCCACCCATATACTTACAGATGGATTTAAACCAGAATATTCAAAGACAGAATTTGTTGACAAATCATTTTTGGCTCAGTGTCAGGCATGTTTTTCAATTAAAAATGTAGTTGTAATATTATTTGTTTTCCTAAGAAAACAAGTCTTATGCAGTTACCCTCACTACATGTGTGTTCTCTATCTGCACTTACATTAGTTTCTTTGCCTTTCATAGCTTTTGTGCCAGTTGCCCAGTTTCAACTAAATTTTGCAGATTAATGGATGTTGAAGTCCTCATGAGGTCTGTGAAAACAGGCAATCAGGAGTTTGCGAAAGCAGCCCAGACCTTGGTCAAAATATCTTCTCTGCAATTGATGTTCCTGCTACCTGATGGTAACTCATTCATGTCTCCACATGCTGCAGTTACACCTTGAGAGGATGGAGCATCAGAAGGGAGGCAGGTTCAGAAATGTAATAGTAAAAATAGCCCAATCTTTCTCAAAAATCTGCTCCTTGGAGCAGCATGTGAGCTTAGTTACCCTTGGTATAAATCACAAGCAAGTTTGTCCATTACAGTGAAATTACCTCAGATTTACACTGTCAAAACTGAGAACAAACACTGCCTTTATGAATGCTTAACTAGATTTAGTGGCAAGAGTGAAGGGTCCACTGCAGCAAACTGTTAATCTCAGCATTAAGTGTGTTGGTTCCCTTAGGAATAGGCTTGAATAAGGAGTGCCATGGGAAGGTATGTGAACCAACAAAGTGATGGAGACAGATCAAGAGCCTGTTACAGCCCATGTGCAGATTTGATTGTTAGCAAAGATTTTCTCAGACACACGCAAAAATTATTGGTATTGGCTAGCATGTAAGAAAGAATTCAAGTCAGTATTCAGCTCCCTGAATACAGCAACACTGCCAGCTATACATACAAAAACAAGGCTTTTTATTTTTTTAACATTAGCAAAATGCTTCTGCAGGTCTGTGAGACCATGAACTTGCCTCAATGCCATTTAAACAGGCACTTTTCAGATTTAATGCTGTGCTTTGTGTTTAATCTGCACATTTCATTACTGTAATTGTTCAGATATGCTTCTTGCTTTGTGCGATTTGAAAGAAGAAAATGGATGCAGTTTTCCCTATTAGCCACTCCTTTTCCTTGTCTCAGTGTCAGGCTTGCTGTGAAGAAGACTGTCAATTTGTTTTATCACATGCATCCCAAGGCGGCTCCTTTTTTTGCTCCCTGACTCTCTTGTGTCATCACAGTGTTCAAGGTCTTGATCTTGGAGCACTGTCTTACTGAGAACCATGAATGCAGCCTTTCTCTTCCCAACTATTCCAGCTGCTTCTTCAGCCCCATTAGAGCATCAATGTCAGTATAAATAATTATACATATTTAACCTTTTACAAAGGATGGAGTTTCCACATTTCTGAAGCACCTTTGAACCTGGGCAGCCAACACTCTTATTATTTAACAGCACACTGACATTCTCTATCACTAACCTTTGACAATAATGATATGATTTTCTGGTTGCAAAACTCTCTTTTCCATATGGGCTCCTTTCACCCTTCCCCCTGGTTGTGACTATGGGCCTCTCTCAAGCCACTTAAGAGAAAGAAGTTTCTCTAAAAGAAGACAGATGCAGCATTGAAGCCACTTTCTTCTTCTACTTTAAAGATGCTTTTCTTACATACAGCCCCTGCAAAACAGTTTCTGTATTACATGCAGGGAACAAGCTCTGCTTTATCCACATTATATAACAACCCAGACAAAAACAGAACACCCCGATGCAGGAGGTGTATTATGTTGATAAGACTGTATTTTTGTGTTCACTTTGATAAGCTTGTAAGCAGGAATAGTTTGAAGTAGAAGGGATTGAAATGTCCCAAGATACCGATGCGATTGGTGCCTTCTTCATGAGACCATGGGAGCATGGAAGGGTGTGAATCACTCACAGCCCACTTGTGGATTACTTGACTGTATGAGTTTTTCCCTCACTTCTCCAAGAACTTTCCAGTCACACATCTACCTATAATCCTTCTCTCTGTTACTTGGACACCTCTCTGACTCCTATTTCCCTTCTAAGATGCCCCTTTTAACTTTTTCCCAATATCTGCAATGCCTTTCTTCTATATCTGCCTTTCCCTGGCTTACATCTTCATTTTCTCTTCAGAAAAATCCCTTGCTTGCCACCTTCTGAGCTGTTTGCCAGTGTTCAGAAACAGGTGATGTTCTCTCTGTTAGCTTGTACATAGGCTGGGATGGGACCATGAATAATGGTCTTTGGGAAAAGGATCCTTTTATGGATTTACTGCAGAACTGAGGAACATGGGTGGGAATCATTTGGGACAAAAGATTTTAGGGTAGGAGATTATTGACCTTTTTCACACAAATCAAGACTTTTGGTCAAAATTCTGTTTTGAAACAAAAAAAATTGTAAAGATTCAGTCAAAAAATGACAAAATGAGAGATTTAAGTTTTCAAGGAATGCACTGCGTTGAGGTGGGTGGAGAAGAAAGATTCATTGAGTTTTACCAGGATATAGAAATAATGTTGTTTTTGACTTGGAGATCGAAATTTTCTTTATCCTTATGCCATTGTTTCATGGTGCTGGGTATGTTCCTTAGCTGTTCAGCGCTCACTTGTGAAATGGTCCTTACAAGGCTTCTCTACTCACCTTTTAAAATTCATTACTATTTGTAACACACACTGATACCCTAAAGAAAAGTAGCTTAAAAAGTGAAGTATCTTTGTTTCATTAATCCAGAACACTAAACATTCACTTAATTTAATCTACCTAAATCAAGGAAGGAAGAAATAATGAGGGGAACAGACAACTTTAGAAAAATACCACCCATTTAGTCCAGCGTACTTTGTCCTACAGTGCATAACAAAGGGTGAGATATTTCACTTCACAGAGGCAAACTGCTGGAAAGAAGAAAAAGTCATGGTACTATCTGTTAAAAATCTGTTTCCTCTTACCCAAGACATAAATCTCCCCGCTGACTACGGCTGTGCTGAAGCGGTACTTTGAGTACTTCATTGGAGCTCCTTCCGTCCATTTGTCTTGGCCTGGGTCGTACCGAAACGTTCTGTTACTTAATCGATCCGGCTCATCGTCAGGCAGATCCATCTGTATGAAATATGACAGCCATATAATAATACAACATTTGGAGCCCTCTGCACATGCCTGCATGCAATTAATCACAGCAGACAGCTCGGCAGATAAATAGCATAAACACATCAATTATAGCCGCAGGGGATTGTACTCCCCAGGGCTTAACAGCACCCGTGGCTTGTGGCTGGGAGTCCGCTGTAGAAGGCAAAGGAATAAGTGGGCATCTATATTCTGCAGCAATAAAGCTGAGGATTTGGGTAATAACAATTCATTCATGGTCCCAGCTCTGGAAGAACATACCCCTTTCACAAGGCTGCTGTACAGTCTTCATAATAATGAGGGAAAACCAGTCAATCTGTCTTTTTTTTTCTTGCTGAATGTTGAAATCCATTCCCACTGTTACTCAGACCATACCATGAGTCTCAGTGAGGTACTTTCCTGGCCTTTCTCAGGCCTATATAGACACATAACTTATTCTAATAAACACTTGCATGTTTATTTAGTCAGTCTAATCACAGTAATGTTGTTCAACTGCTGTAACTTTGATGGTTTTCATAATAAGCTCCTAACCCCCTGCAATATCTTTGCTGCCATAATACTCCTTTTATACTCACTCCTACTCCTCTTGTTCTCTCTAATCTTCTTCCCCCTTCTCTGCCTGTCTCATATGATGCAGGGAACTCAGATTATATTTTCTGGGTACAACACCCTTGAATGTAAGCTGTGGGATGTGGGGGGAGGATCCAGAAATATTTTGGGCTGAAAGTTTTCACATAGAGAGAGTGAGAAGGAGAGAACTACTTTGCTTGCTTGTGATGGTGTTATATGTGTTCCTGATTTTCTTCTTATTTTTCTTTCCTAAAAGACCTTTCCAACACTAATGCCATGGACAAGATAGTAGCAGGCAAACTACAAAGTAAATATATAGCCCTTTGGTTACTCTCTGTAAGTGCCCAGGGCATGTTCATTCTCTGTGGTAAGTGTAAAACACTAATTTATTCACTGAGAGGGGGGTAAGTTGTGTATTTTCCACACAGACTAAGCATATACTTAGGAGCAGGCACCATTTGACATGCTGTAAATTCATGTCCAACCTCATTTTTTGTGGTAACACTTGCCTCAGAGTGCACCCTGTGCTCTTTATGCACAGAAAACATAACTTTCAGCAGCCCTTCTCTGTGTCTGAAGGGTCTGGAACCTTCCTCTCAGCCTCACCAAATGCTTCCTTCTGCTTTAACAGCCCCCAGTTACCAAGACTGGAGTTGCTTGGGTTTCTAACTCTGCTGGCACCAGTGAGGGCAGACCAAAGCTGAGCAGAGCAGTGCTAATGTGAGCCGAGTCCTTGCCCTCCTAAGCTGTCATTTGATGTCCTGGCTTGACTTTGTCTTGTCTTGTTTCAATTACAAAGCCTGAAAGGGAAGGGAACATGTATTTATCTCTGTCCTGTAATGGACACGTGCACTCAGGGCACTCTGTCAATGCTGCATCCTTAGTGTTTGTTCAGGATCGACAGAACATTCAGTGCTGTTCAAGCAGAGGGACAACCCCTGCCTTGGAGAGCTCATTTGCTTTCCCAGTGCAGCTGTGGTATCCCCACATATACAATTGCTGCATCTGACAGGAGGAAGATCTATAGTACCAGAAGATTTCAGCACTCTGCAGTGCTGGTCCTAAAGCACTTTTTTGAGAGCTTGAGCTAATTTATTCTGATTTGTTCTGGTACACCCTAATCTTGCAAAGCTGTGGGTTTTAATCAATTACTGTTAATTTGCTCATCTCAAACCTATTTATATATAAACTCAGACTCCCATGCATTGTTACTGATAGTACATGTAGGCAGGTATCCAATTTAGGTGGTTTTTTTAAACCATTCTTGGCTCCATATTCCTGACTTGTGCTTGTAAGCCACTTTCCCCTCTCACAATCTGTTCTGGAAAAAAGCTTAACAGAGCTGGTTGTCTGACTTCAACACCTATCTTTGTTATATGACATATCTTTCAGTTCAAGTTTTTTTTTTTACAGACAGACTACTTCTACATTAAGTGTTTTCATATTTTAATTCTTTAAATAGTGAGATACCCTTGCTCAGTTGCTTCTGTATCAGAAATATTCTCTGATCTTTCTGTTGTCTCCCTGGGGACTCCTGCACTCAAAATATCCAAAGAGATGGAATTCTTGTTAGCTGAATGCATCTCCCTTTTAAATACTTTAATTTATTTCAAGAGGGGACAATCCATTGAATTGTGATGACAGTCTGAACATATTGCTGTCAGCAACGAGGATTACAGATGCTCCACTTCATTGTCAAGTAACTGTGGGACCTTATCCTGAACTCTCAAATTTAAACTGCACCGAGCAGTAACTAAAAATGGACTATGCTCTTAAAAAAGATCTTTTGCATTGGGAGCAACTGGAGAGAGCATGCACTGCTCCTGACATCCATCTTCCTTGTAGCGTAGTTCTGTATATTCCCTGTACTACCAAACATGTTACCTGTGGCCCTGCAGAAAATTCCTGTAAAAACTTTACATGGCCAAGCAATACAACTGAAACAAATTAATGGCTTGGTTAAAGGACTCTGTTTTCCAGAGAATGCTTTGACTTTTCATTTAAAATGTAATATAATTAAAATCGAATAAATTAACTTTAGTTAACCAAGAAAGCTTCCTGAGAAATTGAGGTGAACTTTAAATGTCATATATAAATCTGCCCCTGAAGTGTGCCCGTGTACATGCTTTTTGAAGACAGGTCACAGTTAAAGGTGCCTGTATAATTAAATACCATTATTTATGATTTCTGGAAAAATTAAGAAGATGGTAAATAAGGAATACAAAGGCTGGAACCCATGATGACACAGGAAATGTATTTTAAACTCTTGCTCACTGTGCACATCTCTATAAATAAAGAACTGCCCCTCCTGAAGTTGGTATTTACATCAAGGATGTCACAGATGGATATTGTTCTTCCTCACCCTGTTTGGTTTTCCTACAAAAGACCAGAGGAATGTGAGCAATTTATTCTTCTGTTATCACTGATGTGCTTTTCCCATGCAAGAAGCACTGTAAAATTACACAACGCTGCTTGTTAGTGCACAAACCAAACACAGTAACAGGCACATTTCTCAACCTGTGGTGTCCATCCACCCAGCACGTACAGCTTGTTCTTCACTGTCACCACCACATGGCATGCCAATGGTATTGGAAGAGGTGCCGTGCCTCTCCAGGTGCCTTGCTCCATGGAATACTTCTCCACACAGTTTGTGACCAGATACTGATTTTTCACTTTCATTTGCCCTCCTATTACATAGAGGTCGTTGTGGACAGTGCCCAGTGCGTAGAGCTCACGGAGCTGAGCGGTGCACAGGCTGTGCCAAAACTGGTTTCCTCGCTGGTGGTATCTGTAGGAAAATCCAGAGTTGTAAATGCCCTGGTTCACCCAAGTCCCATCAGCTTGTTTGGAAGCATTACCCCCTTAATCATCAATGTTTGCTCAGACAATATTACAATGGCAAGAGGAGCTTTCTCCTTCACAGAGAAGTTATAAAATTGAGCCCAATGTTAGCAAGATCAAGCATTTTTAGTGTGAGGAATTCTAGGTGTCCTTTGAAAGATATTTGACCATAAGTAAGGTAAGAAGCCCCTTATTTCTGCGTGTGGTGCTCAATCACAGTTTCCACTGAAGTTAGTGGGAAGAGAGAGAGCTCAACTCTGCAGAAAATAGGGCTACTTTAGCTGACTCATTATGGATTGATTTTCTTAAATTTAGGCATTTGTATTTGAAAATGCTGCCACCATTTTAAAGTTTTATCTTTAATCCACAAAATATCTGTTTTTCTTTAAAATAGATGCATCTGAAAAAGACATGAGTAAGAACAGAATGAGGGTTTAGAGATATCAATCATTATCTTTAATCTATGAAGTGCTATCATCAACATTAACAGAGAATTAAGTTTTCTCTGTCTTGCTGGACTCAATGGGTCATTTGCTTGCCTCATTTCCCCCTGCCAGTGACCTAGAAAAGAAGTATCCTTGGAAAATATTGAGATTTGAGTAAGGAGAATATAAAACCCACATGCATTGATCTAATCAAGCTTATTTAAACAGAGAGAGAAAGAGTAAATCCATAAGAATAAATTTTCCATCTTTCAGGAGAAAATGCATCACGATTTGGTTGTATGTATATAATTCAGTGACATGCAAATAAATTGTGACAGACTGATTAAGGTAATCAAAATCTCTGGGAAAAATAATTTCAAGGAAAGAACCTTTGTCTAATGGACTTTTTTTTTTGTCCCCAGAAACATTATTTAGATTTAAAATTTTTAAACAATCGGGGATTTTCTGACAGAGGGTACACACCTATAAATTTCAATGTTCCTGGTCTTTTGTCTAGACATTTTGACGGCACTTGCCTCTCCTGCCACAATGATATCATTTTTCTCCGTGACAACACCAGTACAAACACATCCTAAACCCTCTCCATACTTCGGAGAGGAAATGAAGTAAGTCTTCTGTGTTGCAGGAGCGTAACAAAAACTGGCATCAGCATAGCTACCATGTCTGGACCTTATACCAAGAGAATTGTTGCCGATGCAGAGCAAGAGATCAGTAGTTTCCATTCCATATCGCAGGCTGAGGGAAGGGTGGTTAGACAGTTTGATGGTTTTCAGTGCTTCCTCAAACATGTCATTGCATTCTGAATTGCACAGAATCATTGTGTTCCTTTTCCGGGCTTCCACAAGAAAGGAAGGGCTGATAAGTACCAGTCTCACTTGCTTGAGGAGCTCAATAAGGTGTTCTGAACGTGACTTTCTGCTGTGCTTGACCCATCTAATGACGAGGTCCAGAATGCTCTCCTCCCTGGAAATATTCAGATCGTCTGACTTTATGAGAGCCATCAGCTGCTGGAATTCGATCTCTAGTATTTCTTCCTGCAAGCTCACCTCAGCAAAATGCTGATACAAGTATTTCCGTGCTTGGTCACACAAATCTTCTGCCCCGATGTGGTTCGCAAAGTAGTAGATGCCCACACAGTTGGAAGCATCCATGTGGTCCATCATGTATTTCTGACACATGTTGCAAACATCCTCCATCTGCATGAAATACGCAGCCAGTGCGACAGTCTGCACGTTGTGATTCGTGAGGAGCAAATCCGCGCTGTACATGTAGTGGAGGATCGTGGACACGCTCTCTGCAGAGATGTCATACAGCACCACCTCTCTCTGCGTGCATTCAACCAAGCCACAGGTGAACATGGCTTTGAAATAGGGACTGAAGGCAGCCAGCACCACCTTATGGCAGGGGAATTTCTCACCCTCTGCCACGAGCACAACATCAATTATTTGTGTTGATTCCTTCATTCTCTTTACTTGTTCTAATAAAGTCAAGCTGTGGTGCTGCTTCCTTTTCTCCTCAGCCTTGCGATCCATGGTTGACCTTCAAACTTCCTCTCTTTAGATATCCTCAGAATTCAAGGTCTTCATCGGGAATGTTTCTAGAAATAGAAGCACAACACTGTCGAACAGGAACAAATTATTGGGCAAATGAATATTGCTGTTAATATCTAAAGATAGTCATTCTGTAGGGTGTGATATAAATCAGAAATGTACAAAAAGTATGTAAAATTATGGTGAGGTCTCAGGCTCAATATCTCCAAGAAAAAATACAAGAAAAATCAACACTTCTAATGACCTTCAGTATTCAATACCTAACCCCAAGTTTTGTGATTATTTAAAGACAATTATAGACTTCCCTTCAAAGCAGTCATTTTCAATCGCCTTCTCCCTCCTTTCTCTGTTGCTGATCCAGAGCCTGTTAAAACTGAGGGAAAGGTTTCCCCTGACTTTAATGAACTCCAGATCAGTCCATTAGTCCCTTGGCTATTCAAGTTTTGTCTCTTAGGCACCTGAGGGACATTAGTCCTTGCTTAGTGCTGAAAGTATCTTGTATTTCCAACAGGCCCTTGGGTGAGACTGCTGCAATGAGGCCTTCTCAGTGTTCACAGCATCTCTCAAACTAGGAGTTATGTCTAAGCAGAGATTTCAGAAGAGGGTTTGACAAGATTAAAAAAAAGGAAAAACATTAGACTTGTTTCTTTCACTATTTTTTGCAGTGATCTACACCTCTGCAAAGCAGGTGGGAAATAAATAGTACCACCCAGTTCCCTGGCACTTTACAGAGCCATAAGTGGATGTGTGGATATTTAATATTCTGCCTTACAGCAGACTTGGGTACCAGTTTGCAGAACAGTTTTGATGCAAAAGCCCTGTACTTACAGCCTTGCAAAGCAGTCAGGAAGCTGCTGCCTCACTTTACCAATGGATTTGTCTGTGTCCCATCACTCCCCACTTCACCAATAGCTTCTCCCCAGGCTCCAAGCTGAGAGAGCCAAGACTGGTTCAGGCAGAGACAGCTTTCAGCCCCAAAGGATGGTGGCAAATAGGCAGGAAGCAACTCGGTCCCATTGGCCAGATTCCTTACTCTTTCACACCAAAGCATAGGTCACTGGTTTCTACAGAGTTGATACTGGTTTCCTTTGGGATAAATAAAGGGTCAATAAATAGGGTCCAGATTTTGAGCTGTAATCCTGCTTCTCAGTGGGATGTTTATGTGCTGCAGATTCACAGAGTTGTGGTTCCACTTACTGCAAGCTCAAAGGAGATTTTTAATTAAATTGTAATTATTCACGTACTCCCCCCAGTTTTATTTATGGGGAAAAAATAAGGAATTCCATGGTCCCTTTTCTGTTTGTTTTTTGGTGTTTGGGGGTTTTTTTTGAGTGGGGGATCCTGTAGTGAACCTCTTTGCCTTTCAGATCAGCAAGCTGCAGAATGTGAGGTACAGTGGTAGAGGTTCAGTGGGAGAATGACATTTACCCATCACTTGAGAGATACCAGTCCTTAGCACAGTTTTTGCCTCTACTGTGGTCATGAGACAGTTCTGTTTTGGAAATGCATTAAGGACTCTTGTCATGAATCACCAATACTCGAACAAATCCTAAAGCTGTGGCATAGTTGTGTTTGAAACACATTGTAAACATGATATGAAGTGCTTAATGAGACCGTTGAAATGAATAACATTCCTCACCAGCTTAAATATTTGCAGGATCAGGGGCTCATATGGCAGATTGAACTGGTTTTCTCAAATCCTGGCAGCACAAAGAGAAGTCTTAGTTTCATCAAAGAAATATGTATCGACATAAAAAATAAGCATATGAAATTCTTTGAAATCCATCTAAATGTATTTTTAAAAACAGTTCAGATTTCTCTACAGATTTAGATGGATGGGTTTTTAAAAATATTATAGTTATTTCCCAGGTGAAACGGAAATCTACATATCATCAAATTCAAACCTACTCTTTTAGCTGTTCAGTTGGGTTTGGAAGTAGTCATCATTCTGCAAATTACATAGATTCCTCATTTTGAGTGCTAAATTAAAAGCCAAGTATACTTGAAGACTAGCATTTCCTTGATTTTACCAATTCTTTCCATATTCCAAATCTGGAACTAGAAGCAACAAATCTGAGAAATGAATCTGAGTTATTACCAGATTTTAAAAATGGATTTGGAAGACAAAACATTAACTTTATAGTCTGGATGTGGGCCAAGCTCTGATCTCTTCTTATGGCACTTTTAAAAACCAATCAAAGACAGGAAGTTGTGTACAAAAATACAGCGATGGTATTTTGAAATCTAGATTTCTTTTTTCTTTTTTTTTCCCCTGGCTCTATTGAAATTAAATATTGCATGTGAGAAAATACAGGTCTTAATCCTGCATCAACTGCCTCTGGAGAAATCTTTACAGTCAGAAGAAGTCTTTTATGAGATAGAAAATGTTCTTTTTTAAATCCTACATGATAATTAGATGTTTATTGTTTTCCCTTTGTGCTATTTTATCACCTTACAGTATTTGATCTTCACCGCATTTTGATAAAGGAACCATACTATATCTCAAAGATCATAGGCACAGACACCTTAAAGAAGATGAGTTGTAGTGCCTTGAAACAGGTTGTTCACTCTCCAACTGTAAGGAAGTGCTAGTAACTACCAACAAGTCCCCAATTCTGTTTTGCAATCTGACTAATCAGGACTTTTCCTCCAAAATGATCAACTTTTCTCCTTTCTCTTTTGCGATGTCAGATCATCACACATCCCCCAGCTTTTCCATAATGGTCAAAATGTGCATTTCTAATGTGAAGAACAAGTGAGATGATTAATCACCGTCATCTTTCCCAGACTTTTGTGCAGATCAGGAAGAAGCTGTGTGTAGAACTGAGTTATGATTTCATTTCCTTTGCTGGTCACCTCTAAGGTTTTTTTTCCCTGTTAATTTAGCTTTCTTAAGAGCAACACTTTGTCTTTGATTACACTGTTCATCGGATTTGTGAATTTTAAGTGTTCATACCAGTGATTAGCATATCTGGCACAACATGCTCGCAGCCGTTTTCTCCTCTCTTTCATCAGTAAGACATTAGCAATAGGGATCTTGAGGCATAGTGTAGCTCATGCCATTTATGTACTACTTTAGGTACTAATTATCTGATGGATAGGTCCTACACCCACTACCCAGGCAATGAAGGCACTGCCCATCTGCACCCAGGGCGGGTGGGCTCCTCAGCTGCCCACAAAGCTGCTGGGTTGGCTCTGGGCATCGCCCCCAGGAGCAGCAGCAGAACTATGTACAGCCTGGGAATGGTAGATGGTGAGGCTCCTCTTCTCCTGGAATTGGTCCATATTCAACCATCACCTCATCCTTGGGCAGAATTCTGCAAGGAGGGTCCACCTTGCAGGCAGGATTGCCTGCAACCCTCCAACCCATCTTCACCCACCTCATTAAGCTCTGCAGAGCAATGCTGCTTCCCCAGGCAGAGCTATAGGAAAAGTGTGGTTACCTCACGCTTTCAAGAAGACAGTATTTGCCTTTCCTTGTCAGAATGCACCTTCTTCATCTCTGTGCTTTGATAGCACAGCAAGCTCCTGACTGAACTGTACTCAATAAAATCATACTTTTGACTTGTATGTAAGTCTACTTTCTCCATCCGACAGCTGAGGAAACTGAAGTTAAAAGGTTAAAAAGAAAACAGGACTAAAACCCAGGGGTGAAATCCTTCCATTAACTTCAGAAATTCATCCCTGTACATTAGCTGCAAACTTGTCACTTCCCTCCTGGCTTTTAGCAGTGTTTAGGTGAGGTCACTGGAAGAATATTAATATTCTCCTTCATATCACTGGAAAGACTATTAAAGGGTAATAATGAAACAGTGCTGCTTTGCTTTCCCTCTGGGTTACAGAGGGGAAAAGATGGTATATTGATATTAAAAGAAAGGATAAATGTGATACAAATATAATTTCCAGTGAGAGACTGCTCTGAGATTGTGCCAGAGGCTGGGTTGTCATTATAAAACCTCCAGCACAAGGTTCAAATCCTTTGTAATGTCACCAGGAGCTGAAATCAGAGTTACTGCCTTATTCAGAGTTTTGGGATATTTTTTCTTCTACTGTGAAAAATGGATTCAGGTGCAAATTTTCATTGGATGTTACTTTATTTCAGAGCCAGGCTATTAATTTTCCTCCAGTTCTGGCTGCTACTTTAATTTTTTTATCAACTGTTTTGTTAGTCTAATTTCACTTTTTCTTTTTTGCCTTTGTGCCATGGAAGAGCCATATATAATTTTATGCAGGAGCTCCAGCATACGCTTTGCAAGGCAGTAGGGTGCTGCATGAGCAGTTTAAAACATAAATAAGCACACTGCTGTGAGCTCAGCTCTACAGCTTTTATGAGGCTATCAAACTATAAATAAATGCTGTCCTCGATTCTCAGTTACATTGCAGCCTCTTTGAACTGCCCCAGCACAAAGGCACTGTAAACCAGATGGAAGTATCTCATCAGGAATTTCTCTCAACCTCTGGAAAAAAAAAGCTACCTAGTAATTAGAGACATTATTTTGTCTGTATTTTTGTCTGGGACAAAGGTTTTTCTTGTATTTTCCCAAGGAATCTCCTCTTTCCGTGCCGTGGTGGGAGGGTGGGAGCTGCAGGACCTGGCCCGGCAGAGGTCACAGCACCCAGCGTGGGGGGCACCTCCTGCATCCTCCTCTTCCTCCTCTGCTTTTTTTTTCTTTTTTTGTTTTCCTTTGCCTTAATGAGGCTGCCCTGCCTTCAGCCTGCCTCCCTTCAGGTGCTGAAAGGATCAGAGTTCAGTCACATCAAAGAACCGGTGCCTCTGCCTATGAATTATTTGTGCTTCCTTTGTTATCAGTAAGCTGAGAAGCAAATCTGTTAATTGTATGCATTATGACATTTGGCTGACAGCCACAGTAAGGCAGAAATCAGTACCCAGATGATAATAATGTTATAATCTCAGGGTTTAATTATAAAAGCCGTGCTGGCATTTAAGATCAAGATTTTAAACCGTGCAAAAGATCCCGCAGTGCTCTAAAAGGGCAAATAATAATGCTAATCTTGATACAAGGAAAAAGTATAATAAGAATAAGATATAAAAAGGAAGCTTGGGGGAATTATAGATGTTCCTGTGTCTATAGGATAACAGGAATTATTCTCTTAATTCTGATACTTGGAAAGATGCCAGAAGAAATTATTATGTGATTGAATTATAAGGATTTAGAGGGTAACAAGGTGATAAAAGCAGTTATAACACCTATTTATCAAGAACAAATTGTGTCAATCCACTCTAATTTTTTAATTTTTTTCAGGAATAATAAGGGATAAATTAGATACTTTATCTTGAGTTACTGATATGGTCCTATGTGGTAATATTGCAAACAAATTGTGATGAAATCAACAGACTAAATCAACATCAGTTGGGTGCCCAACTGGTTGAAAAAGCAGATTCAAAGAATAGTTATTGGTGGTCAGACTGGGAAGCACCTCTAGCCTGTGGCTGGAGATCTGTGCTGAAAACGTCACTCACAGTTTCAGGGAACACTTACCTTCATGTTTTGATTCAGATATTATTTCTTGAATCAATTTCATCCATTCTGTCCAGAAAAAATACACAGACTTGTGGCAGAGCATTAAGTGAGAGGATTCTTTTTAAGAAATTTATGTTTATATGAGCATACAGGTAAGTGTCTCTTAAAAATGGTTCTCTGTGACAATTAGACATGTAGTGCTTGGACGTGTTTCAAGTATCACCATAGCTACGAGCAGCCTCAGCACCTTTCCTGAAGTTTTGCATATTCTTCCAGCTGCCACTTACTTGGGGATTTAGGATTATCAGACTTCCAAAGGCTTCTAATTAAGTTAAAAGTCCAGCTCCTACTTAAGCTCACTGTGCAATTTAGGGACTGAAGTGTCTGTATCACTTTTAAAGGTAAAACTTCAGCCTTAAGTAGTTTAGGCAATCTTAAAAGGTTTGCCAGATGATAGAATCTCCTTCCATAAAAGTCAGATAAAGAACCCTCTTTGCTCAGCCCTCTCAGTCTCCCAGGATCAGCCCCATAGCAGGTACAGTTC
This sequence comes from Neopelma chrysocephalum, assembly GCF_003984885.1. Taxonomy (NCBI): domain Eukaryota; kingdom Metazoa; phylum Chordata; class Aves; order Passeriformes; family Pipridae; genus Neopelma; species Neopelma chrysocephalum. The sequence continues at coordinate 6,395,740 of NW_020897809.1, forward strand.
CGGTGATCTGAACTGATTCATTGCTGCCAGGGAAGGAGGAATTTTGAGGTTTTGAATCTGTGAACACTTCAAATCAATTTATGTAATTGGCCTACATAAGATAAAAGTTTAAATATCCTTCTGAGAGAGACTTTAACTATTTTTCTCCCTCCGTCCCTGTGGCACCTTGTTTATTTTCACATGCCATCTGATACTGAGGAGCCTGAGTCAAGGTATCTGAGGTCTCACTATATCCAAGCATGGCCAGGTCCTACTGGGATGTGCTGCTAGGCAGGTTCATGGGAGCTTTCTTAGCCAGGTACAGGCTGCGATATAAAAGGAGACTCTCAGTGCAGAAAGACAGGCTGCTGACCTGCAGGCTGCTCCTGTAGATGTAGGCTCCTGTAGCTGTGGCAGTGCTGTGTTCCCCTCTGTGCATCCCACTGCCAGCAGAGCCTGCAGTTGTCTCCACTCAGACTGCTACAGACACAGCCTGGCCTTCCTGCAGCAGCTTTGTTCATTTTCTTTCTCATTTCATGGCTCTTAATTTAAAATAACAATAAAATGGGACTCGACAAGACTCTCTGGGCTAGGAGAAACTTGGCACCTAACAGGGAGATTTTTGAAGCAGTCTGCAAAGCTCTAGAAACTGTGTTTGGGAGCATGATTGACCATCGGAGACCTGAAGATGCTTTGATCAGTTTTCAAAGCCTTTGGGTAGTTTCTGATTCCGGGAAGATTTGACAGTTTGAGCTCCGTTTACTGCCAAGACAGGGGCCTAGATGTGGGATTGGATTAATATTGATCATATCTCAGCAAATACCAGGCTTTTTTTTTTTAAACTGTTATAGATTCATGAAAAAAATCAAAGCAGCTGGAAATGAAAGACTTGTGGACCACCTTTTCAAATATGCCTTCACCTGACCTTAATTTTACTCTGATTCAAAGCTCAGTGAAGTCAGTCAAAAGAATCCCATGGTTTAAGTAGAAAATGGATGTAGCTCTGTTCACAAACAAATACCTATAAACAAAGCCCAGTCTGAGCCAATTATGTGCACTAATTGCATGAGAACAATAGAGGCTAAAGATGTACATACAGAGCCCATTTCTTTTATAGTTCACATATGTAGATCATTTTTCTTACAAATAAAAACTAATTGAAATCACAAAATGCTCATTTAGAGAAGGAGAATGCACAAGTTTTTTACACTGACAGATGCCAAGGAAAATGTATTTCTAAAATGCATTTCAGTAGCTCTTTAAGTAGCCTGGCAAAAGTCTTAGAGGTTTCTCTTTTTGCATTTCTCTAAATATACTGGAGACTTTAGGAAAGGCCCACTTTCTGGAACAGTTATATCATACAGTGTAAATTGCACTCTATCATAATTAAAAGAAACATAATTTATTAAGTTGGTGCAAACTAGGCTCTATTTGCATTTTTACAACAGAAAATATTGTGAACTCCTATTGCTAATATTTATATAACTCTGGAGCATGCATCCCTGTGGTGAGCAAATGCTAGTATGTAAAAACCTTAATATCCTCATCACTCAGCAGCAAAATTACAATAAAGGGCAGATTGTAAATCCTTATAACTTGACATCAGCATTCCATTAATTACTGTTTGAATCCAGACTTCCCCTTAAATTTCTCAAGTTTCAATTTCAATCTCTATCAAGCAAATATCTGGGTATGTCCATATTCACAGAAACAAAAATTCATGGCAACAACACCACCTCCAAAATGGCCCCTGCACTAACACATATATTCGATACCTGCTAAAACTGCAATCCCCACTGAACCCTCATGTTGGAAATGTTCAGCCCCTTGACAGGGATCAGTGCCAGGCACATAGAGACACCCTGATGGGAGAAGGAAGAATTTCTCCAAGCTTCCTTTCTGGAAGCAAGTCCAGATGTTTGCAGGTTTGTGGAGTATGCAAAGCTTCCCACCGTGTACAGAACTCAGGCACTGAAATTTCTGCGTCCACAGGCTGATCCTGTTTCCACACTGCTGGAAAACCCCATATAGCTGCAAACAGACCCCAAGTTTGATATAGTTCAGTGGTTCCTGTCCTAACTTCGTTATTAATCTCTTACATTTCCTTTACAAACTGGACAGCAGGACCTGTAAGGAACTGAGAGGGCCTCAGTTTTGGCACCAAGAGTGTGTCCTGCAGCCTCCTCCCCGTGTCGCTGCCTTGCAGCTGGCCCTGCATCACCGTATTTAGGCTCCCTCTCCAGGATCTTTAAGGGTTCCCCAAGACATACATTCAAATGCCCCTGCCCACAAGTTTCCCGTGTAACCATCAACCTAAAGCAGCCTAGACCTGGTGATTTCACATTGCCCATCTGTCCCAGCACTAAACTCCCTTCCTTTTCCTGTTCCGAGTGGGGAAAGGATTTAAATGTACCTTTCCGACGCTGGGAGCAGCAGGTGTCCGTGAGAGTGGGTGGGAGAGGGAAACAGAGCTCTGACACAGCAGCACAGAGCTTCTGGTGAGCACTGAGGTGCCAGGGCTATAAATAGCCCATGCTTGGCTCCTGGCTGGGATGAGAAGCTGCTCCAATGTCAGGCACAGGGACACATTAGGACGTAGCTGACTGGCACCAGTGCTGCTCTCCTTCCCCCCATCGGTGTGCTGCCTGCCCTCCTGCCTGCCCTGCAGCCTGCCAGGGCTAAGGAGCAGCAGACTCCTCTTTGGGATGGCATGGCCACAGCTTGTGTTGGTGGCCCACCTCAGGAATTATGTCTCCCTGCAGACCTTGCCACAGAACTGGGCACATCTCTGTGTGGCAGCTGTTCCTGGGTGGCTGGAGCAGTTCCAGCGTCTGCGATGCTCAGACTGACTCCCACCTACCTCTGAGGTCTGGGTACCAAACCAGAAAGAGATGCTGTTACTCACTGACGCCATCCAAGTCACTCCAAAGCCAAGGCCACTGTCTGTCTCCACAGCTGACAGAATTTTTCCCAAACTGTTTCTCTTCTACCCCTATTGCTCAATCACTAAGAGCAGAAGTTGTACATAAAAGGATTGCCAGCCAATTGTTATCTGTATATTTTAAGGCCTCACTATCTTCTTGTTTCTGCTGGTGTAAATCAGAAACAGATCTACTAAATTGGTCCAGAATAGTGGGGCCACACTGATTTACATCAGCTGCAGATCTTGTACTCTGGAAATTAAAGGGGAACAGAGAGGGCCATAATACACTATTTATATCTCCATATGTTTAAGCAAAGATGGAAAAAAGATTAAGCAAAATTCAGGGTTATAAAATTGATTAATGTTGAGCCTATACTTCTGGTTGAGAAAGACATTAAGAGGTTTTCAGAATGTTCTTTTTAAAATTGCATTAATTTATTTATTCACCGTACTAATTGGTTGATTGATCATAATAGCTTCTGAGAAAATTGAAAATGAAATGTATTTCCTTCTCTAGATTTTTAGTCTGATGGGTTTATTACAGAGTTTTTCCAAAAGCCATAGAGGAAGTGCACAGAAACATTCAACTGTTAATAGCAGTTTGTTGGTTTTAGAGGCAAAATTAAAGTACATAATTTTAAAAGCATATTTCATACCATTTGTGAACAAAACTAGGAAAAAGATCAAAGTGATTAAAGTTTACTCATGTCAGAGAATTCAAGATATCAGATTACGAAGATATATATTGTCTAAACTCCCAGATTGTTCTTATTAAAAGTTCAGGTTTATCTTAGAAATAAAAATAGCCAATCTGATACCACAGCTTTCGCAGAAGCCAAGATGGAACAGTGAGCTGATGAAATGCCACAGCTGTGATAAAAATGGACCACATCCCCTAAATTTCTCTGTTCTCCTCTGACTTGGAACAATTTATAATATGGTGCTGGTTAACATGGAATGTTTATGTAATGAATTTTATTTATACGAAACCACTCCACTACCATAATAATAATCATGTTTCCCTTATGGTGCGTTTCTTGAGGTAATTTCTATAATGCACCTGTTTCATAAAAACACTAATGCTTTTAAGACAAATTTCCTTTTATTGCTCATGAAATTCTGAACATTTCTCTTGCACATCACTGAATTAAGTGGGACACCCCTTCTTGCAGTGGGGCAACCGGCTGGGCAGATCTCAGCAACACTTTATGATGACATAAATGGAATGTGTGCCCCCCATATTTTTGCTGGAATTAAAAGCTCTCTCTGCTGTAAGCCAAGCCTGTTTTCTCCCTCATGTGATTAAGTCATAATCCTTTCGTTCTGATATCATTATATGTTGTCATGGTGATTTTAATTATAAAAATGAATGGCTGAGAAGTGGGCAAAGACAAAAGTTTTCCCTGAACTTTGTTAAGTTAATGGCAAAAGGAAGAGTATCTGTGGTAATTCAACAAATGTGTGATTTTTTTACACAGTGTATTTTAAAACAATGAAAAAGAGTAGGCATCAGGAACAGAAAAGGCTCATTTGATGTGAATATGTCAGTGTTTAGGAAATATGTGTTGAATTCAATGTTTTAGAACAATGTTTTCATGACACCAGTACATTCTGGCGCTGCATTAACAAATATTCCCTTCTAAATCTCAACTGCTAGCAATTCACCTACTGGGAAAATAGCCCTTTTTTTAGGAAAACGTTTGACCAGTTTCCAAGAGTGTGTTTATACCAGTACAGACTTTGGGAACAGCTACACTACAGTCACACTTCATCGAAAAGCAGGACACCTGTTCTGACGGGCGGGTGCACACAAACTGTCCATGGGTGAAGCTCTGCTGTGGTTTGCCATGAACAGGACCATGAGCCACAGTCAGTTATAGCTGAACTTCAGAAGAGACCTACATCAGCTCAGTTAAACTCTGACTGGCATCAGGATGTGGTTTTTCTTTGCTGTCACTGAAACATCACAACCAAGGTGCTGAACTGAACTCGTGTCCTCTGTCACTCTTGCTGTGGTCCAGAGCAGAACCTCATCCTCCACTGAAAAATACACCGTTTTACACAGTTGCATCATTAAGTGGTGACACATCATCATAGCTCAGAAGAGACTCTCATGGTTGATTCTGTAAACCCAGGTGACTTCCCAGTGTGGCCACTGCTCTTCACATCTCCCATCTCAGCAGCTCCTCGAAGCTCCTCAGCCTCTTTTCCTGGAGAGCGAGACAGTCTCTGATTTGGCGACTGGTACCTTACATTTGCTTTACTTCCCACATGAGTAGTTCTGGCATGTTCATTCATCCACTTGGCACCAGCCATGCGTGGAAGTGACTCCAGACTGGCTGCAGTAGGGATGGCACCAGCACCACTCATTGCCACAGCTGCTCCCTCCTCCCAGCACGTCCTGTGTGGGCAGCTTTGGCATCCTCCTGTCTGGGCAGAGAGCTGGAGTGCCTTCAGGCCCTGATGGTGGGGTTGGACCACGTTACTCTGGGTGCTCTACAAATGGTGATTCTTCTATTTGTATTATGTCAGGACCAGTAATGATGTTTTGGTTATCAATACAGTGCCAGTTTGGATGCATAGGGAGAGAAAAAAAGCAGAAGCACAGAGATTTCCAGTTTAATCCTGTTATCTATTCTGTCAGTCCAGAGACAACATTGATTTTATTTTTTTCTTTTCTTAGGGTAAGTGTTGACCTTTAAAGCAGACCAAGGGCAATCTCGAGCTTGCCTGTGACCACCGGTCCGGGGGGCAGCACCCTGCAGCCCCTCAGAATTGAAATCTCTTTCTGGCTCTGTCAACTGATTCCCAGGTTGCCTGACAGATAATGTGGCATGCCAGCCACCCGCTGCTTTTTCATTTAAATAAATGAGAAAGTTGTGGTTAAATTAACACTCCAGCGGAGGTAATAAGGACCGACTCAGCAGCTGCCATGATGTATGCAAATTGCAGTTTCACACATTAGGGGATAGATGTTGCTTAATTTGTAGGTCTTTCTGTCTTTTAAATGAAAGAGTCTCCATCAAGTTCAGGCAATCTTAAAAAAAAAAAAAGGCAAAAGAAACCCCCTGAAGTCAACTTACTCACAAGTGCTTCTAATTGAACCTACATTCTTTCTTCTGGGGGTTCCCTCCTGAGCCCCGACAAGCAGTTATTGCTGGGTTACACTGCACTGCTTTTAGGCAAAATATCTGTTGATTTCCAAAGAACAGAGAGCCTGATTAGAGAGGTACTGCCAACCCTTTGGTATAAACAGAAACCTGATTTTATTTGCAGTGGTGCCACAATCCAGAGGCTCAACATCCATCAGGGTTTTTTCCTCTGGAAATGAAACTGTAATAGAGCAAAGGAAGAGCTGTGATAGCTGCCAGTTAATCAGACAGCAGGAATGGGCTGATAGGAGAGAACCTTTTCTCCTTTTAGCTCAGTAGAGATGGGAATGGAGATGCAAAGATGCATGTAACTGGATGGGGTTTGTGGAAAGGTTGTTCTGTGCATTAGTTTTAGTCCTCTTTAATCTCTGTAAGAAAATTATGGATAGAACTGTGTTAGGCTCAAAAGATTTCTAAATGGACACCAAAACTGAAACTCAGAAAGGGAAGTGCATACTCAGAATAGCAGAACTTGGGGCTATTATGGCCACAGACAGTAGGAATAATTAATGTTTTTCATGGTATGTTCTGTGAGAAGCAGCAAGATATTAAAACATTCTAAATCAAATTTTAGCTGGCTCAAAATGCTGAGGCCACAGATATAAGGCTCAAAAATTACTTGAAACTCAAAACTCACTAGGTATTTTCCAGGTTTTATTCAGAAAGGCAGAGGTTTTCTTCTAAAATATTTCCTGTTCCCATGATTTGAGGATTTGCCTATCTTTTTTGCTCTTCTGACTTAGTCAGTTCTGTCTAAGCTATTGCCACAGGGGAGAAGATGCTCCTTCCCCTGCTCTGGTCACCAATGCCTCCATACTCAATTTCTGTTCCAGGATGTCATCTTAGCCTGCACTTAGTACTTTTCCCAACCTAGTGACCTCTGGCATTCCATTAGCAAAGAAATAACAGGAACTTGTCCTGTCTAGTCATTATTTGACTGCATATGTTGAAACAAATTCTCACATGAAAATGCAAGATAAAAGCCACAATGAATTTGTGGACAAGAAACATTCAGACTATAACCAAAACACAGCGCCTGTGAGGGCTTCCCAATTCCCAGAAGTGAATGCATAGTCAGACTGGTTTCCAGCTCCCTGCTGCAGGCAGAGCTGGCATACACCTCCACCCCATTGCTCTTATTCCTTCTTGAGGAAAGGAAACCTGAGCACTCAGGTGGGATGAGAGCTGCAGCCTTCCCTGAACTGAGCTTTTGGAGACAGGGAAGGCCCCAAGTGCCTTCATCCTGTTGTTCAGACTTCAGGACACCAATGAAGACCATAATTCTGGCTGTGTTGACTTTATCTGCCATTCAGTACAAGCCCCTGTCACTCTCTTTGGTCTTTGTCTCTCATCACTAAACCAGGATGTAGATGATTTCTTACCAGTCTGAGAGATTAATTAGCATTTACTAAGCTGCAGGGTCCACTTGCCAATTGTGCAAATACATGTTTGTATATTCCAATAAATTCTCCATTTGCTGCAGCCCCCCCAACCTGTCACACAACTGAGCCACAAAAAAAAAATAAATTTAAAACCCCTTTCTTACACAGTGGTTATGGTGAATGATTTATCAAATATGAAGCAAACTATGCATCATTTTTCTGACAAACAGAGGCAATAACTCAGAGACATAGACTTCTCGCATCATGGGCATGAGGCATCTGTCCCTAAAGTGGTATGAAGATAACCCACTGTTGTCCCTTCCAACCTGACCCTTTCTGTGATTCTGTGAAGATGATGCTGATTCATACATGTCCAGTCCTCTCTCCCATTCCCATGCTGCCCCAAAGGTGACTGGGATTTGTAATGTAGTGCTGGAGCTCCAAGCCACGGAGTGAATCTCTGTCCCAGAGGCACACAGCAAGCCTGAACTGTCTGTCCAACCATGGGTGTCACGGCGACAGGGAGACAGATGGTCACAGCAGGAGCATGAAGGAAGGACCACCTTATCCTCCCAGAGCCTTATCCTCCCAGAGCTCAGTAAATGGTGCACATCCCAACTCGGGCTGGGCGCCAGATATCCTCCTTCACCCCATGATCTGAATCACCAGGCTGCAGCTTTGTGAGTTCACCTGTGAGGGATCTCATGAATTAGGAGGTAAAAACTTGGAAAGATCTCCAGTACCATCTCCCTTTTAACTGCCCACCTACAGTTGCCCATAAACATGCAGCTGATTTTGCTCAAACCTTGCAGCTGAGCATAGTGGTTTATCCTAGAGCAGCAGTATATCATAGAAAATAAATAGGAATTAGGATCCTTCAGAAAAAGTAAAATTCCTTCTACTTTTCTTCACAAAAAAAGGATGAAGAAATGTAGCATCTTCCAAGTTACATCCCATGTGGCAGTCTTCCAAACCTCTTTCCATATGTTCCTAAGTGTTGAAAGCCCAAATGTTCCCTATCTTGCTGCCAAATTCTCTGGCTCAATCCAAATGGCTCTTACAATACAGTTGGGTATTGTCTAGTGAAAAAAAAATCCCCTCAGATAGATTGATAATTAAAAATATATTTGATCATCAGATAGATATGAATGGCCAAGGGGTGCTGCGCTGAATGAATCATTCATGCTCACATACTTCAAAGCAGAAGGATATCTTTATAATCTTACTGGAGTTGCCACAGAAATCCTTGATTGTTACAGAACATATTGCTGAAGAGATTTGAAACTGGGGGCAGAGGAGGAGGCAGACGAGCCCCAGCAGAGCTGTAGTGCCAGGGTGCAGTCTGGGGTATGTGCCCGGACTGGGTGCAGAGGGAGGTGTTGGACTCAGGCAGACATCATCGTTTTGGTTTCACTCCTGTCTCATTTCAGATTGAGCCCCACAGAACCAAAGGCTAGGAATTTATCCTTTTTTTAAACCAAAGCATAGCTGCTGCTGTAGTCCCGTCCCTCGCCGGTACTGAGGTGCTGGGTACAGGTGTTGGGGTGGAACTGAGGACACACACATTGTTTAGCATGTCTTGTACACATTTCACAGCCCAGGAGGGAAAGAGATGTTTGTGGTCTCTCGTTCAGGTGCTGAATGTTGCAGCTTTTCCTCTACTCAAAACCTCCCAAGGTCTAGAAATGATGGAACTTCATGTAGATATCTCCATCCATGAGCTGAGTCTTTGCTCGTGTCTGAAAGTGTAGCATCTCCAAACCTTAGTTTCCATTTAAAAACTTACTGTAACTCCAGAGAAGAATCAGTGATCTACTGAGAAAAGGCAACAAGTAAAAAAACCCAACACATGCTGATATCAAAGCATAGAACTGTGGACTGAAAGGTTCCTGTGTGCAGGAGTTCAGGAATCCCCTCCAACAGGTCTATAACAGGAATATGAACTGACATTACAAGCCCACAGCAACTGCAGATGCCTGTGACTCCAAAGCACAAACAAAACCACAGGTACCTTTGCTGCATGAGAGTCAATGACTGTAGCCAAGATATAATGGATAACTCGTGTTGGAGGAAACAGGATGAGGGTTGGGGGGTGAACTCCAGGATACTGTAACTTGTGATGTTATTAACAGTACATGCTGCTAACTGACAATGAGATCAAATGAAGGGTGTTAATGGCCTTGGGGCTTGAAGCCATTCATCTCTAAAGCCCATGAGGTTCTGATAACAATCCCTTGTTGTCCTGAGACATAACATTGTCATCTTTTATAGGAAATACTTTGACTGGGGAAGCTTTGTCCCCCTTTTCACTGCAATGCTCATTTGATTTCTCCTTTCTCTGTACCTCTGGGTTAATTATCACATGCATTAATTCAGCCTAGGAGGAAAACCAGTGAGTGTGTTTTCCTGCACTAGAAAGTATAAAGTAATTGTAGCAGACACTGTAAAAATTAAATAACTGAGAGGGAACAATTATGAACCAGATGCAAACAATAATGACTGTGGTGCTTAGTACAGAATAAATTGTGTGAATTCATGGTATTAGGGCACAACACTGAGCACAACTGGGCCTTAACTCTGTTGGCAACTTGGTGCTACCAAGTAAAAGAACACTCCTAGGAGCAAGCAGTGTATCTGGGATAAGGTTTCTGCAAGACATGGAAGTACTGCCTAGCACCTATAACAGGAAGGCAGAGTATCTGCTACAATCCTCTTGCTTTTCCATACAATGTTTATTTTTTCTCCAATGTGCATTTCACACAAGGGATATTCTTTATTTTCCCTGGTACTATTCCTGCTTTATATCAGTGTGAGCAAGAGCAGGATCAGGCCTCCAGTTAAATAACTAATGCAGCTGTTTTGCTGAAGCAGCTTCCTGGCTGGGAAATGAATCCAGTCAGCTGTGGATAACAAACCCCAGCAATAGAGATTTCAAAGATTTCATACATTAATTTTTTTCTTAATATTTGCAGAGTTACTTTTCTTACAAAATCTGCTAGGCAGATGTTAGGAAGCAATTACTGTACATGAATCAGAAAGAAAATTAACATCTTACAATGAACGTGTGTGAGTGGACTCAGTAAAGAAACTGATGATAGATGAGAGAAAAATCTAAAATATATCTTAGTGAAATCTGCCAGAATTTCCCTCAGGGTTATAAGGAAGAAACAGCACAAAGCAATCTCTTCTCATGAGCCATGTGTTCATTGTCTTTCCAAAACAAGCAGCCCACTACCTTTTCTATCAACAGCAGAACCATACTCACCATTCACAGAGAGAAGTTGGCCCTGGCTGGCCAGGGAGAGTTCCCATCAACATCTAACAGCCTTTCAGGCAATTGCATCAGTGACCAATGTGGTGGACAGAACTAAGACACTGCAAAACTAAAACACTCTCAGATATCCCAAAGTATCCTTAGATCATGGAGCACATAGATATGACTGATAGGACTGATCATATCCATTAAACTCTTGTCTGCATGTACAGAATGATTGTAATTTTTATATATAACTACAAAAAATCTTCAAATGATGGTGGTAGGAATAATAACATCAGGAGAATTGGGTAGAAAGCAAAATTGTAGGGAAAACATTGCCCTGAAGAATGCAATTATCCAGGCTGTAGTTTTGTTCAGGACAAAATATTCCCTACATTTGCAAATCTGAGTAATCTTCAATGACTGAAAAAGTTACTGCTTCCATTGTACACAGTGCTTTGAGAGATAGATTTTGAGATGAAATGGGAATTAGTAATGGTATAATTGGGTAAACAAAATCAGGAGCATTAAGAATGGATTCTGCCCTCAGCTTGCCTCCAGTGTTGAGTCCTACTTTTCTCTGCCCTGATTTCTCCTATGAAAAAAAAATCCTTCCTTTCTCAAGTACTTTGAAATCTTTAGGTTCAAGGTACTAAATTAGAGTTAAATAAAATATCTCCATAACTAATAATAAAAATACTGTGTGTCTTTTTCCATCACTAGCAGTCAGTGCACTTCACAGCTGAGGTTTGTATAATTCCCTTTACAACAGTGTGGCTGGAACAACTGAGGCCAAGTACAGAAATTATTCACCTGTACTGTGAAAGCTGCCTTAAGATGCCTTTTAGGGACATAATGCAGACCTCTGGATCGTGCTTATTGTCACACATAAAATCAATTTCATTCAAAAATTAAATTTCACATCAGTGTGAAATTTCACACATCAGTGTGAAATTTAGCCTTCTAAATTCCATTCTATCGTTTATAACCTACAAACACTGTAAACAGAAACGCTACAAAAGAAGATTTTAAAATTACAAACCAGCCAGGATGCTTAATATTTCAAGTCTAATTTGCAATATAAAACCTCATTTTGAGAAATGCTATGAAAGCATCAGGGTTGGGTGCATTTTAGAACAGCATTTGTCATAAAAAAGAACTTGAACATTTGGGTTGCCAAAGCAGAAACGAGCACCACAGACACATTTTACCCTTATGGGGATTCATCAAGGTTGTGCAGTGCAGCTGTTGTCTTAGTAAAAGAAAGTATCGGCCCCTGGCTGAAGGAAACAGAAACATAATTATGTTATGATGATCTGGAAAACGTGCAAAGAAAAACTGGAATGCAAAGCGTGATAAATGAGGCTTTGTCAGTCGCAAAGCAGCAAGAAAACCAGGCGGCACAATAATAACTCTTCTCCAGTCAATGCTTCCAGTTTGGCTACCAAAATAAAGCACCACTCTAACCACAGCAGAACAGCAGTAGCTTTTGGCTGTATGATTTAGTCCTACTACAGCGATGCTGGGTATGGAGAGTGGATTACACCGTCAAACTTAGGAATAGAAATGAGAAAAGGAACGGTCAGGCACTCCTCAAAATTGAGACCATAATTCCTGCTGGAGAAAATTACTAAAGTTGTATTACTGTGATTTTTATGCATATTAAAATTCAAAGCTTAGGACCTTTTCCATTAGGATGCCTTTCAGTTATGTTTTCTGCCATCAAAATCAAGGTGACCAACATTTTATGAACAGTACTATGGCCACAAACAGTCATATAATGGTAAAACAGGAAATGCCATCCTGTAACCCACTCTTTAATCTGTCTGCCCTCACAGTGACAAGGACAGGATTTCCCTTCTTGTGCTGCAGCAGTGTGGTTGTCCAGGGTATAAACTACTGAAGTTTATTCTCATGATGTTAGTGAATCCAGAGGGAAAATTGGACTAATTATATACCAGCACAGGAAACTTTTATTTAGAAACCAATACTGAGCAGCAGAGATAAAAAGGAACAAATGTCTAAAGAAAACCTCGAGATAAAGGGGAACATGATTGGAAAAAAAAAATCAGGCTAAGGGGTTTTTGGCAGGGCTGCCATGCCCACACGCTCCCAGGACCCAGCAGAGCTGAGGCTGTGCCCTCTAGTGCCGGCCACCTGCAACACTGAGCTGAGATACAACACTGCTGAGCCCCTGCAGTTCCAGACCTCTATAGAAAAACTATTTATTCCCAAGGCAGATCTATTCTCAAGCAAGAGGGTTGCTAGAATTACTCCATCAACTCCCCTTCCACAGAAAAAAACTTTAGGGCAGAATTTCCCCTTCCATTTTGAATTTCCTACCTTGGGAGGATGCCTTCCATACATTTCATGCTAAGAAGGTCTCAGAACCTGTTACTAATAATCTTGTGGGGTTTTTAATTAAACAAACAAACAAACGAAGAAAAACCCCCAAATGAATGACCAAACAAAATGTGTACTGCTTCTGTAATTAAAAACAACCAGCTCTCAAGTTAACATTTATGTAGGATGGGTCATCTTCTGTACATCAGTTTAAAGGGCTGAAAGCTATACTCAAATAATGTAATTTTAAGTGTGTATTTTTGGCCCTGTCAAATAAGGAGCACAGGCAGGATACGAATCACTCCACTCATACAGCTACCGTTTGGAACTTGCAGCTTTGCAAGTGACTTCTAATGACAGCATGATTTGCAGAATTTTTATTACCTACAAAAAAATTAGGACTATTTTTACCACTAATTATTCTCATTTACATGGTAAAATTATTTTATTACTTGACTGTAGTTTACATGTAGGGGTATTAAACCACTTGTAGCTTAATCTAATAATTCCATTTGAACGGATCGGGGAAAGTGAAATTACTGATAGGCAACAAATTCAGTGGAAGCCTGCAAACAATTTCTGTGATATTAAGATATGCCTGTGCTTACCCTTCAACCTTTCTCCATTTCCCTTGGCACTAATTTGTGAGGAGGTCCATGAGATTGCAGAATTGCAGACTAATGCCAAGCTACTTATAATTTCTCCTGATATTGTTAAGATTAAATGCTCAGTACAACATTGTCCTTTAAAATTTTCTTCCTCAATCTGGTTTGCCTGACACCAAGTTTGTTTTTTGGCTGTAGGACATTAAAATAGATATTTAGAGGAAAATAAGAGCAGTTCATCTCAGCCCCCACTCCTGTCTCATCCCTATACATGTCTTATTCAGGAATACCAAGAGGCAAGCAAAGGCAGATTACAGAAATAAGTAAAGCTGAATGACTGGACTCTGTCTAGGGATTCATAAAAAAAAAACAGCCAAAGAGAAGGGCAAATCCAAATTAATGACTCTAAATTGACAGCTTTAGTGCTGTTGGCTTCTTTCCTTTTCACTTGATTTTAATTCTTCCTCTTCATGCTTCATCTCCCATCGTTTCCCACATGTTCTCTTGCTTGCACTGTCTGTTGCTTTCTCCAGCTGCTCCCTGACTACTATAACTTCCAGTGTTTTTCTGGTTTTGGAGCAGATATTTCCATAACCACATACTTCTTAGATATTTTATTATTCTGTCCTCCTCCTCTGTCATTTTTTCCTCCCTCTTGCCAGCAAAAGTTCACTTTGTGGTCCTGGTGAGCAGAATCCCAAACAGTTTAGCACCCACACCCTGTCCAATCCACTTCTCAAACAAAAATACTCCTTTGCATCTTAAGAGCATGGTATCCTCAATCGCAGCAGAAGGATTTACCTTTGCATGTAAACAGGATAGGATCCATAAAAAATTCATTTTGTGAACAAAAGCCTAACGGCAAAGAAAATTCTGTCTCATTCCCTTACCCCACCATCAGAACCACATGCCAGCCTGCTATGCTCTTTTCCCTTCCCTTCCCTTCCCTTCCCTTCCCTTCCCTTCCCAAACCTTCCCAAACCTTCCCAAACCTTCCCTTTCCAAACCCTCCCAAACCTTCCCTTCTCCCCTTTCTCACTCCTTGCTTTGATAACAAATTTCATTTTACATGTTTTCTTTGTCATTCCAGTAATTTTTTTTCCTAAAATTTCTTCACTTGAAGGTGTATTCCTTTTCTCAGTACTCCTCTGTGTACCTTGGGGGTCAATAGAGATGCTGAAATTAAGCAGGGCTCAGCCTTTAATAAACCAAACACCCTTCCCTACAAGGCTTGAGCAATTACTGACTCAGTGTAAAGATTCACCAAGTGTGAATCTATTTTTTATTATAAGTTGATTTAGCTTAAACTCTAGTTCCAAAACATACTTCACTCCACTGAGACAAGAGAAGATGTTACAGTCTCATAAATACTGCATGCTCAGGTAGCCCTTTGATTTCTCTCAGGGAGCCAGGATGCAATAATTGCTCTGCTAAAGCCCAGTGTACACTCTGGATACCAGCTAGGTGAATTCCTCAGACCCAATCCAGCTTTCTCAGGTGCCTTTTCATTCACAGCTTAAACTCCACAAAATAATAGGGCAACAAGTCAGCAGTTGCTTCTCATTCATTTTTTATTATGTTAACCTTGGCATGGGGGGGGGGGGGTTGCTACCTATGGGAGGAAACCTCCTCAAATTCCTGAGGGGCTCAGGGAAGCTGGGGAGAAGGGAAGGAGGGGTCAGCTGATTCTTCACTCCAGTGCAGTGGTGAGGGTCTGGGCTTGGAAGAAAGGGCAGGCTGGACCACAGTTCTGCTGTCTCCAGATTCAGCTACACAAAGGTTAACAGGGTATCAAGGGCATCGTGTATCTGGACTGACCAGGCCAAGCTCTCAAATATAGGATCTCCCCCTTGTGTCCTAACAAAGGTCATTTTCCTTGAGATGCTATTTTTAACCTGAATTTTAGAAAGAGATTTTTCCCTCAACTCCCTTTACCCCTCTGTGGCCCTGGGAACTCTGATATTCCCAGCACCACAGCAGGAGAGGAGCCTGTTCCTGGCATCAGATTTCATGGGTGGCTGTAGGGAAGCAGTAAACTGCTCCTGGCAGATAAACCGTGAGCAGGAGAGGAGGCTCCTTTCCTTCTTTTTTTTTCTTAATGCAGTTATTATCTGATCTGTATCCTTTAAATAAATATATATGTCCTTGCTTCTACCAACTCTGGAGCTGTGTTGTGATAACTCTTTAATTCCACCCATCTGTGCTTAGACAGTAGCCGGCCCAGCAAATGGTACACCTCCAGGTACAGCTCTCAGGGCTCTGGTTAAGACTCATCTGACCTAAATCTCGCTCATTATAAACAACCATAAATGTTGGGTTTGTTTATTTTTTTTCAAACAACAGCAGTTACAGGAATATGCAATTTTGCTTTTGCCATTTATAACTAACACCTCCCCTAGGGCATTTAATATAAATGACAATGAAAGAGGAATAAAATAAGGTCTGGTTTTGATTTCCTTTTTATTTTTATATGGCTCATCTCTGAGGTTTTGCATTTATTGTTATTATTGTTAGCACATTCTTTTTTTCTTTCCTCATCCTTCGTTTACAGATTTGCACTTGAAGAGCACATTACCTCACTTTAAAAAATAGGGTTAATAGCTGCCTCTTCTTAGAAAGGCTTGAGATTTCTAAGTATATGTAGATATGTAAAAATTAAAGAACCTGGTGAAACGTGAAAGGCCTGAATCTCTGCTCAATAAATGCTAAGCACTTACCAGTATTAAATGACAAAACTCTGTATTTGGATGCCTTAAGGCTGGGAAGCTATTTTAGCTTCAGGAAACCTTGCTGTGACAATTTTTATAAGCAAGTATCATATACCACCAAACAGATCTCACATTACAGAGTTGCAGCATATGTGTTGCTTACAATCTACGGTGATTGGGGCACTATTAAAAGATGTGCTTATAAATTATATACTGTATTCATGGTCTTTACCCTGAATGAGGGTGCAAAGCAAGGGGCTAGGGTGCTCTTCCGAACTAGTATCTGAACGATCTTTTCGGTGTTGCTTCAAAGCCTGAAGTGATGCACATCTAGACGCAAACAGCGAAGTTTGGTGTCGGGATCTCAAGGAGCGGTTCGGACCGGGATGCCCAGGAGGCAGCAAGACTCCACGGTCTCCCCTCCCTGAAATTCAGCGCAAGAAGCCGCCCACGCCCACGGGGTGTCCCCTCGTGTCCCCCAGCCCGCAGCAGGCAGCTGAGGGGTCGCTCCCATGGCCAGAGCCCGGTCCGGGGGGCTGCGGGAGCGCTGCTGCCGCTCCCCCCGCCCGCAACCATCCGAGCACAGCGGGGCGGTGGCTGCGCCGGCTCGGACCCCCCTGTGCACACCCGGGGAGGGGGCGGCAGTGCCTCCTCCCTCCCCCCGGCCTGGAGGGCACCGTGGGGCTCCCCCGCTCCCCGCCCAGCCCAGCCGAGAGGGCGGCAGCACCGACCGCGTCCCGGGCGCGGCACCGCCCGCCCCTCCATCCATCCATCCAACCACCCACCGCCCTTCCGCCGCTGCCTCCCTCCTCCCCGGGAGCAGCCGGTGCGTACCGGGCGGTGGAGCCACCGCGCTTCGGCTCCGCCGGGGGACGCGGGGCGGCCGCGCTTGGCCGCGGCGGGAGGATGCGTGTGCGGGGTTGGCGACCTGGCATCGCGTCGGTCCTTGGATCCTCCCTCCTCCTTCTCCTCCTCCTCCCCTCCCTCCCGCTCCCCGCCTGGCAGCGCGGGGCTGGGGAAGTTGCGCTTCCAAGCGAGATGGCTTCGCAGCGGCGATCGCTTTGAGAAAAGGGCTCCCCCTCCCTCGCCTCCCCCCGTCGCCGCGGCCTCCGAACTGTAAGTGGCAGGAAGGAAGTAAAGTTGCAAACAACCTGCAGCGGCAGGAACTTTGTGAGCTGCTCCAGCTGCATGTGTTCAAGGTGCCTTTGATGTACGTGCAGCAGCTTCTGGAAAGTGGACTGCAGCTTTCCCACCCGCCAGCCCTCCCTCTCCCCCACCCTTCCCAGCCTCCCCTCCCACCACCGCCACTTCAGCCCACACACGCAATTTGTTTGAGAAGGAAAAAAAAAAAAAGTGATGAACAAGAAGTGGTGAATTACCCAAGCGACTTTCCTCAAAGAGCGAGCGAGCCGGGGAGAGGAGCCGCGGCGAGCCCCGCGCAGCGCCGGGAGGGACCCGCCGGGGACCGCGGGGCTGCCGGGGTGTGAACGCGGCTCCGCGGCGAGATGCAAAAACCCTTATCTGCTTGCTTTTGACTTGCGATGCCGGCTCCTCACTAGAATGCAAACCCTTGCACAGGATGAAAACAGGTTTGTGGCAAATTCTCCTGGAAATGTTTCGCTCCCCGTCGCCGCCACCTTCCTGTCTGAGATGTCAGAGGAGATCATAATGATGACAGGGTGGCAGATACCTCTGCTGCGTACCCTCCACTGTTCTTTGGAAATGTTCAGGCAGAGATAAATCTTTTATGCAGCTGCCTTTTCATATCTGTAGCGACTGCTGCACAATCTGCACTTGATTGCAGTTAAAATATTCTCTTTAGGATCCATTTGACAAAATGATGCAAAACAAACACAGATGGGAGAAGTGGGGGAGAGAAAGCTATAATGAAGTACTGGTGATGGATTGATTTTCCCTTCTTACCCCCTCCCCCCAGTGCTCTATCCCCAAATGTGAGCCTTTTCTGAATGAAAACATTGCTACATCTCTGTTTTAAAGTGAAGATTTTGGGGGCTCTTTGGCTGGGGTTTTGGAGGGAGGCTCCCATCAGTGATGCTTGCCTTTCTGATTGACTTTCTTGAATGTCTGTGGCTATTGAGCCTATCAGCTTTTATCTTGGTTCACCTGTTTTAAAGTATGTCTTGTTTCTCCCAACACCTTGCAGGTCATTCTTCCAGAATGCCAGAGGAAAGTTCGCCAAAGCGGAGTCCTCAAAACATCCCATATAAGGACCTGCCCCATATCATCAATGCTGATGGGCAGTATCTCTTCTGCAGGTACTGGAAGCCAGCAGCAACTCCCAGGTGAGCACTTGAAAGCAAATGTCCTTTTTTACAATCAGTAAAGAAGACTCTGTTCATGTAATTATTATTTATAGCTTGACTGACATTACAGGGCTGTCTGCATGGAGCTTTACAGAGCCACTGAGAGAGATTTCTCTCATCTGAGAGAGCCTCTACTGTAAAGACTGTATTCTCCCAACGTTTACTCTTTCGAGTCAACCTTACAGATGTAAAACATGGAGTTACTGGCTTGGTTGGCACTTTGGTTTGCTACCGAGTGGCTCTGGCAGGTGGCTGATGCCTATCAGCAATAAACAACTAAACTAATGGCACAGGCAGTTAGGGAGGGGTGGGATACAGGCTTAGAGATGTTCACTCTTTCTGAGTTTCTCTCTGTCAACAAATGAAACATCAGCAGCATCTGACTTTGGTTTCAACAGTAGTAGCCGAAATCTCAGGGCAACAGGCAGAATGTTTGACAGCATTGTTTTTTGACCGTTGTTTGGTTTGTTTTAAATTATTTATAGTTTGTAAATGATTTAGGAAGCTTTTTCACAGTCAACTGCAATTTCAAAGCTGGCCTGTGTAATAAACATGGGCGAAGAACCAGACAGAGAAAATTTTCTAATGTTTTTGTCATAATTTAAATAATCCCTTTACTGTAATAACTTTCTGTGCTGATTATGATCTGCTCTAGAAAGGTATCTCTGCTACTCCTATAGTTATGCAGTATCTGCTGGCTTGGCATGTATTTATGCTGCCACTAGTTATTTATGTACGTACCTACTTCATAAAAATCTGGATATTGTTTTATTGTTTTCTTTTTCTGTAAGCCAACAGGAAGAACTGTGTTGATTTTATACAGCTAGAAAACAGTCACAGGAAAAAGTTGTTCAAGCTGTTGTAGGGAGTTAAACTTTATCCTTGACCACCCAACAGGTTAGACATCATCCTGTGTCCAAATCTGCAACTGCAACTGCGCTGAGAGAGGGATACGGGTCCAAGTTAGATGGCCTTGGGTTTTATGCCTACAAAACTAAGGGACAATGGGAATAACATAGGGCTGGGTGAGCACCTGGGTAACGTAGAGGGTGGACAAGCACTGAAGTACACTGTCCCCAGAGGGGAGGACAGTGCAGCTACCCCACCACAGCTCCATTGCACTGGTTGGGCTGTAGGGCAGGGTCTGGTTTAAGATCACCTGGCCCATTTTAGAGTTTTCGAGTTACTTCTACTCATTGCCTTTCAGAAACAAGGAGGCACTGCCTTTCAGAAACAAGGAGGAAAGTTTTTGGCACTGAGGCATTACACAATCTTTGTGCCAACCTGAAGATTTCCTCTACAGAAAACAAACGCTATGAAACTAAGCTTCTACTGTGAAACCAGGCTGTCTTGCATTATAATGCTAATTAATCATTAACTACCCATAACCTTCAACACCCAGTTGTGGAATTGCTTTTTTTGGTGTTTAATTTTTTACCAAATTAGTGGTGACAGGATGAGTCTTTGTTCCAGAAATGAAAGGATGATAAAGAGCTGAGAGTTAAAACTTGGTGTCTGAGTCCTCTGGGTAGTTAATTTTTTTTAGAGCTCTGTGCACCAAGCAGTTAATTGAGAGTGAGCTTGCCCTAGTTTTGTGACAACAGAAGTGGATGGAATCAGTGTTGCTCATTTACAAGTAGTTCCTGAGTGCATGCATGTGTGTGTGTGTTTGCGTGTTTGTGTATAAGGAGGGGGTGCACTGTTTATTATTAGCTCTTCATGCATTGTTATATATGAGAGAGATGGTAAGTTACTGAATAACAAGTCAGTGCCTGGATCCTACAGTCAAGAATGCTCTTGAAATGCATTTATAGGCAGACCAAAAATACAATATTTTTCCCCCGTCACTTCTCATAAGAACCTCTGCTTTTCTGCTTCCTATGTAGAAGCTCAGCAACTTTCATCTAATTTTAAATGTTCAGCAAAAGTGATATCTATATATATGTATAGGGAGAGAAAGACACCTCAGGGGACTTTTACAGGCCCGTTACAATTTATTTCAAGCATTGAAGGCAGTTCTTTCAATCTTCTAACTCAATTGTTGATTCAGGTTCAAATCTTAACGCTAATGAATGATGCTATAACCGTCAGACGGTGGGATCTTTCATTGATCCATTATGTGTCTAATCCCGGCCAGGGCTATAGAAATACCTCTTCACTGCAGATGCCCAAAGGTTATCATTGACTTGTCTTCTGTTAGAATAGAACTTATCGTCCTTGATCCCACCCCCAGGGAGGGGGAAAACCCGGGATATCTGCCAAAGGAAAAATTAAAAAGTAGCCCTCGCCTGGGGTTGAAGAGCAGACAATGGCCAGGCAGCCTCTGAAAGTGGGGACAACTGACAGACATCACCCCTTGGAGCTGGTGCTTCTTTTTTATCTCCTTGAACAGCCCCACAAAGGTGGATAAAGGCTGTGGCAGATTAATATGCTGTAGCATATTTAAAAAAAAAGAACAAACAACTATTTTTCAGGAAGACGGGGAAATTTTGTGAGGCTTTATTGCTCCGTACTCACAAATACCCAGGCTCTGATCCTGTGTGGTGTTGATCTGACTGATCAGCCCGTACTGGTGCACATATGGAAGCTTTGTTATAAGTGCCTCCGAGGCCAAGGTTGTCCTGCCAGTGAAAGGCACCTATTGTGAGTTCCTCAGCAGGGTCCGCTTTGTTTCAGAGGGGGATTTAGGTGATTACTTCACAGGAAGCTGACACACAAAGGCACTCAGATGTCATAATGATTAGATGGGGTAGATGGAGTAGGTAGTAATGGCATTAAGGAAGGAGAAAGACAGTGTTTTCCACTTGTTTTTCGGGTGGGAAGTCATTCCCAACAGCAGAGCTGGAGACTGGGTGTTGTCTTCTCTGCTGCCTGCTGGCAGCAGTGCAGACGCAGCTTCCTCGACCAGCAGCCCTGCAAGCTGCCCAACTTGTTGAGCCAGTTCCATCTTAAAGTGTAATTAAGTGGTCTTTTTGAATGGAGCAGGGAAGAAAAAGCAGAATGTTCTGGTGTCGTTTCCATGCTTTGTGCCAACAGCAGGATTTGTGGAGAATGAAATCGGGTAACTCTTTGGCTCTGAGTGCTCACTACTCAGTGCAATACTTAAGATTTGGGCAAGGCAGGGTATTTTCAGGACTATGTAATGTTGTTTGGAGGAATTAAATCATTTGTACCAAACAGGATTGATCTCATGCCTATACCATGTCCTAGTAGCCAAAGAAACCCAATTAATGGGAAAGCAGTCACTGTGTAAACAGAAACAGCAGCTCCATGCAAGGTTAAAACCTCTGCCACCACCCTGAGAACTCTGAGTCTAAATATGAGGTAACAGGAGGTGAGAAATTGAGGAACCATTCTCTATTCCCAGCTCTCAGACAAAACTGCTAAGAATAGGGGTGGGATGAGGAAGGGGAAGGAAAGTTGGGAGGAGAAGTCAGGATGTTTCCTTTGAGGCCTCTAAAGGGCCTGGAGAGCTTGAGAAATGACCTTCTTTTCCTTTGTATTCCCTATACCCTTAGCTTTTTCTGGATGCTTCCTTCTCCATTCTTCACTGTTTAGATAAGCATAAATGCTTTCTTCTGGGGCACTTTTAGTCCCTCTGCTTGACCTCAGGTAAACCCTGTGAAATTTACTGACCCAGAGCAGTTTTTTCCAGAGCTGAGCCAGCTGACCCAGAGCTGCTTATAGCTGCAGCCACCACTGACTTTAGACAGAGTGATGCTGGAGTCTCTCCTGGCAGATCAGCCACTCTAGGTTGGGCAGTTGAAGGTTGAGACACTTGTACTTAGAGAATGTATTTGAAAATGTGAGGTCTAGATACCTGACCTTCCTCAGCTATCAGACAGAAATCATTGTCTGGCATGGTACTTGTGTCTCTCCATGTAGTGGTCTCTAGGTGATCCTCTCTTAGATGATTGCCAGCAACTGAAGTGGTCTGCCTGAAACTGAGACACGTGGGTCACAGATGCATTCCTGGTCAATTGTTAATGTACACTAGAATGGGTTGCCTCAACTTTAGACATCATGACCACAGTTTAAGTGAACCGAGTTGCAATTGTCTGACTAAACAGTGCCTTTGTAGGAGTTCTTTCATTTTTACAGCCGGCAAGTGTGATTAAAAATAGAAAATTAAACAAACAAAAAGCACCCATTTTTCTATTTGCTTTTTACATTTGTTTTACTCTATGAAAAATACCTGTCATTCATTCTGACTTGTTAGAAATTAAAGGCCAATCCAATAAGGAGAAAATAAATTTCTCTCTTCCCAAAGGATTTTGCAGATGTGCCTGTGGTGCAGAAATACAAACTGCATTTGTATTTGAACTGGCCCTCAAATTGTAAATATTGCTTGATGGCTTTGGCATCTCATTACCAGCACTTCCACAGCATTTCCAGAAGAACAGCACAGCTCCCAGCAGGAGCAGATGACAAAGTTGAATTTGACTTTCAGACCTTTCCAAAATGAATTAATAAATAAATAAATAAACCAAAGTGAAGTCAAAGCAAAGAGAGTCAAGTCACTGATTATAATATCTTTAATTATAGTGTGTGGTTTTAGTGTCTAGAAATACTTGAAGGAGTTTCTAATTCAGTGTCACTCTTGAAGAGCATTTTGTTTGTACTAATGAGGTCAACTTCAAATTAATGCCAAATCTGTGTGCTACAAAGTGACTTATGTCAGCACAGTTTGTCATAGGATGAATTCATCTCCCTCTGTGTGTCTGATCACATCACACACACTGCAAAGGGAAATAACAATGATCATTGTCGAATCAACATTCCAGGCTTTGCTTGCTGTATTGCTATTGCCTGAGTTTCTAAAGCCTCCCTTCTATTCATCAGCCATGTATGTGTTCCTTTAATGCCTCTGTTCTCTTTGCTCCATGTGACTGTTATTCACTGTGAATAGGGGCATCCTTTTATGATTCCTTATGCAGCTTCAGAGGATGGGCAAATTAGCAAACCAGCTTCTCCTGTCTTCTCTGAAAGACAGGAGAACAGCTTTGGTTCTTGCTGTAGATACTTCCAACAGGCTTCTTCAGTAGGATAATTTTTTTTTCAGTCTCCACAGGAGTGTTCTACAGAAGCAAATCTGCCTTTTATTACACAGAACCCAAGGAAAAAGGAGAATAACAAATGGAATAACAACTAATTAAACCACCCCTTTTACTCATTGCCCTGTTAGGATCAGCTTCTGAGCACAGGTATACAACTTTGTGACATCGGTGTCTGGAAACAAGGTGACTTTTGGAGTTCCCTGTTGTGAGTCTCAAAGCAGTAAAATTTCATCCTGATCCTGGGAGCAGCAAAAGAAGCAAAACCAGTGTTGGTTCTCAGTGTGCCACCTGATGAATTGGAAACGGTGCTGTGCAGCATGGTGAATATCAGAGGGAGAGGTAGAAATAGGAGAAAAAAAAGAGAAATGGTCTTGAGATTGTATTGCAAAACTCATTTTCTGCTCATTATTCTGCCAGAGACTGAATGATAAGCAAACCTTGCTTCTCTCATGCAAACAGTTCATGTGCTTTTAATTGGAATGCAGGTGTGATGATCAGTACTGGCTTTGTGCCATGACTGTGACCGATCCCCTCTTTGGTCACTCAGCAATTAGAGACCTGCCAGTCCCTCCAGGTCTGTTTATCCTTAGCAGACCCTGCACTGACCCCAGCTTCAAACCAGTTCTTTGTTGACAGTGATGCCATAGCTGAAGCAGACAAACTCATTGATCTTATCAGGGTTCCAGATGCAAGAGCACTTCACTAGTACAAGAAATATGTAGGTTTAGTCAAAATAATAAAACAGCTGCACGCAGTTCCTTGCTTCAATTTCTCCAGCACTCTTGAACATCCCTTGGGAACACACAGCAACTTTTTTAGGTCACCATGAATATATCTACAAAAAGAGTTGGCCGGTATAGGTAGAGGAGTAGAGGAGGGTATTTTTTTCTAGATGCCTGTAGCAGAGGAGTTGGCCTTGCAAGTTCCCTTCAAGCTGCTGTGACTTCGTGCTTTTCAGAGCCAGGATGATCTGATCTCTTTGTTCTTGTAGGGAAATTGCATTGTTCTAAGAGCTGTCCCTGCAGACACATTTGGCTGAGTTGCCTTCCCTAGGTCCAGACCTGCCATTGTCCTAATGTGCTTCCACTTGAATGGAAGCCACCAGTGTTTTAAACCTCCTATTGTCCCTTATCCAAAAGATGTGACACAACCCTGATAGCAAATGGCTGATTATCCTAAATATCCAAGGAGATAGCATTCCAACACTATATCAGTATGGCTTATTATCCATAATAGGAAGGAAGAAATTAGCAGCACCAGGGTAAGGAAAATTTTAGACATCATTAAAATTATATCTCCTCTAGGGTTTCCTTTTGCAGACCCATAAAATTACACTTATGTTAACTGAAAGAAAAGTACTGGTACAGCAAACCCAAATACCAACCTTGGGCTAGTCCCAACCATAAACATCTTCTACAGCAACCAGACATGGGGGAGTCACTCGGTGGTGGTGTCAGGAAGGCGTCTCAAAGCTGACCAGACTCACTGCCTAAACAGTGACACTGAAGTGTGGCCTTGGAGACAGGAAGGGCACCACTGGTGGAAGCTGTCCTGGTGGCCAAAGTGATGCAGTCAGATTTAGCTGCCTCCAAGCACACTTCTACAGGATGTCCCCATCAGCGGGTCACAGGAGATGGGGTAGGTGTTGGTCTTTCTCTGCTTGGGAATGTATTTGTTTCCCCTAGACAGATGCAGTACGTTTGTGTCTGAAGGGACTAATTATTTTAGCAGTAACAGACATGTAGCAGTTTTCAATGTCCCAAGACCTTGAGTAACACCAAACTTCATGAGTACTTCAACAGACATGAAAGAGTCTCCCTTCTGCATGACAGACACTGGCTCTCCAGCCAGGAGCTGTCTTCATTTCTGTTTGGCAGGCGCTCGCTTGATGATGGGAGCCTCTGAACCCTCCCATACTGAGTGATAGCAAAGACAGCCTGCTAGACCTAGAGAATTTAGTGT
Source organism: Neopelma chrysocephalum (assembly GCF_003984885.1). Classification (NCBI taxonomy): domain Eukaryota; kingdom Metazoa; phylum Chordata; class Aves; order Passeriformes; family Pipridae; genus Neopelma; species Neopelma chrysocephalum. The sequence goes on from NW_020897809.1 coordinate 6,421,431, forward strand.
CAGAAAACAGAATAAAGAAGCCAATGAGGAGCAGAGAACAGGCAAAACACATGGTCAAGACAGTCATTGGGCAGTGACACAATGACCAGTGATTTACAGAATCGGACTCTTAATTTCACTGTGCTTTTATTTCCTTGACTGAAATTGGGTGTAGTCATCCATCCAAGTGATACAAATTGAGATTGGAGTCCCTAGACGAAAGTAGCCAGAGAAAGTAAGTTATTCCTTGAGAAGCTGGTGGTTGAAGAGGGCTTGATGTTTGAAGAGAGGTATTAGAAAAAGTCTACTAAGTGATGCATTAGTTCTCTGTGGTTCAGCTACAGGTAAATGGTCTCAGCAGCAATCACTGAAAAGAAAGGATAGGAAGAAAAAAGGGAACAAAATATTGACAACTGGGCTAAAGCCAAACATTCAGCAGTAATCATTTGCTCCAGTGTTGTGTTCAGAAGGGTAAGGAGAAAATGTACAAACTGCCATAGATTTGCTATGCAAGGAAGATTACTGATCTTTTTGAGCTGTCTATCTGACCTATGGTAAAAGAACTTGCTCTATATGTTTTTTTCTTCCTTGTTCAAGCTTGAAGCTTGCAGACTGAGGGAACAAAACTTAAATCTTTGGTCTTTCTTTAGAACAGAAAGTTGGTTTAATTTGCTGTAGGTGTCAGCAGGTTAGCTGGTTCACCAGCCGGCAAGATGTGCTTATTTTTATAATTTTTCAATGTACTTTTTACTTTTATTTTCAAAACTATCTCAGTGGGGTTTCAAATTCAACTGTCAAATTCCAGAAATCTGTGGTGGCTTAATTTGCTGGGAGAAAGGCATGAGGAGTGATGGGGAAGCTGTAAGTAATTAAATTGCAGTAGAGATAACATCTGCTGACTTAATGGTTAAGCTTTTTCTTCATTTTTTCAATTTTGTGTGAGAGCTAGTCTACAATATTTGAAAAAATATATTATTATATAATATGTATTATTATTATATTAAAAACTGTATTCTGAGCAGCATTCATAATCTCATGTTATTAAAAAGATATTCGGGCAATCAGCGTTCAGTTGTCCTCTGGCCCACTGCAAACAAGGGGCAGGGAACATCTCAACCCAGGCTGTTCTGAAAATGCATGGAGCACCTCTATGACATTATTTGATGCCCACAAATTCATTAGGGCAGAAAGCTTTTTAAAATTTTTTTTTCCAGGTTCACTGTGGCCCCGTGCATGTAGCACAGGAAACCCACGGTGGCATCTTGAATTCTGCTGTTGAACTCCTGCTGGCTGCTGTAGGGTCATGTTTTGCCTCATGCTGTGTGTCCATCCTTGCCTCTGGCATGCAGTGTTGCCGTGGGCAAGGCTTTTTACCTCCGTACTTCAGTTTGTGTAGCAGTGGGAGAAAAGGTTGATCCTTGCTTGGGACAGGGTAATGGATCAGAGGATCTCTCGAGGTGCCATTCATCTCTGCCTTATGTGACTCTACAAGTGGCCTAGTTGCATCCTCTGTAAAGCATTTTGGGTTTTCTGAATGAGGAGTGTTGTACAAAAGCCAGCTGTTGTTATTATTTATCCTGTTTATTTACTGGTCACATTTCTCAGAGCTGGGGAATGGGGAAAAAAAAGCAATCAGCAGACTCACTTTGTTTACATTTCATTTCACTTTCAGTGTTTGGGGAATGTTGATTTGTTAAACACTGTTCCTTCCTTTGAGGACCTTAGTTTTACATCGTGGAAACATTGCCTCATTCTTACACACGGGTATGTTTCCCTTTTGAAGCACCATTTAAGGGTTCTGCCTGTCAGAGGTTTTCTTCCTGCTGTGCACATTCTCCTGTTGCTTTAGGAGTGGTGATCAGATTCCTCAGCACAGCTACATGCATTGTCAAGGCTTGTTTACATTTTGCTGAGCCCAGAATATTTTCAGATGTGTCGCTGCTCGAGCCGACCCATCATCCTGCAGGCAGTTCCAAACCTATGCTGCTCCAAACGGCCCTGCCAGCTCTTGGGCACTGTGCAGGGCACAGGCACAGTGCTCCAGTGAACCCCATCCCTGCCTCACAGCCACAGAACTCGGGGCTCTCTCCCGCCCTGGGTCCCACATGACACATGCAATGGTTCAAGCCTCATCTGGGAGCTCCGTGTCTCCCATGCCTTGAGCCACCCTGGTGTTGTGCTGCAGCAACAGAGCTGATGGAGCTCTTCCCATTCCCACGGCAGGCTGTGACAGGTGCACCCCTCACATGTGATCCAGCACATGTCTTGGAAGTTGGCAGAAGAGAAAGTCGGGAGGAAAGGCAAAACATCTTCCATGCTGCTAGCTCAGACATCAGCTCTGGCTCCTTCTTTGCTGGAATTGAAGGAGTCGGAGCTGGCATGGCAATAGTGGGGTTAATAACGGTGGTATCGAAAGTATTTGCTGTTGATATTGCTGATGCTTTTTTAAAATGGTCAGAAATATGTGGTACAGCCTCTGGTGAAGCACTCCACAGAAAACACAGCATTTCTGCAGCAGAATAACAGCTTGTGGTTTAAATAAATGTTGTTATTTCTGCTCATCTGTAGGTGTACATATATGTTTTGGTTCAGTGGCTGCCAGATACTGTAAATGAGTATTGATTTCCTTTTCTATTTTAAGCTTTTCTGCAGAAAAGACATCCCACATGCCTTTAGCTTTCTTTGCCTGTAGCTAAAGTGATTGCAGCCAAGTATTTATCTAACTAAATACTCTTTTATTTCATTGTTACCACTTATCCTTGTTTTAGTAGTTGCACCCCAAGCTGGCCAGGACCCCATCCACATTTTGGAGCTTAAAGCTATTACATCTGGCCCTTTTTGAGAGCAAATCAACAAGACAGTGATTAAAACTCGTGGCAGGTAGGTTATTTATGTTAGCATGGCAGCCCTCACTGCCAGAGGTGAAGATGCCTAGCTGCTAGAAATGAAAGAACATTTTCAGAACCAAACCTTCAGTAGTTAAATTCTTTGGACACACAGATTAGCTCAGTGCAGCCAAGAAATAACTCATCTGGATTTGGCAGCCATAGGCTGAAGTCTGTATCTGTTTGTTAACTTTCAAGTCGTCTGTAGGTAAACCATTGCACCTCACCTGTGATTAAAATTTACTTTGATTCAAAATGTGAATAAACATTTCAGCCTTTAAAGCCCATGTTGCAGTAATCACTGTCTCAGCAGCGTTCCATGTCTCACATTTAGCTGCTTACATTCAACTTTCCTTCCTACCTCAGGTCTACAGCAAACATGGAATAGTAAATTAATTGGAACAAGCTCAAAGCCTTGGCAAACGTTTTGCCTGTGACATTCCTGATTTCCCAGAGGAATAGCTCCTGATATTGATTTTGACAGAGCCTGTAAAGACTCACTGTAAAGATTCCTCTCATAGCTGGGCAGGGCTGAAGTGCAGCTCTGGGATGTGCCAAGATTTCATTGGAAATGAATGTGTTTAATCTCAAAATATGTTAAAATATACATAAGCGCTTTATGATTAGGAAATCAGTCCTCGAGTTTCTGTCTCTAAGTTTATGGGATAATTCCGTCCTAGCTTTTGGAAAATCACACGGAAAAAGATTGGCAACTTGGAGACTCGTGTTACCTGTGACATTTGAACTTTTAATGAGTTCATCAGTTAGTTAAGGATAACCAATTAAGATCTCTGCCAACACAGAGGACTGCTGACAAAATTGGCAATTGACTCAGTGCAGGAAGCAATCAAGAGTTGCACATTACGGGTGGGATTGCCTGGCTACAAACAGTACTATTAGGTCTAAGTATGTCAGGGAATTGAAGTTTTTCTTTAAACCGTTGCCATACAATTGGGAATTGTACATTCAGTGCTTTATTAAAAAGTAATAATAACACTGTATTTTGAGTTTACAGAACAGGTAAGGTGTCATCTCTCTTGCTCCTTCTTTATTCACAGCTCTCTTTGTGAAAGGTGCCCCTGACCGTGGTGGGGGGTTGGAACTAGGTGATCTTCAAGGTCATTTCCAACCCAAACCATTCTGTGATTCTGAGCTAGTGAAGATTTGCCCACATAAGCCCAAAATACCTGATCAAAGTACTTCAGTCATGCAGTTTTTATTGCGAGGAGTAGCTTGGAAATGCTCTGACCCCTTGTGCCAAGTGTGCACTTTTCAGCCTCTTCCTTGCACAGGTGCTGAGGTGATGAGTTCAATTCTTCTTTTATTGCTTTTTCAGTATTGTTTGTCATGAGTTGTCTGTACCATCTGCTCCTGAAATAGCAACTTGAGAATGGAGGTGATCAGAGTCATGGCTAGAGAATAAAACATGGACAATCACATTTTAGAAAACCATAAATTTTGTGGGGAGATTGACTTTGACGGACCTCTGGTGTGCCCAGGTTCAGACCAATAGTGATGTCCTTCATCAGAAATACCTTGTGAAGAAACTGAAGTCAGAAGAAATCTGCAGACTTGTCTTAGAGGGCTTTAGCAAATGATGCTTAACATTTAGATGTAGTGTTTTCTGCAGCACTTGATTATTTGTCTCAAATCATGAGCCCTTCTTAACAAATATGTGAAAATAACCAAGCAAACAAGCATGTTACTAAGGACTTGAACGTTAGCAAGTAATTGTGTGGACCAAACCAGAGGGATGGCTTTACTAAGTCCAATAATTTCCATCATTTGAAAGCTACAGAGGGTCATCTAGAACTCCCCACCTCGATACAGGCATACTGCTATCTATTTCCATCTTCTGTGCTATGCTACAAGGTGAAATTAAATTGTCCATGGCTGGGATGCCATGCAGGGAGTATTTTTACATGGCTTGAGTTGATCAATTAATGAAGCACACCTTGTTCCTTTCTAGGAAGCCTCCCTGGTCTTTTAGGGTTGAGTTGGGTTTGTCAGGCTATGAACTTACAGCAGCAGTAGTGACTTATCACTGGAACAGGTGCCAGTGTTCTGAATGTGCCGAGACTGCAAGCGAGCTCAGTAAAAAGGAACTGGCTTTGCACAGCTGCTTTGAAGCAGAGACATACTTTCACATTAAAAAAAAACCCTTTTTTGGTTTAGTGAACGGGTCTAGTACTGAACTAGTGTGTAGTGCTGAGTTTAAGCCATAGTAACTGTGCAGAAGAAGCTTCTGGCCCTTTAACAGCAGCTTTCTCATGCTTCGAAAGGACAGTCTGTCTCATTACATGGGACTTTCTTTTTCCAAGGCTTTGGCTCACCAGGCAGTGCCTGCATTTTGATTTCAATAAGAAACTGCCACATGACTGGCTAAACGGTAATTTTTGTCCCTTTGGAAATCATTAGAGGTTCAGTGCAAGTCCATGAAAGAGGAGGAGGAGTCTGTGAAAACTGTTCTTGCTCTTACTCCCTATCTGTTGGTTCCCCATTGAGAATGGTGGTCCTGCAGCCGCCTTCCATCTGCAGTAGCTTTGCTTCCAAGTCAACATGAATTTTTAATAAAATTAACCAGAAGTATTTTATTTTTCCTGATTTCCAAGGGGATCTGCACCAGAAACTCTTTTGTTTCTTTGCCTAACTTTTCTTCACACCCTAAAGCTGTTCTAAAAATTTTGGGTGTGATTTCAGATTGACTTGAATTTTGCAGCTGTGCTTTGCACAGTTTTTTTAGAAAGATTCTGACTGTTTTGTGCATCTATCCTTGTAGCTCCCCTTAGGAGATCTGACCTCCATTTTATCTCTCTTGTAGCCCTTGTACTGAAGAAGGGCCAAAGCAGAACAAAGTACAGGACCAAGATGTCCAATTCCAGCCTTCCTCCCAGTCAGGCCCTGGGACAGTTCTGTCCAGGCTCCCCCAGCATCATCTCTTCCTCAGTCCTGTGTGTGTGGCAATGCCTACACCTTCCCTCTTTGGAAACAGAGGTTGTAATTCTTCTTTCAAAGATTCCTGTGTTCTGTAGAAGGGCAGCAGTAAGAGGGAAGTGCAACTCCAACCCTGGGCTGCCTGTGTCTCCAAGGATCTTGTCTTCCTTGTAGATTCAAAGCAGCAGGTCTGGCAGTCGGTTTTGCCAAGGAAAATCCCATCTCTGATATCAAAGTGGAGGATTGGCTCCCCGAGGCAGTCCGTGTAACCCTAGAATCCCTCCTCCTCAGATTTATCCAAGAAAGGGGTGGGAAGATCCGGCCCATGAGTTTTAAGCTACACGCCATGCATTTCAACTCTGATCTCAGCCTCACGTCCCCTAAAATATTACTTCAAAGCTTCCTTGAAACAAAATACAGCTGGTCTCAAATGTTAACTTCGCAGAGATTTATCCAGAGCTACGCAATTTCAAGGATCCAATAATTCCTTCCCTCCCACCCCCACCTGAAGTTTCCTTCCTGTCTTTTCCCTGTATTAGACAACTCGAGTTATTCTTGGTGAGGGCTTGCATTTTGAAAAGCTACAATAAATCAGTGTAAACTGTTTCTCCACATTGTTTTGCACTGGCTCTATCTAGATCCTGTTGAACCTTTTGTTTTGAAATATGTTTTTACTACCCAGTTCTGTCTCTGCTCCATTGATTTATGGTGTCTGCACTTTTCTGGTGTTGCTGGAGAACTTAAGCTTACTCCTGAATGTCATGGCAGTTCTCAAATGCCTTCCTAACTCTGTGCTGGTGAGGAATTGTGATTTTGAAATGTGTCATGAGAGTAGGCTTGCAGACATGTTCCAAGAGAGCTGCTTATACCAGCAGGCACAGATTTTTAAGACTGAGCCCGAAATCACTATGGTGTAAGACAGTAAGATGGTGCTTACACCAACAGGAGCCCCTTCGGACAGGCTTACATGGGAACTTCCAAGCCTGAGGAAATGAGGAAAGAAAGTGGGAAGCAGAGTTTGCTGAAGAGGCTTATTTTTTAACTGCCAGTTTAGGATCTGGACAGGAATGAAGCTACTGGTTCTACTAGACTGGACCAAACCACATCAAACACCAACGTGCAGAACCCTCAGTCCCCACAGGCTCTGTGAAGGCAAGCAGAAATTGTGCAGTGTGACATAGTGCATGTTCCTTTGGCATGCTCTGTTGTGCTTAAAGGATTTTCACAGTTAAACTACTACATTTGTGAACCACTACTTACCTCAGTCTATCTAGAAGAGGTGAATTCCTCCAGATTGGGAGCTCTGTGAGATATCCATGCTGATGCTCTGTGGTCTGTGGTATTGAGAGAAGGCTGATAGAGACTTGAGTCCGGGCTATTGCCATTCTGACTTGCTTTTTCCCCTGAGTTGCTAAAAATAGCTATAGAACTGCTAGTTTCACACAACAATGTTCAATGGCAGCTGAAGAAAGAGTTGGCTACCCAGATTACAGACCTGCATGGCAAAGCTGTGGGCCAGTAGGACAGAGGCTAAGAACACAGTTCTCAAGAAACCTGAGCAAGAGAGCAAGCAAAGCCCTTGGATATAATGCCTCCTTGGCATTGGATTGGAATTGGGAGCAAAGTCATTGCCTCTTAATCTCCAGAAGGACATAACTCAGATGTTTCTTAGAGACGGAAGGATGGCATGAAGGGACACACCTGACTCCACCATAAATATTCCTGTCTAACTGGAGTCATCAGGCTGAACTCTTGGCTAAGCACAACATGAGAGAAACTGTCATAGCTATTTTGTGATCCCTGCCCATAGCCCAAGTTTTATGAGGGTCAGGTGGGACACAAATCACCTCAGGAAAAAAAAATGCAAAAGCTGACTCAAAAAGCAGGCACAGAGACATCCCTCTTCCAAACTTCAGGTCTTACACTGAAAGCAAGGGGCTGAAGAGGCCTCCAGGGAAAAGGTCACCAATAGTGAACAAAAAAATTCATTCTTTATTACATGTTCTTGGAAATTGTTAGCTGAATTCTTTTTTTTAGTGGTAATCTTTAAGCAAATACCAAGGGTAGAAAATTAGATTGACGCTTAAATCCAACAAACTTACAAGATGCTTAATGCACAATCTTATCAGGTGAAAGAAAACTAATCTTCATAGTCAGTGAGGCTCAGTCACCCAGCTAACACTAGAATGCACACCTTTCAGTGACTTTTCATTATAATATACTTTGGAAGCAAAATACACACATAGCATTACATTTTTAACACATTAAAAGATCTGTGAGCAACTGTCCAATTGCTTGTCCAAAAATGTGACTAGTGAAATGTTTTTGATAAATAAAGGTTAATTGTTCAGCTGCAAAGGAACTGATAAATCAACTCAAAACAACAGAATGTAATACTTAAGCCAGTCATTTTTCTGGCAGTCTAGCTGGCTAAGAGCTTTCCTGTCATTTAGTTTTTAAAAATTACTTTAGGAATTTAGTGTCTGGTATTCAAAACTGCTCAAGTCAGATGTTCTTTGTTAGAACTGATCTGGTTCTGATAACAACATACATAAGACCAAATGAAAAGCATGGCTGCCTTACACAGAATAACATGGTATTATCTTAAATTGAGAGGACTCTATTCAGGAAATCACTTCTGCACGGGATTAAATCAATCCTTATTCCGGACAGCATTTATAAATCCTTTTGTAACTTTCATCTTGTACTTTGCAAGTCCTGTTGGCTTTCATGTGTTGAAGAAAGTTTCCTGAGGTTAAGCAAGTACTTAAATATTGTGCTGAAGAGGGATGCTTTTGAATGAGGTGGAAAAGATAGCATTTTTCATATATGCAGTCATAGGAAGTTTGTCTTCCGTTCTTTAGTCCAGTCCCAATGTTTTGGGTTATTTTCTAGCAATAAAAGAGCATGCACAGGATCCCACAGTAGTGGCTCTCTCCCCAGAGGACACAAGATGTTAAAGTCATACCATCCTGCTCACTACCTCCTTTGTTTAGTTCAGCTTCAACATGAATTTTGTTGAAAGCAAAGCAAGAACATGGGTCTTACACCCAGCAGGATCCAAGTGCTGAGTGGTGTTTCTGGCCTGCAAGGTTTCATAGCACAACAGCTTTCTGAGTGTTTTCATTTTATTTCTAACGACTGAGCCTCAGTTCAAGGAGGCTCTTACTCACATGTATGATTGCGATTGATTGTGGAATTGCATCTCTAAACAATTGTTCTGGCACAGCAGAGGGGGCAACATGTGTCCAGCACAAAAGAAAGTGAGAACCTCTAAATCTGCCTTTGTACGTAAAGCTGCAACCTGAACACCACCCTGCCCTGTGAAGCTGCTCCCCACACAAGAAGTGAAATATTAGTGCAGGTGAAATTACAGTGAGGAATAGGGAAGGTTGCAAACAGCTAAAGTTTGGATCAACTGGTGACCTCCCCGAGAAGCAGGACAGAAAGACAATGTTTTCATGTGGATTTGTGCACAGTGGCATTGGCTTTGTGTGGCAACCTGGCCTCCACCAACTCCCAACATCCCCGATTCAGGAAAAGGTGTTTGCACGTGCCTTGTACCAACTGCAGGTGTGACATTGCTGCATATTACTGGATTAACAAGCCACAGCTGCAACATAGGAGGGACTGATACCAGTGATGGGTGACCTGCACAGTGGACTGTGGGAGCAGAGACTGGTCACTGATGTATACCATCACCTCCTTATGGGAGAGAACTAAATACAGCCAGTAGTTGATTTAAACAGAAGACAAATATTGTCCTGCCCTCTTGTTGCAATAAGCAACTGCATCCGTTTGCCAAGCTGTGCGGTACCAGGAGGCAGAAACCTGCGGTGGGGAGGGAGGAGGAGGAGGAGGTGGTGAAGGCTATGGGAAGGGCAAGGGATCTGTGAAAACCATCTGTTGCTTTTGCAAACAGCAGTCAATAAACAGGTTTCCTTTAATAGCCACAATTGTTGTTGCACCAGTTGGGTGAGAGCAAGCGCGTGGGCAATTACTCATGCTCAGCTCACACCTTGCTTTGTGTGGAGACACACCTGCTGAGTGTGGGGGAGCCGTGCTGTTGTGTGAGTAGGTGCTTTCTTGAACAGATGCCAAAGTAATGCCATTTCGAGGTGTTCAGCAATTACAGTTCCACCAGCCACAGCCAGCTGGAGCATCCAAAGATACATCAGGTTTCCCTGTCTGTGGTCGGGGAGATTGGAATTAACAGGTATTCAGGCACAGGTCAGTCTCCAACAGAAAGTTTTGCAGGCTGTGCACTATGTTTTCTACGTGACATGTTTGAAATTCCAATGATTTCAGCAGCACAACTTCAAGAGCTGGAATTGAAGAAATTTCTCCCCAGTACCAGTTTGATACATGGCCAATACACAAACCTTTTTTAAACAAAATTCTCATTGAGGCTGCACACAGAGGCACCGCAGTCCTGCAAAATCTTAAACCCTGCAGGATTCCTGTGTTAATTTTAAATGAGTCTGTGGAAAGCAATCTCTGATATTCTGTTATTCCAGCCATTGTGGTAAGGAAGGAGCAGGCTGTGATTCCAGAGCAGGGATGTCTGAAAAAATGTTTACATACAGTAAAGAACTGCTGTCAGTCAATCTAATAACTCGTTGCATTTTTCTGGCAGCTTGCTAGTGAAAATACATTGAACCATGTATTTGTTATACTGCCTTCAGGTATTATTTGCCAAATCTAAATTTGTTTTGTAATGGAAAATGAAGGATTAAGCGAAAGAGCCAGATATTTCAATCACTGTTCAGATGATACTCATACTAATTTCAATTTTTCAAGCTGTTGTGTTTAATGTATGGCCTCTGTGCTTAGACCTGAAAACTGGAGCTAAAGAGCTGTGTAGATGTGACCTAGTTCTAAGTCAGCAAAGCCACTCTCACTTTTTATTGAACCACAGAACAGGCTACTTTTGTTTCATCATGACAATCTGGAAATTTTACTCCTTGTTTATGATTTTTGATAGGACAAAACTTTCAAAAGTATCTAAGTCTCCTCAACAACTGCTGTCTTTAGAGCTCTTAAGTCACAAGCAGGCTCAGGGATTTTATTCAGTGTTTTGCAGACAAATAATAACCCAGGTCTGTTCCCTGTGGTGTGCAAAGGCTCAGTTCTGCTCAGTTCTGGCAGCTGTGTGCTAGGTGAGAGGAGAGGTCACAGGAACACCTTGCTTCTCTGAAGAATTGAGGTTTTTTCTTTTCTCACTGGTTTCACAGCTAATGAGGGGTCTGAGCATCTCGGAGGATGCTGACAGGCTAAGTCATGGTACTGTATCAGTGTGAATGAAAGCAAAATGAGGGCTTTGTTGTCAGGGGATGAAATAACCAAGAATTGCCTGAAAGAGCTTCCCATTAGGTTTCATTCACTTGATGCCATTCAGTGCATAAATTCAAATAATATTTCCCTGAGAAATGAAGGGCTTTATTCAGTCAGCCAAGTTACACCTTAATCTCTGTACCTAGTCAGCAGAAACAAATGTAGGTCCTCTAAAGAGTAACTGAGGGCTTAAGTGAGACACTGAGCAGGGAAGCTGTCAAGGAGGTATATGGCAGAGAGACTTAACCTGTCTGAGTGTATTGGATATTGAGGTGATGGGTACACGGGAATTTCTCTCACATTCCCTTATTTTCTGCATCAGTGTCCTATGCAGGCAGTGCCACTGTTCACTGTGCTGCAGAGTCCAGAGCCTGTGGGTTAACAGCCTGGCTTTGCTTCACCGCCTGTGGCATTTCTGAATGTTGGGCACGTCTGCCAGCCCCCGTGAGGTCTCTTTAGGTGGCCCAGGATGAGGGCTGGGGTACCATGTGGTGTAGGTGGAGGCAGAAGCAGTTGGATGGTGCTTCCAGTTTTCAGGAGCATGTACAGAATAATGATTTGCTCTTCCAACACTGGCTGCAGCATTTCTACTGTGCTGCCTGTGTCTGGGAGAGGTGGGACATGTAAAGCTATAACGCCTCTGCTGCAGAAAGTTAATATTCTCCACTGTGGAATGAGCAATGTCTCAATTCCTTCAGTGTTTGGAGCTTTAATAGACCCTGCACTCCTAAAATCAGTCTGTCTGCCGGATGCATAGATAACTTGACAAACCTATTGACCAGGGACGATGACAAAGGAAGGAATGACTGCTCCACACAGATTGTTTTGAAACCCTCAGTGACAATAAGACGATTTGTAAGGCAAAGCAAGTTAAATACGGTGCATGACCTAACCTCAGCCTTGCTAATTGGTGTTAGACAAGATACCAGAGCATCTCTGTGTTGCTGCTTTTGTGGTGCTGCTCTGTACAATCCTTCTGGTTTCAATGGATGCTCTTGCAAGTTGTCTAGCTGAGAAAATACTTTGAAGCAGATGCAAATCAAAGAGCTAGAGCAGGAGTTTCTGCATCATCCATCATGTTTTTAAAGTTTAAATATATTAAGACTTTATTGCAGTTTTTTGCAGTGAATACAGTCTAAAAAGATATTCAAAATCTCAGTCAAAATAAAGTTGAGGAATTCACTAGCTCTTAAGTGCTGTTATTATTTTATGTTGTCAGTTCATGTAATATTTCACTGTTCATGTACTGAAAATGTCAGACTTGTAGCCTTCAAATGATTTTGTGGTTGCTGATGTTGCAATGACAAATGGTTCTTTTAAACAAACAAGTTATGTTTATGTTGCTAAAGCTGGATTTTAAATAGTCACCTGTCAAATCCAGCAAAACTTCTGCAATTTCATTGCTACTTCTGCTATAGTTCTAGTCTAAGTCTATACAAACTTTATCTAGTAAAAACACTGCGGAGGTTTATTCAAGTTCAGTCACTCTCACTTGATGCCATTCCAGGAAAAGTAAAGTATTGTTCATAAAACTGGAATCTTCAAAGATAAGTATTTGCAAAAATAAGTGTCCGTAGACTGGTTTTTTTTATTATCTCTGTCTGTAGCTTTACAGTAGCTATGTAAGAGTCACTTTATTCACGAAAGCAAAGCAACTGTTTTGGGGCAGAAACTGGAATGGTAAAATTACTGGAGTTGGGTCAAAAGATAAAATTCCAAAGTCCAACCAAAGCTCTTGGCTGAAATTTCATCTTGGGGTGCTCTCGAGCATCAGACAATGTTGCAAGTTATATTGTTAAGGACAATATTTGTATTTGAATCCACAGAGAAATACCAGTTGCAAAAGAAATAACTGGCAACACTTACACTGTAGGAGAGTGTAGGCACCTCAAGCCCAAGGTGGAGTTATCCAGCTCAGGGACTCACTCACTCACAGCAGACCACGGTGGCTCTGTCCCATGAGCAGTTGACTCCCATGTAGTCTGTCCTGCTACCACCAGGTGAAGACCGGGTCAATGGAGGATGACAATGGTTTCCTCTCTGTTCAAACCCTCTCAACCATTAGATATTTGCCTCGTATTTGCTGATGTCTGAAATGCTGTTGCTGAATTGAATACGCTGGTTTCACTTGCAGCTCTGAAGCCTTTGTGGGTTGATTTCCACGTTAATGATTTATACATTGATGCTCCATTTAGGGCCCTCGTGTTCATCGCCCACGGCGCTGGGGAGCACTGCGGCCGCTATGATGACTTGGCCCAGAAGCTGACAGGACTTAACTTGTTTGTGTTTGCCCATGACCATGGTGAGTAGCCCTAAATCTGTACTTGATTTACAGCAGCTCAGGCCTTTTCTGAAGTAAATGCTGTTAAAGCTATTCAGCTATTCAGCACTGAGAGAAGAGTCAATAAAATATTTACAACTAGACATAAATGAGAAAGGGATCATCTGTTGCATTGTAAAGATCTGCATGTTGAATCTTTTAAAGCTATCCTTGTTTGCCTTGAGTTTTCCTCAGCCTTGCCCTTGACATTACTGCTGGTGCTATTTTAACCTCTCTGTAAGGGATTATTTCTCTTTTTACCTGCCTCTTGGGGGTGAAGTGGTATTATCCACTATGGAAGTGGGACTAGGTTGATGTCCTAAATGATCCCAGAGGGAACGCTGAAATGTCAGCATAACTTTCATTTATGGATACAACCAGACAGCTGCATCCTTGGAACATGGAGGGGCACGGAGACATCACAGACATCTTTGGACATATCTCCACAGTCCAGCAGAGACACTGGAGCTGTCTGTGCACAGCTCAGCTCTGATGAGGGACCAGCCTGAGTGTGTGCAAGGCTGTGATAACACAGCAATACCCCTTTGGCCCTCAGCTAGTAGGTTGGGGTGATGCTGGACCACATATGCTTATTGTCCCTGCTTCTTCTGGCTTGAAGATCTCTGCTTTTTGCTCCATGATGTGACATAGATATGCTGGGTATCACCAGATCTCCTGCAGTGCATGGACTAGGACATCTCAGTAATGTATTTGAACCATCTATCCTGCTTGTTTGATAGCCTTCTGTCACACCTCACCCTTGCAATTTCATGACTTCCATGTGCTTGGAAATCTTTGCCTTGATTTTACTTTGCAGGCCACTGCCTCCCTGCAAGTGCCAGTCTGGATATTAGCAAAATGAATCAGTGGGATTAATAATGGCAATGGACAAGAGGCAAGGGCAAATTCTGAGCTGACAGGTTGAAATGGGATGAATATCAATTGGTGTAAATCTCATGTCATTTGGGCAGATCATTCACAGACATTGGAAAGTATATTGCAATTTACTTGGCTGACAAGCCAAGACTCAAACCTGCCCTTAGGTCTCCTCAAAGACAGGACTGTTTAATTTGAGCTTGAAGATCCCAAATGCATGTGAATCATTGCACCATTTAGTCGGAGAGAGGAAAGGTGAAACATTACTGAATCCAGGTACCAAGGCTTCCCCTCACATTTGCTCTTGTGACTCACTCTCAGTCACAGCACTGCACTTGATGTGCAGAAACACCACCTATATTTTCTCTGAAGAGGAGAATACCTGATTCTCAGGACAACTTGCAAGGAAAATAAATAAGACTCATGTGATTTTTTTGAACAACTGATCACGCACCATGTGGGGGGCTGGCTTTGCAATGACAGTAGACCTGTGCAGAAGTATTGTTGCTGACCACCTGAGTATCTTTCTCCATGTATATGCACAGTATTTCCAAGTGTTGATTCATTCATTTCTATACACTTTGCTCTGAGTTGGAGGTAGGCTGGCAGGAGTCTGCAGTAATCCCATTAGAAAGTGTCTCCATCCCCCTCTGTTCATCTGCCTGGAACAAAGTTCATGGGAAAGGGGAAGGAACAGGCCAATTCTGCCCACTCTGCAGCTGCTGTTAGCAGACCACAGACAGTCCATACAAAAAGTAACTGAACTACAGGACACACAAGCCACTTGTGCAGAGTCCCCATGAGCCTGTGAGAGACTGTGCATGCTTAATGTTGTGCCTTAGTTCCTCATTCCCTTAAAGCCTGATAAAGGTTGTAAGAAGTAGAGCTAAAATAACAATAGTTGAAGCAACAAACCTAGAAAAAAATGACAAAACACTGTATTTATCACATGGATTTGATACAGAGAATGCCTCTTATGTTGGTGGTGAAGGGTCTTTGGTGTGCAGGTTCCTGTCAGGCTTGTTTTCTGCTGTGTGATTATTTGCTCTCTTTTTTCCTTGAATATCTTTTTCACTAGAGAAGCATAAATATTTCATGGGGTTTCTTGTTTTGGTTTTTGTTTTGGTTTTTGGTGTTTGTTTTTTTTTTAATGTACCGATGTTGCTGGATTAATTAGTTTAATTAGTACAAATCTGGTTGCTCAGGCCAGTTGTCAACTTCGTTCTCTCTGTCAGACCTACAGTTTTCTTTGTAAATTCCTTTTGGTTTTCCTCATCAGCAGAGAGGAGAAGGTGAAGAGGAACCTGACAGCAGAACAGTGGGAACACAGTTGTGTTACACAAAGAGCTGATTTAACTAAGCCTTGATTCACTGTGAGTTAAAAAGACAATTAATATCTTTTAGGCTATGTAACAAAATCTTTGCACATAAAGAGGTAAGCACGAAGGATAAAATTTGTTTGATGGAATGCAAGTTACAGCCTGAGCTGGATGGCAGAGAGAGCTGAAGGACATAAACACCTCCATTGCCAAAACTGCTTCAGTCAGAAGTAGTTTATAGCTTTTCTCCACCATTTTATCTATTCCAAATCACTTAAACAGTGTGTTCCCCCTTTGTGTCCTGTCATTTGGGTATCTGTGGGTAATACTAATTATTCCATTGTGTTAGCACAATAGTAACTGTCTGTTCCCCATCTCATACAGTGGCTCTTGGTCATATGAGTTCGGTGTAGATTTCCTGACCTGGACATTTATTCTGGTTCTGATATTCTCATGGATAAAATTCCCAATACAGGCACATTATCCATGAGGTCATTAATGCAGTTCCACAGTGTGGCTAGCGTGATTTCCCAAATGAGTTGGGAAGTTACTAGGGCTGTAATATGCGTGACTTGACTGATTTATATTGTGTCTATCCTTCAGTCAAAAGAAGGAAAAATAATTTCCATTTTTATTGCTGAGTCTGTAGGAGCTTACACAGTGGCTCTAAATCTTGCCAAAGGCTGCTCTACATCGTTGTTTCCTCTTATTCAAGGCTTCAGCAAAAATGTTGGTACTTCACAGAGTATAACACTATTCACCCCAATCTGTGTCTTAGTACCTTATTGCCCTGTAGAAGGTATCACTGGCTCAGTTCTCTTAGGATGTCAAGATTTGAACGTTTACTCTTTGGGGTATTTCATTGTAATCACAGACTGCTGGACCTCATAGATATGTATTAGAAATTTTCTGTGGTAATGGTGGAAATTGAATTCCAGAAGACCTCTTAACCTTACCTTACATCTAACGTTATTAAATGGCTTTGGTTTATATCAATCCCATGAAAGAGGAAAATAGAATTTCTGTGTAATACAGCATTTTTTTCTGTGGTCTCTTATATGGTGCTTTTAACAGGCAGATAACCATTTCCCATGATTTCTGGGGTTGCTTGGCATGCAGCCTCATGAAGGCAGAGTTAAGGCTGGTGGGTCAGGTACCTTTCTGCAGGTTTAGGTATTTTGAAATGACACCTCACTTTTTCAAATTTGTTTCTATATTGCTATTATTTTATTATGGCAAGATTCTGATGACAGAAAAAAGAGACAGACAAACACATTAGTTATTGGCAGTCAATTTAGGAAAGCTCTCTTAGAAGGAATACCTGTGGGGATTCATCAAACTGGAATGACATTGTAATTCTTCAGTCAGCTGCCAATTGCAGCTCCTTTAGCTATAATGCAGTATTTTTAGGGATCTGTAAAGCTGGGAGCCAAGGAAAACAAGAATAAAGGATAGAGAATGTGGCTTTGTTTTCTCATACCAAGCATTTTCACTTGGTAAAGCACATGATGTTCCAGCTATCCTCTTCTCTCTTCCTGTAACATCTCATTTGCTGAGATCTAATGGTCTATGGTTGCATTTGCATGGCCAGAGCCCGGAACAACCACAACTTAACCTTCAAAAGCCCTAATGTCAACTAACAGCAGTCAAAAATGCATTACTAAGATGCAGGAGCCACAAAAATGTGTTTACTTTTCTCTTACACTTTTTAACAGTAGTTGAAAGTAGCCTTCTTTTTCACTTGGAGTTGCTGGTGCTTCTTACAGTTATTGTGGCTGTGTTATGTGAAGATGAGGAAGGAGAAATACTTAGCCCTGACCTGGCAGCAGTCCCTAGCCACTAGATTCACTTCCAACCTCCTGCTTTCTCCAGGCAGAATAAACCCTCTACCTGTCCTGGTACATGGAGACCTCTGACTCTTTGACCCTCTTTGAAGCTGTTGAATTTCCCACTTTCGAGTTATGTTTAATGTCAGATCAAAGCAGAAGGAAAGGTTGCAGCTCTAACAGCTTATCCACATTCCTTAGATGTTTGTAACAGAAGTTCAGCTTGCTTTGGCAGCCCCGCTGGTGCCTTGTGTGTGGTGAGCATTTCTGATGGGCTAGCAGGTCCCTGTCAGACACCCACTGCTGCTTGTGCTCTCCAGTAATTTTCTCACTGCCTTCTCTGTTTAAAGAAGGATTTATTTCCAAAATGTAGAAAATAGCTGGAGCGGAGATTGTTAAATGCATCAAATATTAGCTGCTTTTGTTTTGTTTTTTTTTCCAAGTGATTACTGTGTTGTTCTTGCAACTGTTAAAAGACCATTTTGTTGATGAGAACAGAAGGCTTTTATTTATTCATAGCACTGAGAAGGATTGATCTACACAGAGAGGTTAAAAAGGACTAAGCATGGTCAAATGTGAGAGGAAAATGACCAAGAAAGATGTCAGCATTAATAAGAACAAGAATTAAAGTAGCTCTGTAAGTTTGAAGTAAGAGCTCATGCACATCAGCATGAGGGAATGTTCTGGACAGCAGCACTCCCTGATGTTATGATAGGGCAGGCTTTAGGGATGGAGTCAGGAAAACCTTGGCAAGCATTATTTGGAGCTGGTTTGCTCACGGAGCAGCACAGCTGCTCCTTGGTGGCTGGGTGTGGGCCTGCTTATCCACCACAGCAGTCTGCTCTTTCCGATTCCTCCAGCAGAGCCTACTGCACTTGAGCAGGAAAGGTTTAAACTGCTTTTCTGCAGAACTATAGGAAAGAATGGCACTCATTTTTAATTACTTCTTTCCAAATGAGGGCTCCTGGCCTTCAGCGTGATACGTGAACACTGCTGGGAAATAGAATCTTCCATATGCGCTACTGGACATAACCATGGGTATGGACACATCAGCATTTGCAGGAGTGCAAAATGACTGCTCTCCCCATGAATACTGTTCTCATGCATGTCCCCCACAGCAGGAAGATCCTCACACAGGACTGGGATTTGCTTGCACACAAAGTTGCACTGCCTGAACCCTACTAGCAGCTGTGCTCAGAGCAGTTGGGCCTCTGCTGTTGCACTCATCCTTGGACAGATGCTCTTCTTGGGTAGGAAAGAGAATATAGCATTAGCTATAGTGTACCTCTGTTAGTGCATCCTCTTCCAGGCTTTTTCTGGAGGGATGAGAATTGTTCTCCCAGGAGAAATTCATAGTGCTTTGCAACCCCATGCAAAAATTAAAGTCCTGAACCTACTGTCCTGAACCTGAGGTCCTGTGGTAGGGTAGCATGGCTGGCAGGCAGTGAGATTGCATTGTGCCAGAGCAGAGTGTTTCACAGACTGTGAGGGCAGAAGGAGAGTCAGAGCCCAGCTGTCAGGTTGAGTTCCCCTCTCTGCCTATGCATAAAACCCCACTCTTGAAGAGTCAGGAAAACATTTAATGTTTTTACTAATGGTTTGAATCTGAAGACTCGCAGCCTGTTCGTATTTGTCAGATGAGACTGCTGTGGCAGTGAGAATTGCCAAGCAAAGAAGAAAATTCTTCAGAGTTTCAGATCAAATTTTGCAAGTACATTCCCTGTGGAGAAATTAGACCTTTTGTCTTCAAATTATCTCGACTTGTCTGTCAGTCCTTTATGATAATTGATTTGGAGTGGAGAGAGAGCTGCTAAGGGGTGATTAACCTGTTGTACCATGATGCAAGTGTACAGACATAAATCTTTGTTCATATAGCTCTGAAAACTGGTAGATTGAAAAGTCATGACAGAGTAAAACCAGCAAGAATGTAAGGGAACACTTTAATGATTCCTTGGCCCTTGATCATTGTTAAGTTTCATATGGACCTGTGAGCCCTGCCTGGAATTCATCCATTCTCCTGTTTTAACCTGGGGAACATTGAGTCTTAAACACAGCTGCGGCATCAGAAGCAAGCAGTGATGTGGGCAGAGATGGAAACTGAGGGGATACACCAGAGGACAGTCACCCTGGTCTGCCCCACCTCTCCTGTTCTCTCCTGTAAGCATCCACTCTAGGTTCCTCTCAGCAGGATCCCAGAGGAGATGGCTCTTTGTCCTGGCTGGCAGAGCACTGCCACTGCCATTTTATCCCTGTTTAGACTCCATGTTCAGTAGGGTCCCAAACCTTTCCTTGCCTTTCCTTCTCCAGATGATGAACAAAGGTAGCAGTCAGGCTTATCTGCCTTCCAGGGAGTGGTGAGGAATGTTCAGCATGTGCAGGGCACACAGGAGGTGAAACCACAGCGCGCATTTGCAGGGTGAGAGTTCAGATACTGCAGTACACCATGTAATTCCTTAGGCAGTGAGACAACCATGAGAACTTGGAGCAAAGTCATCCTGTAAAACAAACAGCTAGTGAGTAAACTTAGTTCTGCCTTCCTTCTCTAATTCTGCTTTGGTTTTGAGGATTCTCATGCAAAGAGATGAACTGGGAGATCAGCCTGCTCACCACCCACGAGCTCCAGTCAAAGTGAAACCAGTTGTTTCTCACCTCCAGCTCCTCTGCAGTGCCCTGTAGCACTGGATCTCAGAGCAGCACTGACAGCTTGCTGAGAAAACCAGGTCATTCAGTTTTAGCCTCTTGGAAATTATAGGCAAAATGATTCCTACTGCTAAGACACAACTTTCCCCATGTATTGGACAAGCTCTTGAACACAGTCTTTTGGCTGGATGGTGTATTTTCCCTTGCTTACTCCCAGATGGCTGCATGGGGTTGGGCTCTGTTGGTGGTTGTGAGATGGTACCTCCCAGAGGGACCACAGCTCATGTAGGAAAAAGTGCTCTGGATACACCTCCTATAACATAATGATGCTGAAATGTGCCTGTAATTGTATCATAATACAGTGAGTATACCAAAGGGAGTATCCTGTGGCACAACAGGCAGTTGTAAGCACTTTGAGATGGGTTTTATTAAACGGAGGTTTGCACACTATTATTTTTATTTTTGAGAAGCTCATTACAGACTTCCACAGCCTGATCCTGCTCGGGTGAAGCAATTTCAGCAGTGAATCTGTCACTTCAGCGCTCACCCTTCATTCACACTGGGATCACACGGTCCTGAATCTCTGTGTGCACCCCATGGCATCTTTCAGGGCAGTCAGCATTGTTTCCATTTGAGAGGAGGAACTACACAACAGAAAGAAACTGGGTAAAAAACAAATACCTGCAGTGCCTCATGCTCTAGAGGAGGCCACAAGCTGGGACTTGGAAATGCAAGCACAGCCTTTATTTTGTTTGTCATTTGAAGGCAGATGAAACAACACTCTCGAGCCAGGAAGCAGTTAGACCACAGCAAACTAAAAATAAAGAGAGGCTCCGCACAGCTGATGTGTCTGACAGAGCACATATATGCTGCAGTGGAGTATTTTGCTTAAAATGTTTGGGTTAGGAAAGGCGCAGGGGATATTCAGAGTTGTTTCCTCTCTACTCTACTCAGGGGATGAGACTTTGTTTGTTTTGTGGACTTCCCAAGAGTAATACCGGAGCCATGCTTACATAAAAGTAAGGAAAACCTGGTCCTGCACCTCTCTTTTAGGCAAGGGAGTTTGGAAATTGTGAGGACTTGGATACACCTTTAGCACAGGCACTAGAAGCAAGACCACTTGAAATCAGACGTGTAGTGTCATCTGCTGTATACTAATAAAACATGCCTATCACACCCGGGCTGCTCAAAGCAATCTATTTGTTTATCTGACCGATTATTATTCTTAAGTCAGATTTAATTGAGGTACAGTCAGTGATGTAAGACAGGCAGGTAAGTTCTGTGCTGTAACCCAGAGCTGGATGTAGGCATTGTTGGAATGGGGGGAAGACAATGCAGATGCTCCTTCATCACTGCCCTTGTATGTGGACATCACTAGATAATGTTGGGCTGCAGTAGAGATTGCAAAAGAATGGTTATGGTTTCCTCAGTTCTCCCAATTACTCTGCTCCTCCCAGCTGCTCAACCATTTCCTCACTGCTGTAGATCCACCCTGTAACAATAGATTATTGAATAAACAGCAACATTGTCATCCAGCTGAACAGGACTTTTGGCTTGGGTCCTGGCTGAACTGAGCTCACTTGTCATGCAGCAGAGCTGTGGTGTGAGCTCTGAAGGAAGAGGAGTTGGGACTCCCTGTACCCCAGTCATGCCCCATCTACCTTCTGGCACAAACCATTCTCTTTCCTCGCTCCATCAGGTGATGAGAAGGTGTTAGAGAGCCAGCTCCTCTGGCTTTGCTGCAAGCCCACTTCATGAGGGAATCCCTTTTGGGGCACGCTGGGCTCTGAGGGTCTGACTTTTTACTCTGAAAGAAATGGGCTGTGCAATCCGCCCCAGTTCTCCTAATTATTCACTGCTTACTAATGAGCAGGGGGAGAAATGTCAGTGGGTCATTCCATGAGATAGTACATCTTCTCAGCAGCTGCTTCTTGAACAAAGCCTCGCTGTTGGCCTTCACACAAGGAGGCGTGAGGCTGGAACAACAGTCCCCAGTGAGAGCGGACACGGCGGCAGAAGGAACAGAGTGCTCCCTTTAGAGCACAGCGACTGAACGTGGGGCTGTCAGCTCTGGCCACTGTCCAGACCGTGCTCCTCGACCTGTCACTGTTAACTGTTAACAGACAGACTGCATGACAGAGGAAAGACATGTCATTCATTCAGGAAACTTAAAAGGCTTCTTTCTTCCTATAAGGGTTGAGCCCTTCTGGCTCCTCTTCCACAATTCTGCCTCCCAGATGAGAAATACCCTCTGAGATAATGAGGAGTGGGCCACTGAATTTGTGTGTGGTGCTGATAATGTTGGGGCTAAGTGGTAGGCATTTTGGATGAGTGGTCCTGATAATCAGGAATAAAACATCCTTTATTTGGACAAAAATTTTGCTTTGGTGAATAAGAGAAACTAAAGGGGAAATAGCCCTGACTGAACTCAGCTCAGTTTGTTTTACAGCCTGTTGTCTTATTTCTGTGCAATCGTAATCTGTACTCACTCTTTACCTATTTAAATTAATCCCCAATGCAAGGGTCAAATTCTGCTTTCACAGCTGCTCAGGTAAATCCAGGATAACCTTGTCACCATGTCAGAAAGCAAGTTCAAGGAGGTTCAACTTGCAACCGCATTTCCTATTAGTGAAGGAGGGTTGGCAACCTCATGTAATGTTTTCAACAGCTTACTTGCTCTTCCATAACCAGCTTTGCAGGCTGTAGGCGTATGTCTGCATGCAAGATGGTTGAGGGTGGAAGGACAAGGACCAGATGGTTATTAGAGCGAAGACTGAGAGAACAGATCCTTTCATGTTGCTCGCTATGTCTGTTCTCTGGGGCTACTGGATAGACATCAAACTTGTTTCATACTTTGTTCCTTTGCTGACTTCCACAACAGGACATTAGTTCATGTCATCAAGGACTTTGGCCCCAAGAAGCATTAGAGGAATCTGTAGTCTTTAAGGAAAAAAAATAAATCAGTGTTACATATATTATCAGTGAACCTTTTTCATTAATGGTGTGGGTGATGGGATGAAGGGCACTTCCAGTCAGTTTACAGGGCAGAAATTGAGTGTATGCTGGAAGGCTGCTATTCATGGGGACCCTGACACGCTGAAGAAGGGACCTTGTGAAGTTTCAACAAAGGCACTTGTGAAGTTCTGCATCTGTGGTGGAGTAACCCCATTCAGCACTAAAGGCTGGGCACTGAATGAATGGAAAGCAGCTTTGCAGAAAAGGACCAGGGGATCCTTGCAGACAAGTTGAACTTGGGTCAATAGTGTGACCTTCTGGGGAAGGAGGCCATCACATACTGAGCTGTATTGGAAAGATTATAGCCAGCAACCAAAGAGAAGCGATTATTCTCTTCCATTCAGCATTTTGGAAACCACATCTGAAACGCTGGGTCCAATTTGCTCCCCAGTGAAAGGAAAACATTGACATACTGGAGCAAGGCCAGAGGAGGGCTGTCAAAACAATTAGGGTACTGAAGAACAAGATGTACAAGGAGAGGTTGATAAAACTAGGCTTATTTAGCCTTAGAAGAGAAAGCTAAGAGGGATCTTACTGCTGTCTACAAGTCCCCAGTGGTAGCATGTGGAGACAGCAGAGCCAGATTCATCTTGGAGGAGCCCGGTGATGGAATGGGAGGGAACTGACACAAGTCACAGCATGAGAAATCCCAATTATGTACAAGAAGAATGTTTTCACCATGAGGGCAATCAAATGTTGGAGCAGGACCCAGTGAGATGGGGACACCCTAGCCTTGGGAATATTTAAAACCCCACTCACAAAGCCCTGAAAAACCTGACTGAATGAAGTAGGGGCTTGAATTAGATAATCACTGAATATGTCCCAGCATCAGTTATTCTTTAAGAGCTAAAGAGCATCCTAGCTGCTACTATTTGGGATGTTGCTTCCAAAAATAAAGCACAGAAGATTTTGAAATGGGTGAAGAAATGACCCTCTTAAATGCAGACTTTAATGGTACCTACAGTTAGGAACAGCTTCATCTTCAGGGAGATACTTTTTGGTGGTTTTGCACAACGAGAAAAAGGAAACGTGTTTATTTTCACCTTTACAGGGACAGTTTTTCCATAGCAACAGCATTTCATTAATGTGACTAGCTTTCCTATTGTTTGTCAGACGTGTCTAATTTGGATGAGGTTGTTTCTGAAGCTAATTACTGATGATTCCTCACCTATAAATGTATCTTCATGCAGATGTGGACTTTGTCATCGTATTGAGTTTCAAATGAGTTTCAAGTTACTGAACACCATCTGAAAAGTAAAGAAAAAATTACTTGGTGTATATGATCCTGTTGGATTAAAATATTATTTGGTTTCCTTCAATATCTTTTTAAATAGATAACAGGACTCAAAGGAGTACAGTCCAGCTTAGTTTAGTGCCTAGTTCAGCACTAACCTGTCAAGGAGTGTGATATGCAAAGAGAGCTCCTATTTGCACTGAACAAAACCAAAGGACAGGCAGCTTTACAAAGAGAAATAAAATGTATAACCTGTCAATAAATGGTCTGAAACTGCCATTTCATCTTCATTTTCAATGCTCTTTGTGCCCTGCCTACATTGGAAAGTGATGAATAAAATTACTCTTGCTGAACTGAACAGCCACAGTATCAGGGGAAATGATTGACTAAAGCAGCAAAACTTCTCAAAACTTGTAATGACAGAATTGATTTTCCTTATAACATAAGTAGTGGTCTGAAGTCATGGGAAGGCTCACTTAAGCTGCATGCATTTGTGTGTTTTGATCAAAACTGTGTCAGTCTCAGTGTAATTTTCACCAAAATTTGCTGTTAACAGATTCTCTGGGCCTGCTCCAGGCAAACCTACTGCACTGTGTGTGTGTTGGCACAGTGTGAAATGCCAGGAGCTGATGCAGGGTCTGATCCAACTCTAGGCTCCTTGTGAGGCATGAGCCCCCCCAGCCTCATGTTCCTTCATGGCCCAAGCTCTTATATCAGGTTAAGGGCTGGGACCAGAGTTACACTTGACAAAATAAAGACACAGAAGCAGCCCATGTACTGCTTTTTATACTTTGTAGTTCTAATGTTTGTTGTTTGTTTATTTGCTCATTCATAAAATGTGGCATGTTGTTCGGGGCTGGATTGCCTGACTCCAGCTGGTGGATTTCCTCCATAAATAACTAGCCCTGTTGATTTTCCTGGGAGCAGCTCTGTATATTACATACCATGAGCAGACCTTTCAAGGGACTGTCTCACAAGTCTTAAAATGAATAGACATATTTTTTATAACAAAAAATGGAGAGAATTTTTAAAAAACCAAAAATGTTCCCTAGCAATGACTGCAAACAAGTGCATATTGCAGCAACAAGTCCCAGAAGCAAAATAGTGAACAATGGGAAAATTAATCCTTTGTTGATTCACATATTCAGGTTCTTCCCTCTTCAATAAGTCAAAAAGGTGTTGCAGAGAAACATATTTGGTTACAGTGTCTGGTATTTTAAGCTTATCATGCTTCTGCTATTGCAGTTTCATTTTGAATGTAAAAGAGGACATTTATTTTTGTTAAAACATACTTGTATTAGCAGCACAGGCAGGAAGACACTCCCTGCGTTATCTAGGCATTTGTTCCTGCAAATAGCATCCTTCTGTCTTATTCACAAGTGGTTAAAGCTCAGTTTTTAACCAAGTTTGATCGCCAGCAAACACTGTTCCAGCTGAGCAGGCTGTTCCAGGTTCTTACTCCTCTGACTCTTAGAAGCTCCTCACTTTTTGTCCCGACGTATTCCTGCCTACACTGGGGTCTTTTTGGTCTCACACATTGTCTGTGGAGCCTGGCAGGCATTAACATTGACATCTTTCACTTATCTACTACACATCCCTTGGACCTTTCCTGGTTCTGCCTCTCCTTCCCCCTTCGAAGCATCATCTGATTCATACTGAGGGCCAGATGCCCCCAGCTTTGCCTCTCACTCTTTCAGGGATGATGCCAGTGTGTACATGCCCAGCACAGCACTGCAGCTTCTCTTTCACTTCAGAATGCCTTTAATCTAAACCTATGTTTATAATGTGATTCTTACATGGTTTGGGGATTTATTTCTTAGTTGCTCGAGCCTTAATTGCTTCTTTACCTCTACAAGCACATGCTTGCATCCTCTGAAGGCAGTACCTAAATGTCAGTAACTTCAGTGGGGTCAGAATTTGACTCAGGTTTTAAGGTTGTTTTTCCTATTTTAGTAAAAAGCTAACATAGTTTGGACTATTATTTTAGAGAAGAAAACGTAATTTGAGCTGATAAAGGGGGGTACAGGGAACTAAGAATCATGGTTGGTGATTTGGGAAAATTATTTCAGAATTTTAGGAAATTAATCTTGATAATTTAAAGCCTCTGGCAGTGTGATCCTCTTCACTTCTGAGCCCACTAGTAAAGTAAAGCAGAACATCTGGTTAGCCTCTGGTTCATTCTCTAACCCAGATGAGATTCTCTAGCATTCCAGTAACATTCCTTTTAGCCTTGAGCATCTTCTTTCTTTATAATAACAAAATGAGGATTGCAAAAGGTCTCACAAAACCTAAGGCCATCTGGAAGAAGTCTTACCTGAAGGTGTATGTGAAGCCTGCTTTGAAGTCTCCTGTGCATTCTGGCTGTCAGAGATCCAGTCACAGTGGGGGTATTTAAGTTTAATAATGCACTAAGACATCAAATGAGAACTCATCAGCCCATTTCTGTGAGCCACAGCCAGTCCTTAGATGGTAGCATGTCCTGGTCTGTGACAGCTGTGGCCAAATTTTAGTGACCTAAATGAGAAAAGCTCTTTTGGTTATATTTCTGAAGACTTCCCTGAATTTCACATAGCTTTGATCTGGCCTATGGTCTGTTATGTTTCAACAGAGCAGCAGTTTTAGCCATAGATAACTTTTGCAGGTAGTCCTTTCATTAGTCCTACAATGGATCCTGTATGATTCAGATGAGGATGTGGCTCATTCTATATCACAGTAGCAAACTATACAAGAAGGTGTTTGGAAACCCCCACTTGGCTCTGCCCCAGATGTGTCTTGGATCTCAGAAAAAACACTTCACCTCAGTATATCTCAGGTCAGTCATGGCAAAATCCAAACATGATGCTGACCCATTTCTAGAGAGCTTGCAGATGGAAAGCCCTGAGCTCCAAGAATGCAAAACCATTACTGTGAATGGCTCTTCACAGGCTGAAAGGAAGATTCAGCAAGTGAAGAGAGCAGCTTAGAATAAATCTCACCAATATTTAAAGGGATGAAGCAGCAGAATAAAAAAAGGTTAAATTGCAACTATAAAGTGTTTTCTTATGTCCAAATGCTAAGTGTGTGCTTTCAGAACTACTGAGGAATGGGGCTGTGGATGGAAAACAAACAGTCATATGTCAGGTAATTACAAGCCACTTGACTAGTTTGGTATAGTTACATGTCCTTTGGCTGAATTTGTCTTTGGGATTGCGCCTGGAAACTTGACCACTTCACCAACAATGCAGAAATGTTGTTCTGTGCCAGCTATTCTAAGTTGTTCTAAGCTTGTGCTTTACTCCACCCTTCATCAGTATTACTGCATGAATAGGAGTAACCAGTTTTAACCACAAGGTGAGATTTCCCAGAGCATTGAAATTGATGCCACAGAGCCTGTCCTGTGGCACTCGAGGGTTAATTTCTCTGAAGATGCCGTCTGCAGATTCAGTTCACGGGGAGAGCTGCTATACCCACAGCATCGCTAATGTTGGGATTTATTCAGGGCTTGGCAGTACTCTCCAATCTGAGAATCCTTGTTTAGATTCAAAAATAAAATCTAAAAAAAAAGTGCTGAATTGTAGATGGTACAAAGACTAATGCTATCAACCCAGATTCCTTAAAATTGACATTCTCCATGCTGCATTTATTTTCTGGTTCTGAATTTACCAGAGACAAAGCCTGCTGGCAGATCCTGGCAACTTGTCTAATGCTATGGAGCAGGCAACCTGACCCGTCCTGGTGCCAAGTTCATGCTCAGCTCAGCAGAGGGCTGGGGGAAGGGAGAGGAGGCTGGGGGCTCTTCTTATGTGAGACTGCCTGATGCCACCTGTCATTTTGACTACAGTCCCAGGCCTTTGCATGAACCTTACACCTATGCTGCCCAGATTTTGAAGAGAGCTCTCTCTGAGCTGCAAATATGCCCTTGCTGGCTGATTGTGTAGTAGCTCTCATAGCCCAGAAGCAACATGCAGGTCTGTAACCTTCAGCAGCTCAACACTTGTATCTGTGCGTTGTTTACTGAACTACAGACCTGCCAGGCAGTATTCACTGTCTACTGTCACCCAGCCATGGTTTGAAATGAGTGATAGAGCACAGAAAGCAATAACCTACCTATTGGATCCTGGCTCGTTTGGTAAATATATAAGTATTGAGGAGAATTTCAGAGTTGCACGGAGGAGAGTTACAGAGAAAACGGTATCAAGTGAGAAAAAGCAGCTGAAACAATAACTCTGAAATCAATCTCTACCAAGAAAGGACAACAGCTTTGCTGCAAGACGAATTTAGGAGAGCTATTTTCTGCCCTGCCACTTCCCCGTGACTTCCCCCAAGCACCATGTAAATGCCACCCAGCCATGAGCCAACTGGCAGCCGTGGGACTATGCTCTGGCACCCTGGGCAGGACTGGCCCACCCAGGAATGCTTCCTGCCAGACCTGCTTAATCAGGAGGTTTTTTCCTTAATTGTGTTGCTCCCAAGCAGGTTTGGTAGGGTTTGAGTGAGCTATAGCTCTGTGCGGATGTACCCTGTTAAAAAAAAAAACCCTCAAATTAAAAAAAGCCTACCCTTATTTCAAATAATCCACCTGCTGCTCACCCATTGAGCTTGTGCAAAGTGGGTATAAAAAGCTATCGGCTCTAGGAGAGTGGTATTTCCTTCATGCCTTGTCAGAAACAGGGACAAATCCTGTCTAATGAGGGTGGCACTGCCATGTGGGAACACGAAGGAGTGAAGCAAAAAGCGAAAATTCTTTAACTCTGTGGGAAAGCTCCCTTTGGACAGGCTGATTGAGAACTGGAAGTGCAACCCACGGGGAAAGCTGACCCTGAAGGCAGGAGCTTAGGAGCTCAGGAGCTCAGGTTTGCTGACTACCTTTAGGCAGATTAGTTGGTAAAACACCTTACTGGTATCCTAGAACACGAGTCCCTCTTTTTAGAAACATTATTATTATTCATTTGCCAGTTACTTTAAAAAAATTATATAACTAAAAAATCTGTGCCAAGATTGCTTTGGAGTAGAGAAATGCTGAACTCCTGCGCCAGCAATCTCACAGACTAAACAGAACCCACTGGGAACCCTTGCACTATATGGGAACTTATGTTTATTTTAACATGTAAATAAATCGGATGAAAAATGGGTCTTTTGAATTCTTTTTTTGTTGTTGTTGTTGATGTGGGTTCCCAGTGGGTGGTCTGCATGGAGGGGAACCTTTTGAAGATAGCTTGAAAGGAAGTTGCATCTGTCCCCCAAGACATTCATCAACAGCATGGAGGGAGTTCTTACACGATCCAGCTTTCATCTTCTTTTCTTCGTGATGCCTAATCCACTGTTAGCAGGGAAGAATTAGGTCTGTCTTCCACAACATGAATTGATTCAATTGTTTTCTCAAGCATAAAAATATTCAAGGCAGATGTATGGATTTTGCAATGTAAGTAGCTGGGTTGATGCTGCGGCAGCACGCCGGGCACGGCTCCCTGCTCAGCCATCCAGAGGTGGGTCATTAACTTGCAGGGGAACAATCAGGAGGGTTGTGCAAACTCTCAAGCGGGGCAAATGAAACCGTCTTTAAGCAAATAGAAGAGCAAGAAATGAATGGCCTTTGTTAAGGAAAAAAATGGAAATGTTTTCTAGTTAAACAAGCTGTCGTTTAGGACTTAAAAGCATGTGCGTGCTGGAGAGCCAGCCCACATGCCAGCCTGCTTTGGAATAAATGGGCAGGGAAGGGGAAGGGGGGTGTGCAGTTCCACTCCAGCACTGGCTTTTTCATTGAAAATCCTGACATTTGGAATTGGTGCCCCAGCTGTTTTAAAGCTGTAACTTGGATCAGAAAGTTAATGCAAGTGGACTTTCATCCTTGTTTTCAGCTAGGAAAAAATAAAGTTTGCACCCTTTTTTTTTTGAATTTATGATACTAAGACAAGAGAAGAAAATTTTGTATGGTTTTAAAGCTAAATTAAAATAACAGGGAGATTGTCCTTGTCTGCTTGCCTCTTCCACTGAAGGTGAAACTCTAGCAACCATTAGTGTTATCTTAAGTCATATGTGGAGAGCAGAAAAGAGGCTCTTCTCTGTTCTTAGCAGATCAGCAGCATATAGGTCAAATGAACTAATGGGACCCTGGATTAACTCCAGCAAAGTCCATGCATTTTTTTCTGCAGTGTCTGGGCATTGATACTGCTTCTATGTCACACCAGAATAAGTCTTTGAAGACCAATCTGTTGCTAAATAAAGTCATCTCAATGATACTTCAGAAAATTATCTGCTCCTCTTGAAAGAGGGCAAAATCTTAGTGCAACACTGCAAGAATAACAGTTAAAAATTATAGGGCCTTTTAAAAATTATTATAGGACCTTCAATAAAATCACTTAGTGCCTGATTAGTTAGTGTCTCTGACTCCATAGAGGCACAGTAAGTTGTGCCTCGCTGATTATATATCTTATATTTATATTGTGTATAATATCTCTTTTCCATGGGAAAAGAGATTAGACAGGAGTCATTTCATCCATCAGCAAAAGAAACTCTTTTGCAGAGGAACTCAACAGCTGCTCAACCATCTAAAGTGGCTTTGTGCTGCATTATCAAACCATGGATCCCAGTAGCCTGGCAGAGAAGGGCATTCCTGCCAGCTGTCTTCTGTTTTAATGTTCTTGAGGGCTGGCTGAGGTGGCATTGCAGAAGGGCCCGAGGAAGAAAGTGGAATACAGTTGTCCATGTGGTTTGTGGAAAAGGAGGTGGGCTCCATATTCCTCTTTCGTGGCCCTTAGCTTCACCAGCCACCCCATAGCATCTTCCTGATTCTGAGGTAGGAAAGACAAAGCTGCCCTACTGCAGGCAGTGTGGGAAGTGACTGTGGTATGTTGCAGGTTTTCCTACTGCTTTGCTCCCCTTCATTACACAACATCCCAGGGGACACTTACGTTTCCAGTCTGGCCACGGTACCTGCTGTTTGTAAATGCAGCTCATTATTTTGCAACAGAAGCACTCAGCTTGGTTTTTTCGGCATATTTTCATGAGCAACGTGATGTTCCAGGAAGACTTTTAAGGAACTGCAATTCAGAGCCAAATTCAGCAACAGCATAAGAAATGGGCAAGACTTCTAAAGCCAAAAGAACCCTGTTTGTATCCATTAGAGAAGAATTGGCGCTTAACATTGACAGAAACAGTTTGCCTTGTTGGACAGAATTAACAGCTGCTCTGATATGTACCAGGGCATTTTGTTTGTCATCTCTGGAGTACAGAAAAAATTTTACACAGCTTCAGCAAGATGACTGGTTCTCTGTACCCCAGCAATAAGGCACAAATCATTTTAGTATAGAAAATTGCGTGTTTCTTTTTTTTCCTAACCAAGACAACAAACAATATTTCTCTGTGTGCACTGTTCTAAAAATATCTCAGCTCTGCAAATGTGTCTCTGATGTGGGAGGAGACGGCTTTCAATTTGCTGCACTCTTTATATGAGGCGAATAAAAACTACCCAGCAAATGCTGAAAGGAAAATGATTTTCCTAACCTTGAGGAGGAAGAGGGAGGCTGACGGACTTGTACCTTCAGGACAAGACTCCCTTTTGGTAGGAGAGGCAGAATCCACTTGTAGTTCTGAGTTACATGCTTCATACATAAAACACCAAGCGTGGAGAGATGATGCTGTTGAGTACCATATCTAGTGGTTGTACAATATGCATATGGTCATGGAAAGCCCAGCATTCTCACTGCATCTGTACAGGTGGTGCAAAAGAAGGGATGCTGAGAACTATCCAGACAGAGAAGAGAGGTCAAAAGTCACTAAGGATAAGCATATGTTGAGCTGTATTTCAGATCCTTGAAGAACATAAAAATGGAATCAGTGGCGAGAGGGAACCTTCTCCTTTTAGTTTCTAATGTTTCCCATCTGATGTGAAAGTAGTCCTCCTGGAAAAGCCTTAGACTGTAGGCTTGTGTCAGACTGCTTGCTCTTGTGGAAACCAGAGCTATCAGAAGAGGGTGAGAGAAATGATGCACAGGTAAGGCTCAGTCAGGTGGACATTGAGACTCACCTCCAAGGTTTAGCTACCAGGTAAGCACAGCAGCTGGCCTAGATGGCAGCTTGACTGGAGAAAAGGTAGCATGGCAAATCCTAGGACAGCTTACCCTGCTTTCTCCTAGCTCAGCTGTCTGTCCTGCCTCTGCTCTCCACCTGCAGCAAAATGAAGAGCAGCTACAGATGGAGGGCAGACACTTCAGAGTGCCCCCTGTGCATCAGACTCGATTTGGTTGAGGAATGGAAAAAAATTGGGGAAATACAACCAGAACAGGCTCCCTCGCTGTGCTGAGTCTGTTCTGAGGGCAAGAAAGCTGCTTTGGTGGGCAGGAATCTGCAGGATGATCTCCGAGGTGCTTCCTGTGTGTATTTGTTCTGCCACTGGAACATTTGCTTTACATGTTACTGACAATACAACCAGTCCGTTGACTTTTCCAGATGTTGATTGTCCTGCTTTGAAGCTTCTTCCTGTTGTTTTAGTTGTTTGTGTGTCTGAATGGTGGATTCTATGTACTGCTTGTTAAACAAATAATTAAACATTGAGAGCTTTGAAATCCAGTATGTTTAATTAATGAGCTTTGCTCACTTGATGAAAAGGATCTGTACTTGATTCATTACAACACAACTATAGTTTTTTCAGTAGTGAACTGCTATGACAATTTCAAGTGTTTACTAGTTCATTAATATTTTTTCATTAAACCTTAAAAAACACCCAAGCAGAAAATCAAGGCTGCACACAACATTTGCTATGTAACCCGTTATTAGTGTCGTCTTGTGTATTGTCTCCCCCACATTCTCCATCTATGTGCTTTCTCCCATCCCCTCCTCTGCAAAACCATGCTGCCTTACAGTCTGGGATTAGAGTTAATTAATATTTTTAGATCTTGCTGTACTTTGGACCGAGGTCTGTGGTTATGCCCTGCGGCGCTGGGTGCTGTACAAGTGTAAAATAAAGCTCAGAGGAGTTTCAGTAGAGCTCATAAATACAGGCATCAGCCACAATGCCTTGTGAGACCATTCCATTAACTGCTGCAGTGGCTTCCAAAACCGAAACATTCTGGAAAACTGTGTCTACTGCATCTTGTGCTTTAAGGTTTACCTCCAACTCTGAATGCATTTTGGGAAAAGGCAGAGAGGAAAGCAGAGGCAGACAAGGGTCTCTGTCTCACAGTCTATGGAATTTGGGTATTAAAGTGTGCTGCTGAAATGGTCCCTTCCCATAGCAGCGGGATCTCAGGGTAGGTTGAGGTCCCAACCTGAGCAACTGTCACAAGCTCAGGAAGATTGTGGGAGAGGGATTAAGTTGGCACATTACACCTTGTGCACCAGAAGAGTCATCCAAATTTCTGTCACTAGCATCTCCCTCCCACGGGCTCCAGGAGGAGCTCCATTGCTCCTCTGTGTGGGCCACCTGCAGAGGGAAAGCATCTATGAGAACTTTTAATTATGTAGTATTTTCCTTAACCCAGATAGTTGAGCAGCAGGGAGGACATACTGTTCTCATGTCTCTCACCAGCAGCATCAGCTGTGGTGGGGTGAGAGTAAAAAAGGGTGAGGTGGGCTCACCTTCCTGCATGTTGCAGTGTCCAAACACCAGTGAGAAGTTCATCCCATCTCAAATTTGGGGCAGAAAATAGAGGCAGATGACTTCAGGAATAAAACAAATCTTTCAGAAAGCTAATAAACACATAATACTAACCTTAATACCTTTTTTTTCCAAAAGCCATTTAGGCATTTGTTTCAAATGGATATGTCAGACTCCAGCAAGCTTATTGAGCAGGAGGCAGCGAAGGAAGATGGTCTTCAGCCTAAGCTTGGATGTGGGCTCTAACAAAAACCCTTCCTTTGCACACCCCTGTCCATGCTGTAATGTTCTACTGCCCACTGCTGCTGCAGTGCCAGTGCTAAAGCACTAAAATCACCTTTTCTGGCCTCCAACAGCTCCTTTGGGAATGGAATCACACCCATGCTCCAGCTTATTAAATCAGACACTACAACACAAAGCCTTGCCAATGGCCCCCTCTGCCATAATTAAGATGTGTCTTTCCAGTGTGAGATTCTGCAGTACCAGAGAGGCTCCTCATCTGTGTCTGTGAATCATTGACTTCGCAGTGGTGGCAGTTCTGACCTTTAACTACTGAAAACTCTGGTGCTCCTGTGTTAGTACCATTGCAATTTAAAACATATTTATGCTGAGGGAGTCGTAAGCCTGGAGTGCCTGGCCTTACTCCTAACTCTCCTTGTTTTGGTTCTCTCACTCCAAAATCTTGGAATTATGCATCTAGAGAGGAAAAGAAACAGATAGTGTGATGGATCCTGAGGCAGGATGCAAGTCCTGCATCCCTCCTGATTGTTTCTACCATCAGTTGGCTAGGGAGAGCATTTCACCCCATTGATGGTGTCCTCACTACAATAAAAATGGATCCAAACCATCCCCTTTCTCCCAAAGCTGGAAACATCAAAATATGTGAAAAGTCAAGATCCAAATTCTACCTGAAGAATTACTGCTCCCCAGGCAG
Organism: Neopelma chrysocephalum; assembly: GCF_003984885.1. Lineage (NCBI taxonomy): Eukaryota > Metazoa > Chordata > Aves > Passeriformes > Pipridae > Neopelma > Neopelma chrysocephalum. The sequence goes on from NW_020897809.1 coordinate 6,456,301, forward strand.
ATTTCCCCTGTCCTGTCTCTTTGTTTTATAGCTTTTCCATAATAAATAGGGAGCAAAGGCTGATAAAACAACACAGCCTATAATTTCTGCTTTCCCATGACTGTGAGCTTTAAGGAACGTCACTGAAATTGGTAAATTTACAGCAGCATAGCTGAACTCAGCATTTGACCCTGCATTTCCCCTGTCACCTCATCTTCTGCAGCAAAACGTTCCTGCTGAAGGTCTGAGGAGCAATTCAGTTCTCACCTGGGTCAGGCTCTGCCTTTGTCAGAGGGTTGGGCACTTGGAAAGAGAGAGGAATATGTATAGTGTGTGGCTCATGTAAAAGTTAGTGTTTAGAGCACAAATAGTGCAGGTGTCTGAGGGTGGACAAGATGTGCTGCTGCACTCATCCATCCCTGCGGTGCCTTGGAGGGCTGGGTGCTGATGCACCCTGTGGTGTGCAGGGACAGGCACTGTCAGGCTTTCCTCTTTGCTGTTGGTCTTGCTTAGTACATTTAAGGACAGATTTCTTCAGCTATGATGCGCCCCAACAGCCCCAGCAGAAAAGCATCATGCTAGTGGCGATCCAGCACAGCTCTCCTCATCAGACTGAGTCTGCCCAGCAAGCCCAGAGCTGGGCTGGTTATTTCTTCAGGCAGTTCCTATTTGGCTTTTACTGAAGGGAAGGGAAGGGAGTGTCGAGTTGGACTGTGCTTTTTATTTACGTGTTTTTCAGCATATCTCCAATCTGACCAGGATGTAACATTTTTTGAGGCATGTGAGCCAATGTCAGATGAATAATGTGGCTGTTTGGGAATGGTTTTCAAAAGGAACTCCCAGAGCATGAGAGAATATGGGATTTGAGGAATGGAGAGCCTTGTAGAAGTACACATTTGCAGGGCCACAGAATCTGTTTCAAAGGCAGAGTCATACCTACATGGTTATACACACTCCTCAGAGCCCTCACACCCTCAAATATTCCGTTGCTGAACTCTCAGCTTTGTCTTCCTGCACAGCCAGTCAGTATTATTCCCTCCAGATACATGTGTAACTTTGGAGAATCTATAATCATAGGTGAAATCACGCTCTGAAGTCATGCTTTCTGACAGACTGACTGATCATGAGTTGCTGTTCTTGACTCTCTGGTGGCAGAGCCACAGTCTGAGCAAGCTCATGCAGAAAATACAGAGGGAAGAATTGAATAGCTATGACATTGGTCTAGTTCATCACAGCCCTTATTGAGACTTCGTTTGAGCAAAGTATGTTATTTTTGGTGTGTTTGGTTGGAAATGGATACCTAGACCTCCTAATTCTAGATTTGCCATTTGAAAATATGTGTTTTGAATTCTTATTTTTAAAGGAAAGGGTGCCCACAGTTAGCTCAGTCCTCGCAACCTGAAGTGGTCGGTCACTGAGCCACTGCACCTGCTCAGTCCTAGCAGTGAACCACACGAGCTGCATGTGAAGCCAGATAGATAAGAAAACCTCTGATAGTTTTTGAACACTGAGGGTGCCATGTGGATGTGCACCATCAGTCACAACTCTGTACAGATGAGAATCTCGTGGTTATAACCTCACATTGCCCTGTTGAAACCCGGGGGCCCCTGGGGGAGTGCTGTGATGAGGAACTCATGGAGCTGTGATTCTTGTGACACACTTCTCCGTTGCCTCCCTTTGTGTAGTGTCTCTTGGGTGTAGAGCAGCCTCTGGTTAGTTCCAGTTCCTGGGTGAAGGTGGTTCCCCTCCTCTTGCACCCACTGTTTTGCCACTGGCACTATGGAACCACTACATCAGATTCATTCCAGCAAAACACGAAGCAAATAGCTTTACATCAAAGATGAACCTGACCTTTCACTCTTAATAGCTCCAAAGGCAAAAGGTCAAAGAAAAACATTCTTGACTGTATTGATGTTTGGTTGTGAAAAGTCTTTCAACCTAATAGAAGAGGTCTTAGTTCCCTACCCTGAAGCTTTCTTGGCTGGGGGATTCAAACTTGCAATAAACTCATTCTCTGGTGGAATAAATTCGATTTCTTGGAGGGGAAGAGAGAAAAATAGTAAAATAAAAGAACGTGACCTAGCAATGCCACCCAGCTAACCTTGCATAAGGGGCAGGGATAGTATCAAAGTGAAGACTTGCATGGCCTTCCCTTCCCATACATGCAGACAGACTGCTGCTCAGGCATGGCTCTGTGCCATCTGAGTGGGGGTTCATTAAGTTTAAAAAAAAACCCCAAACTCTGCAGAAATTCAATGAGAAGCTTGTCACAGCATTGCACAGGTGTTTCTTGGACTCCACAGTCATTACTCTCACTGTTATGAGCTGTGTCACTGTTGTGTGGTAGGACCAGGGGAAATTCTCCACACTGAGGACCAAGAAGGCTTTCAAAACTGTCTCTCTCTCGTTCAAAAATAGACCAAATCCTCACAGCTCCACAACAGGGAGTCATGGCCCATATACAGACCTGGGCCACGGGGGATTGCTGTCTCTGCTTGCTCAGCTGGAGAGGAGAGACTAGAAGCAAGTGAAGCAGCACTGAAGAAAAAAGAAGTTGAAATGCAGAGCTCTGCTAAGAGAAAACAGTCCTTTTGGACTGTTCAACTCATGTTAACTTGCTACATTTGAAGTTAAATAATAGGCAGATAACACATTTGAGGGCCATAAAATGAGTGGACTGGATATGTATAAAAGGTGTAAAAAGCTCACTCTCCATCTGTAATAAAAATCAGTTTAAAATTAATAGATCCACTAGCCACACACATGGTTTTACTTCTGTAGATTATCACAACTTGCATTTTAATTTGCTCTTAAATTTGTTCCTGGTCACTGAGCCATGGAGGATGCTTGCTGTACCATATTCTGGCAGGAATTGGAATATGTGCATGGAAAGCAGAACCAGTAATATGCTATTTATAACTGACCAGCATAACATGTATGGGTTTCTCTGGCAGCCAGTGTGGCTGATTGCAGCCTTCACTTCCAGATGATCCAGCTGTGGAGACCACCTAGCAGGACAAAAGAACAAGTTTGGGGGTTCAGTTTTTCCTAGACAGAGTGAATTTAGTCCAGCTTTTTATTAGAAGTTCTGCCTAATTTGCAAAGTGATTTTTTGGATGGCTTACAAGAAAATTGAGACATATTGATTTCTGGTATGACCATTGGCAGCAGATGTAACTACCTTTGTGGCTGGGCCAGCAATGCTTTTCTTTGCTGGTCACGGGAAGGGCAACCTTCCAGCATGTAAACAATTATCAGGTACTTCACATTCTTTGACTAGTCATTGCCCCTTTGTGCCTTGGTGCCCACTGGAGAAAGTCTAGAGAAACACACAACAGGAGGGAGATGTTGTTTGAGACTCCCTATACCCTATCCTATTTCTGGGATGTGTTTTCCCCTTCACAGTTTTTCTTAAAAACGTACATGGAACAGAAACAAGCTAGGAGGCTGTTTTAAAGCATGAATCCTATTTGTGATAGACAATTACATGCATGCATGGTCAGGTAAACATGCAAACTTATTTCCCAGGGTGGTATTAATTTCAAGCCTTTGCAAGCTCAGAATTGCCTGGGGCTGTGTTGGTGGCGATGCTGACTCCACCTCTGCCAGGGATGCCGCTGTTCCCATGGCAACTCACCATCTCCCATTTTAATCTTCCCCTTCCCTTTGATCAGACAAGACAATTCCCAGATACAGACTGAGGGAGCAGTGTCCAGGTGCAGTACAGTTTGCATTAACACTTGTTTAGGAGGAGGATGCCACTGGATACTTACCCACTGCTGCAGCCTCCATCACTTGGCCTCCTCTGTTGACCCCTCACCTCGTACAGGGGAGGTTTCCAACCCACCTGGTGCTCCAGGGTACCATGAGAAAAGGCAGGACTTGGGAAGCTCATGCACACCCAAGCCCTGGAAGAGCCAGTGTCCATGGCTCATTAGGTTTACAGTGACCACATCAAGTCTCCAGAATTTTTCTGTTTCTTGCCAAGACTCTACACAGCAGTTACAGCTGTGTAGAGTGAACCACCAGATCCATATGATCCCTGAGGCAAAACCCCATTTTCCAGGATGCGGTGACTGGGGGGAACAGGGGAAAATGCACCACTACAACCCACAATTTCTACAGCACAGCAAGACAGCCTCTCTGCTCTCCTCACCCTGAAGGCTGCAAGAAATAGATCAGTACTCTCAGTTTTGAAGAGCAGGTAGAAACACAGAGGAATAGAAGTCCAAATTTAAGGCCCCTTCCAACCCCTTAACGTTTTGTGATTCTATGATTTATTTTTTTTAAATCAGATCATAGACAGTATGGCACTTGTTAAGCTCTGTGCAGCTTTCTCTCTATTTCTGCAGCACTCTTTCTGTTGAGAGCTGACTGCAGGAGAAGGTCAAGTTAGGACAATAGCAGTACAACAGGCTTATTTCTGTTAGGTCCTTTCTTGATTGCAACCACTGCTTTGAAGGACTTAGATGTGTGCTCTCCTTTTCCCCTACAGTTGGCCATGGGCAGAGTGAGGGTGATCGTATGGTTGTCTCAGATTTCCACATCTTCATCAGGGACAGCTTGCAGCACATTGACCTCATGAAGAAAGAGCACCCTGACCTGCCTGTTCTCATTCTGGGGCACTCCATGGTAAGCACCATCCCCTACCCCTCCCAGCATCCAGGGCACATGCTGTGATACTCATGTGGATGGCAGGAAATAACTCATTCCACAGCAGGAAAACAAAACTATGAGGAATGTTCCCTTTCGTTTCATTCACTGACTGATTTGCCAGCATGCCATAATCCTGAGATCTGCAATGAGTGTAGTTAGTCCTTAACTTTTCTACCCCCATCATGGCCCTAATCAGTGGCATTTGCTACAACAGGCCTGTTCTTTAATAGGACCATTCATTCCCATAAGGTACATACCAAGTCTCACCAGCTCCCTACAGCATCGGGCTTCCCCTTTCATTTTAACCAGTAACCAGGAGGTTAAGCCCTCCAAAGCTTTGAGAGCAGCATGGGGATGAAGCATGAAAATACTCTGTAGCCTCATTCTGTTAAACAACTTAACAGGAAAATGTACCAAGGATTAGGGCTACAAAAACAAAGGCACTGATTTGGTGAACAGATCTGAAGCCTGATTCTGACAGCACGGGCCAAATCCCTTTATTCAAGCTAGCAGTATTCCCACTGATGTCGTTGATCTGTTCTCCCTGACTTCCCCGAGGAGAAGAAAATGAAAAAGTACTTTGGGATTCAGCCCATGCTCAGATAAACAAGTGTTCTTGCATAAGAAGGCATGGCATGCTCTGAAGGGCTCGCCAGGCTCCAAAGCCGCTGTAACAAGGAGCTAATTTCCCAGTGAGGTCTTTGAGATGCTTCTCGCTGCTGCTCCATTTAACAAGCCCCTGGTTCTCCAGCAGTGTGGAAGTTCACCAGATATTTCCCTTGGCAACTAATCCTCTGCAAACTTTCCTGAGCAAGCCCTCCAGATCCCTTTGATCCCCACCCCTTGCCATCAACCCCTGTCCTCACGTGGGACGGCTCAGCCTGGCTGGTGTTCGGCTCTGCGCCGTGGGCTGTGTGTTGGCTGTCAGGCCCTGGGCACAGCACTGTGGGGCCAGAGGGGCTGGGGACTCTGAGGAGGAGAATATTTAATTCCCATTAATTAGTGAAGATTTTCACATGCCAGTGGCAGCATTGCTGTTGCCCAGGTTACCAGTGCCTGGCACGGAGTGAGCCCGGCTTCACGGCATCTTCCCGATGCAGCACTAGTCTGTCACGCTGATAGAGCCTCAACTTATTTTTCAAGTCCTACCTGAACTACCACTTCAGACACTTTCTTCTTACTTCTTAGTCCTTTTAAGTGAGGAGGACACAAGGGAGCTGATGGACATTGCATGGAGAGTTGAGTTTGGTGTGATGTGAGGGTTTATAGCATGAGAACAGAAACCAGGTCTCTTCTCCCCCACAAAAACCAGACACTTCTGGTGCTCCTACTCCTCCGGCTTTACTCACTGACCACGCTGCACTCTCAGTGGGGCAGAAATGACTGCTTGCTTGGACTAAACCCCTTCATGTAACAGGATTACCATAAAAACAAGATGTTGGCACCTGTATTAAGCTGTGGGCTGTTATTTTGCATTGCAGGGGGGAGCCATCTCCATTCTGACAGCTAGTGAGCGACCCAGTGAGTTTTCAGGCATGCTGTTAATCTCTCCTTTAGTGGTAGCCAGCCCAGAAGTCGCCACTCCCATCAAGGTAAGAGCAAACCCATGTTGCCCCTGGTCACCTCACTCTTCTGCAGAAGGAAATGTGTTAAGACATCTGGCCTTGAAATGCAAAACCCTTCTGGGATCTGTGCCAGTCAGTACTTCTCTTTTAAGTGCCTTCCCCACAGTCTCACCTACTTTTCAGAGCGGAAGTGAATGCTGACCTGTCCAGAAGAACTTATTTAATGAAGAGTCAGGTAATGATGGTACCTTGGAAGGTGGTAGCAGACTGTGCCTTCTTCACCTCACCCTGTGTCAGCCCACACAGTGCTGTCCTTTCCCTTCCTCTCACACATCTTTCTTCCTGACTCATGCAGAGTCTGGTATAGTTGCAACACAGACTGCTGGCTAAGTAAGGTCAGGGTTATTTTTGGCATTTGGGGATAGACTGATTTCTAAACAGAACTAGAGCTCTTGAGTCCCAGGCATCCTTCATGAGCCTCAAAGAAGGCTTCTAGCTAAAGCATCACTCCCCAGCTGCACCCCATTTGGTACTATAACTGGTTCTTGTCAAGACCATCTCCTTTGGTGTGCACTTAGGCTTTGTTCCCCTCCCGTTTACATCTGCCTTTCAGAGCAATTTCTGATTCACATTTGCACTGCCCTGTTTGCCCTTCCCCAGGGAGGTTCTGCAAGGCAACTGAGCCTCAGCTTTCTCCTCCTTTCTGCATTTTTAAAAGAATAAATAACAATCCTAAAAGAAGCTGGAAGCAAAGGGAAGGAGCAGCTAAGCCAGCAGGAAGGACAAAGCATCTCATTCCCACAGGACGTGTCCCTTTATCCTTTCTCCTTAGACTCTTCTCCTAGGACTAGCTTCTTGTTTTAATCTACTTCTAAGCTATTTCTCCTTTTTTTTATTTCTGAGAGGAAGAAACCAGATTACCTCACCTCTCAGTATAATCCTGTCCTACCTTCTGCTGTAGCTAAAGACATCTACTGACTTCACAAATTGTTACAAGCACCAAAGGGTGCTTTCTAATCACCTCTCTCTTCCACTGAAGGAAATACAGTAAGACCTCTACCCTTAAAATGCAAAACCCTGCTGAGATCTGCACCATCTGGATGCCAGTCAATATTTTCATTCTAAGTGCTTTTCCCACAGTCCCACCTATTTTTCAGAGGGGAAGTGAATCCTGAAGTCATCTAATCCAGGTAAACTATTTTAAATAGGAGTCAGCACAGAAGTCTGCTTTTAGGAGGCTGGTTACTGATTCTCCACAGGTGACACTACACCTGACTCAACATAAGGGTCCCATGAGCACCAGTACCCCTACGTTTTCTTGCTTTGGAATGGGAAAAAATCCCATGAGTCTGAATTCGAGAGATAGTTAGCCTTCTTTTTCTGACTGAGTCAAGGAAAATAGGGAAACATTTTCCTTCTTCTAGAGTTATATCTTTTGCTCGGTGCTAAACCCTTTCTGAAAAAAAGGGCTCACGGTTCTGTGGGAAGTAGCATTACTGTAGTCTGGTTTGTTGCAAATCTGTACCAGATAATTGCTTTATTTCAGTGTAGGAAATAAACGCAATGAAGCATTTATGTAGGAAATCCTGTTCTCTAACTGAAGTATTTTGGAGGTGTTTATGCGGTCTCTTTCCTACAAACTCTCTTACATACAGTATTCCAAGAGCACAATAAGTTTCTTTCCCTTTCAAATCTATTGTTACATCTCAAAACTGATAAAAAATTAATTATTCCTGAAATAGCTCCGCTCTGTCAAATTCAGTTGAATTCAGTCCTGGAGTTGAAAAAGAATTTACAAGAGGAAGGACTGAAAACAGGCAGAGTATTCCTTCATAAGTCACGTTTTCCCATAATGCTGTGTGTTTTTTTCCTCTGAGACTCAAAAAACATTTCATGGTGGTTGTTCTTCTGAGGCACAAAGGCTTGGGTTTTCCCTTGGAACTGGTATGACTTCTCGGCCCTGGGCCATTTCCCAAGGACCATTGAATTCATCCCTTTGCTGGGGAAGTTTCCAGCTGAGCAAGAATTTACCTTGGCCTGAACAAATGAGGGCTCAAGGCAACAATAACAGCAAGCCAGACTACACACTGGGTCCTTCAGTCCCTCTTAGAAATACCTTCCCTCACTGCTGAACTGGCCCTGGCAGCAGCAGAAGCACAGTGTGTTTGCAGGAATTTCACAATTTCATCAGTGCCCTATAAATCCTGTGTCCTGATGGAAGCATCCAGTTCAAATCCAGTGGAGTGAGAAGGATCTTGCTGCCTTCCCCCTTTTCTTCTCAAATGACCTGTACAAAATTCAGCTCTGAATCTTCAAAATTTCAAAGGATGCAGAAATAGGAGTCACATATGCTGGCAAAGGGCAGAGCAGGGGTGAAGGAGCATCTCCGACTTCATTTCTGCTATTGAATGCTTTGAAATCAGGTGGGCAGGACAACCCCTTAGGACACATCCCCTGGTGATTAATCCTGTACTAACCCTCAGCCTCCTGTGTAAGGACTCACTACAGAATATTCTCTCTTTACCTTTTGTGTTTTCCATTTTGCCTCTTGCTGATCTATTGCTTTCCAACCCGACTGGACATTATGTTGCTCACTGTCATTCAGCCTGAATCTGCACCCAGTAACAGTGCAGAGGACTTTTTCTAAGGTATAATCAAACTGCAAGAAAGTACTATATTAAAACCTCATTTTTTGGCTTTGTTCTGTCCAGTTTAGTATAGATGTTAGTCATCAGGTTCACAGACCATAATCTTGCCCACGATTCGTTACGGTGCAGAGCTCAAATCATCATTGCCTGGAGTTAATATGAAACAAAGAAACCCCCATTCCTGCTTGTTTGCATCATAAGGTCATTCCTGCATTGGTGAGGATGTGTTATTTTACCAGTCTAGCTTCAGAGACCTCAGTTTTGCTGCCACAATGTCATAGCCAGTGAGGGGCTCTACTGTACTGGTAGACAGTGACAGTGGTTCCTAGTCATACCCACCCCAAGGTACACACGTGCTCCCAAGTCTGCTGTGAGTCTTTACTGCTTTTCACTCTTGGATGGCTTTGACTTCAACCTTGTGTTATTCCTCTAACATCATAATTACTCAGCCGTGTGTCATCTGTGATCTGAAATGTCAGGGAGTGCTTCAGAAGTGATTATATATCTGCAGAAACAGAGGGCACGGGCAACAGCCTACCTGTAAGTGTTAGCTATAAACACCAAAGGGCCGTAAAACAGACCAGTGAACACTAATTGCTGACTTAAGTGGTGATCACATAAAGGCAGCTACCAAAGATTCAGAGCAGAACCCTGGTATCGACATTCTTGTACTGCTATTGAAATGAAAGATATTACCCTTTCTTCTGCCAGCAGTTTTCAGCCTGGGCTGCTGAGTCCTTTTGTGTCTCATTCCCAGGAGTCGTGTGAGCAATGGATTCCCATAGCCAATGCATGCTCACTTTGCTGTTGTTTATTTACAGGTTCCCCGGAGAATATGCTTATCAAAATGAGTGCAGCCTAAGCAACTACTGCAAATTGCACCCAATATCACTTATGCACTGCAGCCTGAAATCAGAGCTGTGGCAGCAAGGAAAGGGCAATAAAACACCAAAACCCATCCTTCCCAAGAGTTGGAAATGACCTTTTCCTATCAAAGTGCTTGACTGAGGCTTTTTCAGAAATTAACTCGAGAATGAGAAAGAGGCGCAGTACAATGAAGTTGTGCTGTTGCATGTGGATGGACAGCTGATGGCATTTCAGTCTAGCACACCCACTCCCCGGTCCCAGGAGCAGTTTAAACACTTTCTCGTTAAGAGAAATGTTTTAAATATAGGACAGATCTTTCTGCAGAGTCAGTTGACTATTCTCAACTATTTGCCTCCCATACTGATTCCCATCAGCTCAGGATTTGGCCCTCTATGTTCTCTCTCTTGCTCTAACTGGCTCTTTAACTGCTTCCTTTCCTCTCCCACAGGTTTTTGCAGCAAAAGTGCTCAACTTTGTTCTCCCAAACCTGTCACTGGGATCGATAGATCCAAATGCAATTTCCCGGAACAAGAAAGAGGTGAGAACCTTAATGCCATTGAAAGTCACTGCATAGTTGGTATCTTGTCCCAGTCCTACCATTTCTCTCTTAAAAACAATCACAAGTGTTTTGCTAAATAAGGAGGGCAAAATCTGTGCTGGTGTAAAAAGGTGACACATCTCTGAAGTCAATGGAACTGACTGCACACAGAAGATTGTAGGAAACCAGCTGTTCTTCCCTTCCCTTCCCTTGCATCCACAGCCACTCTGGGTACAAGACATCATGGAGAGCTACAGCTGTGGTGGGCAGCACATGGGAGACACGTTGGTCTCTGCTGCACCACCACTGCTCATTACAGCAGCAAAAACCAATTCGAACAGGTTGCAAACACACTGCTAAAGTCAGCTTGTCAAAGTCTGCTCTTTGCAGTGAAATTGTGCAAAACCCTGCAGTACTGGAAATTTGTTTTCCTGCTTCCAAACCAGCATCACATTGTGCCAGATACATTCCACCAGAGCAAAAGAGTATGCTTGTCCCAAAGAACTTGCTATGAGGTCTGGATAACACTCTGACTCTGCTACAACCTTTACAAATAAATGATGTATTCATGCTGCACCCAAGAATAATACTTAAAGGAGATGCAATTGAAGCAGCTGTTGTAACAACCCAGCTCCAGCCTCACCACTATGACTGTGCATGGAACTGTCCCAGGACTGAGTTTTTGTAGTGCCACAGCAGCTTTGGACTCTTCTCCCATTCACACCCACTCTTAGTAATAATGACAGTGTCAGCCTATTCATGCCATCACTGCAAAAACAGATGTCGTTGCAAGTGCTGCAACAACACCTAACAAGGGTTCTTCTTTCTCACTGTCGTGAGAGGAGTGAAAGGAGGGAGACACGAACTGTAAGTGAATGAAGGTGCTTAGGCTGGACCCAGAACTTGGTGAAAGAAAGATAGAAAATGGCACCCAAGAGTGTCTCAGGAGCTTCACTGATGCAGTGGTCACTTCTTCCTGTGCTCTCACATCTCTTTGAGAGATACTGTAATTTTATCTGCTGTTCATGCAATGGTTCATATCTTAACTAGGAGTTAATAAATTGCCTTTCTCTGGACAGGCAGCACAACTGGCATTAGAATTGAAGCTGGAAGAGTCAGGGGCAAAGACAGTGCCAGGATGTGAGTGCAGTGCATCCAGCCCCAGCACAGCCCATCTCTTTGTTTTACCTATTCAGAAAACTGGAAAGCAAAGAGTCTCCCAGAATAGCCTCAAGGCTTTCAGGGCTGTTTCTTGGCACTGCCAGAGAGCTTTTTGGCCCAACAACCTTCACTTCACTTATCTGTGAACAGAGCATAAGATTTCACTGTGTTGGAGGTGGAAAGATTCAAGGAGCTGAGGAAAAGAAGACAAAGTCCTAGGAAACTGTGAGGACTAGCATGGAGCGAGATCATGTGCATCCGCTGATGCACCGTGGGACATATGTTCTAAAGTACCATATGAGGCTGCACAAAATATATACTTGGGAAGAAGGCTGATTCAAATCAAGCTGTAGAAACCTGTTCTTAATCACATTCAGCTGCCATAACTTGTTGCATGTAATTTAGAGAAAAGGTTTAAATTAGACTGCCAGTTCACTAAAATCACACAGAAGAAAGTTTTCAGTCTTTGTTTGTGTTTAGAGGATGCAAACAATCAGTGCTCTGCAGGAGGAGAGGAATTTGAGAGCATTACCTTCTACCTGAAGAGGGAGCATGGCTGGGATGTGTGGGTCTGTGCCTGATTCTGCATTGATTTCCTGTGTGACACCCGAGCTCTCTGCTGCAGCTTGTCCTTAAGGGTGGCAGTTTCAAATACACCTCTGAGAGCTGGATCCTCTGCTGGAAGATGCTGTGCTGCACTCGATAACTTTGCAGGAGAAAAGTGATGATGTGGGGACATCCTGAATAATAAATCTATTTAGGAAAGTGTCAGAGAGCTCCCTTAATTTGGTGCATAGTATTGACTGAGCATTTCCTTGTTGGGGTGATGTTAGGAGTCACCACAGCAACCGCTGGACATAGTTTATAATAAATGCTACTGTGTTGCCTTTCTAACCACGTATTTCCTGCTGCTTCCTCTGCTCTGTGATGCTTCAAGTCTCAAAAGCTTTCTTAGGGTATTGTTTTTCCTCTGCTCTTTCCCTTTCCATGGAGCAAGGGAGACCCTTTTGCGATGAATAAAGGTGTAGGTCAGCTACATTAGAGCCTGCTTATAATGAAACACTTCAAAACAAGACAACAAACCCCTGTGTTCTGTGCTGCCTTCACACCTGCAAGTGAACACGGAGGTGATAGTAGCTGTGGGTTGTGACATAAACCACTTTTCCTGACCCCCTTCAAACACCAGGATTTGAGGCTCCAGGCACGCACTGAAAACAACACAGTATCTTGGTCCTCTGGCTGCTTCTAAAGCACACTTCACCCTCCTTTTGGACTCAAGAAGCTCAGCTTCAAAGCACACAATGTGCTGGAAACATCCATTATTTATATATTACACATACTCTCTTGCCAGACCAACTTTCTATTCGCTAGAAATATTTTTGAGACATCATCCAAGAATTTCCTGATGAGTCTGTGTTCCCAGAAGACTGTCTTCAGTGTATACAGACTAAAACACGGGGAGACACATGGAGATGTTTGTTTGATCTGTTTGCTGTATCAAACATGAGACACAAAAGACAGCAAGAAGCAACCTCAAAAACCCAGTCGTGTTATTCCAAGGAGGAATGACATCACAGTGGCAGGCACCTCTGTACCCTGTTGCTCTGTGGTAGCTGCTGTTGATTTCAGTGGAATGGTCCTCCTGACTTCAGTCTTGTTCCTGCAAAGCCCGCATACAATAAGGCTGCAATTACCTTATAATGACTATTGCTCTGCAAAATGCAAAGGGAAGATGCAAAGGGAAGGTGCACAGGGCAGTGTGATGCAGCAACCTGATGGTTGCCTGTCTTAGAATTACACAAAGAATAAAAAGAGCTGTTGTGATGGACTCTGCAGAGCGCTCATCGGGTGCGGCTGGAAGCAGTTACAGATTCTTGCAGGGTCACTTTCAATTCTTGCCCCCGCTGCCTCAGAGCTCAGTGCAGCAATGACAGCTTTGGGCTTGCAGGGTTTGCAGATTACAGCCTGCAGAATATAAAGCCCATTCCCTATCTTTCCATTCTTTCCCCACCAAGCTGCTGCTTGGCACTCCTCCCATGCACTGAGCATTAACTCTGACAAGGATTCCTGTTCATTGACTGGGAACAGGATACTCCCCCTGATCAATCAGTCCTGATCAATCTGGGTTGGGATTGGGTTATTATTTTTTTCTCCCGTCATCATCTACATGAAAATATTTGTTGGCTGCTCAGTAGCTAAAAAAAATCCCTGTTCTTTCAGACAAGAACAGGAGAAAGAAGGAAGCCTATTAGGTCATTCTTCCAGCATTTATAGGACTGGGGAGGGGGCCAACTCACATGAATTCATCAACCTTGTTCACTTCATGGGAAGGGACCTGCTGTCAATCCATTCACCCACCCCTCCTGAATCCCCCCTGCAAAGTCCCTCATTTATTACCTTCAATTAAAACAAACAAACAAACAAAAAAAGAATGAAAAAATAAAAATAAATTCATTCTAAAGCTGTGTTGCTTTAGCACAGCGCTGTGACGTAGATCCAGATTAGGCTGAAGCCAGTTGCTAAGTAGCCAATGCAACACAGGGGTTTTGCTCAAAATGCTGGTGAAAAGTCAACATGTTGGCTAAGAATATCAGGGTACACCCATCTGTCAACAGGAGAGCAAGCAACACCACACTGGGTGCTTGGTGTTTTGGATGTCAAATCTGAACTTTTTCCATGAGCATGTTCACAAGAGGAAACTTCTTTCTAGGCACAGGTGGCTTCTTGCCCTTTTTGAAGGACGTTGGAGAGCAGGGAAGGTACAGCTGAGAAATGTAGGGGATGGAGGATGCAGGTGGAGGTTTCTGCACCAACCAGCTGGTTGGGCACTTGGAGGGTCCATGCGGAGTCAAAGGGACCATGTGCTGTTCACCCTCTAGGTGAACATTCCTAGGGATGTTAGCAGGAGCAGAGGATGTTCAGCCTCTTTGCAGTGGCCTCTTACAAACAGATTTCCAGACTCTCAGCATGCACAGGCACTTGCTTCTTTGAAAGGGAGATACTACGTGTAATGTTGTAATATTATGATGTGATGATTATCCTTGTCTCCCTGCCAAAAATTACCCCTCACTTCAGAGTAGCCATGATCTTGCACAGAGACCAAAACACAACAATGGCCCTAATCAAATACTAGAAGCATCCACCACATCCAAGAACCCCTAGTGAGTTCTGTAACAACTTGAATTTCGTTGGTCCAAATCCAATGCAAATCAAATTGGCTCTACAGCTCCCTTGACCATCTTCAGCACTGTGGGCTGGGTCTGAAGGGCACCAGCTGCTCTTAATCCCTGCTTTTAGGGATAGAACCATGGATTCAATTGGCAGGACATGGTAGAGACTGGAAACAGCAAAGTGATAGGGAACGACTTGCAAGCACGAGCATAACTCACTGCCAGCTCCATTTCCAGTGCTTTGTACTCCAGCACATTTGAGATGACAACAAGGGAAAGTGGCTTTAAACCCTCTGGGAACTCAATGGCCCCAGTGGGAAAGCCCCACCATGTAGTGTTCTTCTGCCACCCTGAGAATTTCATCTCATGGGGAGATGAAGGCAGAATCCACCCCAAAACCTTTCTGTCCGTGCTGCCCTGCAGTGCACACCTGTGCCTACACCTACACATGGCTACGTGTCCTTGGGGTGGCCTGATGGCTCAGCTCCTACCCATGGTCCTCTCAGGACAGGCACATGCTGCAGCAAGAGGATGTCAGGTTTCTGCAATCAAGGGAGAATTTGAACAGACCCCACTGCTTGATCTGAGAGGAGGAGACTGTTTTCAGCTAACCTATAAATAACCATGATTTCTATAAACATCTGCCAGGGCTGGGAGAAACTGAAGGCTGTGCCAGAGACCAGCCCATAATCAAAGCTTTCTGGCAAATATTGCGATGGTAGGGGCTGTGTGGGCCGTCTCCACATACAGTATACAAATATTTACTGTAGATTTGCCTGCTGCGGTAACTACTCCTTCCTAGCAACTTTCTGCACCAGCTCTTGTGCATTTTTATCCCCTCACAGTCTGGCTGAGCAAGTTGTTGACTATTTTTTTTCTTGCCTACCACCTAATAACATCATTTGCTTCCTTGTCTGTGCACACTTTGCATCCAGAGATGACCCCTTGGCTTTTCAGTCAGATTTATCAGTTGTCCATAGGTGTAGGTCATGGTCTGAGAACATCTGAGCCCTCAGCAGAGAGGATAAGGACCTGGAGAACATCCACTTTTAAGTAACACAGTCTGAAGAACCGTCTGAAGAAGATATATCACATTTGAGCAACAGAAGGGCACAGCAGAGGAGGAAAATGCAGGGAGGTGCCCCCATGGGAACAGTCTTTGTTCAACACTGGTTGTTTCCCTACAGAAAGAGCTTTAGCTTGAATATTTTCTAGTGGTGTAAGAGAGAAACACAAAACGAAGAGCATGCCAGGTTGTGTGAGCAGTTCTGGGAAGCCACAGTAAAGACCTTGACCTTGACTCTGATGGCAGGATGTCCTGAGAGAGTAGGAAATGGCTGTGCAAGCCAAAGGAAGAGATTCCTCACTACCAGGCTGATCTGCTTTTCCTTGTCTGCATGAAATATTTCTAACCTTAAATTACCTCTTTCTTCCTGGCAGATGGAGTCTTACACATCTGATCCCTTGGTCTACCACGGTGGCATGAAGGTCTCCTTTGTCATCCAGCTGATGAATGCTATTGCCAGAATTGAGCGAGCTCTGCCAAAGCTGACTTTGCCCATCCTGGTGCTACACGGCTCTTCTGACAAGCTCTGTGATATCAGAGGGTCTTACTTACTGATGGACACAGTGCAGAGTCAAGACAAAACGCTCAAGGTCCTCTTGCTTTCTTGATTTTTAGGGTATTATCCTGTCAGTGTTGGCCTGAGCATGACTGACTGTGAGGGGTAGGGACCCTGCTGACCTCCAGAGCTGGAGGTGAAGAGGGGTGATGGGTTGGTGACACTGAGCAAGTGTCACTTGCTCAAGTGACAGCCCCTTTCACCAGGAGGTAGCCCAAGCTCAGCCCTCCCTCGGCACGGTGTGGTGGCCTTTCACCATCTGCAGCTGGGCTGCAGGCAGGGAGTGGTGGGTGATCTCCAGATCTGCCCCAGCGGTGGCTGTGTGCCTACAGGTCTCTCGGACATGAAGCAGCTTGGCATAGAAGTAGAGTGAGGCTTATAAGCAAGTAAAGTGCTGACCCTAAAAGCTCTTCTGAACAATGCCAACTGTGCAGGCACCAACCTTACCTCATGCCCCAGCTTGTAAAGGTACAGGGGGGTCTTTCCAAAGTGCTGGACAACAAAAACCACTTCACATCTGCTCATTTCAAGAGAGCCACAGCTGATTAACCAATTGTTAGCACATGAATGAGCCTGAAAGAGAGACAGGGAGACCGGGGAAAGCTTTTGTCATTTGAAAAGTAACTGGATAGTCTGAGCATAAAAGGAGTAAAATTGCACAAGGCATGATGGGAACATCCCCCATTGTCCTTTACACTCCAAGGGCATGGTAAGTATTTCCTCCTCCTTAGTGGGATAAGAAGCAAGAAATGGATGGGGCTGGGACATGCATTGTGTTCCTAAAGGGCAGCAGGGTGCTCGGGTACCTGCAGACATCAAGCTGCAATGTCAACACCTTCCTGCTCGCTGAAGGCCAACACCACCAGTGACATCTCTTTGATTTCATAACCTGCCACATCTCGGGAAAAAACTGACAAGGTGTGGGCGGGACATGTCGGACCTGTGGGTGTTGAAGAGAAGGGACTGGTGGCTGTTTTTTTTCATGCAGATTTATTTTTTCTGTGCTAATCTCTGCTCTCTCCCTGGTTGCAGGTGTATGAGGAAGCCTATCATGCCCTCCACAAAGAGCTGCCCGAGGTCTCTACTTCTGTCTTCACAGAAATACTGACGTGGATTGGCCAGAAGGTTTCAGCAGCTGGGGAAACCAGCCATACTTAAGAGCAATTGCTTTTGCATCTCTTACTGGGGTTTTCTGGGAATAGATGCTTTTCTTATTAGAAGTCTCTCAGAAAAAGATTTAACATGGAGGGACTTGTGGGATATTTTATCACGCACAGCATAAGGGAGGGTGGGGGGAGAGGCACAGGGTGGGGCATTATTTGCTGATGTAATTGGCCATTGCCCTAATCTGGAGAAGAATTGGCAGCTATGAGAGCAGCTGTCAAAGCTTTCTGGGTCAGGCAACTTTACGGAAATGCCCCTCACCCACCAAACTTCCCCCATGGCTTCCCCTTCTCTGCTTTCGCTGGGTTGACAGCGGTGTATTTATACTGCAATAATTTTTGGTATGTAAAAGAAGTCAGTATCTTCCACTTCATGGTTTTGATTCCAGGTATGTACCGTCCCTTCCCTGTCCCACCAGTCAGTACCTTAAAAGCCCTGGTCCTTGTGAGGAGAGCACTAATGAAGGTGCTGGGTGGTGAGGAGAGGCTAAAGATGGAGCTGATGGCTCCCTGAAGGTGAAAGGCTGATTTTCAAGATCAGACCCCTTTGAATACTACCTTTAGAAGCAGGCCAGACCAGGGGAGAGCATAGAGACAGCCTCCCCTGCCGCCCTGTGTGTCCTCTGCAAGTTTGCACTTGGGGAAAGCATGTTGAACAGCTCTTTAATTTTCCTCATCAGAGCAGAATTCCAGAAGGAAGAGCAGAAATGTGGAATCAAACCCACTTAGCACATTCAAATCCCATGCTTTTCCCAATGCCAAACCTCATCTCCTCTGCAAAATGAACTATTCTGTAAATACTCCTAGAGGCTGGGGTTTTTCCCTTCCCTCCTTTTTTTTTTTTACTCTCCTTTTTCTTTTTCTTTTGGAGTTAATCACTTGTGCTACTGAAACTGAAAGAGCAAAGTCAAAGATATAAGAGAATATAGTAATATAATATATGATGTATATAGAGGTGGCTGGAAGCTGGGGAAGAAATGGGAGAAGAGAAAAGAAGAGGTTAATCGTTCCTTCTCTTGGCAAGAAATAATGTTGTCCTACCAGGATCCAGTCCTCTCACCATAACTTTACAGTCATAATCTGTTGTTTTCCTTCATCAGTTGGAAAGTGTCCTGAAAATAATGCTAGAGAAAAGCACGGAGCATCTGGTGGGTGGGGAGTAGCAGTGGGTGTCCTCATGGTCCACTGGTTTAGCAGAAGACCCACAGCATGAACAGAGATCCTGTCCAAGCTCATCCCAGTCTCCTCCTAATCAGCACTGGGGTAGGTCACTGAGGGGCCAAGCTCACCCCTTTAGGACATGTGGAGAGCTGAAGACAGAGTACAGGGTCTGACCATCCATCCAACATACACCTTGCTGCACTGGGGGCACCCGCAGACCCTACTGTACAAGCTGCCATGGAGGAGCTTGTGGACTGGTCCAGTGGTGCAGATAAGCCAAATACTAGAGCTGCCTGGGTCTATGGTAGCAGCAGGGTGAGAGGAAAGAGCTTAAACTCAGGTATAGAGCAGAGACATTGCATTGACACAGTAAAAGCTGTGTAGTGATGACAGTGGCTGTGCAGGTCGATTTGTCCAGTGTAATAGCCCTAATCATGAATATACTTCTTGGCACTATCCAAAGGGAAGGGGCTTAACGTGCACCTCTCCCACCAGTTTTGCAAGAAGAAACTGCGAATGTTGCACTATGAGAGGGTGGGGCATCTCCCCCAGAGGCAAACCAGCCCCTCTGACTGCCTTCCCTGGCAGCAGTGGGACCCATCGCTATGTCCCTGGGGCTGGATCCCACCTCCAACAGTTGTGGGGTTCACCCACCTTTCTTCCCTTTGAAAGCAATCCTGGCAAGGTTCATGGAAGGGACCTCTGTGCAATAACAGTCAGAATCAGGGCCTGGATCCATTTGGTCCCAGCAGCATGGATGGATGGAAGATGTGTGGATGGAGGTTGTGTCCTTGTAATTGCCCTAAGGAGCCCAAGTCAGGGAAGCTCTTTTATACAGGTTGATCCAGGCACTTTCACATTTGTATTTTTTTGCCTCTAAAGAGAGGAACAAGCTGTAGTTCTCCCAGCAATGCCAGCTTTTTATTGACATATTATTCCAGTGCAATCAGCTGTTCTCAGCAGCCCCTGCTAAACCTCTGGTGACACTTGTTCTGGGAAGGAGCAATGCACAGGTCACCTGCTCTCCATTTTCCAGCAGCCTGTCTTGAGGCAACTTCTTTTCCTCAAGCAAGTGCCCTCCTGACCAGATGCTGCTAGCAAAAGACAGTAAGAAGAGAAACACTACAGCAGTGATAAATCTCACCTGCTTCTTCAGCTGGAAGGGGAAACAAGTGGGCGTGATCCAGAGGTGACAGACATTGCGGGGGTAGTAGCAAAATGATCACTTAAGGATGGGATTTTTGAAAGCACTTTTCTCGAGGAAGTCAGGAGGAGTAAATCAGTGCCCACATTCTTTACATCCCTTCCAAACTGACAAGCACTTTGCAGGAGGGGAGAGGGAAGTGACCCTTCAGCAGGAAGGTCAGAGCCCGTCTGCTCCCTCCAACCTGGCTTCAGGCAGAGGAAGGTCCGTGGTCAGTGCCTTTGCTAAAATGTGTCCTTTCACCCAAGAAGCACCTGCAGCTCAACAGAAATAAATCAATTACGTTGATCTGGGGAAGACTTGTCCCTCTGTCTATAGCTAAGCTCAGCAGTAGCACGTGGCCTTGGGAGGATGTGTTTGAAAAATGGGTTAACAAACAAAACCTACGAAGAACATCAAAAACAACAAAAAAATGCCAAATGAGCCCCAAGCCATGGCACAGCAGCAGTTATTGCCACCTCAGCCAGTTTTCTGAAGCGTTACCTTCTGAGGCATTTAACATGGGGAAACCTACCCAAAAAAAGCCAGACACTGCCCACCCTGACCCCACACGTCCCCGGCCCTGCTGCCAAGCGGAGAGGGGCCACAGCCCGTCTGCGGGTGGGGATATGAGTGCAGAGAGCAGGAGCCAGGAGCAAATCAGCCTGGGTCAGGTGAGACACTGCTCTGCACCTGCCACAGCTCAGCCTGCACATTTCAACTCTTGCTGCTGTAGCTGATCCCTTCCCCCGCCTGTAAGCTACTTTATATTGACCCAGTTAGGTTTCACCAAGCCCCGGAGGAATTCTTCCTTCGCTGACCAGATTAGCAATGAGCAGAGCAGCTGCTGAGGGAAATGTAATTACACTCTTATTTCCAACTGGCAGGTACCATTTGCAGGGAGCACAGCCAGCCCTAGGAATGTTGCTGTGCGGGGCCGCACCAGAGACCAGCCTGTCTTAGAGAATAGGTGGCACTCATGACTGAGCAATAGCAATGTGTAACTACTGTATATATCACCACCTGTAGCACTGAGAGGCCATTCCCCACTGCCTAACCCATCATGTTTTCTATTTAGCCTGTTCTTTTTATACCACTCACCTTAGCACACTGCCAGCACAAACCCTTTGGGATCACATTTCCTTTTACAAGTAATTCCTGAGGTCGTCTTTCTTGTTCCGCTGTGTTCCAGTTCAATAAAATACATTTATATATATATATATATATAAAAAACATATATACATACACATGTATTTTCAGTGGATAAACCATATACAATTTAGGATTCTTAAAGGAATACAATGTATATTGCAACTAATAATAAAGTTATGTTTTCTGAACTGAGTGTGTCTGAGGGCATCATTGGTGACTGCCATCCCTCTGGAGGGTGAGAAGGGAAAGGCAGAGAGATATTAAATTCCAGTTCAGCTTGTAGAGGAGAGAGGTGCAGCCCTCGGGTGCTGTCAAATTGCCAGTGTGGTTGGCACCCACTTCCCAGCCACTGCCAACCAGGAGTCTGGGGGCAGCCCAGTCTCATGGAGGCCTTAGGTTCCCTTTCTGCTTCAAGGTCAGCTTTTTGAAGTGTCCTGAAATCCATGGCCTCATGCCTATGTCTATTTGGGATAGCCCAGAGCAGCCCAATAAAAAATTACCTCAGGGCACTGCAGGATGTCTTTAGAACTTACTTGGATCAAGCAGGGCTCTCTGTGTGGATAATCCCAAGGAAAGCCAGCTCTACATTCCTCAAAGCTTTCATTTCTTTCTTTTTTTTTTTTTTTTTTACTTATAGCTGAGGTACTAGCTTGAAAAAAGAAATAGGGAAAAAACCTCCACAATCATTCCCAAGTGCTTCCCACAACCCGGACGAAACAACAGTGCGGAGCGAGTGGAGGATATGCAGTAACAGGCAAACTAGCCTGCTTCAAGACCTGGTTCCCATGCTTTTACAAGCCCATTAAAATATGATGATAGTCCTGAACTAAAACCAATTCCAACAGGAAGCATCTGTACCGTGGCCAGGAGCAGCTGCTGTTTAAATCCCACCTCTTGCCCCCAGCTGCAACTGCAGATGGGGCTGGGGAGCAGGGCTTGATGCTCTTGGCTTCCAGGCAGTGCCCAGGTGTTCCAAGAGTCCCTGGTGCATCCAGACCCAGGGCTGCAGAAATGTCCCCCCTGCCCAGAGAGTGGGGCTGGAGCACAGAGCAGCCACAGGGTCCCCTCCTGCTCTCCTCCCTGCACAGACTTCAGGACAAGCCACTGGTTTGTAAGGGCTCCCCAGCCACTTGCCCTCCCAAATGGGTGATGACTGCTGCAGCAGGGGACAGACAAGACAGTGCATCCATGTGCCAGCCCCCTGGCCAGAGTCATTAGTGGCACCAGACCTAAACTGCAACCTTCAGCGAGTCATTTCATCCTCCTTGTGCCTCGAATGACCAAATCAAGAGAATAATTTTCTCTTTGTGTGGCCCTGTGCAGACTGTGTGTCTGATTACGCCCCAGCTCACTGGGTCAGAAGCTCTGGCTGAGGACTTTGATGCACATCAACACAGACAGCAGAGCTGGGGCTTTTTGTCGAGCCAGTGGGCACACCATGCTAGTAAGGAACATCATTAGTAACGAGATTTCCTTTAATACTGGCAAGTCCACAGCTCTTTCTCCTGGTATTTTGGTGGTTTATTAAACCCATCATAGTTTTGAGGGTCACTGGAGGGTGCACACCATGGTGCTGGGACGGGGACCAAGCACAGGAAGGAGGGGACGGTCCTTCGTGAGTCTGGGAGCAGCACCAGCACAGAGGAGCTGTTTTGGCAATGAATTTCTCCTGCTGTCACCGTCTGGTGCCCAGCGAGCTGTCACAGCCATTGGTGGCTTTTCTGTTTTTAGCCTGTGCTTCCAGTCTGATCCTGCAAGTCTGCAGGAACCCTGAAGCTTTTGCCTTTTTCTCTTCCCCTGGCCTGTGCTCGGTCTTGTGTTATCCAAGGCTGGCTCTGGGGGTTGGTGCAAGGTGGGGATCAGCCATTGGATGGTAAAGCAGGAGCCAAAGCAGTGCCACAGTAGAGGGGAGAGCTCCTTAAGAGTCCTTTCCAGCCACCCTGGAACAGACAGCCTGCTTCACCATCAGGGCATGGCACAAGAGGTGTCACACTCAGTCACATTGCAGCAGGGCCCCTGCCCCTGTCAGACCTCTGGGACCTCACAGCCCATCACCCTGGCCAGGCTCAGGCACTGAGAATAACCAACTGCTGCAGCTCCAGTGAGTAGTGAGGAATTTTAATTAGAAGGTCTGCTCAGCATGTAACCTGCAGTGCTTCAGTTGCATTTGCAAATGGTTAAGCATCGGAGGAGGGAGAAGCGGGGCTGTGATCCACTCCAGAGCTGATGGTGGGGGTGAGCAGGGACTTGCACCTCTCCGGCTGCCACTGTCCCTGCCCAGCTTTGGAAAAAGGAGATGGAGCTGATGGGGTTGTGCAGGTGCCACTGCACCACCAGAGACCACCGCTCTGGCACACAGTGCCGGCAGCCTGACTGCCTGCAGACACCACTCCTGCTCACTCCAGGCTCTCAGAAGCGGGGCTTTTTTTGATCAGTCGTTTGCTCTTCTCTCCACATACGAGCGCAAGTCTCCTTTGCACACAGAAACAAGGTAGTGCTCTCCCAGCTTATCCATCTGGGATGCTCTCTTTCTCCATCTGACAGGGAAGCTGCTGATGCGGAGCAACCACTCACCTTCCTGCTGTTCTCCAAGCAGCTGCTTTTTTAAACAACACAGTCACAACTGCGAGCAAACACTGCAGAGCCCACGTCTCCCAACAGGCACAAGCCAAACAACCAGCCTTCCAGTGGTCACCACTCCTCCGGAGGGAGTGGCACAGGATAAATTTCCCTTCCCTCCGGAGGAAACTCTTCAGCATATGGAAACATTCCAGGAATTCAGATAAAAAACAATTCCTGAGAGATCAATTAGGAGTTTGGATAGATCGCATGATATGTGCTGTTGTCTATCCAAGGGAAACTTGGCAAAGAAAACTGCTTGGCCTGGGGGGGAGCCGAGGGGAGGGCAAGATGTCAAGCATGGAAAACAGTTGTCTCCTAAGAAAACATGCAGAGACAAGAATGGCAGAGGGGAAGGAGTGGCAGCTCAGGTGCAAAGGACAAGTGGTACCTTCCCTGTGTTAGTTAATGCAATAACAGCAGCGAGCTGCCTGCCCACAGCACAGGGCAGCCCTTGTCTTTGCCACATCAAAAGCTTCCAGGGCTCACCCCGTGCACTTTTAACACCAAGTCCTCTCTTCCCATGCCGAGTGTATGTACATACCACGCTACAGCTGCTCTGTGCCAAAACCCAGCCTGGGGGCACTGGTGTGACTGGCAAGTCCTGGATTCCCAGTAAACACTGGACTTTGCACAGGAGCCTGATGTGTCCTGTTACCACAGCCAGCACTGCAAGCGCTGTGCCTGGCAGAGCAAGAGAAATGCTTGCCCCCTGCATGCTTTCAGACCTGGAGGGCTGTTGTTTAACTGTAGCCTGACTGGAAAAGGTCACATAAAATCAGGAAACAAGAAATACCATCTCCCCTGTCTCCAGGTAGGGCAGGAGTAGTCACTCCAGGAGCAGTGTGGCCAGAGCCAGCAACTTGAACAGCTTTGAAGTTGCTGTGCCCGACTGGCACTCAGACCAGAGCAGCAACACAGGAGAAAACAACTCCTCTGAAGCACTGTCAGCTTCTCAAAGAGAGCCTTTGGAAAAGGGAAGGATATTGAACTTGCCACCAACAAACTTCTTTTGTGAAACTCCTGGATAATTTTCAGTTTCAGATCCAGGGAGAAGGGGGGTGGAAGGAGTTCTGGAGAGCAGATTGCTGGCTCCCATTATGGAAGCAAGCTTAATAAAACTTATAGAAATATTGGTGGTTCTGCTATGCTGTGCCAAGAATATGTTAGAATAAAACCTTCTGAGCAGAAGGGAGAGATAGAATGTCATCTTAGCCTTGATATGAAAGATCAGCCTTCATCTCCTAAAGCCTATCTCCAGGAGCAGTAACTAGCACACTCGCCTTCCCTTCAGAGCAGGTCTCTGCACAGCCTGCCTCGCACGGTTCATCTCTGTCGCAGCCTTGTACAAATGGTACTGGGATGACCCTGGCTCACAACCAAGTGATAAGATAAAAGAATAAAGAGGAGGGAGGCATTTTTTCTTACTGGGGTTTTAACGACACTCCAGTGCAACACAGACCTGGCTCAATTTCCTCCATGGGAAAGCTACATCAAGTTACTTTGTATCAACCCCACCCTACCTGGAGCCCCTGAACGGATGCATCTGGCCACACCACAGCACTCCCTTCATATCCCTTTCCTAACCCTCAATGCCAAAGCAACAGCCAGCAAACAGCAGGGAGCAAAACAGACCCACTGGCAAAGCACTGCCGTCAGGAGCGAGCAGATCTCACTTTCCAATCCTGCTCTCTTTCCCCTTGAGCTTGCTCTGCTGGTAACAGGAGGAGGGAGAGGAAAGCTCTCACACTCATTTCTGAGAGCTTATTTTGGGAACCGAGCAGCCAGACCCTTGGGACCAGAGCTAGTTATTTGCATGGTACTGATCCTCTTCCAAGGCTTTCTTTAGTCTACTGAAATGCCTTTCAAACCTTGCCCTGCACTTGTAGGCTTACAAAGTTAACCACAACCAGGAAAAGCAAAGGGCATGTGCACACTGGCCCCCTTCCCCAGATGCTGTTCACATGTAAGCTTGAAGTTGTAGCTTGACCTTGGCTTAAGGACCTGCATGTCCACAGCTGCACCCAAATGTGGCTGCTGTCCCCTAATTAATAGGCAGCCCTCGCCTTGGTTATTGCCAATAACCCACCTCCGATTTCCAGCCTGAGAACTCTAGAAACCATTTGCAACCTAGAAAAAGTTTTTTGCCCTTCTCCCTCAGCACTTCTTCAAGGCATGCAGCAACCCCAGCAGAGCCAGCGCTCTTATTCAAAACAGGCCCTGACTCTGATAAATGACGTGCTACTGCGGCCTCTATTATCTTAACCAATTTGTTATGTCAAATCTGTTTCAGCTTAGAAGGTAAAACAAAAACCTGCTCTGCCAGCACACCTCAAGCCCCGTGAGAAGAGAACCAAGCCAAATCGTGGTTTCCCATTGCCAGCGAGGTTCATTCACCTCTGGAAACTGAGCACAGATGCAATCCAGCTCCCCAGGCTCTGATGGGCCTCACCAGGCTGCCCACAGCAAGAGAGAAAAACACAGCGTCACCCTGAGCAGATGAGCCTGACAATGCACACTGACTGTGAGCTGTTACGCTGGAAGGTGCCATCTCCAGTTTGACCATGACTGTACAACATGAACAGCTCAAGCCTCTTGGAGAGGCTCATTGCTTACTCCAGGCTCTCATAGCATGATGCTCCTTTTGTGCACTGTTGTTGAGTCCCAAAAACCTGATTAAACCTTGAACTTTACTAAATCCTCCCTTCAACAGCATTAGTCATTCAGATGTTATTAGTACCTTCCTCCCCCCCATGAAAATTGCATGTTCCTACCCAGAACAACAGAGACAAGACGGATGCTCATTCCCTGAATGCCAGTCGTGCTCTGAAGTCATCAGGGGCTGCACAGACAGCTCAGCTACTGCCTTTACCAAAATGATTGTAGCCACCATACAAGAAAGCAAAAGAGAAAACAATGCCTATGCTCTCAGAGAGAAAGGACTGCCCAGGCACTTCAGCAGCCTCAAGATTTCAGAGAAAACACATGCTTCAGACTCCAGGAGTGCACTGAACAAGTCAGAGTAGTTAAATACAAAAGTTGAGAAATCTCCATCTTGGATTTAATGACCAGTCAGCAATGACAGGGGCACAGGATGACAAGAAGAAAGGGAGGAACAACTTACCTGTCCAGGGCTGCCCAGAGCAACTTTCCAAGGCAAACATCACCTCCCTGACGCACCCCCACCACACTGACCAAGCCTGTGCCACAGTGCTACTAAAGAAATGGAATAATCCTGGGAAAAAGCAGCCAGTAAAAACAAGTCAGTGCTTTACTCAACTGTTCTGTCAGGACTGTACAAACAGGTCACAAGGAGAGGAGAGCTTGGAAGCCAGGCAGTGCAGAGCCAGCCCTTGGCCTGGGTAAGAAAAAATAAAGGAGCCCACAGAGTCCTTTTGAAAATAAAGCCACACTGATGTTGTCAGTTGGTAACAAAGAGGCCACAGCCACAACAGATATAGTGAAATAGACTATTTTATTGCTGCACACATGCTTACACATTTCTTCTTAAATATAATGTTGCTCTGATAAATTTTACAATCTTTTTATTTCAGCAAGTGGCTAGAAGTAAATAAAAAGGACAGAGGCAACAAAACACAAAAAGGACGCTGGCAACAGAAGAAAAATCAGAAGGTTTTTATTTTGTGATAAAATCATTTGCAGCAAGAATAAAGTGAATTCAAATCTAAGTTTGTCCTGGCTCATCTTAATTAGAGAGCTTGCCTGCATGCTGACCATCTGCTTATGCATGCTTTTGGATAGCCCTATTTTGCCAAAAGGCATGGGGGGGTTAAAGGATCTCGAGTAATTGGACAATCTGACAGACCTCACAGATGTGACCACTAAGTGCACGCAGACAGATGAGGCATTTGCTTGGAAGCCCACGTGGACTTGCACTACTGGGGAGGCAGATCAAAAGGCCACACTGACCTTTCCTCCCACATGTACAACTGCAGCCTCACTTGCTCCACGCTTAAGGACGCAGGAATGGAATTATTCAAGAGCAGCCATATGGAAAACACTTCCCAGCACTGCTGCCACTCCTCTGCCTCCCTCCTGCTTTGCCCATTGCCAGTGTCCATTTGCTTTAGCAGCTGAGGCATCTGCAGAGAAAAGCATTAACACATTCTTTGGTAATCCTGCTTCTGCATCTCGCTCAGTACAAGCAGAAGGCAAAGGCCACATTCTGTTCTCTGGTGGCTCCATGCAAGCCTTGTGCAGGGATGTCAGAGCCATTGCTGTGGAAAGCCAACTACTGAGATGTCAGATGTGGAATTTATGCTGGAGGAGTAGAAGGGATGTGATAAACTAAACATCCTGCTTATGTTCAGTGTCATCTTCAGCCATGTAGGGACGAGAAACGCAGGGGAACTGAACCAGCTGGGTTAAGCTGTTTCTGTATCAGGCTTTCATAAGCCTGACAGCATGAAAACAAGCAGTTCTGCTTTCACCCTTCTTTTCCAAAATATATGGGACTTCAAAGTAAAGCTTTCCTAATAGCCCTTCCCCTCCTGAAGTTCATGGAGATGCTTTTATCAGTACAAGTTGGGCTGGGCTCTTTAGGGGTCCTGTCAAAGCCACACTGAGCTCAGAGATGGACGTGTAGGTACATTCCACAGATGTACAGCTCTCTCCACGTCACCAGCACACTCCTGCTGCTTCCTGCTTCCACACAGCAACACACTCCTGCAGGGACACATCTCTTCCCTCACACTAATATGGCAGCAGAAAACAAACCACAACAGCTCCTTGCACTTCCTCACAAGCATTTTGAAACAGAATTGAAGCACGCCCTGCTTGAACTTGAGACTTGATCTGCAAGAGACACCAGTTAAACCCAGATGACAAAGTGCACAAGCATCTGGGGCTCAGTTATGTCAATGAACCTCATCCCTGCTCCCCCCGCCCCACCTCTGTCCCCAGCTTCTGTTAAGTGCAACTCAATCCTGTCACATGATTTTGCCAAAGTCCAGCTTCCCCTAAGTACAGTGGCCAAAGCCCAGTGTTCCCTCGTCACTGCAACTGAACCCACTCTGCCTAGAGCAGGTGGTGCCCTGAGCCTGCCCACAGCCCTGAGCCTGCCCACAGCCTTGTCAACAGCTTCAATGCAGGCCAGGTACAGGCAGGTGCTTTCCTTTCCTGTGTGAGGCACCACCACCATTACAGAAAGCAACACCCTGAAGCTGCAAGGGATCCATGTCCAGTTCCCACATCACACAATAAAAGCGCACCTGACACAGATTATTTCAAAATCTTGCCTCACAAAGTGACCAAAATGACAATATGCAGTGGTAATGGCAGCCCAGTGCCCGTGCAAGATTCCCTATGTGCTTCACTCAGTGCCTCCTCTCCCTCCCAATGCACAGCACAGCAAAGCACACCCAGCCTGTGCCTTGGAGACCAGAGACTCTCCTGACACACCATTCCAGAGACGGACAGCGCCAAGGGCAGCCTATTTGGCAAGACAAGCTTTATGCAGGGGTACTGCCTGCTGACTAGTGCTAAGGAGAAAGAACATCATTACCCTCATTAGGAATCCAGGGAGAAAACACGAGATAACACGACCTACTGCAGAACACAGATTCAAAAACATTCGTTAGTACAAACAGTGAATTTCCTGGAGAACAATGAAGCTACAAAGCTCAAGGTTGAGAAAAGCTAGAAGGCTGATGAGTGGGACAGCAGCCTTGTGAGGCCCCAAAAGACCCCTTTTCCTTTTAAAAAAGATTTCCAGTGCCCTTTCTTCCCTGACCCACCAGCAAGTCAGCTTTGCTCTACCACAATAGACAAAAAGAAAGGGAAAAGTGCTGTTTCTGAGAAGAAGGTGTTTCCTTCCTCTGTTAGGAAGAAAAGGGTTGCTCTGCCTTCTTTTGTGCATTGAAAGCTACTGCTTTCTAAGAATGGAAGGACTCTGGTCTCTACTGTATTCCCAAAGATGCCTGTTCAGAAAGTAAAGCTTTTTTTTCTGAGCACTTCAAAGCAATGAAATGCTAGGGAAGACTTGGAAATTATTTTGTTTTGTTTTGTTTGGTTTTTTTCATCTAAGAACTAAAATAGCAGGTGAAGACAGTGCCTTCTACATAGTCAAGTACCTCTGTGTCCCTGGCGGGAAAGCACTACCCACCTCTGCCAGTCTTAAAATGCTGACAGTGACAGTGCTGACCTCCCTTCTCATATACTTATTTGTAGAGTTTAATCCAGTTTTCTTCCTCTGCTGGTGGTAATTCAACAAATATTCTGGCATGAGCCAGTTCCAGAAGTGTGTTGTTGGGCAACAGAACAGGATGGGTCCTAACCCCAGGCAGTAGAAGTCCCCAAAACAGCTCCATCACCACCCCCAACAGCTCACAGTCTCCTGTCTGCACTGTGTTGTAAAAAGGAGCAGCTACGATTTGGGATGAGCTCTGGGAGCTACTTCTGAAAGGAGAAACAAAAACCAAAATAAAACCAAACACAAACCAGAAATGCAAATGTCCAGACACAAATAAATTAAAAAGAAATCATGCCTGAAAGTGGATGGGAAGGAGGACAAAGAATGAGAAGAGGAACTGGGATGTTCTTGCACTCTGAGCCAACCCAGTGAGGGCTACGCAGGCTGCATATGACAAGCAGGGCTTGCACTCATCAGCACTCAAGCCCTATACTGGCCAGGAGGTTTTCCAGAGCTTCAAGTTTCTGGTTGGCTTCCTCAATGGCACTGTAAGTCTGCACATTGCTGGTGATGTGGAAGCGGATGTCATCGACCAGAGGAATGGAGTCAGTCTCCTGCCGCTCCTCCACAGCCTCCGCGTTCTCCTTCACAGCAGCCGCAAACTCCTCCAACTCCACCAGCTGGGCAGGATGGACAAAAGAACCATTAGGAAGACAAGAAGACAGGTAAACAAATATAAAGGGTTGGGATAATGGTCTCAGCCACTGTTAAAGGACCCCATAGAAAAAAAAGGAATGCTAAGGGTACATGGAGACCCAAATCTTCCTACATCTCCTCCAGACACCACTTGGAGATGCATCCTGCCATCCATTCTAAGGATACTCCAACAATACTCCAACAATAAACAGTCACAACTGTAAGCACCTCCAACAGCACACTGTAACACTGTCTAACTAAGCAGCCCCAGCCTTGGTACTGGGGCACATACACAATATTCCCTGAGAAAGGTCCTCAGCAGGAACCAGGAGATGTTGCCAGACACTTTGGGGAAAAGTCTTGTAGCAGACAAGCTTGTGCCCAGTTCAGAACTAGGAGCCATAGATGACTATCCTCCCACAATGACTCAGCCCCACCATCATCAGCAAGGCAGCTGCTCTGCTCTGTGCCCACCCTGACAGAATTGGGTCACCCATGAATGATTCTCCATCAGGTTCCCCAGGAACATGTGGTGAGCTGAAGGGTGAGAGGCAGCTTCCGTCTGTCTGCGCTACTGAACTGTGCCCACTGAACTCAGCAGGTTGCTGAGCTCTGCTCTGCTACCACACTGCCAAAATCTCTCCCTGCTGCCATCAGTGCATCTCCACAAGATGCTGGCAAGGGCTGATGTCTGAACAGCTGGGGTGGCTCTGTCTGTGCCAACACCCTTAGGAAGGCACATTGCCAGTTTTGGGTCCTACCTCAGCCCTAACCCAGCCACTACTTGGGATATTCAGCAGCTTTTTCAGAAGCCAAAATCTGGGTGCAAGCTATGCACTGAACAAAGTAACAGCCCTAGAATCATTTCCTTCACTGTTCTCACATGCCAAAAATAATTTCACACCTTTTAAGCTGTAGGTGAAAATGTTACATTCCCATGCAAACTGTACAAGCCATTTATAAAGATCTGCCTCAGGTTAAAAACACTCCATAGATTCTAGTTTATCCATCCATATGGCAACTTTCTCCATGAGTCCTGAAACTTCAAACTATAATCACTACAGATAACACTAAATGGAGCCCCATAAAGAAAATTTCAGTGTTAAATTCATTACTTCTTGCTGTTCAACAGCCAATTTCCCCTGTGCAAACGCCTAATATTTGGTTTGTCATCCTGGAGATTAGAGATCACATCGATTTCTCCTCTCTAGAGCATTATGCCAGGAAGAACTCCCTCCAGCAAACACTGAAAAACATTTCCTGAATAGACCTTCCCTGCACAACCCATTGGGTTCTGAAACTTGAAGCTTGTGTATTCAGTCAACACTCTGGGCACAGTGACTGATAGTTCAGTGAAAATCACCTGCCCCTGGTACCTGCAGAGCTTTTTGGGCAGGTTTTTCACCCCACAGTCCACAGGGATGTGCTAGACAGCCACCAGCACGTGGCTTACTGGGGTGACATCAGGTACTGCCACACTCCTCCTCTGTTCTAACTCACCATGTGCTTTGCTACTTAACTGCTGCACATTTTCAGGAAACACATTAATCCAGGGCAGCCAACCATTTAGTACAGACCAAAGTACAACCAAAAAATCTGTTGTCTCTATGGCTCACTGTGCAGTTAGATTTATGAGTACATGTGGTCAGTGCCACGGGGAGTGTTTTGGTACCTTCTCAATGATCTTTGCCATGTACTCCGTGCACTGGTCCTCCAGCCGGGTCAGCTGGAACAGCTTTGCGATCCTCCAGATGCTGATGATGTTGTCCTCATCGAGGATCTGGGCCAGGGTCCTGCCACACAGGCGCTTGAGCCCAGGCAGCAGGTACATGTCTGCCACACACAGCACGTCATAGGCATTTTCTGGTGACAGCTGGTAATGAAAAAATGAGAATTACTGTCTGGCTCTAAGCACATGACTTGTCTCTGGCAAACTAAAGTGTTGTTTGGCCCATTACTGGACAAGTGTTAACTATGGAGAGAGAGGACCTCAATCTTTCGGGCTGGGTCTCCCACTCCTACCACAGAGGGGTTCCAAATGCAGCAGGAAGTTTCTCATGCTGCACATAACCCCTCTAGCTAAGCACAGAGCAGGGCTGAAACACTGCAGTGCACCTGAAAGCTGGCTCCTAAGAAGTGTTCAGTGTGGCAGTGGAAGGAGGTAGCTTTTACCAGATGTACTTCAAAGAGACAAACAGAACAGACTGGCAGGACAGAGAATCTTATCCCCACATTTTTCCTCCCATCTTATACTGCTAGACTCACATTTTGTGAAAAACATGCAAAATTCTCTTAAGTTCCTTGCTCAGACTGGCTCTGCTAACTCACCCAGCACAACCTCCCTGGCACAGGGGTACACCCAAGGACAAAAAAATTGTACCCCAAATAAACTGTAAGTGAGGCCCAGCTAGGTGAGGAACATATTTTGCACATCAAATACTACTGGAGCTTTAACAGGAATTGAAAGTGAATTAAATTCATGCATTAGATGCTCAAATTTGAACTATTGTGAACAGCCTTTAACATTTTCAGGTTCTTGAGCTAGAGAACCACCCTCCCATTTCCCTCTTGGGTACTTGCAAGTGATCTGAGGATAAAAATGCTGTAGATAATGTCGGAGAAACCACCTCCAGTTTCACTCAGTCTCTTCCCCCTGGCCGGGCAAATCCTATTTTAGTCAGCCATCTGCGTCACTAACCTGGAACTAGAGCCTCTCTGTTCCTGCTTCTGTGAATTGCAAAGAGCACAGCTCCCCACATCCATTTTGACAGCAGATCTGCAGGATGCAGCATGCCCTGGCCGTGGAGGAGCTGAGGTCCCTTGCACTTAGAGACCAAATGGCACTGGTCTGGATTGAGCAATGGTAACTGGCTGCAGCATGGGACTCTGCCCTGATAACCAGCCAGCAGCAAACACACTACTGTCCACATCTACACATGTGGTTGCTCAGTTGCTCACTCTGACAACCACAAACAGCAGATTACTTCTTCCCCCACAGCTGTTTGCACCCGTGTTTGGAGAGAGCTCACAGCAAGTGCCTCAGCTGTGTAACACCCTGCAGCAGCTGTGCAGAAGAATGCAAGATGTACAAGAGGCACACCACGAGGCCTGTATGCACAGTGGGGTAACAAAGCTCTTGGGGTTATTAATCAAGTGCTGCTTTGTCCCTTCATAAGCTCCAGGAACCTCAGGAGTTGGAGGCATTTGAGTCAGCAGTATTGATGGCTGTAGCCCCCAACTGCTTGATCAAGGACAAACCTGGCAAACGTTCCTGCAAAAGCTGCCCTTGAGCCCCCACGAGTATTCTGATCAGCAATTTCTTTTTGTGCCTGGAACTCTTTATGTCCTCAGCACACGCTCTTCCCCACAACTGCAAACACTGTCACTACTACATGGCAGAGAGACACCATAAATCATTTGGAAAAAGAAACATGCAATTGAGAATGCTGATACTTGGTTTGAGAATTGCAGGGCAGAGAGAACACTCCATATGGAAGTGTGGAACTTGAGCTATATTCCTGTTTTCCTGACCATTTCTCCTGGCAGTTTCTCATGAGAGGTGAACTGTCTGCAGAGGCTCATAGCTTGGCTGCTCAGTTTGAAACCCAAGGTTTCATTCTGCACAGAAACCACATGAGCAAGATCCTTTCGACTCCTACTCGTTGTTGGTCTGTCCTCCTGCTTCAAACCCAGACAGGACAGTTGAGGCATCCCTCGGAAAGGAATAGCTGTTTGGAAACATCCTTCCTGTGAGTCATCACGAGGAGGGCAAGCAGACTGGAGAGGTGCAAGGGAACAGGGTCACGCTGTGGTGCAGTCACAAGTTCACAACCCCAAGCAGCTTCTTTCCCCCTCTGCCTGCCCCTTCAGCGCGTGGCTGAGGGAAGAGTGCAGACAAGAAGGATCTGCTCTCTGGCATACCAATGGCAATCCTGCCCTTGCTGCCTGCCAAACATCTCTCCCTACCACTGCCTGGAGGTGAACAGCTCAGCAGAAACAAGGTCACAGCTGTGTGCACTCCCTGCATGTGGCACCTACCCCAAAGCACAAACACTGCTTGGGAGAAGTGACACTGGCAGGTGCAGCAGCGTCTCTGATCGTTGCCCTAATGCCAGAATGTGTTCTCAGATCTTGTAGCGAGACCTCGCTGAAAGCATTTGCCACAAAACCAAAGCAGGAAACTAATTAAATGCTGCTATTTGCTGCACCTTCCATTAGGCTGAAAACTAGGTGGGTTAGGGCCATTTTGTTACTGCCTTCAATACTGAGCACAGCAAGGCGTTGGTCTCCCAGAGGAACCTCTGCCTACCCCAGCAATAAATAACTCTGGAAATAATGACTTGCTACAAATGGAAAAGTAGGCTATGATGCCAAGAGTAAATAAGCAAAATCTCTCAGCACTTCCACATCTCCAAATGTGTTCAATCTGCCATCTACTGGCAGCTGCTCCCCTTATCCTGCCACAGAGCCAAAGAGGGAAAGCTGCAACGCCCTGCGTTTATCATGTCAATGAAGAACGTGCAACCTCATTTCCAGATTTTTATTATGTGATAAAAGAATAGGGATTTGCTCATAAGCATCATGCATATGAACTAAAACCCTGCCTGGCTAACAGTACGTCCCAGTATGTCGGTTCCTGAGACAAAAGTGAGGTAGCAGAGTAGGTCAGTGGAATTAAGGAAGACACTCCCCACCCCCCCACACACACCCTGCTCCAGGTGTTGTAGAAAAACACTGCTCAAGACATCTCAGCACTAATCAGCACAGAAGGAAAGGACCAATGGCTGGTCTCACCTCTGTATCATCACTGTAGATGTAGTAGAGGACCCGGATGAAGATGTCTTCTGAGATGTTGTGGAGTGTCACCACAGGGATGCTGGGCTGTGTCTGCAGCTCCTCACTCTCACTGAAATGATCTTCAAGGAGGGCTTTGAAATAATCACTGCGACCACAGAAAAATGCCTGGAGAGGGGAGAAAAACCAAAACTCACTGCACCAAACCAAAGGGCACTCCCAGCTGGCTATCAGAGCAGCTGAAAGATATTTCAGAAGTTCAGACCCTGTAACTCTGATTTTCCCTTTATTTTGAAGCTACATCTCCAACATTTTTCCATACCTTATTTCTATACATGCCTACTGTCAGAACAAAAAACACAATTTGCAAACTTAAGAGATCTGAAAATAGCATGACATTAGGGCAGGACCTTGAGTTGGAGGTTGGATCTCAAAATCTATTCTTACTGCTGTTCACCTGCAGATCAAAATTCCACTCTCCAGACACTGAACAAACAAGCAGCAGGAGATTCTTCAGCTGTGAACGCTGTAGCCAAATCTATAAATTTATCTATTTATCTCTGCAAGAAAGGCAGGGTTTGCTGCTTGGTTAAATGCTTTAAATGTAGTTTTCCAGCTGCAATAATGCTTTTGGTTTTGCAACTGATGAGGCAATGTTGCTCCTGCAGAGTGTATCCAGCATAAAAGGAGGGAGGGCACAGGTAGACCAGAGTCTCAGCAAAAGGGAAGGAGAAGGAAGTAGAGCAGAAGCACATACCTTATGGCACAAGAAGTTGTAATCTTCCACCCGGAAACACACATCAGGACAGCTGTTAAAGTTGTCGGTGCTGTCAAACGGCAACTCCCCAAAACCAACCTAGGAAGAAAAACCAGAAACCCCTGCCTAAAACATTCATGCTTTAAACACGCTCACGGTCCCAAGTTTGGACTCAAGGAGGAAACCATCATCCACCTATTCATCCACCTATTCCTTCAGCACAGTGCAGAGCACCAGAGACGCTCTGAACACAGATTTCAATGTGAGGAACTGGAGAACTTGCACTCCTGACAGAGGTATTCCTGGTACAAGTCACAGCTGTCTCCGTTATCTATGGAAACTTCATGATCCTCTGGAAGGTGTTTCTGTGCCATTTAACAAGGCAGATAACCAAGTGGAGGCATGTAATAGGTATCATAAGCATACTAGAGCTTAGGACTAGCCTTTTACTGGGTATATGTAGTAACATACAGATTACATTGATGTATACACCAGTTTGAAATGGTTTGGGTATAATTACTGCCTCACTTGAATAATCCAACATTGCTAAAGCACATTTCAGATTTCTGCTTTGATTTGCAGCCAAAACCAGTGTTGTTGCAGTATTAATACTCTAGTGAATTATTTTAACACCAACACACCTCCACCCAGTCCCACATGCCAACCATGACAGCAGACACACACAAAAAAGAATCTGTTTGCCTTATGTTACTTTAAAGTGACACTTCTAAATATTTTCACTTTCACCTTATCCTGTATACAGGGTAATTAAACTGTAACAAAAAAAAAAAGTTTATATTCACAGTCATGTAACCAAGACAATCTCTGGAAACAAAAGTTTCCCCTGGTTCTTCCTTTCCAAGCACATGCCCCTGAGCTATCTGGGCCGAGGAGTTTATTCCTGCTCTGTCTCATCCAGGAAAACTACACCCAAGCTTGCACCTGGGAAAATCCCAGGCTGACCATAAAGATCAGTCTCACAATCACAGACTACCTAAGCACCATTTCCAACATGCCTGCCTCCATCCTGACTGAAAGCAGCTGACTTTCAGCTTTACTGAAGAGCAGGTGACTCCTCCCTCCCGAGCAGCCTGCAACAAAGACACAGCCTGCAACAACAGACTGGGTTGGTGCTCTCGGCCAAGCTCAGCTCACGTGCAGTGAGGTTTCTCACAAAATATGTTCTCAGATGTAGCAAGGCACCAAGCTGGCAAAAACTCACGCCACCAGTGAACGTGGCAACCTGGACCCATTTACCAAGCCCTTTGTCTGTCCACAACAACACTTGGCAGTTTCTGATTCCTAATCAAAGGATAAGCCCAGGGACATTCAAATCGTGCACATGGCTGTCACAGTAATGCTGGCTCTCCATAGCACCTCTCTCCTGCTCCACTGGGAAACTCCTGTTCCAGAAGAGATGTAGCAATTCAAGGAATGCTGCCCACATGATCTATCACCGGCTTTTCATACAGCTGTAACACAAAGGGCAC
The DNA here is from genome assembly GCF_003984885.1 of Neopelma chrysocephalum. Lineage (NCBI taxonomy): Eukaryota > Metazoa > Chordata > Aves > Passeriformes > Pipridae > Neopelma > Neopelma chrysocephalum. The sequence continues at coordinate 6,493,673 of NW_020897809.1, forward strand.
CTCCAGCACTGAAGATGAGATCAGACTGTCCCACCTGTAGATTCTCCATGCTGCTATTTTATTGTTATCTGAGTCTCATGTTTCAAGGCTTTGGTCCTTGGTTCCAACCATGGTCTGGGGACCTGCAGCCTCACTCTGAGCAATGCATTAAAAACACCAGCATCATGATCCAACTGCCTGCTCTGTTTGCCTTGCTGCTATCCCCACCCTGTGTGACAGCTTCCATGTCCTCTCCTAGAAATTCTGACATGACTTCGAAGGCTACAAATTTGGAGGCACATCACAGGTAAAGCAAACCCATAAACAGGCTTTGATAAGATGCCACTCTGTGGCGCAGGAATTGTAATTGAGACAAACTCCTCATATCCTACGTGCATCCCTTCTTTGCTCTCCTTTCACTGTTCAAAAGTAAATATCTAAAAGGAATCCATCCCTCTGGAATGGACATTGGAGTTTTATTTGTTTCAGAGTTTGTCTCCCTGATTACAAACTCTTCTGGGTTAAATTTTCTACCTCTAGCCTTTCCTGGTCCCCACTCTGATGCTCAGGTTATAGAGTCATTTCCAATTCTACTATAAAAGCAGGTTCATGTCTTTGTCTCTCCCATTCTGCATGAAGTGGCTTTGCAGAATTTTCCCTTTTACTCCCCTCTCAAGTCTCTACTACTTCTACTCTCCTCCCTTGTCATGCTTGAGGAATTTAATCTCCCTTTCAGGATCTCCCTGCAGAAAATTAGCTTATTCCTCCCACTACCCCTATTCATACAACCTTCTTCACATGCCTCTGTCCAGGCAAAGCACAGCTGCCAAAGTCAAGTATGCTGCCCAGGAAGCACAACACAGTCTAACCTATGAAGTGCAAACACATTCCACATAACTCAATCACCATATAGAAAAATTCTCAACACTCTACAGCATAAGACTGCTTGAACATTCACAGCATCTTCCAGCCATCACATGTGGAGGACCAAGTCTTCACCGCTAAATTTCCTATTAGAGCTTAAATAGAAACGTTGCTGAAGGCAAAAACATACAAAACAAATCAGTGGCAGCAATTTGTACCTTGGCCAGATTATCTCAGCAAGAAAATTGTAAATAAATTACAACACAAAATACAGGGGTTAGTGATCCAAGAGAAGATTAGCAGCTCATAACCAGATGCAAGTGGATTGGATACAAAAAAAAACTAAACTGGAAGCATGTTGTAAATAGTTCAGTTAATCTGCCTCTGCCAAATGGGCGAAGCAAAGCACAGGAGTAAATGCCATGGACAACTCCAGCACACAGATGCAGAGTCAGACATAATGGAACCCATCTACTTGTTTCAAACTGTTCTTCCTACGCATTGCAAGACTTAGTTTGACCCCAAAAGTGACAAATGGTCACTTTTTGGCAGCCACACCAACTGACAATATAGATAAAGAACAATATTTATTTCGTGGCAAACTCTGATCCTTTTAGGTCTGATTTCATCTTGGTTTGGAACATAAGATCTCAGTTAAAAGGTAATTGAAAAACAATCACAAGAAAACCATGTGCCTACAGTCTCATATACTGGAAGCCCTAGAGTTTCTAACTCAGAGGTCACCTGGCAGACATGAGATGAAGAGCCAGGCAGGCAGACAGTGGGAAGCCACATGGTTTTTGACAGCTGCCTGGCTTTTGATGATATTTGACTTAAAACTGTCACTACTAAATTTTATTGCAACAAACTGAGGAAGCAGCTGTTGTGGTCAGAAAAATCCTGGCCATTACTACTTTAAAACAAAACAGAGAACACAACCACACTCGCAAAAACAAAACAGAGACAACGAACACACTTGCAGAAGCAAACACTGAAAAACACAAAAAAGGCTTCCAAGCATAAACAGGAAAGAGAAACAAGTTACCAGAATTATAAACGTGTTTAAGATTTCAAAGAATAGATAGTTCTCACCCTAGAAAATAATAATGAACTGTAATTGGATATCAAATTTTCATTATTGTTTTACATTACTGAACTATGAAACTGGGATGCACAGTTTCCTGCATCATTCAAGTATCAAAGACATTACATGCAAATTATTTGTTTATATTGAAACAGCAAGCTGTACAAATCCCTATTTCATATAATATGGCATTACATAACATGCAGCAGCTACAAATGTTTCTTGCCAAATTCTGGAAATTCTGGCTTTTATCCAGAAGCCAAATACCTATTTTGTTCTGCATAGGCTGGAAAAAAATAATGGATGTTTCTCTTGAGAACATGAATGTTTGTACGTGACTATTTAGTTATCCCTGACATTTTAAGTTACATAGTTTGTATACTATTCCTTGTATAGCAACAAACCCTGGAAGAACGAGGATGTGCAATGCCTCTGTCCCAGAGAAAACATGCCTGATTCACAGAATTTAACAATTTGGAAACATTAGGATGAGATATAAATGGTATTAGGATGAAGAGCTTTGTTCATATATTCTTTGTAAGTTAATCACAAAAAAAGTATCACAAAAAAAGAGAAAAATTAGAATCTTTTAGAATTTATCAGGGTTAAACAAAACATCTACCTTTGTGCATGGCACACAAATTCTCTAGTGAGCAGATGTGTGCCCATGCCCTCTTTACTTCTACAGCCATAACAACTCTAATGCTTGCCTTCATTCTGATCCATGAACACAGCAAGCAAACCACAGCTCACAATTTACACTGCTGTCAGATGATTACATTATTGCAACTTTCCTATTTTCCTTCCAGCCCCTATTCTACATGAAAGAATTAAAAAGGAAAGTGTTTCTAACCCTCTAGAAGAACAGTCATTAAGGTCTGGAAACAAGCAATCAAACAGGATGTATTCTTCTTATTTGTGAAGTGACTTAAAAATTTATGTAAATCTCACTGTTTGGGGTCCTTTATCCTTTTTTTAATTCCTGGGGAGGTGGTCTGAGGCTTACTTATAGTATCACCTCCCTTTAAAACCTGCAAGCATACAGAAAAGTATATTGAAAGCCACAAACAAATGCACGGTTATTTGGAGTAGGCAGGCTATGCAGGAAAGATTCCTGTACTGGTAATCGTAAACTTGATGGAGAAAAACTCCCTCTATAAAGAAATATGTCTGAAAAAAGCCAGTACAAAACATATTGGCCTATTAAGGTAAGAAACCTTATCCATGTACTGACACACACATGTGCTGTCTTGCACCAGGCAGGTCTATTTGGCAGGGGACAGAAAGAAAAAAGGCAATAAGCTGTGCTATATCACTCAGTCATACGAACTCTGGGCACAGCAGCCACCTAAAATGAGTCCACATTATTAAATATAGTGGTTGGTATGAGAATGAGGGGGAAAAAAGGGCATACATAAGAGCAAAATGAATCTGATGATGTTACAGAAAACACCAGATGCAGGGAGAATAAAGATCATTAATACTTATCCCCATTCTTCTGCAACTGGGAGAGAAGATCTATATATATGATCCTAATTAATAAAACTGATGGTATTTTAACACAGTCATCATCAACCTCGGGGGCTATTTCTAAGGGTCAAGACATAGTTAGGAAAAGCAGATCTATTGCCAGTCAAGTTAAATTCTCTTCAGAGGGACTCACATTTCTGCCGGAAACACTTTCAGGGTTTGAAAGCACCTCTCCACTGCATAGTGTCAGTCCCCAGCAAGCCACCTTCCACCTGCATGTCCCTGTGGGTACCAATGCCTGCTGCTAAAACACTTCTAATTCTCGAGAAAGATGGCACAGAGAAGAGCTGAGGGTCAACTCTTGTCCCATTGCAGTCACTGGGGAAATCCCCACCAACCACATGAAAAGGGTTTTATTTACAAGATCCCTGCTGGGGGGAAAATCCAAGGGGAAGGACCAGCACTGACAGCCCCATTAAACAATTTTACAGCATTTCCCAGCAATAAAAGCCTTTCAGCACTTGGAGCACAAGAAAACAGGCAAGCACTAAACTCTAAATGGCAAAACACAAGTGAACATGTGTGCCCAGATATCCCAGCCCCACGGAGAGCAGAAGGAGTAGAAGTGCTCCCTACCCGCAGTTCGGCTGGCAGGGCGCAGTCTGCCAGAAGAGCCAGATCTTCCTGCAGCCGGCAGTTACCTGTGGGCTCAATCGTCAGCACTTTCACACAGGTCCCTGGCTTGGAAGAGACTGGAAGAAGCAAAAAAAAAGAGAGCAGAGATGCCTAAATTCCTCTATAAACATTCTCTCCCGTTTAGATAAGAGACACTCCAGGAAAATCAGTATTGCTATGTGGCTTTTACTGCAAAACACACACAATTCTTCTCTGTAAACACACACTCAGCACCCCTCAGTACAGCTGGTGAGCAGGGCTAGAAGGGGATGCACGTATTGTTGTCTCTCCTCAAGCCTCCACTTAATTGCTTATGCTGGATAATCAACTGTGGGAAACACAAAGTTGTCACAGGCATATTTCAAGCCCAACTTGCTCTTTGCAATCCATGTCATCAAGTACAGTTGAGGACCATGGATCAGGATACCCTCATCCCTGTAGGAGCCACTCATACACTGCCTTCCCCAGCCGACCACCCCTACTGCTGACAGTGTCACCTAAGGTGAAGCCCATGCCAGGGAGGTCTTAGTTAAAATTATTCTGCTTCCATGCCTCTCTGCTCTGTCATGTGCTCTGATGGGTCCCATTTCAGCTGTCCCATCTTAACTTCACTGCAGGGAACAAAGGGATTTCTTCCTGTTTAGCCAGTAAGTTCTGCATGCACGAGTCTGTCCTCTACTCTCTATCTGTGGATCCCCAAAGCACAAAGACCCCCAGAGCACCCAGACTCCTGCATGTGCCTGTGTTCTCTGCAAACGTTAAATAAGCATCACTACCACCAAAGAGCTCAAATAAATCATTCAAAGACAGCAACTTAATTTGCCTTTTTCAGACCTAGTGTGTCTTACTGTCTTGCCCTATCAGCCTACTCAATAAAACCGCCCAATAAAGGGAAAGCAAAACACATGATCATACTTTAGTGGCCTTGCTATGACCAAAGTTCCTGTGGAGCTCACAGAAGCCAATCTTAACTTCAAACAAGCAGCAGCTCAAAGTACACCCAGCTGTTGTGTTGCGATACCACCACCAGCACAGCCTTTCCTCTTTCTGGCCACCTCTGTCCCACAGCTCCCCACCTCAGGTTTGTTTTCAGGTCAGCATGGTTTGGGGCGAGGACTAGAACACGTACGATGTTCAAGAGTCCCTGGTATATGGAGAAGCTTGTGAAAAAACACAGAGTACCACCGGAAAATGCAAAGTTGTGGTGAGGAAGGCTTGAGATGCTGTTGGGAGCCAGAGAGATGCAGAGTTAACTATGAGGCATTCAGAAAAATTTCTGACAGGTATGATTCATGGCATTAAAACCCCTCACAGGTGAATCACGCCACCTTGAGACCTCATTTCTCCTGACATTTTGTGCAGCATTACATGAGCTCCATCGGATGACTCCATTGGGTCGTGGGTGAAACAAGACCACAACGTGCCACAAAAGAAGTTTTCCGCCCCCTCCTCCACATCACTGCTGCACCCTTCAGATATGCCACCACTGTACTTCGAAATAGGCTGCATATCCCAGAGAGATTACTGGAAAGAGAAGGATAATCCACCAGGACAAAATAGCCAGGTACCAGGATTGCTACACACAAAGCTCACCAGCAAGAAGAAAGGCTGCCCTATTAGCACGAAACACTACCCTCAGATAGATGACTTCCAAGGTAAATAAGCCAAGAGGAGACCTGGCACCAACACAAACCAGACTGAGTGCATTTTCTCAAAGAGCCCTGTCCACTTACAGACCAGCGTGAGAGAAGCAAATTTCTCACTGTGAAATTAGAAATTCTTTTTGGCAGAGAGAATCATTCATATTTCTGTAGTGCTTACTGTAACAGTCACCAGATCAGTCAGGCTCTGTAAGTGCTAATGGACCAGCAAGTTTTAAGCAGTAGTCAAGGCAAAGAGTTCTCTTGGGATCCACAGAGCATCTGTGCCCTTTCACAGCAACACACAAAAGAACAGTGATTTGTCTGAGAAGTAAATCTATTCAGACACTGCATCTCTCAAATACAAGGGAACAACATTCGGTATCACACGCAAATCTTTCCTAACAGAGACAACAAAAATTAAAGTGGTGAAATAGGAATAAGCTGTTGGCTGCAAGCAAGCAGTAGGGATCATGACCTTGTTGCAGGAAAGAGGAATGAAGGGGGTTCTAAAAAAAGCAGCATAAACAATGCAAGGAGCTCGAGGGAGCAACCCAACTATGGCTGAAGTCGAGAACAGAGGATTGTGTCTTTCTTCCCAAGTCTAGCCTGGCTGCACAGCACTGAACATCATCTACCACTTCATGAGCTGCCTTGGTTTTATTGCTCAATACTTCTCTGTAGTCTTTTGTTTAAATTGAGCCAATGCAGCCACAAAAGCCACACAAACTCCCATTTCAAACCCTTCAAAGTGATGCCACACTCAGACACATCCTCCTCCCAATGCCACAATTAGCTATAACCACAGATTCCGTACAGCCAGTGTCTCTGCTACAAAGGCAAGCATGACAAACCTTGTTCTCACCCTCTTTGCCCTAAAACTTGCCGAAATAACTGCAAAACATTTAATTTCTAATACATATGCTTCTAAAGGAAGGATTATGGCTTAATCTGGACAAATTGTTTGAGCTCTTCCAAACACTGCAATAGTTTTTTCTCATTATAGTCACAATACACATGTGAAGGAAAATAGACAGGCATTCACACCCAAGTATATCTCAGGTGAAACAGAAGGCACTGGGTCATCCTCTTCCTAAACTGTCTGTGCATGCCAAGATACTAAGTGCTTTTGAAATACTGATTAACTCTAGATAATGAGATTGCAGAGACTGCAATTATCCAGTGGAGCTTCAGAGGCTTGAGTGTTGTTTTCACATTTCAACTTCATAATACAGATGCAAGACATGGCCTTGCTCTGCAGACCTGAATCAGATGTCTACTCCACACGAAGCACTTTGAGCAGGCAGAGGTTTCTAATTCACTCGAAATAATGCTTTGTCAAGTGCCAGACACAATGTGATCTAAGATCTTTTCAATTTTTAACTTCTGTAAGTCTTACATACATTAATTTCTGCAGAATCAAATTTTCCTGGCTTCCATATGAGATCTGATACAACAAACAAACTTTTAACAGACCTATCAGCAGTTCTGTCTATTCCTTTGAATTCAACCTGCCATAATAAAAATCAAGCTTAGTATTTCCATCAGTGCTTTACACCACCCATTGAGTACATCTTCTGTCAGGCCTCAGAAATGAAGAGCAACTGTTCCTGTCCCAAAGAACACAGAAATTAAATTATTTGTCTGATGCCATCCAGGAAATTTGCATTACATTTCCAAGTGGAGCTTGTATCAGAAACTTCCAACTAACCTGAAACTTTACTTCATTTTCCTTTTTAAACCCCACCAAGAAGTCAGCTTTCCTGAAGTTCACAAATTTAAGCACCTTATTTTCCTCCCACAATACAATATGAGATTTTAACTAGATGAATTAAGGTGGAATGGTCGCCTTCAGTGTCTCAGCTAGATCCTGGGAAAAAAGATAAAAAGGAAAAAACAGATCTCCAGCATTTCACTGAATTACTCTGACATCAAAAGATGCCACAAGATAATTTTGTTACCTGATTGTCTGAGTAATTTTTATTTTATATTCATTCACCACTCCCTTTTCTACCACTTACTTAATACAAACCAGTATCTTACACTTTTTGTAGCAAGAAACCAAGAAATCCATTTCTCATCTCTTCAGATCCATGTTTACATCTGTGTTTACATGGCAGAAGTAAGACTTATGATACAGCTTCCATAAGGACTTGCACCCTGGTCTACATGGGAATAGCTGCACCTCAGTGATCTTGTACCCCCCCCCACCAAACAACTGCACGTGCCCAAGGGGAGACATACACATGGTAATATCTTCCATGTGATTTGTAGATGAGGAATTTCTGAAGCCAGAAGTATTTTCTCTATCAGTTGAGCCCTGCGACTTCAGGAGGCTGAATAATCACAACTGGTATTCAAAAGGGAAAGATGGAATAGTTAGACCCTTACCTCTTTGATCAGAGAAGAACATGCTATTGACTTTAAAGCCACAGACTGGAGTCTCTTCTCAAACCAAAATTTACTTGACTGAAGTAAAAGATTTAACTCAGAGCATGGAATGATAATCAGATGTTTTCAGCCTGAAGGTTTTGTTACCTGATTATTTTTTTTTACTTTATGACTAACACCACTTTGCCCTACTTGTGCTGTTTTGATTCCTCTTCACGTGTCCCTTAGCTTGAGCTAAAGAGATGATGATAAACTCCAAGTGTTGGTTTTCATGCAATAAGCTTATGTCATGATTCGATCACAAGCTATTTGGATAACAAAAAGTCCTTAAATAGAGGATTGTGTCACTTAAGGTTTGGCACATCCATGTGTTATTAATACATGCACACTTTCAGAAATACTTCTCTGCTTTTAAAAGAAGTGTTATATCTCCCTCTGCACTCGTTTTGGGCCAATTATCAAACATTTTACTTTGGTTAAGGGTCAGATAAACTCAGAAAATTACTTTTAACTGTACATATTTTATCTCCCCAGGGATTTAAACAAGCTCTCTGCTAAAAGGTACTTCCCAATATACCCCATCATGCTCCACTGAATGTCTGGCAATCACAGCAAAGTCCTGCTACCACTGTAATGAAAACATTCAATACAAATGATAAACATGCATGTGTCAGAAACCACTATAGCTGCTCTACAGAGAGGCCACGACTGAAAACTATCATGCAAACATGGGAATTCCACAACAGAATCATTTTCTGGAAGCCCCAAGGACACCATGAAACATCCACCATCACACCTCCCTGTTTCTCCCTGAAAGGGCACACAGGCACAGCAGAGACAACAGCAAGTAAAATGCTTACCAAATTCATAGACTTTTTTACATTTGGTCTCCAAATCATCGATGAGGTCCTGCAGCCGGCACTGCTTGGCCAACCTCTTGCAATCATTGACATATTCTACATCGATATCAAGACGACCTGTCAAGAAGGAATGCAGTCAGCTCTTTTAACCCATGGACTTAGGTGTAAAAATGGCAAAAAGTTATAGTCTGAAGACTTGATGGCACAGAAATTCAGCAGTTACACTGCCTCACTTTTCAGCATGCAGTTGAGACTCGCTCCCAGATGCTAAGACTTGGTACCCCACCACCCACTACTTATCAATCACAGTTTGGCATTTAATTCACACTCCCACTTTCCAGGGTCTATCCTAATAGCTTCATTCAAGAGTCCAAAGACCAAACAGGCTACACAAAACATGTCTAACTCCCTCAGAAAAGAAAAAAATAGCAGCACAACAGTAGCAGGCATGACTGCCACCACTGGCTGCCTGGCTTTGGGTAAGAGAAGACTTTAGGCTCACAAGTTGTCATCCCAGAATCTTTTACAATCACTGAAAACATGACAAGGAACATTTCTGAACACACTGGACTGGGGAAGGAGAACCTTGCAGGAAACGTTACTTTCTGGCACCCCCTCCTGGCCTGAGATAGTTCAGCACTTAGCATACCTACAATACAACACTGGGCATTTTCAGAGAAGGTTTGGGATTAATTTCTGTTCAAAAAAAAAAACAAACCTAGAGAGTAGTCAAAGCTTTCAGCACACATTGCTCAGGTCTGCCAGACTGAAAATGTTTTATGTGGGAACCTGGCTTTACCTTCCTTAAGTTAAAAATACATTCTCCAAATCCATCCAACCAACCAACCCAAGCTGATTTTGTTTTTAATTGACTGCATAGTTACTGGCAGGAAAACAACTGGCAAAAGGTACAAACAATTTGGAAGAGCAGGTGATTGCTCACATTCTCCCCTTCTGCCAGCAGGAAGGATGTGCTGGTGACTGGTGCACCCTAACACAGCTAAGTGCAGCCTGGGCCACTCAAACAGTGATATTGCAGGGGTGCAGACAGCTGCCCTCCTGCCACAAACACATGCACTTGAGGGTAAGTCATTTACCTGTGTATAGATACTGCAGAAGAGCACCAAAGGCTGCTGGATTAATCTAAAAAAAAAAAAAACCAAAAACCATGAGAAAGTTACTGTTAGAATTCCCATAAACTTAATAACAAGCCTGAAACATGATCCTGAACAGTCAAAAAAACCCCACTTAAATAACAACTCACACACTGCACCCCACTTCCTTGCTCCTCATGCTGTCACTCCACCTGGCTTACACAGCTCTTTACTGTATCAACTGATACTAATCCCCCAAGTGCCTCAGGGGACAGGACTCGACTAATGGAGGTGTTCCAAAGACATGGTTGTAATACAGACTCTGTAAAATCCAGCTTTGCACTGGTCATAAACATTTCCACCCCTTCTTAATATGAGAGGAAAGACATGTTCTTGCACAAAGAGAAAGGAGAGCAATGTCCAGAGAAACTGGAAGTATGTTTTTTAGAAGGGGTTTTGCACAGCCAGAGTCAAGGGAAATGTGCTGGAGCATTGGTGATTAATGGATGGAATGTACTTATGGCCTATTTAGTTATTACTGCAAAGACAACAAAAGGGACTCAATTAGTACCAATTATGGAGGTGATGTCTTCACCACAGACCACCTGTCCACCAGGAATTAGAAAGACCTAACTCATCCCACAGAGGGGTTGTGATGCAGCTGGCAGATGGTAACAGCTACCTGGTACTGCAATTAAGATATGTGACAGAGGGAACAAAGGGGAAGTACACAGTCTGCAGCCTTTTGTTATCTACATAAGATGCTATTTTACTGCATTTTACTTCTCCTCAACCTGGGTCATTCTGAGCTCCAGAAGCTACTCGCTGTGGAAGTTAATCCTCAAACTGTCTTTCCTACTCACTTTTCTCACGTAGTTGGAACAGTAAAAGAAAGGAAAGAACTGGAAAAACAATCCTGCTCACCAGTGGATGCTTCAACACTATCATATTTTTCCCCTTCCATTTGGTCTCAAACATCTCTGCAAAGTAGGCACTGCGAGCGCTGAGGATGCAGCGATGGGCACAGAAGGATTTGCCATGAACAATGAAAACAATGTCGCTTTGGTAACCCTGCTCCAGCAACCTGTGAGGGACACAGAGAGAATGAGACAGGAGAGAATGGAGCAAAGCTAGTGGGGGACATGGTACAATTAGGCCTAAATGAACAAATACCTCTGGGCATTGCAGTCTCTCCCTGACCAGTGAGAAGGTCAGCACTGGGGCTGGTACTTCGTACACTAGACTGGGATCTCTCCCTCCCTTTGATAACTTGAAGAAGTTTTGTTAGCGCAAGAAGGCTGGAGAAAGAAACCTTACTGCCTTAGGGGACCACCTGAATGCAGGGAACAGATTTTAAAGTGGAACTAGTTGCCCCCAAATGCATCTCTAAAAGTTAATTCTGCTTTTAAATTGTCAGATGACAAAAAAGCTCTGCAGAAGGACACACTCTCAAAAATAATTACCCCACTACAAAGTAAGGTGCAACTTTCCTGCTCTCTGGGCACTATCAGTGTGCATATTTTAACCACGCAGCAAATAGGAGAGGACTTGATGTCACCCACCCTCAGAAGAAGGAAGGATGTAACAGGTATAAAAAGCAGGCAATTACCACATCAGAGGTGAAGCATTCTTTATGACTGCATGCCCATACCCTCCTCCTTTAAAAGGAAAAAAACAAGACTGCTTCTTCTAGAGTTTACAGTAACCATCACCAGTGTTTCCTAATGCCAATCACCCCTTGCATATATATCCTCACAAACCAAGAGGTCGAAACAGGTGGACATCAGGCATAATACTTCTTCTAGAGAGCAGGGCTGGTGCACAGAAAGGTGTGGGGTCACACAACGAGATGATGTCAGAGCAGAGTCTTGATTGCTGATCTCAGTCTCCTGCCACTAGAGCATCCTTCCTACTAGCATCTTGCCCAAAATCAAAAAGAAGCATTAGGGGGTTATTTTTTGTCCCCCCTACTGTTGCCCTTTGCCTCAATTTTAATACAAGGTCTGCTTGGAATGAGAAGCAGAAACCAGCACATTTTAGCTCAACTCTGCATCATCTGAGCCACAGAGTCACCAGTGCAGCAATAAATCATCCTGCAAAATTTTACTTCTCTGAAAGCCAGAATCGGATTCTACTCAGATAAATGAGTTTCCTTCCTTCCCTCTTTCCCCACAGCTTCAGAAATCGGGACTCTATAGTAACAGAAAGATTGTCAGATCTTTCTAGGACTTACTAGCTCTCAATTTCGAAGATACAAACGTTGAAACCTTGTGGGGTTTTTTACGTCAGTCCAATGGGAAATAAAAATGAAAAAAAAAGTCTGTGCAATAACATCAGAACTATCAGGGTAGAGAAAGAGCAAGAAGAAAAGATTGACACTATTCCTCTACTCCTGAGCAAGTCAGGCTGCTACTCATGGTCTAGGCTAAGACTACAATGTATGACAGGCAACTTTCAGAAGTATCTTAAAATTAACAGATTTTAATGAACAAAAAGAAAGAACCGAACGCTGTCACTATGAGTGAGTTTCAGACTTCTTAAAGCGCTCTATATTTCACAAATGAGAAACCTGTTATCAGTGTTGAAAACCTCTGCTTGCAGGCTATAGCACCTTCAGGCCTGAAATTAAATTTCAGTTGACATATTATCCTAAATTGCTGATGCAGTTTTAGTGATCTGATTTTGGTTTGACAGTCAAAGATGACAGCTTAGTGTTTCTGAATTATAAAGACCAGTTTTCTTTGGCTCTGGAGTCTGTACCTCAGTCACTGGAGGCTATATTTTATATGCACACATACCTGGAAGTCATCCCTTTATGGCAGAAAGGAACATCCCTTAGGAAGTTCTACATGCTCAGGAATGAGACAGAGTACTGATCAGTTGCCTTTCAGAGCTGCCCTTAGCAGAGAGCTCAAATATCCAGGTTAGCAGCTACGGAAGGATGATGGAATGCTCTGCACATGCCTCATCTGCTTACCTCTGCAGGAAGACATCATAGTAGTCTCTCCTCATGCACTTTGCTGTGATCTGTTTGTACTCCTTCAGCAGACGTCGGATGGCGTCACTCAGGGCTCCATACAAACAACGCTCCCCATCAAAAGTGTTGGCCTCACATTTCGCTCCTGCAAAACCACCACAGGTATGTGCCAGCAGGCACAGTTAAATCCTTCCCAAGTGTCCCCAGGTGGTCACTAAATGAGTATGACTTCTGTCTGGTGACATGTTTCACTGTGATCCCCTGTGCTGCCGAGTATATTTACAAAAACTAAGCTTCCCTCACATGTGTACAACCTAAAGCTGTTGTCCCACAGCCAAATCCCTTTCTGAAGATGTCATGACTCATTTGTCATAAAATGACCTGGGTACTAAGCCTCTCAGCATGGCTCCAGTAGTGTTCTGGGAAGACAAATCTTACTTTACAAAGAGTATGATCACTTACTGGACTGTTAACAGCTCCTCCTAAAAAGCATTTCTGCTTTGCATAAGGTAGAAGATGCCTCTATAGGTTAGACTCTGCTAGAAATTTGGAGGGCATTTGCATTTTGCTACTTTAGAATTACACAAGTGGTTGATTAAGATGCTTTGAATGCAGTAAAAAACACAAACCTTTTGACATCTGACTCTGCACTCCAATTCCTCTGCCAGAACACCACTATACCCAAGGGAATTTGGGTGCTGGGAACCAAATGGGCAGGCAGTTGGCCTGGATTATTTGTCTTGCTGTGTTTGAGATTAGCAAAATCCCTTGCATTTCACCTTTAAATCCTGCTTACAAAGCCAGGCTATCAGAACAGTACAAGAAAATTTTACACAGACAATTCTTCATGTGAAGTACAACCCTTACATCAGCATACTCCAGCAATGCACCCTCAAAAAACACCAGCTGTGATTTCAGAAAGTCGTGCTGCCTTGAGCCACCATAAGAAAGCTTCCCTTTCTGTGCATTTTCAAGATTTCAAGCAAATCAAGACATTTCAATCAATTTCAAGAAGCAAATTCAAGCAGCAAATGCCGACAAAAGGGACCGTGAAAGTGTGTCCAGGACTCCCACTGTAGCCTGAGATTGCTGATAGATGGTTGGTGGTAACAGAAGAAGTTTCCACAAGGGACAGCTAGAAGGATATTCAATCCCAGTGGATCGATATGGATAAAGATACTGCACCCATAATCAGGACACTTTTGCTCACCATTGGCTAGAAGATAGCGTACAAGCTCCTCATGTCCACACAGGCAGGCATAATACCTGACAATAACAAGAGAAAGATCATCAGATACAGCAGGAAGCAAAATTCAGTGTCTAGGCACACCAAGGTACACACACCACAGCACTGAGAGCATCCCTGAGAAGCTTAGAAGATGACTCCTCTTAGGAGTAAGGAGTTGCTACTGAATAGCACAGGAGTCTGATCCCAGCAACAGACTAAGCAGGATCTGTTCTCAGCACTCCTAGGCACTGCAAGGAGATCTCAAGGTCCCAATCTAGGTCCTGCATCTTCTGCTGCGCCACCAGCTGCCAAATGCATCTTCGTTTTAATGGAGAACATTTCACGGGCACTCAGCAATTCTACTGAATTCTCAAAAACACTCCTTGATCCTTCTGCTGTCTGACTGCTGCACTCTGTGATGAGGAGGCAACAGCACTCACTGGATGTACAGCAAATCCACTCCTCTAAGTCCTACTTAGGATGAGTTTTGGTTTCTCTTTTGTGGTCTGAGCCTTTCATGATTCTCTTTCACAAGCACCTCAAACAGTCCTATAAACTAGGAGAATTCTGTAATGTGCATTGCAGCAGCCAAATGTTAGTCTACATTTACTTTGGGAAGTTATTCTGTACTCTAAATATACTGCAGATGTCTAAATGCACTTTGGAGTTGTGGGGAGGTAAAAAGCTCACACCCTGCTCCTCAGCAGCTGCACAGGGATTCCTCACTACCTACTGCATGTTCAGAGCCTTGCCAGACACACTGTGACCCCACAGTCACTTTGCATTTCATCAAGCCATGCCTTCACTTGAAAAGACGTACTAGAATGCCATAGTCTTTGATGAGGAAATAGTCTAATCTAGCCAAGAACAGAGTGCTTAATCTAGGTAATTTGGTCACAAAATGAACCACCCTTCTGAGCATCACTACAGCAAGCGTCAGTCAGATGGGGAGACAAAGACATATTTAGCACAGCACTGGCAGAGAAGAGAAGCAGAACTATTTAGCCAAAGCTCCCGAAAAGCAGAACCTGAGACATTTCGTAACAGTGCTCGTGGCTCCTGCTGCTGAGAGAGCAAAGGAGCTCTGAAGGCCCTACACCCCACCCAGCCAGCGCTCCAGGCTGCAGCACTCACAGGGGTGTGCTGTCCCATTTATCACGGACATTAATTTCCACATCTCGCTGTTCAAGAAGGTATCTGGAAGAAAAGGGAGAGCAAAGTTACAACTTCTTGCAGCTACTCAGTAACATTCTCCTCTTTCAAAAATGTAACTTTGAGTTCACTCAGGAACTTCCAAAGGTATGACAGGATCTTGCATTGGATTTGGGGAGCTGTCACCTACAGCTGAAGGGGCATCAGTCAAACCTTCAACCCAAAGAATGGTGTTCTGCAGCATGGTCTGGCAGCTCCCTTCAATCTTAAGTGGTGTACATGGGGAAAGAATGGAATCAGACCCACCCCTAACAGGTCAGTAATCACAAAAGAAGCCTGAGCACTTTAGCAGTACTTTCTCCAACTGTGTTCACAGCCTGGATGCTTACAAATAAGTGGTCAATTCCACAAGGCCAAAGCTGGACTCCCATCCTGCTTTTCCAGACACAAGCAATAGCACCAGTGTCACTCCAGACTGCTCTGAATTCCTGCCACTTCCTTGTCCTGCACATTCAGGCTAGATCTAATGCTGCCAACACTCCCTCTCTGGCATATCTAGAAGCCAGGCTTTGCCTTGCAGACAAATCTCCTACACAGCCTGGCTCTTGTTAGAGCCTGTCCACAACTACTCCAACAACCACCTCTGCTAACCACACGCAGAAGTCCCACTCAGCCTTCATAAAGATTCTCAAGTTTGGGCTTTTTTATCACCCACCACTTCAGTCCTCCCTTTCACTCTCTTCATCTTTCCTGTCTCAGACTCCAGGTTCCTCTGATCACATTCAAAATCCCAATCAACTCAGCTCCTTTCTACTCAGTCCCACGTGTCCCCCCTGCTTTGTCAGCATTCTCAGACAAACCATTTCTCCATTATCACTTCTACACTGGTCATCTTAAACCTCTGCAAGGCCACCCCCCAGGCCCTTTCTTCTACAGTAAACTGCAAGAAATTTACTGCTTGCATGATTATGATCTAACATGATTACAAAAATCAAGTAGGATAAAAAGGTGAAGGAAAGTCTTACACTCAAACCATGAGATGCAGGAGAAGAGTTTGTTGTAAACCCTGGGCCTTTGCATGACCCCAACCCTTCACCCTGCAGACAAGCCCATGTCTCCTGATCCAAAATCACTGCAGCTGAGCTGTGCTGCTTTGACGTGAGCAAGAAGACTCGACCTGAAATTTGGCATCCTGGTATTTCTCAGAGATTCTACCACAGTCTACAGCACAAGGCGTCTAAACATTTCCACGACGATTGCTTCCCAGGGATCCAGCTTCCTACCAACCCAAACACCATTTGAGTAGAGAAACAGCAGCTGAAGAGAGAAATCGTGCAAGGACATTCGCCACTGGCAGCAGCATCCACACCCGCGGGTACGCAGTGGCCGTCTGACACTCGGACACCTGGCAGAAACCCCACACAAACCGAAGCACACCGGCAAAGACCCTGTGCACACCCAGCTCCCCGGGCTGCAAGGTGCACTGACGTCTAAAGAAACAAACGGCTCTCCCCGAGGCTGCGAGAGCCGCCAGGGAGGCCTGGGTGGGCTTCAGGTAAACCCGTCCCGGCGAGGCCCGCCCGCCCCGGCAGGCCCGGCCCCACAGCCCGGGTGACCAGCGGTCGGTACGGGGGGGACGCCGGGACCCGCTGCCCGCCCGGCCCCGGCCCGGCCCCGCTCACCGCACGCGGCTCACGTCGCCCTTCTTGCAGCTGGTGAACAGGTCGCTGGTGTCCATGGCCGGGACAGGCGGCGGAGCGGCGGCGCCGCATTGACGCGGAGGGCGGAGGAGCGGCCGCGGGGACCGGGCCGGGCCGGGCCGGGCCGAGGGGCAGCGGCGGCGGGGCGGGAGCGCCGGGCGATGTAAACACGGCGGCGCCGCCGCCCGCCGGGCCCAGCGCGGGCCCCGCAGCGCCCCCCCGCGGCACGGAGGACCAACTGCAGCCCGGGCCGCCCCCGGACACGCGTGGAACGTGGTTCTGGGAAAGGGGTCTGACCCGGGACACAGCCGAGGAGGGGACCTGGTCCAGAACGTGGATGCGAGGTGGTCTGGAACCACACGGCAGGGCTCTCTCTGGACCACGTGCAGTTGTAATGAGAGAGGATCTCATTAATCCATACAAATATCCCGAAAGTGGGTGCCAAAAGGATGGTGCCAGACTCTTTTCGGTGGTGCCCAGCGACATGACGAGGAACAATGGCCATAAACTAAAAAAAAAAGAAGTTTTATCTCATCAGGAGGAAGAACTTCTTTACATTGAGGGTGGCACTGGAACAGCTGCCCAGGGACACCATGAAATCTCCCTCTCTGGAGATGTTCCAAACCCACTTGGATGTGTTCCTGTGTCCCCTGCTCTACGTGACCCTGCCTCACCAAGGGGGTTGGACTAGATGATCTCCAGACGTCCCTTCCACCCCCAACAATTTTGTGATTCCCTGTGGGGTCCAGCTCTCGAGCAGGTGTGGGATGGTGGGGAGCTGGGTGGGACACACATGGCACAGGCTGGGCACACATGCAGGGGCTCTGCTCCAGAAAGAGGCTCGTGCTAAGCCATCCAAGCAGGAAAGATGGGTCCTGGGCTGGTCCTGCGGGTATTGGGTAGGACACCCCAGGGGATAAGCCACTTTCCTGCAGCCTGGGCACCTGGCACAGCTCAGGGCTTCCACAGAAACCTGGGATAGGAGAATTAAGGAGTGCACTGTGGGGAAAGGGGGGCCAGGCTGATCAGCCCCATCCCAGCAGAGGATGACAGTGAGTTACCAGATGCAACACATGTGAATTCAAGCAGATCTAACCAAGCAAAGCACTGCACTCGGGTCAGTGTTCAGACACCCCGCAGGTGCATTTTATTGCAAAGAAAACAAAACCACAACCCTGTTACTTCCAGGGCCAGACACGACTGTTTCTAAGCAATCCCAAGCAGTGGCCAGGGCTTGCAGACAGTTTAGGTCCAACAGGAATGAAGGTGTTGAGAAGAATGGCTGGGAGCCTGGCTGTCAGCTATGAGCCCACAAGACTCTCATGAGCCAGCACAGACGAAGGAGCTTGTTGTCTCTGACTGTTCCAGCTGCCCCAAACTCTCTGTGAAGGAGAGATGTGCTCCTGCATGGCTGTGAAGGCAGATGGGAACAGACGAGTTGCTGACAGCAGTGGCTGCAGTGGGACCCTGCTGCAACGCTCTAAGGTCATGCTGCAATAATCCATAGGATAATGTACCTTCATTTCACACTGTATTCTGTGCCAGAGGGATCCTTAAGGTGGTATCTTGAACTGTATTCTGAACCTGCATTGCATACTCCACAGTGCAGTTACTGGGTCACTTCTCATTGTTTCTTTCCACCCTACCCACCATGAGGCAGCGTGCAGGATGCAGGGTCCTGGAACACGTTAGACTCCATATTACAGATGCTGTTCCAGATATATGGGCAACATCTTGGAGTAATCTTTAGCTTGGCCATCCCAGACCACATCTGGCCACCATTCCACAAACGGAGATCCACTCTGATCTTGGCCGTACCTCCAGATGCTGCCATCGCTGACGTTCCCCAAGGTGCTGCACTCCTCATACCAGCACCCAATGCTCTTTCTGAAGAACCACCTTCACATCAAGCCAGAGTTTCTGCCTTCTAGCTGTGGTCCCAAGGAGCAGAGAAGGCAAGTGGAGGACAAAGCAGGAAAATGGAGCTGAGACTCTGTATTGCTACCCAGGCCCTCCACACTGGTGACTCCAGAGAATGTGCCATTTCACTGTTTTGCAGACAGGGATGTCCTCACACAAACCATCCCTGACACGCCTGGTGTGAGCCCCTCTGCTCATAGGCAAGTCCTGCAGTCCCTTGTGAATAAAGCAGGTGACTGTCCTAGGCAAGTCACAGGAAACAAATATCCAGAGCTAAAAGAAGGAAATTGTTGGGGGGGTTATTATTTTTCGTCTCCAACTCCCAACAGCCACCAGGTGTCACTGCGATCAAACGTTTGGCAGATGGAACTATGGTGATGTCCGAGTCGGTGGCAAACAGTTTTCCAGGAATTGCTTTGTCTCCTGCATCTGCTCTGTCGCCTGGCACACCACTCTGAGAAGTCCAGCTTTGACAGTTTTTGTTAAAAAGAAGTTTAACTACATTAAGGTGATAGAAAAGCTTCCTGTTACAAATGCTAAGACAAAGTTTTTCTTCCTCCCTGTGCAGAGCTGAAAATGCAAGCACTGAACAGAGTAAGTGGGTTATCCAGCTCTTTACAGTGCTCCCCAGCCCACAGGTCCCCGGAGATGACCCGTCTCTGCAAGACTGGCAGGAGAGGGACAACAGTGCAATCGACTTGAAAAGATCAGCCTAGTGCAAAAAAATGATACAGAGAAAAAACAAACAGTAAAGGGATAAAAAGTATCACCAGACTAAAGTGAAATGCTATCAACCAGTAGATTTCGGGAGCTAAACTGGGATCACACAGCCAGGTGCACCCTGTCAGAGACAGCAGAAAATTGTCCTTAGCCTCATGACAGCCCCCCTTAGACACTCAAGATCACCTGGATGCTCCAGACGGAGAAGAGTGTCTCTGGAAAACCTTCAGGCCACAAGAAGCCACAAGAGCAAATCAGGAGAACTTCTTAACTCATCATGAGGCCCACATACCCCCTTGGTTTCTTCAAAGTTTGAAGACTCTACACAAGATCAGGAAGTGCTTAGCCCAGCCAGCAGCATTGCTTTACCACTGCCTTGTTGCTTCTCTGAATTAGGATAGTGGAGAGGAAACAGGGCAGCAAAGCAGCTCCTAGCAGTGACATGCACCAAGGAAGGGGTTTGTGGGTGAACTGATTCACATCTAATGGGTGGCTTTATCTTTTCAATAGCCACTGGGCATTAAAAATATATTTAATGAGGATTATTGGACTTAGAAACATTTACACGGTGAAGCTGCCTAAAGGCCACGGGCATGCCAGCCCCCATTATGCTAAGTGCTATACAAACTCAAGTTTTAACTCCATGCTTTAATTTAGTCACCATAACAACAACTTGCATTTCATCCTGTGAGCCCCAAAGTGCCATCACCACAGCCACTGGAGCTGTGCAGTTACACTACACAGACCCATCAAACTCAGCAGGAGCCATAAGTGAGGGGTGGCCAAAGAAGGGCCACATGTGGCTGTTGTGGCTGTTCATGTACGTGGACTGTCCCCCACTACCAACTGCTGGGGCAGAAGGAACTCCTCTGAGCATCTCTGCAACCCTACCAAGATACAAAAGGGGCTGATGATCCACTGTCTTCTACACAACAGGGAAAGATATGGAGGCAGGCTAAAACCACTGAAAACTGGAATCTGGATAGGAAACCAATGGTTTGATTCCCCAATAGACTGGTATCAACGTGGTCCTACATCAAGGTGACCTGTGATTCAGTTTGTATGCAAAGCGCTATGCAAACTGAAACAACACTCTTGCACCTTGACTTTAGGCACACACACCAGGGATGAACATGCTAAAAATACCTATACATACAGTGATAGATTTACAGGCTCGGCATCAGGCTACACATCTGGGGCCTTTCTGTACAAAGGTTCCCTTAAAGACCAAGTGTGAAACTGCATCTCTCAGTGAGCAAGCGTGCAGGTCATCGTAACAGAGAGAAGTACTGCTGCCTCTGACCAAAGCAAGTCCCTCAGTCCCTCAATGACAGAAGAAACAAATGTTTTCGAGTCTCAGTTTAGGCAGGGCTCAGAGAACAATTATGCATATTCACGTGCCTTTTATCACGAGTCTTCAGGGAGCTGGAGACTCAAAGTTGCCTGAGGCATGCCTGAGAAACGTTCATTGGGGAGCCCTTAGATCGATTCTCATCTCATCTGGCTTACACTTGCTTAAATACAGCAATTTTAAAGATGTTACCTCAATTTAAACCCGTGGGACATTAAACACTTCCACCCTCCCCTCAGGGCAGGATGCTGAAACAAAAGGACCAGAAAATTACCTGTTTCTGAGTTTTAACTTTTTCAACTGTTTATAAAGTCTCACATAGTCTTTATTTTTACCTCAAAATGACCAACTGAAACCAAACTATCCTGAAAAATAGAACTGGAGTGGAAAAGGCCTGCCAGTCTAAAACTGAGATTTAGACATGGGATACTTTGCTGATGATTTCCCAGGCTGCTGCGTTAAAGAGGCATGTAAATGTCATTTTTGAGCAACTCTCCAACGTAAAACAAATTTCCAGCTAAGATGCTGCACCATGGCACCGAATTCTCTGTAACCAGTGAAGCAAGGGTAAAGTGCTCAAACTTTGCAAACTCAGCTTGGAGCTGTGGAGCTGAAAAAGAGAGTGGGGCTGTTTGTGGTACCAGGGGTGAAATAAGATGACAGCAGGGGGGATGTTTTCCCCGAATGTAAACATCAGCTCTCATCTAATTAGCAGCTGAATGCTAGAGCACTACAAAACCTGTTTTCACATGTGGAATGCAAACTCTGCCCAGGACATCGACTGAATCCTGGCTCCCCTCCATTCAGAATGCACAGGTGTTACTCCACCTGCACGGACTGAACATGATCTCAAGGTCAGGATCTGGAAAGTGAATTTACTCCCCAAATCTGGACTTTTGGTGGCAGACAGCCTCACCATCTTGCTTCTTAAGCCCAGCCACTCTCAGCCACTACAAGAGAGCTACATTTAAGTGCATTTAAAGGTGATGAAAGCATTGGTGCTACTGATAGGAACACACACACAGAGACCTACAAACCCACCCCTCCCTCTTCCCTCTGTTCAGTGATCCTCCTGGCTCCAAGCCTCAGATGCAGGCTCAGGACTTCTACTGAGAAAATTTGCCCAAAGACCTGTTCCAAGGTTTTAAGAAGTTCCTGAGAAGCCACCTGATCCCATGGTCCACCAGTCAAGATAGGAGAGAAACAAGTGAATTTAAGAGGGTGGTTCCCTCCGTTCTTTTTCTAAAGATGCGTGTCTTCCTCAAACACATCCACATCCTCGCTCGCCTGCTTATTGATCAGGACATCCCAGCTGTCGGGGCCATTGATGGTGTTCCCACCGTTCACGCTTGGCTTCTTCTCCTGCATTTCTGACTGGCTGTCACTGGCCACATCCAAGGTGGGGTTGTCATGGCAGCCGTTCTCAACAAAGCGCAGCTCCTCCCCGTGTGACTGGAAGGGACGAGAGGAACACAAATGGAGACAAAAGAGGACAGGTCTTAAAGCTGCTGAGATGCACAATCAGATCAGGCTACAAGGGTCACTGAGAACTTTGCAGGGTCAGTGGGAAAAGGTAAATTTGCTCCTAGCCCAGCTCTCGCAGTGGAAACGAGCTGTCCTAAGCACAGCAAGAGACAGGTTTGCATTCTTGCATGAATGGACGCCCTCGCTGCTCCAGCAGTGTATCCAGCCATGTCCTGTAAGCAGACAGGGGAGAACAATCTCCCTCTTAACTTTCCAGTCCCCTCCTTCCCAACGGCTAAGAGTCTAGCCACCTTCTCCACCCATCCAGTGCTCACCATGTTCTTCATCTTGGGCAGGCGTCTCTGCCAGCAGTTGTATATGAGCCCCAGCACAATGATGATGGCACAGATGGAGCCAATGATCACCAGCACCACAAAGAGCTTCCCATAATCACTGCGTGTCTGGTTGGGATGCGACTGGCAGCTTGTGGTGGTTGAGTAGTTTTGGATACCAATCTGGAAGGAAGAAAGCAGTATACTAAATGTCCTGGCCTGCAGTCAGGTGGGATCCTGTTCAGACCTTCCAGGGTCCAAGTACAGGACCACCACTGTGGGCAGGGTTGGAGAGTCAGAAAGTCTAGTCTTATGTGACTAGAAGGCACATAACTAAATATAACACCATTTTCCATGAAAGCTGACACTTCAGCAAATGACAGTAGGCACAATCTTATCTTGATCACCTGCACAAAGATCACACCTATGTGCACAACAAGGAGGCTTTCATGGGAGAAACCACCCAAGACAAACTACAATCATAGAATCACAGACCACTGATGGGTACTGAGGCTTTGGTGACTACTTGGCAGAGATGTAACCATAATAAATAGGTTTCCATTAAAGCTCAGGTCCTAAGAGGGCATAGAGGTCTTTGTGAGGTCTTGAAAGTGGACAGCTGCCCACTGATCCTAAAAGCTTAGGAATAGCTGCCCTAGAAACGGGCCCCCTGTGGCTGTCAGCAAACAGCCCCACATCGGTCCCAGTGACTTAGCAGATTTCAAACAGGTTATGTATCAATACTAAGTATGATGGGTGTAAGAGAATATCCTCCCTCCTCCTTCCAATCTCATGCCAGCACAAGGTCAGTGCAGTGAGCAGTGTTTCATTATTGATAGAGCTGGAGAGTTGGAGGCATGTGGTGAGGCTGCTCTGGTAGGACTCAGGTTAACATCGGGCCACAACTGCAAAGTCAGACCTTGCACCAAGACAAATTCATCTTTCTGGACAGTTCTAGGTGCTGATACTTTAGTCACACAATTTCTACAGGGTTGGCTTTTTGCACTTTCTCTGGTGTAAGCCAATCAATACAGCACTGAGCACTTAATTTGCTTTGTCTGATTGCACCAGTTTCTTAGGTCAGGGAAAAAACTGAGAGCAGACAGCCAACAAGGCAATGGCCCAACCCTGCTGCTAAAAATCAGCAAAATTACTCCCAGTAGTGTAAAAAACCCAAGCAGAATCAGGCCTACATATCCTCTAAGGCTAAGGGGAAAAACCCAGAGATCATGGGACTAATTTGTCCTTTTCTCTATCCTCTTCCAAGCTGCCCAGGGTTAGAAAGGAATATGTGAGAGCTAGAGGCAGCTGGCAGAGGAATCTGGCATCCATCATCTCTGGTCCTCTGCCTGCCCTTGTGTAGGCAGTTGTCTAAAGGAGTGAAACGCAGACCCTGGGATTGCAGAAGGCATGTGAACATGTCAAGAGAAGCCAATGTATATAAAAAACAGCTGTAGGGTGAGTAGGGCCAAATCAGGGACTCTGCAGCACCCACATTGCCACTGACAATAGCATAGAAGGGATGACACCAAGAATCCCAACAAAATGAATGTGTGAAAAGCAGTTTCACAAAAACAGAAAAGCTGGGAGGAAATAACCCATAGTTATCTCTTAAAGAGAGCAGACATTTGATGGCCTGGCAACTACCAGTGAGGGGAGAAGGGAGTTTGCCAAGCGTCTGACTGATCTGTTTGCCTGCTGTGGGTTCAGCACTTGGTTAGACTGAGATATGCTCCCTGTTTTCAAGTTGCTTATTTTAATAGTACAGCCAGTCTTAACAAATGGATGCAGGCAGATAGGTTCTTACCTCAGCTAAGCTCCTCTTAACATCCCCCAGTGCCATGAGAACATCTTTTGTAGGGATAACGCCTGTAAAGCAGAGGAAGAGATCAGTGCTGCTCTCAGCTCAGGTTACTCAGTCAGATGTATTCATCAGTCTGAAATCCCTAACAGGATGGAGGCAGGGGAACACATGTTTTTGTTCATTGGTGCTTTATGTCAGGAGGCTGAAAGAACTCAAGGACCATAGACAAGGGTACCTCCAAATATTCCCTAAATAAGTAAAAAAAATCCAGGGAAAACTGATATCAAAGCCACCTAGATACCCTTCCCACTGCCAGAGCAGCTCTCAGGATCTGTGTCTGCTCTGGGAGCAAGCAGCAACGCTCGTAAAGTCATGGATGCAGGTTCATATAGGTCATATAGGCCATAATGTCAACATTGAAGGCCTCTGTCATTATGCAGTCAACAGAAGCAGTACAGGAGAAGGACCCCCATACCAAAATGGAAATAAAGAGATGGTAAAATGTCCCATATTCGCTGCCAGCTTTCGTTTCTTTGGGGGTGCAGGGGACGCACCATCAGGACTATCCTAATTCAGACAAGACTTAAGAACTGATAGGTTGGGAAGTGAACCAAGAGCAGGATGTCATACCCTGCCATTGCATCCTGCCCATAGAGTACATAAGCATCAGGAGAAAGCTGACAGATGCTCAGGTGAAGGTAATCCAGGGAGAGAGCAAACTGTAGATACAGAGCTTTGTACAAGCAGTGAGGGGCAAGCCAGAAGGCAGATGTGAAGAAAGAGTTATGTCCTCAGTCCCCCTCCATTCCTCAAGTCTAGTGAACACTGGGAACTGGTGGGATTGAAAGGGAAAGCAAAAGCTCATTCCAACATGGCTGAGCACATCCATTTGGGAGACCCTTAAATGCACCCCCACATCACAGGAAGGCTCCCTCTCTCAGCACTTACCCTGTTCCCCTGCCAGTGTCATTAGCAAGTGCTTGTCATTCTCATTGGGTTTGCTCAGAGAGATCAGCCAGCGGTCCTGCAGTCCATCGGCCTGTCTGGAGAAGGCATCCTCTACCAGTGCCAACAGCTGGGGACCCCTCTCCAACCGAAACTCCTCCTGCCATGGGAAAGGAACCTTGGTGAGCACATGGTGGGAACAGGGCAGATGTAGCACTGCAGGGCTGGTACGGCTGAGACCCCACACCAGGCGTGCCCAAAAGCCAGCAGTGTTAAACCTGGTGGAACAGTCCCCCGTACATCCCCAGTGCCCCAGGCTGGATCTACATACATCTCCTGATGCACCAACCCTCCTTGGCTCCTGTGGCTGCCATATGTCCCACACCAAGCCCAGCTCCTCTGGCACACAGGGATCCTGAAGCAACGTTATCATGTAAGGTAAGAAGGAATCAGGCTTTTCCCCACAGCCAGCGCTGGGTCAGCGGGTGCCGCTCAGCCTGACATGCTCCAGCCATCCCTCAGCAGGCTCCTTTGCTGCTTTCTCACTCCTGTGTTTCTATTCTTATCTCCAGTTGCCATGCCAACCTGAAGGCCACACAGATGATTAATAAAATGGAGAGCTCTTGTTGCCATGGCAATTTGAAGCGCTCAGGGCAGGCACAGGCCTGTGCCAAAAATGGCCTAATTGGAAAAGACGTCGATGACTGGGGCCTGAATCACAAGGGCCTGCCAGTGCCTACTCTCATCAGGCTATGGATTTTGGCACGGGGAGGCAGGAGGAAGCAGCACCACGATGCAGCACCATGAACTGCAGCTCCCACTCACGGCCCCACTGCCAGCCTGAGGCTCTCTTTTGGAGGATGCAGAGGAAGGAGGAGCAGCTGAGGCCAGGAGCAGGAGCAGGACAGAAGCAAGATGTTTCTGGTGATGAAGAAAGCAGAGGCTGTAGAGTACTGACAAATTCTCCATGGTGGAGAGAAGGGAGCAGTGAAGGAGTCTGAATGCACATGCACCTAGGCAGAGATCACCTCCCGGTATATGGCCAGGTACCACTGTTGGGTCAGATCCTGCAGTCCTCACTTGGGCAAAATTCCCAGGTATGTTGAGCAAGAGATGTGCCCAGAAAGAGATGGAAGTGACTCACTTGCCCAGAGCCCATTGGGAAGACAAATGGCCTTGCAGCTTAACCCAGCAATACAGGCATCATCCCTACAGCAGGTAAAAGCCTGGTGCTATGAAGTATATTAAAGCTCAAGGTCCAACCCTCTGGAAGGGGTTAAGCACCCTACTTGTCCCTTGGCTTTTCAGTGGTACCACACCAGATCATGGCACCAAAACACAGGAAATATGTGGGGAATCCTCATTTGCACTAATTTAAATTACAGTACTTGCAACAGAGGTTCTTCCTCACAAACACAATAGCGCTCAGATACAGAAAGTAGAGAACAAAAGGGACAGGCAGACTGTAGGTGAGGTGCCCAAACTGAGTAAATAACCACGGGTAGGAAACAAACTGCACCAAGATCAGTGGAAAGGAGCAGAGTTTGATTCCAGCTTCGCTCATGCAAAGTGGTAATGGAAGGCAGGGAATGAAGTGATGCTCATGTTAAATATGTATGTCGACAAATGTCCCTTTGAATAAGGGGTAGTACAGCACAAATCATTCACTGGGAAATATGTTTTGAAACATGAAATCAAGTAGAAAAACAGTTCAGTCCTGCCTATCCCAGGGCACCGTCTTCCTTCAGCAAAGCAGAACTGAGGATTCAACAGCAAAGACATAATTTGATCAAGAGACATCTGCACATCTGCTTTTCAGTTCTCACCCTTACAGTGGTTTAAACAACACGAATGCAAATGAACACAGGAAGGAAGCTACTATGTATTACAAAATTACCTAGCATTTAAAGTCCGCAGAGATGGGAGAAAGAGTGATGGGGACTAGGACATGGAGGAAACAGGGCAGCAGGACTGTGGTTTTCAAGGACTGATTTTCTGTGTTGCAGTTGTTAACTGTAGCAGAGACACTTAAACCCCTTCCAAATGGCTTGTCTAAATCAGGAGGAAAAAGAGTGACTTTTCATCTACTCTTAGAGCATTCAACATGCTTTACTGTGTATAGAAATTTTGCCATTTTCCATGTCCCCAGAAAGTTCACCTTAAAAAAAAATAAAACCCAACCAACCAACAACTCAGCAGAAGTGGCAATAGGTCAGTGCAGGAACAAGACCAGCTGCCTCTGCCCAGAGCAGGAGCCTCAGAAAGCAAGAGTGCAGACACAGAAGGCCAGAACACAGTTCCTCAATTAAACATTTTGGTCTCAGGCTGTCAGGCTCATAATAATTTCTTAGAATATGAAAGGCACCTTGACCCCAGGCCTTGCACAACTGGTTTTTAAGTGCCTGATAAAAGGCCAAGCAGAAGTGAACAATACCAGGGATCCACAAGGGACTCTGGGCTCATGAATTAACTGCAGCTTTATGAGGATGGATGGACCTCTGCATTGGATTAGCAGAGCATGGCTGGTTAACAGACCCAGATAACACATAAGATAAGAGGGTGGGGAGAGGAGGCCCTTAAGGAAGATTTAGTGATAGCTGCTTGGTACTTAACCATGCACACTGTAAATGGGAGTCCCTATTTCTGAGCCATCAGAGGATCATTACTACATGCTGGAAGGAAAAGGAAGCGAAGGAAGGAGAATTGCACTTCAATCCTGCCACATTTCCTACCAGTAAGAGGTGCAATGTTAAAAGCTCTCATGTCTCATGACAATCCAGGTACAGACTGGCACAGACTACAAGCCAGAAGTTAGTAAAAAATCCAACATGGTACTGACATGTGCTAGACTTACAGCAAAATCATCTCTCTCCGCCCACTCTTTGGGGAACAGAAATATTTCTGTCCTCCTCTCCTTCTCTTCACAGACTCTACAGGGAAGTTCAGATTTAGTGCTTTTAAAATGTTTTGTAGTGAAAGCAGACATCAAGAGCTGGGCCTGCCTCTTCTTCTCTAAGCACCATTCCCCCTGTGCCATCAAATCTCTTTGGACTGACTTACACAGTCAATGTTATCCGACATATTCAGGATGATGTAATTTTTCCCCGCAAGGTTGCTCCAGTCTTTGCAGATCACCTGAAAAGACAAGACAAAGACAGCTGAGTTCAGCTAGTGAACGCTGCTAAAAGCACAGGGTACACAAGGGACAGAAGCAAGGTGCCATACCCCCTTGAGAAGCACTTCTCAAAGGATGTGACTGTCTTCTAACTCTCTGTACTGAGGAGGAATCACCATTTCAATGACAGTGCAGGTAGCAGGAACAAAGTTACTACACCACCTTGCCACAGACCAGCTTACCTTCCACCTCTGTCTAGGAGGACTCAGGTTCTCAGTGGAAAGCTCTCTAGCCTGCAGCCTTTTCAGCACTTAACACAAAACCTAACCAGGAGCCTCTGAGGACTTTTAACAGACTGGTGAGACAAGGCAGCACTTTGCAGGCAGGACAGGATGCACAGAGGGGCTAAGTCACTTGTTCAGGTTCCTGAGTACCAAAAGGCAGAAAGCAAAATTAAAAGCTTTGCTTGGTACTTTCTCACCAGTCAGCTCCTGCTACATATCTTCTCTTAAGCAGCTGCCAGTTTGCTGGATTCAGGAACTACAGTTCACCACACCCCTCCTCTCCCACAGGCACTCCCAGAACAACATCCTCACAGGTCACTGTACTGTGCTCCACCTGCTCTGCATCTGGTCCCTGCAGGCAGCAGCAGCAAAAATAGCACTTTCTTCTCACTCTCTTTCCAGAAATCCTTGGGGCCATTTTTGTCCTGACACTTCCAATAATGCAGGCTGAGGAAACAAGGAGCTTTCTCTGCTGTGCATGCTCCAGAGGGAAGGTGTTCTTCTTCTGTTTATTGGAAGCAGGATTTTGTGTAGCTGGGAAGATGTGAGGGGTCAGGGTTTTCACCAAGTATGATGGATACCCTTAAGAAGTGCTGTGAAAAACTCTCCCTGAAGGTTCACTCACCTGGCTGGGTGAATAGACAAAACTCCTTCCACCAGTCAGACTTAAGGATGGGGTTAAACACCCCCACAAGAGGGAAGCACCCAAGTACCTCCACTGCAACCTCCCACCCACTCCCTGCTCCCAGTGCTACCTGTGCCGAGTCCCAGGGCAGCTCTGTTGGCAGCATGGCCACGCGGGCATCCCCAGCCTGCGGTGACAAGCTCCTCTCTGCTGTCACAGTCTCAGTGGCTGACTCAGTGTCATTCCAAATGGGATCCAGCACAGGCTCATCAGCTCTGTCCCACGGAGACACAGAAGTGGGATGCTGCTCACTCCCAGAACGAGTCTGGGTGTCTGGGGAGCTGCTTGCAGGAGAGGGTGTTCCCACAGGCATTTCTACTGTCTGCTCCATCTCAGTCAACATCGTGGGCTTCAGCATCTCCCACCCCACCGTGGGCTCTGAGACCTCCTCTCTGGCCGAATGTTCTTCCACACCAGCCTCCACTGTGGTCTCTGCAAGCTCTGCTCCTGTGGTACTCACAGTAAGCTCTGAATCTGGTCCCCCAACAGCCCAAGCGTCCCCAGTTGTCACCTCAAAGAGTTCTTCTGAAACACTGGAAGATCTTGCACCAACAGTAGTAGAAAAAATAGAGGACACAGGTAGAAGACCTGGTCCCATGCTGCTCCCGAGGTCTACGCCTGGAGAAACAGAGTCCTCTTCTTGCCCTCCTATGGCTGCCTCAGTCACAATACCTGGCCTGGCGGAAGCTGTGGAAAACAGAAGGGAGAAGGAGTCCTCTTGGTCCACTGGTTCAGAAGACGTAACTTCTGGCCCGGAGGTCTGGAGGCTCTCCACTCCTCCTCTTGAGTGGTCTATAGGGAGCAGCCCCTCCTCTTCCTCTAGCGTGGAGAAAGGCGTGTGCAGGTCAGGCTCAACAAATTCTGCTGGTGGCTGGACAGTGGCTGTTTCCCAGTTGTCCACCTGTGTCCCATTCCGTTTCAGCAACGCCTTCTGAGACGCAGCAGGAAAGCTGTAATCTAGGAAAAGATCCAAAATACTTCATGTCACGTCCAAAGCAACTAAGAACTCCGAAAGGCAGAGAGCTGGCCCCATTACAGGTGTCCAGCCAGAGATTGGGTCAAGTGGCAGAGACCCACTAAGAACAGGTAGCCTGCCACAGCAAAGAACAACCCCATCCAATAAGTGCACTTCTCCAGCACCCCATCCCATCCCATCCCATCCCAGTGAGTCCACATTTCCTAGGGGCAATTTGCATGTCCATTCTCCCCATCCTTTCTGTCCTGAGGCATTTTTACAGACAATAATAAGAGTTTTGACACCTGGCATCTTTAAGTTGAGGTTATGAGTGTTAGGAATCGGGCTGGGACTAGGCTGGGATCCAGAGATTCATTTCAGATGGGATTCAGAAAGACAGGGGTACTAGCAGCAGTCAGTCACAAGCTAAATGAGAAATACTAGAGAAGAGAAACAAAAGTGCAGCAAACCAAATCCTCCTCCCTGGCACACCCAAGTAATACCACCAAAATCTGAATCAACCTGGGCATCTTTGAAATGCAGAATTTCAGTTTGTACAGCACTTCATAGCATAAAAGTCATCTCACAAACATCTGCATTATGAGACTCCTGTGTCAATAAGGAACAGTTTTGTTTTGCTACAGCAGCCAAATCTAACTCCCCTCCCTCCAGCTTCAGCCCCTGTTTGCTCTGTGGCTCTAACCACAAATGCATTTTTTGTTGCTAGACAAATGTAGATGCTGAAGAGGAAGATGCATGTCACTAATGTATGGTCAGAGCAGGCAGGGCTTTCTTCTGGAGGCCAGCAAGGCCACCCCAGGATAAGAAAAGTATCTGTAAGATCAGACATGTTTAGCTCAGAGTGGCAGGCACAAATCCAGCAGGCATAAATCAACCTTCATCTTTCTTGAGAAACTGCCCATACCCACGGAGCTCTGTTTCAGGAGTTTGCATCCCAATTAACTCCCTTTCTCCCCAAGACAAGCACAGCACATTCTCAGAGAAAGGGAAGGAAGACGATCCCTTCACAGCCAGAAATGAGCCCCCTGCCCTGTCTATGGTTATTAAGCAAGTGACTGTCTGAAATCCCCAAGGCTCCTGTCTCCCCTCCTGCCTGCCAAAGCAGATGCTCCACTGAGCACAGTGGGCAGCAGCTGTCTGGATGCCTTACAGAGATCTGCACAAAAAAACTCCATGCATCCCTGACTCAAATCCATCGCTTGCTGCTGCCAGAGCGAGTGTGAGCTCCCAGGCAGAGAGGGCCATGTCATCAAACACACTCATTGCCTTGGATATTCCTGGGGAATCAGGACTGCCCATGCTACTCCTGCATGCTCCTTCCCACCTGTCCTGAGCAGAGAACACATTGCTCCATCCGCCCCAAAACAGGAGGTGCAGGGATGCTCCTGTTTAGCTGGCAAGCAACTTCCCTAACCCACAGCTCATTCCCTACATGCTGTCAGCAGCTCCTTCCACATGTTGTCCAAAGATGAGCATGATCCAGCTGCTGACCTTCAGAGCCATGGTGTTGGGACTGTCTCCCAGTTCTGTCTCTAAAGAAGCCACTGAGATTTACTGACATTGCAGGCAGAAGCCAGGTCATTTTGCTGCTGTGTTTCACTAGAGAGCATCATCCTGACTGAGGCTCTACCCAGGGACCCTGAGGATTAAAAGATTTTTGCTACCCAACAGCCTTCCTGGTGATGCTCCCCCAGAGGCCATGGAGGCTGCTAAGAGCAATCAGCAGCAGCACAGACAAAAAAACCCTCTCTCTCCTCCACTGTCTGGCACTGGTCTTCCCAAAGGCCCACACCCACAGGTACACACGCCAGTGTCTGCAGACACAGCCACTGCCTTGCTAGATGGATGGTGGGTAACAGCAGGAACAGCCACGGACCATGGGATTGAGAGTATTTGGTTGGGACACTCTTCAGACAGATGATAAAAGTTTAGTGCATCTCCCAGGGCTCTGCTACTCCTCCTGCTCCAGGGATACTCAGGGTTTGCACTAAAAACCCCAGCAAGAACCCTGTCTGCCCTGACATGCTGAGGGTGAAAAGTGAGGGTTTCGCGCCTTAAAACAAGGCCCTGTCAGATGAGATGTTATTTTCAAGGATCAGTGATCCAATCTGCCATCCCCTTTGCCTAAAGACACTCTCAGCTATTCTTGACTCCTCTGCACCTCCTCTCTTCCCTGCTCCTCTTCCCACCTGGAGGAGAGCACGAACTGGCAGATGGGCACAGCAAAAAAACAAACTACGAAAAGCAGCGTGAGGTTTGTCCCACGGGAAAAAGAAATGCTCCCAGCCTGTCAGCTCTCCTTTGAAGTCACACATTCAACCTTTCCTTAAAGTGCTCTATCACAGATTAGCTAGCTCCCGTGGGGGAAAGCCCTGCATGGTGCAGCCATGCAGCCTTTCCACCAACAAGATCTAAAGATGCCAGAGGGACTGACGCCTCTGCCATCTCTCCTGGGCAATGAAAGTCCAGGAAGAACCCATCCCACTCTCTCCCAGCAGACTTCCATCCTACAAGGCAGCCAAAGATTGAAACCTGAGCTACTTCTCTGGGACAGCAAATCCACAAAGTATAAGTAGACACAGGAATCCTCACACTTGCTACCGTGTTAAGATTACCACTTGTCATCAGTTTCCCCACTACCCTGAATACTAAGCTTGGAGAATCTTTCTCCTGTCTGGTTCATAAGACCCCACTGATTAGAAAATGAACTCCCCTCAAATCTTGAGGGCTGTTACTCAGATTCATGTGGGGAACAGTGACACCTGAGGCATTTTAGTCAGTGGTGCTGGTTTGTGCTCCTTAAAACAAGGAGCTCTCCATACAACCCAGTTACCAAAAGGGTTCATTCACTTCCCAGGTTCAGGCAGGATCACAGAATCATCAAGGTTGGAACACCCCTTCAAGATCTAGTCCAACCATCAGCAGCACCACCGTAATTACCCCTAAACCATATCCCCAGGTGCCACATACAGATGCCAGTGATGATGAGTCAATCCTTCCTTCCAGACTTTTAGCTAGACATTTAGTTCCTGTCTGGAATCAGCTTCTACTGTCTTACAAACAAGGGCATCTGCCAACTTGTCAAGATCAGGTCTCTTTAAGGCACTCATATTTTCTTTTAGTTTATATCCCTCTTCTACAGTTTGAAGGAATTTTTGTACCTTGTACATCTCCTTGGTATGATCCCAGCCCCTAAGCTGGTCCCAAGGCTCCATCCAGACAAGCTGGCCTCTGTCACTCATCATCTGTGCAATGCAGACCTAAGAACTTCCCCATTTGAAGAGTCTTCTCAGCATTTCCCTGGATTGCTCTACCCCCCAGCCCTAAGGGAAATCGAAGGGCATCTCCCATTTTTAGCAGCTCTTCCAGCATTCTGGTAGCAGTTCCCCTTCATTAAGTGGTCTTCTCAAACAACCCACTTGGCCCACCTGGTTCTCCTCTACCTTCAGCAGACCTTCTACACTCTGCTCCCACGCTCTGGGCACATGGCAGTGCACCCACAGACCTTACAACCTTCCTAGGCCAGTGCTATCCACTCCCATTCCCACCAGCTTTTGTGGAGAGAAACATCAGCCATGGAACAGAGAGGCCAGAGAGATACAGGTGATCTGGGTTCCTGCTGCAGAAATGGGGCAGAGTCTTCTGACAAAGGAGGTAGGTATTATGGAGCTGAATGCAGTGCCAGATTTGCCTGGCTCATTTATCAGCTCATCTAATTTCAGCGAGGAAGCAGAGCACTGCCAAACCCACGGTTGCCTGAGGAGGTTGTAACTGCACACACTATCAGCTCCTTCTCTGCCAGGGTCTGCTGTCTCCCACCAAGATCAGTAGTAGGCTGGAGCACAGAAGGAGCTTGTGGCCACACACAGAGGTGGCACACACCACGTACCCCTTTCCAGCCACAAACAAGAGCAGCCAAGCCAGGATGGAGCCAGCCTGATCACAGAGGGGGACAGCTCAGGAGAACCGTCTGCTGGAGCCATGAAACCGTCCCAACACCTCTGGCCAAACAGTCTAGCAAGGGATGGACCAGATGAGTAAAGCAGGCAGCCACAGTTCTAAATCACACACCCTCCCAGAGCTTCTCAGTCACATCATCCCCTTGGGAGTCTGGTTCACCGATATGAAATTCCACACCTCTACCTCAACCTCTTTGCCACCACATCATTAGCTACGCCCCTAAATGCTTTCCATCAGCGGTGATGTTACTCATATTGCAGTATCCAGCTGCCTCCCACAATCCTCCAGCTTTTCCCTTCCAAGCTCTCTTACAAAGACCCTCAGGCACTATTTTCTAAAGAAACCATCTTGCACAGCCCTCATGCTGTTCCAAGTCCTGCCCTTTGTATCTCCCAGCAGACCTAGGTCTGGGTCGCACAGATGCATTTTCTTCACCCGGGGAGATGATTTTCCCTGGGAGAGGTGAACATGAGCTTCAAACCTCTGCAAAAGCCGCCATTCAAGTAATGTCTTGCTTCCTCTGAAATCAATACCAAAACTTCCCTGACACCAGATGGGCCAAGACATGGCATTGTGCCAAAGCATGATTCCCCAGCCAGACATTTAATTCATTACATTTCTGCTTCTCCTTCATTCAGAAGAGCAGGTCTCAGTTACTGCCCTACAAGGTTCCCTACCCTGTATTTGCTATTAACAGTCTAAAGCAACTGTGACAGCTCAGGAAGAGGGTGATCCTCATTGTTTTTAGTACACATAACCTGACCATAAGGTCTTTATTGGATTAAACTGAAACATGTTAACCAGTGATTGAATTACTGATAACTAGAGGGCACTGTAACAAAAACAAGAACATTCCTGGGCTCCCACCACAACACATAGCACCATTCATACTAAAGCACCTGCCAACTTTTGGAAGCACAAGGTGCACTCTACTGACTGCTAAAACTGCAGCCAGGTCTGAGGCCGTATCTGCTTCCCTTTTTGCAATATAAAAAGCAGTGAGACTTACTGCAAAAAGTCATACTCCAGCTGATTGAAACTGCAGGGGGATTTCAAAGAGGCAAAATACAATTACTGGTGCTGGAATTGAGCCAATTGGGGCTAATATACTAATCTCCCAGAAGAGCCTGGAGAAGTTACTATCTCCGACTCTAAGACACCAGGTCCACACACACAAAAGAGATCATAATCAAAAGAGAGAGACCCAGGGTAGCAAAGTTGTTAGGTCTCATTATGGTTGGAATTTGCTTGAGGCAGACACCGGGCACCAAGTGCTACAGCTGTTCCCCAAATAGCCTCATACCTCTTTCCTGCTGAGTGCAGGACTGCAATAAAGCTGGAATAAGCCATCCTCACCCAAACACAGTCAGTCAGGGACAGCTGCACCAGAACAACACTATGCACAGAGAAACTCTCCTGTCACAGGTCAGCCTTTGCCAGCAATGTCTTGACTGAGATGGCTTGTCCCAAGGCAGATCACCCAATGTGTCACTGTACACTAAACCAGGGCATAAACAAGAGGCATCCCGGGAGCTGAGCTCGGCAGGCGGCTGCTCAGCGCTAAGCTGCTTATGTAGACAGTCTTTACCAGGTGCTTCATTTCATTAATGCTTGGGTTGAAGATGGTATTAAGAACTGCAGATTTGCTGTCAGTTTGGATGAAGAAGCAGCAGATTCCAGTAAGGCTGAAAGATACTGGGATCTCTCTGGCCAGAAGCAAGTAATTCATCACGGAAGGAAGTGAATCTCACTAGCAGAGGAGATGGAAAGTATTTGATTCCATTAGCTTGTCAGAAAACTTACTTTTCTTTGAATACAGTCCTAAATTGTCTGTTCTGCTATTCCCCATCCTAGCTCTCCTGGGATTCCCTTCTGCTAATTACTATGAATAATTAAAAGATTACAATTTTCTCCCCCACCCCCCAAAGCGCCACATGCTGTCCTAGTGAATCACCAATCTATAAGACTAGATTTGATACCTCCCAGCACAGTCATGCTTTGGTCTTCAAGCACCTTGGAGCTGAAAGAGCAGACCCTGGCTGTAACGAAGTGAGCCTCATGCCAGTCCACCATCACACTGGAAGATGCACTCCAGTCCTTGGAGGCTCAGCTGTTGGGCAGGGGAGGAGAGGGACTAAGTGACCTCATCCACTAGAGACTCACAGGCCTTGCATCAGTTTTCAGAAGCTCACACTTCCCAGCAGTTAATGATAAGCCTGCCTCAACCTAGAGCCTTCACTGGAAGGGGAACATATGGGATGGTGCTTTCTGACCGAAATGAAGGAGAACACCGAGAGGTGCAAAGCAGGGAGCACTCCGGGATGGATACACCACCAGATAACTCCTTCATTAAAAATCAGGGACTCAAAGAGACCTACAGTCCCTATGACTCCCATCTTCTAGCCCTAAAGCTAGATGACATCTTGCATTTGCTGCCCAGTGTGGCAGTAGGAAACATGATAGACCAGAAGCCTCCAGGCAACACAAAATGGGAAAGGTGGGAAGAAAGGAAAGGAGGACAAGAAGGGCCAGATGTGAGTCCCTGCAGGTTCACTCTATCTTCAGAGTTGATCTGGGGTTCAGGCCAATTTACAATCAAAGGTGAAGCAAAGCAGCCATACCCAAACTACAACCTAAGAAGCTTCCAGGTTCCCTGGAAGCCTGAAAGGATGCAGAAGTAACAGGTTCACAGCTCCACTGACTTGCCTTCTGGCTAAAGTACAAGGCACACGCTGCTTCTTTCCATAAGGATATGGCATCCACATTCCCACCAGACCTAATCCATCTCTTCCACATGCGGCTCCACTGGGCAGCAGCTGTGCATGGGGCAGCACACATGCAAGTGTACACTTCTGTGCACCCTCAGAGAGAATGAGACAAATGTCAGGGCCCTTCCACAGGCTGGTGCTCACTGATGTCAATATAGATTCACTGTTCCGTAGCATAAATCTGCAAAAGCACATTATTCAGGAGAACCAGAGCCCCAGGCTGAGCTGTGCTCTGCCAGTGGGGGTTTGTTCTCACTTTCTAATGGACTAACAGGTGGTCCTATATGCCACATGTTTTCCAGAAATATTTTTAAAGGATGTTCGAGTGTGCTTAAAAAAAAAAAAAAAAAAAAAAGAGCAGCAGCTGCAGAGCTGCAGATTGTTATTACTTTTTAGCTCTTGCAGCCTCAAAGTCACACAAAGGCAGGGGAGTCTCCCCACATAGGTTTCAGAAGGACATAAAAAAAGGAGAGATGACTAATGCACCTTTGAAATAGCAGGAGATCTGGCCTATCTGCAAGACCACCAGCAGTTCCAGGCCCAATATCTTTACACCAAACATGGAAAGAAGCCAGCACAGGTCTCCTTTCATAGCAAGGAATTTGCACTCTCTAGTAGTACAACAATGCTGTTTCGTGCCTCGACTGATGCAATATCTCCGATGTGTGCCTGGGACAGAGTACCAGCTATGCCGGGCTACACTACACAGAAAGAAATCTCACATAAGAAAAACTTACACCATAAACTTTTTTTCTCCTTTAACAGCAGCTGTTGAAAACTGTTTAATGGATTTATACATTGAAAATAACCTAACAGATGTCATCACACAGTTCCACAAGGTATCACATGGCATCTGTCACACATGCAGCATGTAAGATTCATTGGTTGTGTGCCTCTCTCATACAGAGGCCTTGCATGACAGGAGAAGGCTGCCCAATTTAAGGATGCTATTACAATATCCTTTATTGTAAAATGACACACAGCAGGTTTCTAATTAAATTTTAAGTAGAAATGTGCTCCCAGCTCTTGAATAATTCAAAATGTTCTATTAACCAAGGTTCTAAAATGCCATTGAGACATGAGCTCTGGACACAGCAATGGTCAGGGGAAGAAACAGTGCTTGGAAGCACAGCAGCAGTTAACTGGGCAGCGGATAGGGCAGGGTATGCAAAAGGACAGCTGAAAGAGCACATCTGTTCATGGAGGAAAGTACTGCAGGCAAGAACGGAAGGAGAGAGGAGCGTGTTCTGCATGCAAATGGGGCAAGGCACGTGCAAGAGGCACGGCTGGGTTCGGTACCCAGTCATCTCGCTCTCAATGCACAAGCACATGCTGTTCTCCAAGTCACGTCCAGATCTGTGAGTACACGCAGGTGCCTGCTGGCACACCAATAAAAGCGCCGCTGAGCGCTGCCACCGCGTGAGAGCGGCTGAGCCAGAGCCTGTCCCAGGGATGCGCTGGCAGGAACGGGCACCATCCGCCCCCGGCATCCCTGTGAGGCAGCATCTGCACAGCTGCCCCACGGCCAGGTCTGCAAGCGCCCCGGGGGCCAGGGAGCCACAGGGTAGCAACAGCAGGGCCGGATAAGTTCAGCAGCAATGAGCAAAGGCTGAGCAAAGCCTTTTGAGCAAAGGGCTTTGGAGACCTAAGCTGGGATGGCCCTTGCCCCCACAGCGTGCACTGTGCCCCAGCGGGCAGCCCCAGCCGTAGCTCTGCAGCAGCCTCAGCCCTGTGTGAGCATAGGTGTTTTTTAAGGTCACAGAAATAGGAATGAAGATAAAATGAGACTTGTGCTTTCTAACTGTAGACCTCAGTCAGATCTGCTGAGAGGAAGGCAGCAATACCAGCTGAGGGAGGAGGGGTAAGGCTGAAGCCTGGCCTTTGGGTAACACTTAATACATGACCCACATGACACTTAAGAGCAGGAGCATGTGAAATAATCTCCTAAGCTACTGGAAACCCTGAAATGCTCCTCCTCCTTCCCCCCATCCTTCTTGAGAGTATCTCAAAGCCAACGAGGGCTTTGAGGGGAGACCACTGAGGGGCTCAGTGATCTCAAAAAAACGCTCCACAGAGGAAAGCAAGCTCAAATGCTAATGAAACCCATTTTGGTCATGACTCCTCAGGAAGCAGCAGGAC
This sequence comes from Neopelma chrysocephalum, assembly GCF_003984885.1. NCBI lineage: Eukaryota > Metazoa > Chordata > Aves > Passeriformes > Pipridae > Neopelma > Neopelma chrysocephalum. The sequence goes on from NW_020897809.1 coordinate 6,533,250, forward strand.
AGGGTAGACAACAAGACTGTCTTCTCTTGGCCAAATCCACACTGAAGTCACAGACTGAGGAATCCAGAATTTGACCCAGGCAACCCAGCTTTGAGTCAAACCCTAAAATGGCCTTGATCTCAGAGTCAGGCTCTTGAGACCTTAAAGTTGTGCTTAATAGACAGCAATAGAAAGAAGGGAGAGAGAAGAGAGCATAAAAGGGGGAGAGAGAGAAAGAAAGACATGAAGCAATGGGAAACTAGGTGGAGGGCAACACTTTTCCCAGCTCATAGCAGCTCAGGAATAAAGGCTCAACTGTAACTTGGTTTCTAAAGCCTGTGCTTGCTCAGGGTTCACTGGGGACACATCAGGCACTGAGGTGAGAAAATAGAGCTGACGTTTAATCTCAGGCCCTCTTAGCAAGAGTTGTGTCAAAGCAGCAAGACAGATCCCTGCATTCTTCCATCTCCCCAGAGCCCCTGCAGAGTAGGGCGGAAGAATGGGGTAAAAATAACCTACCTGTTGCCGGTCCCAAGTCCAGGCTGGAGTCGTTGAGCTCTCCCCCATCTTCCCAGAAGTACTGTGGGGGCTGCAAGATCTTGGACTCCTCATTCTCCTCGCTGGCAAAGCCTGACCCTGGGGCAGCATGCAGAGAGCCAGGGGCAAGATCTGGCTCTGCAGTCTCCGGGCTGGTTTGCTCATGGGAATTCATGGCTTCCAGGTGGGACATCATGGCAAACTCCAGCAGGGAAGTTGATGTGAGGCCATCGGCAGTTGGGTCCTCCGAGGATGCGAGACAGAGGCACAAGGTCCCTGTATAATGACAGCAAAACCACATCAGAGCTCGGACTGACACTCACTAGGCTTGTCTTCCCCTTGCTCTTGCCAAACCAAGCTACCCCTCAGATGGGCTGTGCTCTCAGCTGATGGGGAAAATTAGGGTATTTTGGGAAACATCCACAACCATGCAGATGAGCATTCACACAGAGGAGTCTCAGCGGCAAGCAGCCATCTAGCCTGGGGCACCTCTCTTCCATGGGGTACTGATGGTTCACTCTTTCCAAGGTGTTTTTGCCTCTGAAAGGATGGGGTGCCCTGTTAATCATCCACCCTGGAGAGGAGGTGGAATGTCTTACACTTCAGCCATGAAACTCTGGCCTTGTGAAGACAATGATAGTTTCCTATCCGACTGTCCCGACCCACAGCTATATTTTATGCAGGGGGACTGATTCAAACCAATATTATTTACAACTCCAATATTAATCATATTTTAAATCAGGAGGCTGAAAATCTATTTTTAAGTCATTAATTTGAACTTCATTTTGCATTCACAATGTTGGTTTTCATAAGAAAGGGCTGACCATCAGAGGTAAGAATTAAAATGTGACAATAGCAAACATCTACCTAACACTAAGGAAGGAAGCAGGCTGCATTTTACACTTCTCCTTCAACATTATACCCTTGTTATTTCCATTTTATCTATTAGAAGGTTTGACTGACACTTTTTGATTCCTAGATGAGACTTTAATTGTGATTTGTGTCAAGGTACATTCACATGCATATTGAACTTCAATCAAAATGCAAGAAAACAGCACCTGGAACTTGGCTTTATTCAGCTGATAAATACCATGATAAATATGGAGACATAAGGAAAAAATAAAATTACCAAAACATGTTTTACATTTAAAACAGTTTTGTTAAGCAAGCAAAGTAACTAATTTGGGTGAACTGAACAATTTGCTTCCCAGCCCTCTGTTCTTCAGCATATCAAAACTAGAAGATCTCATCCTCTCACAGCTGATTTTTATTCATAGATTAGAAGAAAAAGGGACACATTTTCTCGCTTTCTCAGCTCATACTCAGTTTCTCAATTCTTAATGAACTAGTCACTGAACTGAACTAATTGAATAAGCTGAAATGAAGACTAATTTGGTATTTTTCTTTGATAACCGATTTTCTAGACAACAGAAATGCAGCAGATCTAATCCATCTGGACTTTAGTCAAATATCTGATAGAGTGTCTCACGCAGAATTACCAGAGACACAAGAAAAGACAGTAATTAGCAGGAAAACTGTATGGCATTGGCTATACAAAAAATGACAGAGGCTTGTGCTGGAGGGGGGCTATTAGTGGAATTCCTCGAGGTTTGTCCTTGGATCTGCTGTTCTTTCACATTTTCCTAAGTGACCTTGGAAGAAAAATTAGGAACATGATAATGAAATTAGCCAAGGACACAAAGCGAGGAGACATCCTCACTGCACAGAAAGACCGTAGGTACAGCTAGGTGATCTTGAGAATGGGAATAACAGAAATAGTATGAAAAGAAATAGTACAAAGTGATAAGTTATCCCCTTGAGAACTAGCACAAAACATTTCTGATACAAGATAGGAAAACATCCATTAGAAATGTCTTAAGAGGCAAAACTCCTGTGTTAGAAACAGCTCTGAGATATCACTGGAATGCAGATGTGAAAATCCTTGCAGAGTCCTGAAGTATTAGAAATAGAGAGCTTTTACAAAGCAGTGCTGAGACATCACCTGGATGCTGCACACAGATCTGGATACACGTGGCCTGAAATGATTTAAGCAGAGCTGAACTGCCTTGAGGCAAGGGCACAGACTAGGCAACCTCCCGAGGTTGCTTCTCACCACTGTGTCCTACAATTTCACATCCCAGAATGACAAATTCAAATCAAGACAAGTGTTAAGATGAGCTGTGGGGCAATGGCAGATGGGTCGGCCCTGGTGCTTTTGATGAAAACATTAGCCTGTTGGCACAAAAAGTTTGGGAATTGCTGCTCACCTGCCAGACTGATTACCAAACCAGTCCTGGGAACACTAAAATCCAGAAATGAATTTCTCAAGTCTTCTGCCTGCTCTGACGCTCTCCACTTTCTTCCACTACTCTCTGAACCGAGCAAAATCCAATATTGGTTACCCTTTCCCATATGCACTTGGGCCAGGCTTCAGCACTTCTCAATCTCGTTTATTTTGCTCTATTGATCCAAGTCAAGATCAGCTGAGGCCAGCATGGCAACAAAAAAGGGAACAGCAGAGTATCAAAGGGGAAGGAAGCTACTCCAGCATCACTGAGCCAACCAAAATGCCTCAGGGCATCCCTGGGGATGTGCCTGCTCCCTGCGAGCCCTGCACGCACAGTGAAGTCCACAGCTGGAAACAAGAGCTCACATGTCTCCTGTGCATGAGCACAGATCCAGAGAGACCTGGCCAGGCCCCCAGGCCAATCCAGTGGTGCTCAGCAGGCTCCAACACGACGGTGCCCAGGCTGGGCTTCCCCAGCTGACACAAGACACCTGCATCACTGACAGAGAGCACTGAGCCCCGTGCAGCCCACCAGAGAGAGCACTTGTCTTGAGGAGCTTACAGCTTAAGCAAACATGACAGAGAGCAGCAAGGAGAAAAGAAACATTATTCTCAAAGTTATCCACCGAAGGAGAGCAGAAGGACAGGGAGACACCAAGTGGTCCAAGACCACACGGACTATTTGATATATTTGTGACTGTAACTGACCGCCTGGATCCTAAGTAAGTTCTTTATATACCCCAATGCTTCAGTTTCCCCCAGTTCCCATTAGCAGATGTGGCTGATGTGGCACCTCGGCTTTCCAGCCACACTACAAAACACATCCTGGGTCTCCTGGGCAGCAAGGCAAAGCCTCAAAATGTAACTCTGTGCCAGCTCCCAGGCTGGCTCAGGCCTTTTTTTCCATCAGCTACACCCTGTTTGGGCTGCCTCCAGAACTCAGCCACAGTCCACCCCACCACTTCTCAACAGACATCTCATGGCAAGTGAACCTGGGCATCCAGAGAGTTATTTCCATCCATGCAGGAAGCTTGGATGCTGGGAGTTTGTTTACCCTTCTTTAACTCTGAAGTGTTTACCCAGTTAAAACCCCCTAAGCTGCATTATCTGGTTTACTGGGATGCTGTGCTTTCCTCAGCCCAAGATAAGAATGAGTCATGCACAGCCTAAGCAAGCCAGGTTTCTCCTGGGGTGGATCTGGAGTAAGACCTTGGGGCCTGATCCACAGGCACAGGATGCAGAGACTGGCCTGGGGGAACCCTCCGTGGTGCCAGCACCAGCCCGAATGCCACAGGGCTAACAGCACTATCACACCAGGGTAAAAATCAGTACCTCTCCAGACAGCATCCTGACACCACTTCATTCATACCATCTGCACCAGTAGCAAAAACTCAATGGGCTGAGGTGCCAAACAGCAGCCCCAAGATTTGGCACCTTCCCCCTCTCTTCCAAGCGTCTCATAAAGGAGCTCCACGCAGCTGTCAAGTCCAAGGCAAAGAAAGAATCAAAGCACAAGCTGAGCTGGGAGGCAGGGGAGCACAGCTGAGAGAGGAAATCTAATGCCCAAGACCTCGGTGCCAGGCCATTTTCCTCCTTGGATGGGGAACAGGGATTAGACAACTTCTATCAGCCGTCAGTCTCTCAATTTTGTATTCTAAAAGGCAGATCAAGAGATAGGAATAAAGAAACACAAACGAATAAAGCCCTGCAACTGTAGATGGGAGGGAGCAGGGAACGGAGCCAGGGCTTGCCAGCTGCTTCAATGGGGCGTTTGTCTCTCATTTCTATTTTTGCGGCACCTCTGCGTAACCTGGAGGAGATGAGGCTCTGCATGCTAAAGAGGGCAGCCAGCCTTCAGGGAAACAGCAGGGCTGTGAGCACGGGAGGAAAAACCCTCCCCAGAACAGACAGAGGAGGAGCGAGAAACAAGAGAAAGTGGGAGAGGTAGCTGGAGGGGGAGAGGGAACAAAGGCGGAGAGCACCGAAACCAGCATGGGAGCTCCGCAGTGGCTGCGAGCTGTCCTGCTGCTGGTACCCACAAAGATGACACGTGGAGGTAACAATGGCCTTGCAAAAGGTGCTTCACTTCTATAAGGAGCAGAATGGGGCGATTCCAACAGCAGGGAATAATACTGTAACGTTACCTTTCCAAGTTCACTGGAAAAAAGCTGGCCATGGGGACACACTGATGAAATGAGTTTTCTAGTCGCTGACCCCACTGATCCCACAGCAAACAGTTCCAGCTCAAAGTGGAGAAGCTTGCTCTGTTCAGCTCAGCAGAGGATTCAAGAAAACAGGACAAGGAGATGGGGGAGTTTTGCTCAACAGCGGAAGAAAATACCTGACAAAAAATTATCTGCCATCTCTCTCCCAAACTGCTGTGAATAAGAGCAGTTTCACAGTTCTAAACAATTCTAAGAGAATCCCAAAATATTTTCTACATTAGCTGACCAAGAACTGCTTCATCCCTTTGCCACAAAGCAAGCCACCTCTCCACTGGAGAGGGCAGCTGTTTAAAAGCTCCCAACTGGCCTATTGAATAGGACTAGGAGTGAAAGAGGAAATAAGTAATTTCTGTGTCCAGCTGAAATGAGAGGAGGGATCTGGGGAGATGAAATGGAACCTGGCTGTGACTGTGTCAAAATTTTCTTGCTTTTTAATTAATAACAAGCAAACTTCAATTTCTCTCCAAGGAACATACAACCATCCCTTAAGATGTCATCACATTGGCTTGATCTATGGAAAATTCTTCAGTTTACCCAACAGAAGGTTGGTTTTACCTCTCCTTCATGTGTGTTGTGGCTACACCACAGAGGCAGGATCAGCCTGCTGAAGGGAAGAATATTTGCCTGGAGCACACTCTGACTTACCTGTCTCTCACCACCAACTAGCAGAGCCTTCACACTCCTCCCAAGCACAGTTGCACAATGGCTACCAGGGAGGGGGGTCAGAGCATCTTGGTGTTGCCAATGCAGCAGCCGCAACAATGTCCATCTGGCCCTGCTACCGTTGACCTTCCTTTCAAGCCCACCCCACACCCAGGAGCTACCCAACAATGTTATTTCCTAGGAGAGCTGGGTCAGGAATGGGTCATTTACTGATAATCAGTTAGGACAGAAACACAATGACCAGATGAGGGAAGCATCTGCCAGGGATATTCCCTCCCCCAGACCACCACGCCTGGAAAGGCCGGGGAGCAAGGCCCAAGGGCAGAGAGGAGAGAGGCCCCAGGGCAGAGCAGCCAAGGCACAAACCACTTCAGGAACGTAACAAAACACAGAGCAATTTAAATAACAAAAAAGGATTCCAACCGTGGCCAGTGGAGAAAGAGAAGAAAATGTTGTTTGACTGAGGGATGTCCAAGCTGATTCCCACAAAGTCACCTGGAGTCTCTGCACACCAAACCCTCAACAGCTTGCACAGGGAAGCGCACAGGATGACTGTATATCAAACCAAGTCCCTTTGATGCTAATTCAGACTTACAGACCATACCTGTTCTGGGACACCTCCACCTAAGACCTCTCCCAGTCTAGCTCCCACATGGCCTCATTGCTGCTCTCCCATGCTGCACTAGAGTACTTATACATCCAGCCATGTCCCTAATCTCTGAGATCATTTCCAATTAGGGCTTCAGAAAACAAGATCAGACTGCCATCCTCCTCCAGTACTGCCAGCATCCAGGTCCCTTACGGAGCATCCCTCTAAAACTATCCACCTTCCCACGGCTCCAGTACATTTTAGAAAGCAATGGGAAAAGCACTTGGGTCAGCAGGGAGCACATACTTACCAACCTGCACCAACAAGAGGGACGAGGCACAACTGAAGAAGCCCTTGCAATGGGACAGCTTTTTAAAGGGATGCTGTGCCAGCATCTTTGAGCTTTTACAGCTCTTTACAGCAAGCATAATGAGAGAGCTCCAACACTCGGCTACAGGGAGTGCGTGTCTGCACGTACTGAGTGGCTACCACCTCACAAAGGACTGCCAACATCTGCTCCCTTGGCATTCCAGAAGAGAACATCCAGAGCACGCAGGCCCAGGTATGTCCTGGGAAATGGCACGGCACTGCCAGAAGATGCACCTGCTTTTGCAGAAAATTGCAGATGTGCCCTTTGTCAGCACAAGCACACCAAGGGCCTGCCTTCCAGGGGTGACAGGCACCCTCAGCCCAGCACTGAGGTGAGTCAAGTCTCTTGTCCTTACAATCAGTAACATCACGACTGCTCTAAACACTTCCACTCGTCTGCACACAAGACACTCCATGCAAGCAGGTCACGGCAACTCCAACAAGCCTGCCTGTCCTTCCCCCTTCGCTCAGCCATTCATGCCGGGAGTCACAATCTCACTTGGTTTCAGTCTCCCAGACTGTTTGCCTTCACTCCCTCCCCAGATTGTCTCGTAGCCTTCACACTTCCCTCCTCTGCTGCTGCAACGTCTGCTCCTCTTCGCGATTCTCGCTATTGACAATGGCAGCTGCCAGCTTGGGGCCAGGGGAGATGCAGCCCCTGGGGAAACAGCATCAGGTAGACAGTTGTACACAGCAGAAGTCAATTTTCTTTCCTCAGTTACCTTTCATAGGCCTCTTCAAACAGCCCACAGGCCCCCAGGGGTTAACAGACCACAGGATGAAAGCCATTGATCTAAGAGAAAAACCACAGCCCACAGACTTCTTTGCCCTCTCAAAGGCCCAAAGCATTTCATCTGCCTTGCCAGGCCTGTGCTTCCTCTGCGCTTGCTCTGTTCCAACCTGGACTATGTACCCCATGGTGCTCAGTTTGATTTCTAGCACACTAAATAAAGGCTTGTGGCTGCTTCATCTTCAAAGCCACCCTGCTCAGGCAGAGCAAGCACTACCTCAGATGCAGGAGGGACTTCCCTTGAGACACGGTAGCCTGTCGAAATATAATAGAAGTCTTTTACATCCCATAAGGCCTTTAAAACTCACTGGGCACAACACTGAACACAAAATGGTTACACTCCAGACCCTGCAGCAGAGCAGTGACGACCGCCCTGCCACATGCTGCATAGCAGATTCTCCCCCAAGAGGCTCCACTCTCCAAACAACCTCACGCATCCCCGGCAAAAAAAACTCATGCAAAGGTTAGGTGGTCCCAGAGCACATGTATGGGTCCTGACTACCTTCACAACACATCAGGCAGGACAGAAATAGCTGAGAGTGGTTGCAGTTGGCATATAGAGGGCGGGCTGCAAAGCTGGCTGCCCAACAGTAATCAAATTATCACCAGAACAAGAATGTACATCCAAACTCTGGCAACCACAACAGGGCTTAACCAGCCACAGGGGCGGTGAGGGGCTGATCTGAGCCCCAGCAGGGTGTATCTTCCTTGCCAGCATCCCTGGCCCTTTGAACAAATCAACACACGTGTTTGCTTTGCCTCGGTGTGGGCTGTGCTCATGTGGCTGACAAATAGCCTCTCCATTCTTTGGGGATTACGTGTTTCAACAGTGTCCTGGTTTCGACAAATAGCCAGCAAGAACAAGAAGCAAGTTCACTCAAGCACCAGCTGCAAGCCACAATGCACCTTCCCTGCAGCCCTTCTCTCCTGGCCCTGCAGCAGGGCTGCCAGGGCAGCTGCTGCTGCTCACTCAGGTACCCACAAAATGCCGGAGCTTCTTCCCACACTGAGGGAGTGGAAAAACTTTTGTGCGCTCTGATCTGTAGCTCGTCGCCAGCAGCTTCCCCTTGAGGGCTTAATGTAGTTATTTCTACCCCTGATGCCTATAATTAAATGAACATTTCCTTATGGCACTGAAGAGGCCAAGCTAAAACTGACTACAGGGAATTTTCATCCATCCTGATCTATACTCCCTCATCTCTGGCTTGTTCACACAATGCTAACAAGGCATCTTCTAAGCAGGTAGAAGGGAAAAAAACACCCCTTAAATAGCCCACATGAAGACAAGCACCTGGGGAGATAAAGAGGAAAGAGACCAATTCCCTCCTTGTCCCCCTGCTTTTAATCACATAATTTTCCTACTTGCAAAACCAAAGGGGCTTAGATACCCTAGAGCCTGGAGAGATGTTTCCATGCTCTGCCAGCAGACTTGTGCTGCTCAGCAGTCTGATGGGACCCTCATGAGGTGCATGTCCCATTTCAGCACATTCTGCAGGTCTGCAGAGGCTCCCAATCGAGGGAAGCTCTTTTTCAGGGATTAACAATTCCCGTCCTGCAGGGCTGGAGAAGTGAAACCAGAGTGCACCGAGTTATTTCAGACTGGAACAGATCCTAAACCACTGAACAAAGCTACTAACCAAAACAGGCCTTAATGTATAAATTCCCAGTAATCTGTATCTCCACTTCTGACCTCCCATCTAGGTAGAAGTCCAATTGTCTGGAGAAGTCTGGCCAACTGAGTCTAGCCCTCCAGTATCTCTACAGCCCACCAGGATTATCAGTTTCACTAAACTAGGAACTGAGCTGTCCCTCGGAGCTGCCACGTGCCTCCCACCCATACTCCTATCCCTGCCAGGACAGCAGAGAGGATCAGAGGGAAAGCCAAGGACCCAAATCCTCTGTATCACCACCAGCTGGACAGCAATACCAGAAAGTTTCCAGCAGCCTCAGCAGAATAGGAAACACACCCTCCCCTCAGCATAACCGTACCAGTGGTGGTCCTTTTGGCTGCTACAGTGTAAAACCATCACGAGATCCATCTCCTTCCCGTGCAGAGTAAATGCAGCTTTCTGGCTATGGGGATGGGGCCAACCCTTGCCAGCAGCTAGGCAAGGTGGGAATATGGCAGTTCCCCCCCCCCCCGCCCGTGCATCTTGCCCTCCACTGTGGAGGAGGCAGAGGTTTGGCTGAATTTGGAGACTCAGGTTTCCTGCTGAAATGTGGCTAAAGAACCTTTGCCAGCTGTGCCCGAGGTTTTCCCTTAATGTGGACAACCTGCCTGAAGGAAGCCACAAAATTGGCTCCCTGCTCAGCTCTGGAAAGACTTATTGCTTCTGTGCCACTGAGTATTGGCACAAAACCCCAACAGGTTTTCTGATCCATTTTGCTCTTTAAGCTCACTATTGTTTGCAAACCTAAAAGGCTTTATCTCTTCTCTTTAGGGAGTCCCAGACGACAGAGACTCACAGCTCATGGACAGAATGGCTCCACAGATGACACATTCCCTCATGAACATTTGGGGAGATTGGGGTAATAAGAGAGATGTGCCAGCGGGCTGGATGTCACTGTATCACAGCTCGGTCGTGCTGGAAGACAGTGACTGGTTGGTAACTCAGCCCTTCCCTCCCTGCCAGAATGACTCAAGACAAAGGCTCCCCCACACTTTAAATGTCCCCGTTCAGAACTCCTGTTCCACACTAACCAGATTTCTGTACAAAGGGATGGTGTAGGGAGGAAAAGGGTAATCTCAGCCTCACGGGTCTTTAGGGGATCCCTTTGTTGGAAAATTTCCCCAGACTATTTAAAAATAGAAGCAGAACCTTCACAACTATTCCGAGTATAATTATTCCTGCACTTAATTGCCTTTCCCTGGCACCCTACCTCTCCTCCAAATTTCAAGAGGAGGCTCTTGGGGAAACGCGGAGCAATTTGCGGTTGCCCGTTCCTTTGTACCAGTTTCGCGGTAGTTCGCAAAATCACCACGACGCCAGACGAAGCCATCGATACCCCGGCGGTTGGTCTGGGGCAGTGCTGCCGCAGCCGGGGCTGCCCCGGCCGGGCCGCGACCACCCACCCCCGGCTCCGCCAGCGCTGCCGGTGCTCACGGGGTCCCCGCAGGGTCCAGCGCCGCGTGCCCCCTCTCCGGGGCAGGAGAGCCCGGGAGAACCCCCGTCCCCGCGGGGTGAAACCCACGTGCATCCAGCCCGCCATGCCGGGAGCGCAGGGGTCCCCTGTCACCCCCGGAGGTCCCGGGGCAGAGACCGGCCGCTCCAGAGGGCTCTGATGTTCGGGTGGGGGGGCAGCGCCCGGTACCCAGGGAGAGCTCCGGGATGGAGGACGGGGATCCGCACAAGTCCCGGTACGCGGGGTCAACGGTGCCTGTGCGGGGGTGGGTGATGGAGACCTGCCTGCTGCGGAGGTCCCGGTGCCCCGAAGCACTGAACTCTCCGCGGACCGCGGTTCTCCAGGATGAGGGGGGGACAGACCCGCCCCCCGCTGGGGGTCCCGGTGCTCGGGGCGCTCCGGTGCCCGCGGAAAGGACCGACACCCACCCTCTGCCCAGCCCGCCGCGGGGGGGTCCCCCCCAGCCCCGCCAGCCTCACTCACCGGCGGCCAGAAACAGCAGCAGCAGCAACGCCGGGGCCCGGTGCAAGGGCTGCATGGCGGCGGCCGCTGCCCTGCCGCGCCGCCTCTTCACGGGGAGCGGGGCCGCCCCGCCGCCCACCGGGCTCTGCCCCTCGCCGCCGCGCCCGCCCGCCGCCCGGCCCCGCACCGCATCCCGCCGCCCAGCGCCGCCTCCTCCCGCCGCCGCCGCCGCTCCGGGGGCGGGGGAACCGGTGCGGGGGGGTCCGAGCTGCCCGCCGGGTGCGCGGACGGAGCGGCGAGGCAGAGGCGGAGCGCAGCCCTTTCTTTAGCTCCTAATTTCTGGCTGCGGAGCCGCCGCCCCCCGCCCGGCCCGGCGCCCCCCCGGCCGCAGGGCCCCGCACGCCGCCCCGGGCGCCCACAACGAGCGCCGGCGGAGCGGCTGCTTGCGCCAGCCGCGGGTGATCAGCCCCGAGGGTGGGAAGGGGGGATGCGCTGGACCCCGCCGGCGGCAGGGGCAGAGCCCCGCGGGACGGCGGCTCCCTCTCAGCCGGCACACCGAGGTCCGACAGGGACGGTCCCCAGACCAGAGACCCTTCACCTCCGCCTGCTGACCTCTCCTCAGCTGCCCATGACCCACGGGGCCACTATGTCTCCTTCACTCCTCAGCTCCTGCCTCACTTCATCACCTGGAAAAACTTTTCCCCCCTGGGCAACTTCATTTCCCCACTTCTGGAGGCCATCTGGTCCAAGCCCCTGCTCAGGTGGGATACCTGCAGCAAGTTTCCCAGAACCATGACCAGATGGCTTTTGAGACTCCACAACTTCTTTGGGCAACCAGTGCCACTGCTCAGTCACCCTTACAGTAGAAAGGTGTTTCTTGATGTTCATAGGGAGCCTCTAGTGCTTCAGTTTGTGCCCATTGCCTCTGGCCCTTTCACTGGACACCACTGGAAGAAGCCTGACTCCATCTTTGTTGTGCTCTCCCTTCAGGTATTCGTATATATTGATAAGATCCCCCGTGAGACTTCTCCAGGCTAAAAAGCAGTCACAGCTCTCAAAGCCTTTTCTCATATGGGAAATGCTCCAGTCCCTTAATCACCTTGGTGGCTCTTCATTGGACTCTCTGCAGTATGTCCATGCCTTTCATTTACTGGGGAGCTCAGCATCAGACACAGCACTCCAGGTGTGGCCTCACCAGTGCCCAGTGGAGGGGCAGGATCACCTCACGACCTGCTGGCCGTGATTTGCCTAATGCAGCCCTGGATACTATCAAGGCCTTTGTGGCAAAGGCACATGGCTGGCTCACATGCAATTTGGTGTCACCATGACCTCCAGGTCCTCTCCTGCCAAGCTGCTTCCCAGCTGAGCGGCCCTAGAATATACTGGTGTGTGAGATTGTTCCTCTCCAGGCACAGCCCTTTGAAAGCCTTGCTGAACTTCAGTATGTTCCTGTCGGCCCATTTCTCCAGCCTGTCAAGGTCCCTCTAGATGGAAGGTTGACTCTGGTTTGTCAGCTGCTATTCTCAGTTTGTGTTGGGATCTTGAGTCCACCATCTCATGGTCACTGCAGCCCAGGCTCCCTTTGAGCTTCACAGCCCAAACAAACCTCTCATTGCTGCTTCATATGAGGTCCACCAGAGCATCTCTTCTTGTTGGTTCCTTTATCACTTACGAGTTTATTGTCAATACACTCCAGGATCCTCCTGGATTGCTTATGTCCTTCTGTGTTGTTGCTCCAGCAGATATTGATGTGGACTGTATCTGGCTCAAGTCTTGAAGGAGATGAACTTATTTTGTAGTTGTAAGTCCTCAGGGGGAGCAGGAGCCTTCCTCTTGATGTCATAAGTTTCCATCCTTCACCTTCTCCAGAGATTGCACTTACCTTAAAATTAGGGATGGGCATTGCCTGCTTCTCTACCTTCACTGGGTTTGGGAGCTGTTTGAGCTGTATTGTCTCAGAGAAGATCCTGTCTTCCTTCATCTCTGGTGCTGTGCAGCCTGCTCGCTTCTCCCTGTAATTCCTCCTCTTGATGCCACAGCTCCTCCAAGAGAGCACACTTTCTGCAGGACATGGGCTCCTGCCACCACAGAGAAGTCCCAGGCACTCACTGTATCCTGGGACTTGTACGACTGCATCCATACAATATCTGGAGCTGGGTCTGTGTTGGAGTCTCTGTCCTAGCAGGGACAGCTGCTCCCACACCTGCTGGGAAAACCATTCCATGGTGTGTCACCACCATATCCCAGACTGTCACTATGATACTAATAGAACTGATGTCCCCTTCTTGGTGCCCTTCTGTGCAAACTGCTGTGTCTACTGAAAAAAAAAATGTATATTGCAGCAGTTCATGGATTTGTGGCTCTTGGAGCGGTGCTGGTGGATAGCACAGCAAAGGAACATGCTGAATATCCTGCTGAAAATCATTATTGCAGCAACAAGGCCAACTGCTCCAACTACACTCAATTTCAAATTAAACACATCTTTAGTGGCCTCAGGGCACGACATTACTGTAAATGACTCAAACAAGGGCTTTGTCAGACAGGTGTCCAAGAAATAAGGCTCAACAGGTCCTGTAATACCACAGCAGCTGAGACAGAACACGTGCCAGCTCCCTGTGCTTCAACCCCTCTTGCCAGCTGGATGGGCTGCAGCCGTTCCGCTCCCCTCTCGTAGTGTGGCCCCTCAGAAGAGCTGTGCAGCTCTCGGTTCATCCCCAGACAAATATTTGAGAGACCTAGTCAAGCATCACAAGGCTACAAACATGACTCCAAAGGACCAAAAAATGTATCTATCCCTTCCCACTAGGCACTTGGCTCATGTTTTCAAGCTCTCCTCAACAGCAGAGTCTTTTTCTTTGGTTTCAAAACAATTTTCTCATTACATACTCTAGGAGGGCAGGAGATGCTAAAATCCAACATTGCAAGCTCTGAGTGAGGAAGCAGCCACACTGTCACGGCCTCACCAAATGTCTTTGTGCTTGCAGTGCTTTGTACCAGGTGCCCCGTGCTCTACCTCTCCCATACAGCATGTTCCTGAGACAGCAGGATGTAGGGCTGAAGGTGATCAGGATTTTGAATTCAAACATTCTTATTCCTCAGAGAAGCGTTCACTAAAAATACTCCATTCTTTTTTTACCCCTGTAATAAATTGAATGTATTTTTGGTTGAAGAGTGAATCTCCTGAAAGAAACGTTGACGGTATTTTTTTCTGGCAAGAACTTGCTGGTTTTCAACAACTAAAGAAAGGTGTCATTGCCAAAGCCTGCTGAACTCTGTAATGAATCAAACAGCCAACAGAGGGTACTCGGTACTATCAATACTGACCTTTACAGTTCTACCAGACCAGCTCTGGCACACGCCACCCCTTTGTGCAGTCACCGGCTTCTTTTTGCCAGCTCTCTCCTTTCATCATCTGCTCCCCAGCAGCAGCTCCCCCCAGTGTGACAAGGGCAGGTAACAGACTGGCTGCACCCATTACCCAGCGCAGCAAGGCAAAGCCAACAGGCTTGAACCAAAGTACTCGCTTTTGGCTTCTTTTAGACCACATCCTTCCAGTGCTCTGAAAGTCCTTTTTATCCCCGAATCAATGCAGCCCCCAGCCCCCACCGAGCAGGAAATGCAGCAGGAACTACCGAGCTGTCGCTTACCCATTAGATGAGATAAAAACACTTTAGTGCACTCAGATTCTAGCCCAGGCATGGCATTTAATGAATGCCCTTGTCATTTTTCACTTTGTTGCTGGTAATTTGGCTGTCTTCGCATGCAGGTGGCTTACTACAAGTGGGTAACTAAAAGCCTTTCAGATCTCCTGACCCTGCCATATCCAGCTCCCAAATCTTAGAAGCTCGTGGTGCTCGCTGGATTTATTTTGACGTTATACATCAATCTCGGACTGAGCAACAAAGGGGGAGTATGAAAGGAGAAGACACATCTTAGGCAAGAAAATTAAATAAAATTAGTGGCAACATCGATCAGCCAGGTCAGTGCTGCCAGCAGAGCAGAAAACAGCCAGCAGAGACGGGCAACACCAGTTCTCTTTAAAAACAGCATGAACTTAAACCCAGCACAGCCCCTGCATCTCCATTTTACGCTCCCTGGAATAGGTGCAAGTGGCTTGGCTCTCTTCTGAGGCATTGACAGCTTTATAGTCAAAGGCTTGTCATTTCTCATTTGATCTCCTCCAGCCTCCCTACCTGGTGTATATTCTCCAACGATGTTCAGAGCACTGGTAAAAGAGGCTTTACAATTGCACTAAATGCTTTTTTATAGCTGCATCAAAGCTGTTCAGAAATTTTTCTCGGTATTACCATTATCTGTGCTTTTCTGTTCTTCCCCAAAATTGTTCAATTTCACAGTTACGTCTGTTAGGCAGAATCAGAAAGCAAGCATGTATTTTAGGCTGGCAAAACTGAAAATCCTTCTGCCATCCTCCCCCTGTGAGTTACTGTAACAGCTTTTGCCTTCAGGAAATTTAACCAGCTTTCCAATTTCAGTGTAAGGGTCACATTTTCTTTCAAGATGCCTGCAAACAAATACTGCTGAGGTAGAGGAATGAGGTGATAGCTAAAGGAAAGAATTTGGTGCCTAGGACTTGTCAATTAAAAAGAAACTAACCACAAAGTCTAGTCTCAACAGAAATTTATTTTGAAACTCCGCTTTAAAAAAAATAGCAACACATTAACTTGAAATATGCTGGTGAGATGTTTTATTCTTCTAAATACAGCAAAATTAAATTCACCTACAAAGGTGAAAGTGATCTATTACCCTTGCTCAGCAGAGTAAGAAAATAAACAATAAGCAAAACAAATAAACAGTCAGATGTTTAAGTTCTTGCAGTGTTAGAAAATGTAAGATGTCACTAGTACCAGGAAAAGGGTTTAACCTTTCTTCCCTGACACTTGTCTGGGCAGCAGAAGGTGATCTGTGCCGATTCTTAGATCAGAAGGAAAAAACCTAGTCTCAGACTGTTCCCATTACCTCAATTGCTGGCTCTTTGGGACAGAGGCTGGGTGACACAGCAGGCTTGTGGCATACCATGCAATTTAACTCCATCTTCTATCAAGCTGTGCTGCCTTTTGGCATCTCATCCCTCCAGAAGAGGAAAGCTTGAAAACTCCTTATCCTGCCCAGCCCCTCCTTCCTCAGGCACAAGGAAAGATTTAACCTCTCCCTTGTTCTAGAATACGTGAATTTACTTCAGAGCCTCCGACAAGCTTTTTATAAGCTTATTTGCTGACTTAGCCTTTTGAATGCTGGGACACCGTGAAACATTTTGACTGTACCAAGCAGGGGCGGGTACCCGCTCTATTCCTGCGCAGCCCAGGCACGCAGCCATTCTCTGGGCAAAACACACAGTTCCTGCTCTCATCCAAAATCCTGCTGGGGAAGATGTATAATAAACACTTCAAGAGGAGTGACCTGGAGCAACTAATGCCTCCCAGGATAGGCTGTAATTAGAAGGGAACAGATTCTGCTCTATTTAGAGCCCAAGCAAGATTTTCTGTATCAGTTTGAGCCTTTCTTTATCTCTCTGCATCAGCTTGCTCCCCTTAGGGGAGGGCACGCTGCCCACCTGGGACACAGTGCTGCCACCAGCCCTGCTTGTTTCCCATTCCCTGCTGCAAAGTGCAGAAGAAGAACAAGCATGAGTTGTGCTTTACTTTTCCAGTTTCCACGTGCCCCTGCTGTCTCCCATCCCTGAAGGTTTACGTTTCTCTTCTCGCCAAAGCAGAGCTGATTGCTGCATTAATAGCCAGTCTGACAGCAAACCTCAGCGGATTCCTAGAGGGCAGAGCAAAACAGAGCTATATTGAATTTGATTAAGGGGCCAGAATAACCTTTAACAGAGCCACCTGGGGCAAGGAAGCAGACAGCTCTGCAGCTGAGAGCTCATGCAGGTTTCCTTATAGTCCAGGGGACAGGGCTCCTCACTCGAGGGGAATGGTAACCCTGTCACATTGCTCTGTCGGAGCTGGCACGCAGGGGGATGGTTGCAGCCCTCCACTTGCACAAGGGGTCACTTCTGAGCTGCCAGCCAGGAAGGCAAAAGGACTATATCTGCTTGGGGTTATTCACATCATTTAATCTGGGCTTCTGTACAGCACAGCTTAGGGAACCCCTTTATCTCTGTGTTGAGCTCATCAACTTAGACACTAAGCAAATGCCTTTCTGGAAGGGATGAAAAATTTGAAGAAATGGAGATGTCATGAGGGCAGCAAGCCTCAGAACTTCTGAAGCTTCTGACTAGGGCAGAAGGATAAGCAGGCTAAAGCCCAGTAGAGTCAAGAGATCAGTGACAAGGCACAGAAGGTTTGGTCTTAGCTCTGCCTGTTTTAGAGATATGACCAGAGCCCAAAGAAGTGACTGCTAAGCCCTAACTGTGCTGGGTTTGAGGAGCACATAACAGGGAGCTGAGTACCACAGCCAGCAAGACAGGCCCCCCAGTACCCAAGGCAGATGAACAGAGCAGCTCAGAGATGGCAGCCAGATTCAGCCAGGAGTCCAGATCCTTGGAGAAGCTCATGGTAATGAAGCCTGACCAACAGCAAACCAGGCAGTCAGTCTGTAGGTTAGTCAAGGTCTGCTGGTAAGACACCATCCAGTGACCACTTGGCAGCTCCATAGCCGCAGAAGACAACAAAGGTAAGGAAAGCAGTCCACACATCACAGCCCAAAGCAGCGGGGAATGTGACCAGGCACAGCAAGCCACAAACCAGTATTTCCCACCTCAAAGCTCAGAGGGGGCCCCAGGCTGAGCTTAAATAGAGCACTAAGCTGTGGGTGTGGAGAGAGACTCAGGAGATCCTGGTCCAGAAAATTAAGGCCCTTTAGTACCCTCAGCACCCAGAAAACAAAAGCCTCTCTCCTTGCACAGTAACTTGAGAAATTGGAGGGGAGTTTCTATCCCCTAATGACCAAAGTATCTTCACTGAGTAGACCCCAGAGGTGGTTTCTACCTTTCCTTGCTAAAGTGAAAAGGCTAATGCCATTTTCAGAAAAACTCTATTTTTTTTAATAGCTGGCTAAGCTGAAATGTGGGTAGGTATTTTCAGAGCAGAGGGAGCAGCCTGTATCTGAAGAGGGCTGGTCTCTCTTGGCTCTGAGGAGAGCCACGCACCAGCTCACGGGGACTACTGGCATTCCCACATTTGTGTTTCCATGTGTTTTGATGGGACTGAAGCTCCTCAGCATCTTTTACACAGGACAGTTACTTTCAGAACTCCCTAAGCACTGGATCAGCCAAAGAAGAAACTTGACGCTGCCCCTGGTTTCTCCCCACAGCTTTGCCTCACCTTTAGAGGGAAGTGACCTCCAAGATGAGCAGAAAGAGGCACAAGCCCTTCCAAGGTGCTTTTGCTTTAAAGATGCGGAGCTCAGCAGTCTGTCAAGGCTCCTCACAGATGTTTAGTTGTGGCCAAGAAGCATGCTGGATGGCTGGAGTCCTTGGCAGACCAGTGCTCCATGATAATGGAGACATTAAATCAGTGATGGCAGCGAGGACTGTATAATAGATGCAAAATACAGCAGAAGTCTGATCCAATTTTGGCTCTGCCTTGCTAAGTAGAAAAGTATTTTAGGAGATAGAAAAACACTGAAAAGTTCAGAATGCATCCTCCATGCAGCACAGCAGGAGAGGTAGCTGTTTGCAGTGACTCACCTCTATCTGTAGACACATATCTTCTGTAAATATATTCCCATGCTGTCTTCAGAAGATGGAATTCAGGTATTCAGGTCAGTTGAGGTCAACAAGGGCAGAGCTGTAAGCACCTGAAACAGCCCTCCTGGCTGAACTGCAGTTGGTTGGACTGCTCTAGGACAGGAAGGTGACACTATCCAATACAACTGCTACATCCTGAGCACAGTTACACTGTGACAGCTCTTGTGAACCAGTTTCCAGGCAGCTCGTTAGTATACACAGAGGAGTTGGACAGAGTGGGTATCAGCCAAGGTCTGGCATGGGAGAAAGTGAAACACTGCTGTTCCAGAAATGCTGCATATGCTAATTTTTCCAAGAGGCTTTGGCACTAATTTGAGGAAAAACACACATTGCTGAATATAGAACTTTCCCTATTCAAGGGGCATCTACTATTTGACAGGCTGACTCAGAAACAGCCGCTAGCACACTGGATACAGCCCAGGACTTCCAGATGTAGTGTGTTGGTTTATGATCACAGTAAAGGCAGAAGCTATCAAGAATCTAAATCCTGCTGGTAGGTAGGAAAGAGCTTGCAGGAAGGGGCTTATCTCCCCCTTTTCCCTAGATCATACATCCTGACCTGTGAGGTGGTATCTGCTGGCACCTGCTCATGTACCCCAAGCAGGTATGTATGTGCTGTTTTTGAGTGTGTGTGTGTGTATTCACTCCATGCTGAGCTAAGGTCAAACAGCTTATTATGAGATGCAGAGAGCCCTGCTGCTTTCTCAGTGCACACAGCATATTCAAATCAAACTGGATCAGGATCAGGCCCATCATGCCCTATTCAAATCCAGATGCTCTCCGAAGCCAGCCTGACCCCGCATTTGCCAACAACCATAGCCCCAAGGGGACAATGACCACAGGAAGGGACACCACCTGGCTCCACAAAGCCCTGCCTGCTCTGCAAGGAGCACCCTCATCATCTTCCATCTAAACCCAAGCATAGCCTTTTTTGGACAGACCCCACCTCCCCCAGACTCTTGCCTTTGCCCCAGGCTGTCAGAGGCACTGTGCAATGTTTGAATCACAGCAGCGAGAAGCCAAGTGCTCAAGCTTGGCTAAACTCAGGGTTGTCAGGGGAGCAACTCCTCGCTTCATGAGAGTGTGGCTTGGCTTGCTGATCTCCAGAGCCCTGCAGTAAAATCTTTGCTATGTTCAGCTGGAACATGCCTCCTGGCAAGGCAGTCCCTGCTCAGAGCAGCATCAGTTTTCACCCCTGTCTGCACCCCTGTCCAGACCAGACACCTGATGCTGTGAACAGCCAAAACTTGCTCCAGGGGACCTGAAAAGCTCAGTGGCCGTGAGAGGAGGAACATGCCTTCAGACTGGCATTAACACTCCACTGAGCAACTGATGCCAACATTAGCAAGGGCGCAGCTGCAAGAATTCATTGCGCTGCTGGATGCTGGCAACACAACACGGTGGGAGGGCACAACTGCCTTTGTGGTGAGGATTTGGGAGGCAGAGTGAGCACAATGACAAACAAGTGGCTCCAACAATGGCATCTCTCTGTTGCCACTGCTCCCCCTGTGTATCCAGTGAGGTGGGACCAGAGCACAGGAGGCAGGAGAAAGCTGTAGGACAAACCTGACCGGTGCCTCTCAACAGCCCTGTCCAGCAGCAGGGCAAGGAGCTGGGAAAATCAGGAGTCCAGCTCCATTCCTGTGTATTCTCTCATGGTTTGTGGTGACATTTGCCCACATATTTAATTCTGTGGGTCACTACAGGCATAGCAGAGGCTTCACAAGGTTGCAAGTGTTTACAAAGCATTTTGTATTTCTACAGTGTGACAGAAAGCCTCTTTCTTCTCCCACACCCAACATTCATCACAACACACCAGTTTGCTCGACAAGATTGTTTCATCCCTCATTATCACTGGTTTTGCTCTCTCAGGGCCAGCACCTTCCCTGGTAAGGTATGTGGGTTCCCACGGATCTGAGCACAGTGTGCATGTGCTGGCAGCTGCTCTCCCCATGTCTCTGCCCATGGCCTCTGGCATTAGGAGGTGAGGAGCTAACAGCTCTGTGTCCAGCCCTGAGGAACCACATTGGACCTCACCAGGCAGTTTCAGGCACACAGTAGCTCAGCCATCCCCAGTGCAGACCTGACCCAGGCACACATTCAGGGGCAAAGGGCTCAATCAGGCAGGGAGGGAATGCCAGGCAAGTGTCTCTATGGGCTGCCTGCGGAAAGCCCTGGTAGACACAGACCCAGTGGGAAGAGAAGAAAACAGCCAAAACAGTTAAACAAGTACACAGGAGGGAGCTGGCAGACAGAAAAGGCAACATGCCGAGCCAGATTCGGGCTGAGAGTCATGTGCTCAGCCCCCAGCAGGGTTCAAGCACTGCTGGCTCCCAGTAAACACCAGGCTGAGAGGACACACACACACACACACATCACTGTGACAAACCCCACGGTGTCGGTGTCAGCAGCCAGGGACGTGTCTGCTTGGCCAGCACAGAACTGCAGTAGCCAGCTGAGAAATTCCCGTGAGCTCAGGCTGGAGGCTGGAGATGCCTTACGGTCCCGCGGCTCTGGCCAGGCAAAACATTCACTGCAGACCTCAGCTGCACCTTGCCCAGACTGGAATCCAAGTGGCAGCCAAGACATGAGATCAAGGCTGTCTAACCCACGTGTGCATACAGAAGGGAGGTGGGAAATACATACTGTTATAGGACAGTCTGTATCTTGGGATACAGACATAAGCAGGCAAGACAGGAAAAGATGCTGTAGGCAGGCCTTTGGTAGGAAAGGCAGCGTTCACGACACTGTCCTGTGGGCAACCGTCTCCTGGGCACTGTCAGTTCCTACTAACTTGAAGCGCAAATATGGGATGTGTCTGTACCCAAACCCAATCCTACAAACTGCAGAACAGCTGTTCCAGCATCCAAGTTGCTTGCTTATGCTCTTGCTTTCCCCCTTGGCTGCAGGAGTTCCCAAAAGAGGAGGAAACACAGAAGTATTGAAAAAAATGTATTTAAAACACATACAGCAAGAAAATTGCATAAGAACACTGAGCCCATCCTGTCCTCCCTGAAAACATCCAGCTCAGGGCTCCTCTTCCATTGCTATGCCCAAAACTAGCACTATGGGTTCTTCACCCTTAAGAAACGGGTGTGAGAGGGGGTGGTTTAGGTGCCAAAGGTAGCACTTTGATCCAGCATAAATTGACATCTGCTGGCAGCTGCACAGAAATAACACCCAGTAAGGCAAGGGAAGCCTCTTTGCTGGGGCTTCTGGACATTCCCCAGCAGGTACAGAAGGAGTTTTCACTGCCCACACAGATCACCATTAATATCAGAAATAGTTATGCTTTGTTTCAGTTCTCATCTTCTTCTGTCTCCCCACTCCTTCTCTGCAGAAACCAAGCACAAGGTCAGCCCATGTGGGCACCTGGGGAAATGTCAAGTGTCAGGCACAAGGGCCTGGAGCAGAGAGGCTGGCTGGTTCATGGAGAGTTGAAAGCAGTCTCAATTATCACCCATCAGGCTGTACAGTCGCCAGAGATGGGAACAGAGAATCCCTGAGGGTGCTTGTAATCCAAGGGGCGTGGATAATGCTTTTCGAATGCTCCCACTTGGTCCCTCCTGCAGAGGAGCCCGTAACAACTAGTGACAAACAAACAGCAAACATGCTATGTATATGGCCAGCAATTCTCTCCCTGCTGTGCTTAGCTACAAGGCAAAATAGTGAACAAAGTTGCTAAACAGACTTGACTGGGCATTTAACTACTTAATTCTGTTCTATTTACAAGGTCTTCAGCAGCTCAGCCCTCCCTTAATCCGTAAGGCACAAAGCAAGCAAAGAGAATGTGCAGCCTAGTCCCTTCAGCTCAGGATCTCTGTAGCATTCCTGGAGGGCTGGAAGACAGAGGTCTCATCTCACAGAAGCACGTGGCAGACTCTGCTGCCAGCCTCAAAACTGCTGGACAATCAGCTTCCGCTTCACATCCCGGCTGAACCTGTTCATCTTGAACACTTCACTGTCAAAGAAGGCTGAGAGGTTGTGGATGTTGATCTGACGAGCCTGGGAGGAGGAGGAGAAGGAGGGAGGGGAGAGGTAAATGTTTATTTAATATAAATAAGAACCATGTGGTG
Source organism: Neopelma chrysocephalum (assembly GCF_003984885.1). NCBI lineage: Eukaryota > Metazoa > Chordata > Aves > Passeriformes > Pipridae > Neopelma > Neopelma chrysocephalum. The sequence continues at coordinate 6,556,067 of NW_020897809.1, forward strand.
TTCCATAGCAAAGGCTGCATAAAATTTGACAGTCAGCAATCTCTGCTTTGCTCAGCAGGAACCAGAACTGCAGTAGCAAGGGAGACTGCAGGTCAGGAGGAAGGAGCATTGGCAGAGCTGAGCTGAGCAAAGAAAAGATGCTGGCTCAGCATTTGCCTGCTCTCAGCTTGTCCTTTTACTCCCACTATAGCTAGAATGTAAGTCCTATCCAAAAGTGCTCCCAGTACCTCACCCAGTGTAAGAGTTTTGCAAGAGACCCCTGACTGGGGGTGGTCACACCAGCAGCACCAAGTTGTGGCTTTGGAAGTAGTTACTCTGCACATTCCATGCAAGGAGCAGAAAAGCAGCAACCCAGGAGTCAAACACTGCTTTAGTGCCAAGCAAGGTCAATACTTTGCACAGAAAGGCCGAGTCAGGAGTGCAGTCTTTGGACTGGGATAAGGATGCATTAAGGAGAAGGTGAGTGAGCCCCAGGAGGGATTGGAAAATTCATACACAGAGATTTTTCTACTTTTTGCTTCTTCAAATGCAGATGCCAGGGAACCTGAGTCGTCATTCACCCGCAAAGCACCATACTGCAGGATTTACCACTCCAACCCCAAAGCTTTACGAGGGTGTATGAGAACAGAAGGGGAAGAATATGGTGCTTCCAGACAAGAGAAGATGCTGGGTTAAATTGATTAACACCAGTCTTTTTTTTGGTATCACAATGCAGGAAAAGAAGTTACAAGTCTGAGAGCACCTCTGGTTCTGAGGCTGCAGAGAGAGAGCATGAACCAACCCCAGAGGCAGCCTGTTATATGCCCGTACCTTGTCCACCAGGTCCTTCTCTGGGACCTCTATGGTGTCTTGCTGGGCTCCATAGCGGTTTCTCTGGTACATCACTTGCTCTGCAACCAGCTGCTTCAGGATGAACAGCAGCAGCTCATTGTTGTCTCTCTTGAATGAAAGGTAGCGGGAGAATGTCTGGGAGGAAGGATGAGGTGAGCCATGAGGATCAGGAACGGAGTGATGCACTGCAGTCTCCCATGCCCAACACCAACCAACCCCCTCCTCCCACAGAGCACAAGGGGAACCAAATGACACTGCTGTCACCTGTGCCCTTAGTGTTTCTCAAGTGACTTTGGCCTTGACAAGCTGCCACCTGCACATGCAGTGGCAGCTCTCTGACAGCCACAACACTCCTCTGCTGACTGCTCTTATTTCCATCTGAAATCTCTGGGGGCACACTGGTGCCTCTTGGGGGCCAGAAGTGCACTGCTGTGGAGGTGTGCTGCCCACAGGGACACAGCCGTGGGAGGGCTGGTCCTGAGGAAAGCACAGAGCAGCTTCCCTTAACCCAGACTGCCCTGGGTCTCCTCAGCAGACGCTCACACTTGGCTGCCTGTTTGCGGCCAAAGAGAGAGGCCACGAGTCGTCCAGACAGAGGGCAGACACTCAACAGTGGATAAATGCCAGGCTGTGGCCAGCCAAGAGCTGTTCGGAGCCAGGCTCTGCTACTCAGAGAAAAGGGCAGACTGCACACTAAACCAGTGAGTGCTGCCCCATGGTTATATGTCCCCTGAGGACCCTACTAAAATGTGCAGAAACCAAGTGCCTGCTCAGCTCAATCATCTGATGGCAGCAGCAGTAGGAGCCCTGTGCCAAAATATCAGGGAAGGTGTAAAAAAAGAAGATATACGGCAGTGCTTTCAATACAGAGGCTCGGGGTACACTTCCTTCTCAGGCCCAACAAAAACATTGCCCCACCTGAGACTAATGACCAGCAGTAATGGAACAGTGTCTTGTTTGGGTCCCTCAGAGGCGCCCAGCTTGAGCTGTTATTTTGTTATTGCACCATGATTAAATCATTTTAGGGATCCAGACATCTGAGACTCTGCTATGGGAAACCTGGGGTTGAGCTGTTAAGGAAACCTTGTGTGACTGTGTGAGTGTGGGGTGTGAAGCTGCAAAGGGGCCTCAGTCCCAGCTTAGGTGGTGCAAGTGTGGCTGCCAGAGTGGCTCCTGGATGGTCAGGCAAGGAGCTTAACACTTCAGACCCACAGTACTCCATTTACACGGACTCAGCACCTGGCTCTATGGGACAGACCCCTGCAGAGCATGGAAGAGCTTCTTCCCACAGCCAGGGCAGTGCAAGGAGGCTGCAGTTGCACCTGGGGGTCTGGGGTGCAGCTCCAGCACTCGGCTCAGCCAGTGCCCACCTTGCGCATGCTCCGCATGACGCTGAACTTCTGCGTGTCGATGAAGCTCTCCAGCATCACCCGGATGGCCATGTTGACATCGTCCTCCACCACGTAGTCCCGCAGGTGCATGCGGGCGTGAGCCTCGGCCATGCGGATCATGGACTCGATGTGCCGCACCGTGATGGGGATGCTGCCGGTCGCCTGAGGGCAGAGGGAAGGAGGCAACACCTTACTGAAGGATACAAGACACAGGGCAAGACAGGTGGCTTCTGGCCCAGGATCCCACTCCCTTCACACTGCAGGAAGCTGCTCTGGGCCTCTGACAGGGACTCAGGCTAAGGAGGCTCTGCCACCTGCTGGCACAGCCACACAGCCTGGCACAGACTGTTCATCTGAATTCAGCACAGTGCGAGGGGGTGCTGTGGGGTCGCTCTTTGCCACTGTTTGGGGCCTTTCCAGAATCAGCAAACCGGTTTCCTCCAGCAACTTTTTGGAGGAATTAAGGAAACAAAAAGCCAATTAAAAAAGAAAAGCTATAGTTTTCCCAAGCTCCAAAAATCTCCCTCTGACCTCAAAAAATTTCTCTCTTCCACTTGGAGAGCATGAAATGAGCCTGAGAGATCCCACAGACAAAAGAGAAGGGCATTTCTACAGATAATGGCTCCCTGTAAAGTAGCATATGGGTTTGAGTGAATGCAAACATCTCCTGTGGGCCTGCCAGACTGGGTGACAACAAGAGGACTTTGCCATGGCAGGCACTATACATGTGTCCAGCCCATCAGTCCACACATCACCAACAGGCGAGACTCTGCATTTAGATGAAGAATCATCTGTTCAGCAGACACTGCAGGATCTGCCTGTCTCTCACAAAACAGTGGCACAGACTTTTGTGATGGGAAAGGCAAGAATGTGTCAACATATGCTGGAGCAGTCTCAGGCTGATTTGCAGACTAGATACATGTTTCTTCCCCCCTTTCCTGAGTATTCTCACCATGGACTCCTTCCTGAGGTCACTGTACATCCTGGCCACCTTGTCCTGGTCCATCTGGTTGAGTTTGGGGTGGACTTTCTCTTTGGCATAGATGATGTATTTCCTCAGGATCTCTTGAGGAATGGGTTCAACCCCATATGTGTTGGGAAGAATGACCTCATCAGCGTCCCCATTCACTGCCTCCTTGCTACCCGGGTGGTGCTTGATGTGGCTGCCAACAACGAACCGGGCAAGCATTTCATCCTACAAGAGAGGAGTAGACTAATAGACACTGAACACACTCACTGGACACAAAAACTCAATGGGCAACTGCAGCTGAGCATCCCAACAGCAGCTCTGCAAGCCCAGCACAAGCTCAGATTCACAGCACAGCCTGTACCTGCACAGGGTCCACTGTGTCTCTCACCACGCACAGGATATCGAATCGAGAGATGATGGGCTCTGTCAGGTCCACGTTCTCTGAGAACGTTAATGACGGGTCGTATCGCCCACCTGGAGCACACAGACAACCCAAGTCAAACATGGGCACCAAGGCTGAAGCTCTGGAGCAAGTACAGACCTTCAGCACTTTACTCAAGACTCTACCGCTCACTTGATCTCTGCTCCAGACTGAAGGAATCACACAGAGTGAAATGAAGCTCTGCCACAGTTCTCATGACCATGGATTGATGCCGGAAGCCTGAGATGGTCCTGTAGACTCTCAGCACTTACCTATGGGATTGGCAGCAGCAATAACGGTGCAGCGAGCTTGCAAGGACGTGACAATGCCTGCTTTGGAGATGGAAATGCTTTGCTGTTCCATGGCTTCGTGGATGCTGGTCCTATCCTGATCATTCATCTACAGGAAAGCAAGAATGACTCAGAGTGAACCTGTGTCTACACCCCTTTGCCCAACACACCAAGGGGAATCAGCTCTCGATGCTCTGAAAAGGCAGCAAACTGCGCTATATGGACCAGCAAGGGCCTGAGCAAACTGCAGGAACCTTGGTCAGCTGGGTGATGTTCCCAGGAGTTACGCTGTGTCCTCACTGCAGAGGTTATATCTGGTGCCTTCACAACTAATCCCTCCCAGAGAGAGGAAGCTGGGCTCACCTTGTCAAATTCATCGATCAGGCAGACACCTCTGTCAGCCAGCACGAGGGCTCCTGCCTCCAAAGTCCACTCCTTGCTGACCGGGTGCCGCTGGACATAGGCTGTGAGGCCCACAGCAGAAGCACCCTGGCCAGTGGTGAAAATTGCTCTGCTCGATGCCTTCTCTACGTATTTAAGAAACTGGGATTTCGCAGTACCGGGATCTCCACACAGCAGCACATTGATGTCACCACGGACCTTGTGTTTGCCACCTACAAAAGTCATGGGAAAGCCACGTTGGCAGCTGAGTGCATGGCTTGACAGCAACCCTGCCCTGAGCACCACAAAGTTGAAGGGAGGGCAACCAGCAGGCAGGACAACCAGTTTACAGGGAAGTTGAGGGAAAAAGAAACTCAGTTTTGGAGGTGGTTGCGTTTGTAAAACAGGCTTTCTAACCCTGCTCCCTGAATACATCCTTCTTGGAAGATTATAACAGATTAGGGTGCCAAAAGGTCTAACCTCTGAAGGGGCATCGAACATGACCTCCTAGAGGAGGGATAAAAACTTGCCCAAGTTTGCAGCAGGAGCTATTTTCAGTCCTAGCATTTCTACTGTCACAACAGAGTTTTCAGTGTGATAAAAGCAGCCATTTCAATCGCAGATATCCCTCAGTCTGTTACCTTGTCTGTCACCAAGCCATTCAGACAACTGTAATCACTCTCATTGCAACAGCACAGACAAACCCAGATCCATCTGCCCTCCCCGAGTGAGGCTCAAGTGACACAGGTGACACTCACCTGGATTTTTGGGCTCTCCACCGAAGAGAGCCAAAGCCAAGCCCCTCTTGATATCTTCATGTCCATAAATAGATGGAGCAATGCTGGCAAAAATCTGAAAGGAAAGCCAGATGAGTTGCCCATTTCCCATTCTGGGCAGAATTTTGCATGAAAATCAGCAAGGTGCCACATCTAAAGCCACTCTTAAGGTACTGCTGTCTCCAAAGAGTATTTTATTATCCAGAGTGTGGCGGCTTTTTCAAAGGTAACTACCCACCCAGTGTCCCCTAAAGGAGCTTCACAAAAATGGTGCTGTTGGGGCATGGCAGATTATTTAGTCTGGTGCTGGAAGCTGCTGCCACTGCCTCCACAACCCTATTGTACACAATGCACATCACAGTGGCTGTTATCAGCTGCTGTAAAGCTGGAGACCTTGATCTGAGGCTTAGTCACTCCACATGATAGTAGTTGAATGGGCTACGCCACACATGAATTGTCATCATGGTCAGATATTAAGGAAAACTGGCTTATTTTTTTAAGAGTATTCTGAAAATAACCAGGTGCTGGAGAATACTCATGTCAAAACAGTCCTGGCTCAACTGAAGCTTCTGCATCCACTGCAACAGCTGTTACTATAAGAACAGCACATCTAAGGCAACAGAACAAAGTCTCCCATTACAGAGCTTAAACCTGACCCAAGTAAGGTTGAACATGCACCAATCCAGGAGCTTTGTTCTTTCAAGTATTGGGTTCAGGCCTTAGCATACAGAGGAAACAAAGCTAAGATCTCTACCAGAGCTTAAAGTAAGTAATAACACTCTCTTAAGGGGATTGGAGACACAGTCATTGGCCTCTCAGAATACTTCCCCTGCTTTGCTTTCAAGATACAGGGAGAGAAAACTGATCAGATACAAGCAGTGTGAGTGCCTCTCTCCTGTCTTCCAGTCCTGTTGGGATGTAGAAGGCTCAGAGAAGGAAGGGGAGAAACAGAATTTGACCTCCGAAAGTACAAAGAAACTTTCTTATTTAGTTCCATCCTATAACTGACTCTCATCGACAGCTGTCTGAGAGCTACAGAAGACCATTCAGAGGGAACTGGGATTTCTAAAGATTCCTTTAATCACTGTTTGGCCAGCTGACACAGCAAGCTGTCAAAAGGAAAAGAAGGGATCTCTGAAGCTGACCCACCTTCTCCCCAATTTGCTCGTCCTTGGACAGACCCACAATCACTTTCACGTCTTCATCAGTCAGTTCTCCAACAGCCAGCTTGTTGTCCTTCTTGGCAATGTGGTTGGCCAGGATCACAGTGGCAAACACTGGGAACCCATTAGCAGTGTTCAAGGAGCCATCATAGTTGTTGTGGTAGATCCCTGTGAGCTCCTGGGAAGCAGGAAATTCTGTGTCAGTGCTTGCACAATATAACGCAGCCGCTTCTCCATTTTAAGATAAGCGGCCGCCCAAATGCATCCAAGGACAATCCCTCCCCACATCCCCACAGATGTTCCGGTGATGTCACTGTCAGAATTTAAAAATGCTCTGCGCTCACCCCGCACTTGAACAATGTACTCACAATCTCATCCCCTGGCCTGCAACTGTCCACCAGATCAGCGAGGAGAATGGCATCCTTGGAGCGGGGCAGCCTGCCAGCAGCTACCTTCCCAGGGCTCTCCTGGATCTTGATGCGCTGATAGTTCTGATAGACTGTCTGCAGAACAGAACAGAAGTTACCCAGCAGGTCTGGCAGCCATCAGCACAGCTGATGCTTTTCACCTCACCAGAGAACGTCCATTCAAAGACTTACTATACTTTGGTTAGAAAACTAAGGGCATGGGAGGATGGGGGTTGTGAGGAGCAATTCCAGGATACAACAGGCAACAATGGGGATGGGAAAACACTTTGCCACATCTCACCACTGTGTTTCAACCTCCACAGTGTTTGTCCACCAAATACTGGACCAGTTCCTGGGAAGAGAATGCTTCACTTGTGAAGGATAAAGGTGTGAAAGCAAAGAATGAAAGTCAGAAGCTCTACATTAATGATTTTGCTATTGTCTTCTGGTTTCCTAAACTGACAGTTCAGGACACACTGACCTAACTTAGGAAGGAGGAGAGCTGGGCAGTCTGTGTCTGCATTTTTAAAATATGGATAAATCACTGTGTACCACAGAGATGACTGTGGCAAAAGATTCAATCCAAACACAATGTGACAGTAATTTACTTTTGGCTGCTAAACTGAGTACATTCAGGTCAAGACCTCAAATAGACAAGAGCTATCTTCACAGACCCCTGGATACAGCAGCAGACCCTCTCCCTACAACAAGCTGTTCAAAGGGTGGGAACCAAGGCAGGGCTGGGAGGAACAGGCAGTGAAGCAGGACGAGCAGCCAGGCCCATCCAGGCAAGCACATCATCTCTTACCTCTTCCATGTTGATTTCAAAGGGGCCAAGAGACTGACACTCTGGACAGGAACCAGGTTTCACCTCCTGGTTCTGGGACTGGAAAAAGGGTCCCAGGATGAAGCGGCACTTGCTGCAGTTGTATTTGACCATGCTGAGCTGGGGCAGGACCCCTGTGCAACTTGTCACCACTCCGCTGGTCCGGATCAACTGATTCAGGTGCAGTTGCCTGAGGAAAGAGGGGACACTGATGCCCTGGATGCAGGGCACAGAAGGCAAAACACCCTACAGAAATACTCTTGCTAAAAAGCACAAGTTTTCTACCAATGTTTGTGTTTTATCTTGGAATTTCATCCTTAATATGACTTTTTTCCTGTGATAACTTCAGTCATCCTGTCAGATTTACCCAGAGGTTTAGCTCACAGGTGAGCACTCTCAAGCCCCTCAAAGCCTGTTGCAGGCCCCACAGCCACTGCTGGTAATTCTGCTGCTTACCTGAGTGACCGCAGCTCTTCCACCAGAGGGAGGTGGGAGATGCGGACATGGATCTCCTGAGCAATACGATCATATTTGGGGTACATGGCCAACACCACTTCCTTGGCTGCCTCATCAAAGATCTTCAGCATTTCTGCTGGGGCCTCAGGCAGAAAGTAGGCAAGGACATGTTCCTGGGCTGCCAGATCCTCATAGTTCACCACCAGACTCTCTCTGTTCTCTTAAGAAAAAAAATGGGGTGAATTACAATTTCAGCCTGCTCACTCAAGGAGTTTGCAAAGGACAGCCAGAACAGACAAGCCTATATCCTGCAGGCTGCAATGTCTGCACCTTCCCTGAAAAATGTTTCAAAGTCAACAATTTGAAAATGGTTGGAAAACTCTTTTAAACTGATTTCTCTAAAAAATTCTTCATCAGTACCAAGCTTGTGATTGTTTCTCTCTAGTTCTGCACAGATACTTCCCAGGCTCAATGTTCCTGAGATTCAAAAGCCTCAGCCCGACACACAACTCTCTCAGAGACCTCCAGGAAACTGAAGTTAATAGGAGGGACATTATGTGTGCTGAATGGCTGACAAAAAACCTCCTGTGTCTTATGTTCATAGAAAGGGATGAGACAAACGCCTTTTATTTCCTAGCTGTATAAAACTGATCCTGTTCCATGGCTCAAGCTTCTGCTCAATATAAAGAAGAAATACAACAAGTACAGTTACATGAGCTGTTCCTAGATGTGACAATTTCTGCTTTTAAAATTAATCAATGACAGTCTTAATGACTGCTTCTTCTGGCAGTGCCTAGTCAGAATACAAGGCTGCAACACTGACACGGTTTCCAAAGTCACAAGCTCTATTTGTGTCCCCTTGCTGGATAATCCACTTTCCAGTGTGAGAAAGTTAGTGGCGCAGACAGCAAGCAATTGTTGTCTCTTTCAGACCACAAACTTGCAGACCACTGTCTGCTGCCCCACATATTCCTTCCCTAGCATTTCTACAATATGAATATTAATGAGCAGCAGATGCCAGGGGCCTTCTAATTAGTCAGCCAGAATCAAAGAAAATAGACATGTTTCCATTATTCATTTATCTCCATCAGCATGAGACTTTCTTAAAGTGCTGACTCGATGTCTGGAACAAAGAGGGCAGGCAGAAAAAAAAAATCCACCCCTGGACCGGATCGCCACAAAGTACTGTGACCCACATAAAGAGGAGACAGAGAGCCTCTAATCACCCAGCCCACCTTTGCACATGTCACTGATCCTCTCCTTGAAGACATTGTGCCCATGGTCATCCACATGAGTCTTCAGGAAGTTCTTGAAGCGGTGGTAGATCTCAAGGCGGGGAGCTGCCATGGAAACCCACTCCCGCACTGAATGTCCTTTCATGTCTTCCAGGTTCTCAATGCTCTCAATCATGTCCTCATCCTCTTCTTCCATGCCTTCGGCAGCTCGCTCTGCCAGCCGCCTCTTCCGCGAGGGACGGTCTTCATCTTCATCATCACTGTCTAAGGGTTGGGAGGAAAAACTGTTGAAGAGCTGGGATTCCCATTCCCACTCTTTGGATTAGTCACAGTCAGATTACATGGGCTGTAGAAGCAAATAGGTCAGAGCCTGGGATACAAACCAAGAGACATCCCGGGCCCAGCCTAAATCCAGTTCTGTTGTGGCTCCTACATCTTCCACAACATAGCTAAAGACTTTAGGGGTGTGAATAGTTAGATCTGTATGTAACAGCAAACATTCACGTCCATTACTGCACTGAATGGACAGAAACAGAAACACAAGAGACAGGCTTCTAAGTGCATCAAAGGCCCCTCCATTCAGCCCACAAAAGTCTCTACAGGAACAACACCACCAACAAACCCTATAGCATACACCTGGTAGAATCCCAACCCTTCGATACTGGCCCAGGATCCTGAATTTGTTTCAGTGGTAACACAGAAGAACACACCAAATGAGTTCCTAGGAAGCCCAAATGAAAGGGATCATGCACTGGTGAATCCAGCCAAGCCCACAGCCAGTGATTTTACAGGGGCCCAAATACACCAGAGCTCTAGAGACCTCCATGCTAACCTGAGGGTAAGAGTCCACTCAGGCCAGGTTACAGTCAACCACAGGAGGATCAGCAGCCCACCTGGTACAGCTCGTTCCACCTACCGTAGAGCAGCCCCCTCCTCATGCGGCCCATGCCCTGCTCCAGCTCCCGGTCCCGCTGCCTCATCACTCGCTCTGCAGCTTCCCGCTGGCTGGCAGTCAGCTCCTCCACATCCTCATCATCCAGGGCCAGGCCCTCTGCCTCGTACACATCCAGCTCGGGGATGGGGCGGTAGTCCCTAGGACACACATAGAGCATGGAATCAGGCCAGGAAAGCCCTTCTCCAGCCCTTCTCTGGCTCCTGCTGGGCAGGTGTCTGGACAGTTGTTCTGCAGCAAGACAAAAGTGTTAAGCAGGAAGGCGCTTCACAATGGACAATGCCCTGCAGCAAAGGGCTCCAGCAGCACTGATACTAATGACAAGGTTCCAGAACCATGGTTAGGAATGCCAGCATTCAAGCCTTTGTAAAGTTCCTCAGCTTGCCCACAGGCTGGCAGTAAAAAAAGCATTAAAATTTATGCCTGCAGGAGTAGAGAGCTGGGCTGGATGCATGTCATGCATCCAGGGAGATCCTGGTTTACCCACTCCGGACCATGATGACACTTCGCTCCCAGCTTTGCTCAGTTCTCCCAGGACTCAAACGACAACATGCCCCGACCTCTGCCCGCTGTGCAGCAGCTCTTCAGCCCTCTCACCCCACCCACGAGCACACAGAGGGACCCCACCACGGCTGAGAGCCCCACTCCACGTCGCTGGCTGCGCTGATGGTGCCCAGCACCCCATCCACGGACACAACCCTCGGCAGAAGCTGGCTCCAACCGCTTTCCTTACCTTTCCATCCCTTCCCCGATGAGCTCTTCCCCTTCTTCCTCCTCCTCTTCGGGGAGCCCCCCGGTGCCCAGGAGCCCTTCGGACTCATCCTCGAAGGGGGGCAGGTCCCGGCCGGGGCTGGACGTGAAGGCATCGCCGCGGCGGGAGCTCCGCACGGGGCTGGTCACCGCCGTCTGCGACTCGGAGGAGTCCTGCGAGGGCAGGAGGGAGGGGGTGAGGCCGGGGGGCCCGGGGCCGCGGGGGGATCAGTGCTTTCGGGGGGGGGCGGTCAGAAAGGGGGCACGGATCACCGGTGAGTTATAATAATAATTAACCCTCCTCGCAAATGACAATGGAAACACATGGCGGGGCTGGGGGGGGCGGGGGTAAATCCATCCTCCGAGCCCAGTGCAGCCGGAGCGGAGGGGAAGGGTCCGATCCTGTCCCAGACTGGCTCTCCTCTCCGGTGCAGGCTACGGGGGAAACTTCCGTCGGCGTTTCTGGTGTCCCCCGCCGAGAGCACCCCCATTATCCCCCCAACAACCCCCCCCCCCCCGAAATCCTCACTGGACCCCGCACGACTGCAGCGCCAAGTCTCCCGGGGAGGACGTGGGGCCCACACCCCAAGGGGGTCGCACCCCAGCTTCACGGCTCCCCAGTCCCAGTCCCAGTCCCAGTCCCAGTCCCAGTCCCAGTCCCAGTCCCAGTCCC